>NC_052513.1:9956791-10663670 GCF_014356525.2 Nilaparvata lugens | reverse complement strand
CAAGACCATAGAGGAATAAACAAGAAAGTACCTTCCGTCTGGATGCCAAAGTCTCAAAGCCGAACATGCTGCGCAACACACCAGTTGGAAACCCCAAAGGACAAGGTCGATTCAGTTTTCTACAAAATAACAATCTCAAAAATTTATTCTGAACAATTTCAATCTCATGTATCAGACCCACCTGATGGGGATCCCAAATCACCACGCAATATTCAAGCAAGCTCCAAACAAGGCTAGGAAAGAGAGCCATCAAGCCTTCAACATCTCTAAACCCAGCTGTAGATCTCATGATGAAACCCAGCATCCTATTAGCCCTACCAACCAAAGAAAGGACATGGGGAGCAAAACTCAGAGAAGAATCAAACAATACACCCAGATCCTTGAAACTATCGACTCTAGAGAGTTGAAAGCTGTTAATTCTGTAATTAAAAATAGGATAATTCAGCTTACGAGTGAAGACCATAAATTTACATTTGCCAACATTGAGATTGAGGCCGTTATCCATGCACCACCCCGAGACAAAATCCAGGTCACTTTGCAGCAGAACAGAATCATTATGGCAATCAATCCTCCTGTAGATCTTCAAGTCATCAGCAAACATCAAACAATTGGATTGCAACAGGCAGCCAGGTAGGTCATTAATAAACATTAAGAACAACAAAGGACCCAAATTACTACCCTGAGGCACACCAGAGGAACTGACATAAGTGCAAGATTTTAAATTCAAGACAGAAACATAATTAAGACGATCACTCAGGTAGTCAGAAAAGAAACTAACAAGCCGAGGCACCAAACCAAAACTAGATAATTTACAAACAAGCCGCTTATGACTGATTCTATCAAAAGCCTTGGAAAAGTCAGTGTATACTACATCCACTCTACCCCCAACATCAAGCGCCTCTGAAACATCAGCCGTGAACTCAAGCAAGTTAGTTGTGGTTGAGCGACCCCTCAGGAAACCATGCTGACTATCAGATAAAAAGGGACTAATATGACAAATCACACAATCATAAAGCACTCTCTCAAATACCTTAGCAAAAGGTGACAATTGAGTTATTGGGCGGAAGTTGGATATGTCATTTCTTCTTCCAGACTTAAATATGGGAATAACCTTACCAATTTTCCATCTGGTGGGGAACACTGAAGACCTCAAGGACAGATCAAAGATGAACTTCATGGGAGGACCCAGTATTTCAGCACAACCCTTTACAATAAATGGAGGAACATTGTCAGGGCCACAGCCAGAACTAGGTCTCAGATTACCTATTGCTGCCAATATTGTACTCAGGTCAATAGAACCAATTGAAAGGGAAGGGATATTAATTCCAGGATTGATGTTGCCATCGTCGACATCAGCCAAGTGTGTGTCATCAGAAAAAACTGAAGAAAAATATTGAGCAAAGCCATCCGGCAAATCATGCAAACCAAAAACCTGGTCACCCAAATGCATACCTTCATGAGTAGAGCCATTAGCTCTCCTTGAGTTGACAAAACCCCAAAAGCTCTTGACATCACTTTTGATACCTGATTCCACCCTGGATATATAGTTACTATATTGCCGAGCAATCAACTGCTTGACCCGAGTTCTCAAGCTTTTAAATTGTTCCAAGTGGTATAAAGAGAAACTCTTCTTTTTAGCACACCTATCCTTCCTTTTCATTAATCCAATTATTTCAGCATTAAACCATGGTGGATATTTAGTGCCTCCGGGCCTGACCCTCCTCTTTGGCACACAATTATCAAAGCACTCATAGATGAAGTTGTAAAATATATCAACAGCTTCATCCACACTAGAAGAATTATAAATAAGTTCCCAATGACAATCTCTCAACTGAGTATAAAGCATGAGATAGTCCGCCCTCCTGAAGTCATACAGTTCAATACAATTCGAACGGGAATTAGGAAATGTGGACAACATCTGAACTGTAATGACAAGCGATGGATGGTGAGCATCCTCTGGAACCAGGAAATAATCACAACGCTCGACATTAATGTCAATGCTGGAAAAGACCAAGTCCAAGATACGATTATTACAATTAAGAACTGTATTACAGAGAGCCAGCTCATAAAAGTTAACGAAAGAGGCCAATCTTCTGGCAGAAGGAGAGCCCAGCTCCAAACAATACCTATCATTGGTAATTTCAGGTAAGTTAAAATCCCCCAAAAAGATCAACTTATCACCAATAGCTGCATAACAAGATTCCAGGTGACTCAAATAGGTATCGAAGTACTGAAAGCTGGAAGAGCAAGGAATGTAAACAGCGATTACTGTATGGCTAACACCCTCAAAGTTGATATTAACACCAAGACTCTCGTACGGATCAAGAGTTAAACAGGGACATAGAATAAAAACAGTTAAGATATGGAATAGATGAACGGATAAACCCATTCCGCACTCATCACCGATAATTAAGTAAGCAAAACTAAACTCAATCTAGACAAAACAACCAAAAATTAATTCCAAGATAAACATAGAAGGAATGGATGAAAAAAAAAACAAAATAAAGCAAGGGTTTGCTGACCCAAAATTAAATAACTTGATAGATAGAAACTCTGTGATAACTAAGTACCCTAAGCCATGTACACTCTCTCATTCTCCTTTCCTCTCTCACTCACACACACACACACACACAAACTCACAACCAGATATAGCCAGCGCTCAATAGAAAAATATTTAAATCATGCAGAATTCAACCAAATAAAAAAGACAAGAATTTCAGTATTTAATTATTCATTGTTAATGCAGAAGATGAAGGAAGAGGCAATAGTAATAAACAAAATTGTAACGCGAGAAACGAGATAAAACTTATAGGAGTCAAAACAAGCCAGTCAAGATAACACTGAATGAAATGCTAGAGATAGTGATTGTACGCAATTACGAGTTCAGCTATTCAACAAGTGCATAATAGTGGTGTTAATTCATTCAATGCACGAAACAAAATAATTTATAAAAATCATTCACCTGCAACTGCATATTCACTCTCACCAGCATGGAAGGACATTAATGAAGAGATCCACTAAATATGCATATAATATGAATAACGAGATATATAAAAACTACTGAACAATAAGAATAATCATTCAAAATAATTCATTAATGCATGAAATCAAACTGATTGTTAAACCATTCAACTTCAACTGCATGTTCACTCCTATAAGCATAGAAAAAAAATTAATGAGGGGATCCCACTAAATATGTGCATAAAATAGCTAAATTATATAAGATATATAAAAACTAATAAATAACGAGAGCATTCATTCAAAATAATTCATTAATGCATGAAATCAAACTGATTGTTAAACCATTCACCAGCAGCAGAATATTAACTCTCATAAGCAAAGAAATAATATAGAAAAGGGAGCCTATAAAAATGAATCATGATAAATACAATTATGAGATATTTAAAACAAATAATAATAAGAACATTCATTCCATGCATGACATCAAACAGATTTATAGAGCCATTCACCTGCTAGCAGTTGCATATTCACTTTCATAACCAAATAAAGAATATTAATTCTTAATAGAGACAGCCCATTAAATATGCATGCACACAATATAAAAACAAGAAATAAATAAAAAACTGATAAACAATAACAAGAATACTCAATCAAAATAGTTCACTCAAAGCACGAGATCAAACTGATTGTTCATTTTAAAGTTTATTCAATTAGAATAACCAATTATTGCGAAGTGTCAGCAAATCGAGAAAAGGGCAGCAAATCGTCGTCCGATTGAATCACAGATACAGGTCCACCGTCCACAATAGAGATGGGCAAAGTAGTTCATTGAACGGAACTATGTCTCCTTAGTTCGTTCACCAAAGTGAACTAGTTTAAGTAACTAGTTCAATTGAACTATCTAGTTCACATTTTAAAATTAATGTGTGATTGGACTACATTTATCAGTTTAGCTTCATTGCACTGCATTGTTGCACCTCTAGACTAGATGAAGTTAACAAGTCGAAATAGCTTCCACTTATTATTATTAAACTAACGATAAGTTAATAATGAAACATTTTAACAAGTTAAAATAGCTATAATAAGTTTATAAGAAACAGACATGTCATTGAAACTGGGACTGTTATTGGTTAGGAATTGGAAGAATAACAATCATGATTCCTCACTAACAGAAAATTATTTATTGTTAAATTAATTATTTATACTTTCACAAAAACCAGCAATATAAGCAAACAAACATAACATTATTTTTACATACAATAAACTAAACTCTATTTCTAATGATAATCCAAACTTACAAAAAATTATCATGATTCCTGAATGAATGAACGATTTTGATTTTGAATGCCTAGTGACTATTTTACTGGTGACGAACGCCAGCTAGTTCAGAATAGTTCAGACATACAAATCAATTAGGACCAAAGGAACTATTGAACTATTGGAATGTCAGCTGAGCTAATAGTTCAGACATATAATAAAACCAATTATGACCAAAGGAGCTATTGAACTATGAACTGTGGTGAACTAGGTGAACTATGAACTGTGTGTATGCGTCTGCGTAGTACGTATCATATATAGCTACGACATTTTGATTTTATCCAGTAGGCTACCAAGCCAAGCCAAACTGAACTGTAGTTCGCCTGAACGACCGACTGATGTGAATAGTTCACACTCTGGAGTAGTTCATTTGAACTAGTTCGTTCGCGAACTACACATCTCTAGTCCACAACTCTTGCCTTGATTCTTCCAGCTCGATCCACCCACAGGTATTTGATTTTAGCGGCTTTCACCAGCTGTCTGGCCTTCCCGAACAGGACTCTACGCTTTGCCGTTAACGATGCGTTGATGAATATGTGATTGGCTCCAGTCAGACCAATATCACGTGTAGTTAGAACTCCCTTATCCTTCTTCAACTGAATGAAGTCCTCCGCATCCTCCCTCCTCGTGAACTTTACTATTATCCCAGGTGTAGCTTGATTGTTGCGCTTTTTCAGTCGATGACAACAGCTGACTGCCTCGTAGCCCTTTTTAAATTTAATTGCTTTCCCTACATCCTGGAATAGCTTTTGCAAATTTTCATTTCTCGCCTCGGGAACACCGTGTATTTCGATACATTCTCTACGCGAATATTGTTCCAAATCATCAAATTCACTACTGAGTTTAATCACTTTATGCTTCAATTCTACATTTTCGGAACGGAGACACTTGATAGTTTCATTCTGACTAGCGATAGTCTTCTGCAATTCTTTCAGGAGCTCACTATTACTAGCAAGATTAGCACTAATAGGAAGCAAGGAGTTTGAGATTTTTTCGTCCATTTGAACAATAAACTCTTTCAAACAGTCCGAGATCAACACTTTGACTCGATCCAAAGTCAGCGGTTCAGTCACGAAAGCATCAGTGCAATCAAATGAATCGACATTACTCACCGAAATATCACCTTCCGTCAATGAGCGATTAAGTCTCTTCATTTTAAGGCATTTACTACACGACCACGGCTTACCAGCGATATGTTGCAGTTCAACAGCGGTGAGATTTACACACTTAGCATGGTACATGTCCTTACATTGACCACATTTAATTTTATCCTTCTCGGTCCTCGCAAGGACTAAGGAGCAAATCCCGCATGCACTCATACCGTCTACCAGTGGAAGAAGTAGTTTCAACGAAGAAATAGTCACTTTAACAAATTATATTTGAGTACGGAATTAGGTTAGATTTACTAGAACAACATTGAACGAGTGAAAGACGACAGGCACAAATTGAGAGATAACGAGATAACGAGAGCAAAACAAAATTCGTCCGTTCTTCACAAAGTCCGTAGACTGACTGTGAAAAACAATAACGATCCAAGTGTCACGCTGTTACTTGATCCTTTATTTGAACTGATTTTTCACTTTCATGATCGAACGATGATAAATAGATATGTATTTTGGATTATCTGGGTTTGAGATTACTAACACAGCTACATCTACTGTGTCCTTTCTCTTGTCTGTGCTACTACTAGAATGTATAGCCTAATTCATCCTTTGCAATAGATAAATTTCAAATATAGTTTAAGAGGTCAGATTTGGTGTACAAATAACGGTAAATTGTTCTGACTATTCTACGTCGAGGAACCAATTCTACATTTTGTTATCAGAGCTTTATATTTTCAAAATATAATGCGAATATTTATGTTGAATGAACTATTGAGGACAACACAATCTATATTAACAATAATTTTCTCGATTTATAGATTCTCTTTTTGTTCAGCATTTGATGAAATAATTGTTGGAAGAGTGAATGAATTGATTCGTGTAATCTTATTTATTGAATTACTTTATGCTATTAGACGCTGAGTATGAATCATGATCGTTGATTATTGGACTTCGTGTTTTTCTTGTTTGCCCACCAGCTTTTCATTTTTTGAGAAAATGCAGCTTCTCTTTCTTCACACTCCATCTTGTTCCAAATCTTGAAGCTTTCACCTCTGGAATAATTTACTTACATTCATTTACTTCTACTCTAAAACTATTTCCATTGGTGATTTCATTCAATTTGTGCCAAACGTAGATCTTTTTAAAGTTTAGAATCCATCCCCTTCCAATAAAAATGAAATAATAATAATCTTATTATTAGCATTATTTTCTTTCCGAAACATCATTTTCAATAACCAATATTCTATTTCCATTATTAGAAATATTATAAAATATGTAATGAACATTTTCAGTTATTTTCCACCTCAGCATGAATTATTTTTTAATGAAACCGAATAATAATTTTAGAAGAGAATTATATTCAATTTGATAAAAAATACTGTATAAATGCATCAAGTTGAAAATGTGATATAATTATCCAACTCATAACCCCAAGAACTTGATTTCTATTTCTATTATGTATAGTATTGTAGGATTTCAAAAGTACTGTAAATAGTTTGAAGAATTTGAAAAACCCAACTCACAATGTAAAATCTTCAATTTCCATATTATCATTTACAATATTATATATTATCTTCAATATTATATATTATGTTCAATAGACCTATTTATATTATCTCTTCACAATGATCTATCCTTCTTGCTTCTGCATCCTCAAATCTCAAAGATATACAGAAACACTCAGTTTTCGAGCACAAATTCTTAGTTTTTTTCATGGAATTTTTGAAACTGAAAGAATGCAGACTCCGTTCCACTGGAAGCCAGTCACTCATTGAGAGGCAGCTGCTGATTTGTGGACTCCAACAATACTCTTGTTGAATTCGTGTGGGTCCATATATTGTTTGCTGCAGTGAGTTTGTTCAAATTTCAACTCTCTGAACAATGGTACTACTGGGAGGTGCAACGGTAGCCCTTTCTTCGTTAAAAAAAAAGATGAAAGTATCAAAAGACAAAATTTCAACGCTTTTCAATAGTTGAAAAACAAGGTCGACCATTCCCTATTGTCGCTGCACTCTAATTGGTGTGAGGGGTGCATTCTGTCTGTTGTGGGCTTGACACCGTGACCCACTTTTTTCAAACTTATCCTGCTTCCTCAGTTCAACAGAGATACACTTTTACTCGCCTACGCAGGCAAACTCATACACCGATGCACAATACTCTGGAAATAACCTACTTGGTCTCCTATTATAATTTCGGAAAACAAGCAGTTTTAACTAAGAAGCCTGTTCTTCTTCATATGCAAGTACAGTAGAACTCAAAATAGTTATTTGTGCAACTAGTGCGCAAAGTGACAGTTTGCTGCACCGAAAGAAACGTTTACTATTGGTATTGGAATGGTTTCTTGAGTGCAGCAGAGGAACTTTGCGCACGTATTTCACATTAAGTTTTTCCTACAGTTACCATTGAATATGAAAAGTGGGTAATTATGGGTAAAATTGCCTGAAATGCATCAAATGTTTTTCTGTGTAATTTTATTATTGATAAAAACCTTAATCCTAAAATCCTAAAGTCCTCGTTGTCCTTGGTTATAATATATAATAGTAATAATTAGCGCGTTGTGCTTGGTTGCACCTCTGCTCACTATAGCAGCCACAGCAGTCACTGTTACCAACTTCATTTTGATTTTGCTGCACTGTTGCTCCATATAACCTACTAAGTATTTTGCGTTGCCATGTTGCAAATCTGGAGTGCAGAAAAATATTTCCCGCACTAGAGCGGAAAAGTGATTCTTTGCGTTCTGTAATCAGTGCAGCAATGGCCACTTTTCAACGTAACTGTAGGAAAAAATAATTATCCAAACTCCGATTTTCGGAACCACTTTTAGAAAAAATTAGGCAAAATTCCCGTGAATTTCATGTTAAGAAAGCATTCAACTCTTTTAGCAGAGTTTAATCCATACAGTAAAGTATTTAATTGGTTATAATTAAAGTGGAATATTACTATAATATATATTTGATGATCTTCTTCTTACGAAATTTCCCATCTTTATGTGAAAACGTCAATTCCGAATGAGTTCAGGTCCCAATTAATTCGGATAATTAATTGGAGTTCTACACTTCTACTGTACATTCATTTTAAATGAGAAGATAGTCCTCTTTCCATGCGAATTTAATATTTATTATTTTACAAAGGCGACTTTCTAAAAGTATTTTAAGCCTAGGTGATGATGATGGGATGAATGATAATAGAAAAACTATTAGATGAACAAATAGATGAACTAGGCATAGAAATAATATTAGAGTTAATTATTGTCAGTATGCGGGATCGCAAAAGAATTGGCAATACATGTCTATTGAACTTTTTAATGCTCTCCCTAATGAGATAAGAGAAAGTAACTGTGTGAGTTTTAAACGATTTTTAAAGAATTTGCTGGTTGGAAAATGTTAATATAAGGTAGAAGAGTTTTTCGAAATTCAATTTTGAAAGTTATTTGAGTAGATGTTTGTTTTTTGGACTTGAGAGTGCTAGACAATTGAGTTTAAAAATAAAATAGATTAAAATAATATAAATGAAATGTGATATATATATATATATATATATATATATATATATATATATATATATATATATATGATGTGTTATTAGACTACTGTAAGTTTGAACTGACGTTGTTATGACATTTTCATGTTTTTGTCAATAAATTATTTATTTATTAATACAATGAAGGTAGAGTTATGAATGAATAAAAATTATAGGTTATGCTACTCACTTGAATCAATAAGTACCCTAATCTTATAAGTATACTTCCATACTATGAGTTTTCTCTTCTTCTAACTTCATTTTTGAAAATGTATATATTGTGGTATAATTAATAGTTTTAATCGAGTGCTTTGTTTTGTGTTTCAGATACTACAATGTGGTACTACAATGTGGTACTACAATGTGGTACTACAATGTGGTACTACAATGTGGTACTACAATGTGGTACTACAATGTGGTACTACAATGTGACATTGTCATCCCAATGTGGGTTGTCCAAACCAATTGACGTCAGAATAACACATTTTGAGATTATTTTAATGAGATTCACTTTATAAGGGAAACTAATCTAATTGTCCTCTCTCAATAGTATAAAACACATCATTTATGGATTAGATTGTGTGGGTTGGAAGGCTGCAAAAATTGTAGAGTAGGTGTGAATAGTAGTCACAGTTTTTCAAATCAGTAATAAAATTCACAATTCAGGAAGCATCTCTTGAACAATACTCTCATTAAAGTCTTCATTGGATGCTGCTGCATGAGAAGGAAGAAGTTGCAATATAATGCGAGTGGTAGCCTTCTAAATGATTGCGATTTTCTGCGTTATTAGAAAAATCTCAAGGCTGCACTAGGAAATCGAAAACAAGTTGTTTGTGTATCTTGACCTCACCACTAGTGCTAGTCGTAATCTAGTTTAGTTGCCATTATTATTTTACTAGTTTCCTCATTAATAGACAAAGATCATACAATATTTTTGGCTGTTTGTCAGACTTCTGGGTAGAATGAAAATATGTTTGATGTTTTTAACAAAAAAAGTTGAATACAGCGATGAGAGAGAGTCTATATACAGCGAGAATATAGCGAGAGTCTACTATAGGCCTTCCACCCTTCGAGCAATCCTTATCAAACGAATTATTGTTTTCACAATATATTCATTATAATTCATAATTTTGTATCAGGATGAAATCTGGAGATATGAGAGTATGAAAGTTTCCCTCCAGATCGGAGTTACGATGGCGAAGATGTTTCACAAAATAGTATTATAGTATATCATGTAAACCATAACATTAGTTAGCATTGTACGAAAATAACAGATTGATTTCACTAAACCTATTTCGAACCAGACTCATTATAATATTACAATAGTTATTTGTGCAACTAGTGCGCAAAGTGATAGTTTGCTGCACCGAAAGAAACGTTTACGCCCGAGCCGTAGGCGAGGGCGGAATGGTTTCTTGAGTGCAGCAGAGGAACTTTGCGCACGTATTTCACATTAAGTTTTTCCTACAGTTACCATTGAATATGAAAAGTGGGTAATTATGGGTAAAATTGCCTGAATAATGTATGTGTGTTTGAATGAAGGGGCGGCTGTGTGGTGTGTGTTGTGGGTGGGTGCGGCTGTGCTGTCCCTGTCCTTGGTTATAATATAATATAATGAATAATTAGCGCGTTGTGCTTGGTTGCACCTCTGCTCACTATAGCAGCCACAGCAGTCACTGTTACCAACTTCATTTTGATTTTGCTGCACTGTTGCTCCATATAACCTACTAAGTATTTTGCGTTGCCATGTTGCAAATCTGGAGTGCAGAAAAATTTTTCCCGCACTAGAGCGGAAAAGTGATTCTTTGCGTTCTGTAATCAGTGCAGCAATGGCCACTTTTCAACGTAACTGTAGGAAAAACCTATTTTTGTTTTATCATAGTAGCACTTGGTACCAGGGTTTCAGATGAGAGAGAATATTGTGAGGGATCGAGGGATGTTGTAGATATGAACATTTTGTTCAGGAACTTGAAGCTGGATTCCCACATAGGCTACCAGTTACAGTGCAAGTGACCCGCACAGTAGAATATAATTTCCATGAGTTCTGATTGGACGTTTTACACTCTGCACGGCCTATTCAGTATGAATAATCTCATTTGAACTTATTGGAATAATATTCTCACTTTAACCAATCACTTCCATTATCATTGTTGTGTGAAAAATCCAACTTTGTTTCTCAACAAAATTATACTTAAACATTTCCTGATAAATTATTATTAATTATTCATATCTACTACATCCCTTTATCCCAGAGATCAAGTTTTATTTAAATTTCAAGATTTGAAATTCAAAACCAGCTCTACAGCAAAAAATCCTACCATCAATGACTGACATATGATCATTCTAATTGGAAATGGAAAGTATTGAGAACGTTAGATAAATGATTTTCTCTACATTTACTATCTTCTCCACTAAACATATGTTAAAATTTTACAGCCTAATATTGGGGCACCGAGCTTCGCTCGTTATTCATTTATTAACAGAACACAATATTCTTTAAAATGATTGGGGAAAGACTAACAGGTACTTACAGCCCATAACTCTTTCTTCCCCGATTTTGATTTATACACTATAAATATTTCAAAAGTAGGTTATGTTCAATAAACTTGAATTCAGTTTCAATTTTCAGTCTAAAATTTTGTAAATAGAAAAGTTCCAATTTAGATTGTTTACAAACCAAATTTAATAACAAAATAGCACTCACCAATCACTTAAACTGTAAAATAATGATTAACTTTTAAAATTATGATACTCTAATTTAGAATGATATACCACCATATCATGCCAACAAATCAGATTATATTGATCAAGTCGATTAAAATTTCTAGATAATTTTTTTCGAGAGAAAGGCTGATTGATTGCGTATAAAGAATTTTTCATTTTCAAATAGTTTAACAGCTGAACATAATTCTGTCTCTCTTCCACACAGCACTCGCATCTACTGTTATCGACAGACGACGAAATTATCATCTGTTTTTGCAACGATGAATAATTATAATTATCCTTTTCATGTCCTTCAGCGAGTTTTCCCAGGGATGAGACCTAGTGCAATCGAATTTCCAATTTTTTATCATAAACCCACCATGTTCCAAATTTCGTAAGAATCGTTAGAGCCGTTTTCGAGATCCGTTAGACATAAATAACCAGATATAAAAATACCCAGAAAAATGTAAATGTACATACAGAAATTGCTTGCTTAATATAAGAGGATCCTACTGTGATAACAATATGAAAAATTCAAACATCACTTTCTCGCAGGAAACTATGTATCATCGACTTGACTAAAATGTTCAAATAATATATAAGTTACAGTAATATAGTTTGCAACATTTAGTGTATAACACCTTTCACTTCTCAAAAAACACATACAGAGAATATTCAAGTATTACATTTTTAAATACTCGAAGTTTGTAATACTTATAAGACTTACAGTAAGTGTCTTTTAACTCACGTAAGTATTTGCTTGATCGCAAGGTTGTCACATTATTGACAACACTACTGCCTGCTAAGTTGTCAAGCTTCCTACTTTGCCCAGTGAACATCCATCTCTGCCTATTCTCTACATTTATCTCAGGCTATTCCTATTAGCCTACTGTTTACGACTTCACTCAATAGATTAGAACTGGATGACGACGAGTCGGGTCGGACAGATGAATCGTTTAGCAGAGCTCACTTCAATGTGTCAGTAACCCTTATATTATAACATCAATGCTCCTCATTTGACCAATGCTGACAGTCGTTTGCCTCACTTCAAACTGTCATCAGCATTCCATTAACAGTATATGACATTCCCATTGGAATTATGCTGACAGATTCAAGTGAATCTAATCGATAGCAGTAGCAGCCTTGAGATGGTATGTTTCCTCGTTGCTTGAGCGGCAACAGGCAGGCAACCAATTGAATGGGTGACCTTTGCACCCAGGAGCCTCTTCGGCCCAGCCAAGGCCTTGTCAGTGTCACCCATGCAAATTATGCTGTCCAACTTTGCAAATAACTCTCAACAGATATCCATAAATTACTGGCTTATCTGTTGCCATCGACATGCTCAGAATGCGACATCTGTCACCTGTAGCATAAATTGTTTGTCACAATAGAAAATATCATAGGTTTGTCAAGTCTGTTGGGATGCGTTGTTAACGACTTTAGCAAAATAATATAATATATTGTCAGTGTATACGAGTTTGTGTTTCTTGAATAGTTCCAAATTTCTTAAATAACTCAATATTATTCGTTAAAAGTGGTAATTGAGTGGAATATTTCTAATTAATTTATCAATTTAAGTCATCTAAATTCAAAATTTATTGACCGAAGCGAAGCTGAGGTCTTAGTTTGGACTCGATCGGCTTTCATCTGTTTGTTTGTACCGCAGTTACAGTCGCAGTTATTGTCTGCTTTGGATGAAATTTGGTATGCAAGTTCTTTGAAACAAGGCGCAGAAACGTATGTGTAACGATTTTTGATAAAACCTCTGTTTTTTGTAATATTTAAAAAACCAAACTAACCTCAATCCAGAAAGGATGTGTCTTTGAAGATACAGCGATTTATTACCATACTTTTTCGCATCTATTGTTATGAGCACATGGTGAGCGAGTCGGTTAGACCTTGGTCTGTCACTGTGAGCGACCCAGGTTCAATTCTCGTTCCTTCCAGTTTTTTTTTGCAGATTATACTTATATTGTGTTTTATCTTATTCTAATAATATATCATTATAAAATAAATATTATTATGATGAGATAGAATAATTAAATTGAATTATCTTATTATTATTATTTTTATTACTATTATTATTATTATTATTATTATTATTATTATTATATATTATTATTATTATTATTATTATATTATTATTATTATTATTATTATTATTATTATTATTATCGGTAATTACACCATTGTCAATCTCTGATAATGACCGAAACCGGTCTTTCTGAGTATCAATAAATCTGTGGTTTTTTGACAATTTCTTAGTCTTTTTTCATTTAAAAGGTATGTATTTGATATAAAAGTACTCCTTGATAAGTCCGGTGTCCCTGGAAACAGTGTCTCTAGCACTTTCAATGGTGAAATGGCACTTTTCATGATGACAATCATGGCTAAATCTTCACAATATACTGTACTTACTGTAGCCTACTGGCCCTTTTCATCAGATTGAAAGTTGAATTCATTAGCGAGGTCTACTGTTCGCAGAACTACTAGTAGTTTTAATGTTTATTTTGGACCAAAATTTTGTAAAAATTGTACACGTGAAATTCTAACCTTTTCTTGGACTTTGTCACCTATAAATTTGGAAGAAAAATAGCACAAGGACTACCTTATTATTTTATCTTTCAATGTTATTACATTAGTGTTATTTGCATTGTAAATAAATTGTATTCCTTTGCTAATTTGCTAGTTGATTTTCCCCAATAAATTATTCATATTTTTTATATAAATATATATTGCGCAACAGTTTTGCTCCATATTATTCGCTAACCTCATCTTAGGCTAATACTATAAATCGAACTAAGAATGGTTTGCTAATACTAAGAATGGTTTCATTAATCTTTCCTAGGACTATGCATTGAGATGGTGGGGACTCAGCGAGGATGCTGTCAAGTTATTTGAAGACTACTACACTCAACTGATGTATTGGCCCAACTATCAACACTTATCTATCATTACATCGGATTCTAATCTGGACAAAACAATTCCAATTTTAATTGGTTCAAGTTGTTTTCTCACAATAAAGAATACTACTAATCTAATCTCCTCCCTCTCCCAACTTCATGAGAATCCATCATCAATGAATTTAGTTGTACATGAAAGACTGTTTATTATTTTTTGCTAATTTATTCATTAGTTGATTCAATTGTTGTAATTGTGATATTTGTGATTGATTGTGATAGAAAAGAAGCAGTTTTGCTGATTATAAGTGATGCTCTACCTCTCTCCCCAAACCAGTATGTTTACTACTTCAAAGTAGTGATGTGATTTATCACTGAATAACAATAAATATTATCCATACACGGAAATTATCTATTTTCTCATTAGAATAATACAATAATAATCCCTATATATATTCTAATTCTATATATAAATATATATTCATTTCTATATTTTAATTCTATATATCCTTATTCTATATAATCCTTATAGAATAATACAAATAACATAATAAATAATTTAGAAATTAATATAAATGAAATGTAGTCTTATACTGTAGAAGAAGTCTTCGAGGTGCTTCACAGCATTTAACTTTGGATTTTTGTTTAATGATAATTATTCATCGATTGGCATTTGAATAAATGCAATTTATCATCAATTTCCATCTGCAGACTGTAGTTTTGTTTCTCCTCCTATACTCAATAAGATGAATGGAGACGAAGTTCTAAGAATACTGAGACTGATAGTGAAGAATACTGTTCCAAGTACTGTTCTGAGAATGAAGTCTATAGACACATGAGGATGAGTTGTTGAAACTAGAGTAATTTAAAAAACAAATCCTAACAACGACAAAATATTCAGATAGTTTTTGAGCAGATGAGCTCTTGAGTAATAAATGGTAAAAATATGATCTATTACAATATTTTGGAGTTATCCGATAAATTGATATACATTCAGACAACTTTTGAAATGTTTAATTTTATTAGGTTTTATTCCATAATCATATAATAACTGTACGAAGAAACTTGGAAATGCTTTTGATGAAAATGTGTGAATATTCATAAGTGCAATATCAAAGTTCAAGTGTTCGTTTTTGTGAACATAGCGATAGAAGAAACGACATCTACCGGCTGGCTGGTAATTATTAATCACAAAAGATAATGAAAAAGTTACAAGGTCAGGTACGACGAATTGATTCAGTGATGATCTCACAATTTGCCAGAACAGAGAGGTGCGCAAAAACTAGAAAAGTCGCAGTAGTTGTGTGTGTATGTGTGTATGTGTGTGTGTGTGTTCAATAAGCAACAAAACACCTGAAGGTGAATTGAGACAAGGGAGAATAAGTAGCGAGAAAGAGTGACAGAAAGAGAGGGAGTAGGAGAGGTAGAGCGAGAAGTACGTCATGGGTGACCTTGCACTTGAACTGAAAATAGGCGCATGCCTGACATTGAAACTCCACCGAAATTAGCATCTAGGTCAGCGCACACGACGCGATTTTTCCACAAGCTCTGCCAATCGATTGCAAGCCTTATAAATTTGAAATATCTCTAACTGACCTGGGCCAAACTGGTCATCAATTTGCCAAATGGGTTGTTTTCATATTCCAAGTTGGCGACGTTGGATGATGCTCAAAATCTCAATTCAGACTTGTTTCTTGTTCAACTGAGATTTTTTTCAAATTATAAAAATTAATTCGGGAAAAGACCAAACGCGATACTTCTTCTTCTAATAATAGGTGAAAAGTGAACCCACAAATATTTCAGAACATTTGAGCAGAGATGAGAAATTATTCATTATGAAACGATTATGGAGTATGGATTTCCTATATTTACCTCTTCTTCTTCTTCTTCTTCTTCTTCTTCTTCTTCTTCTTTCCTTCAACTTTTCTTGTCATTCTTATTGATGTTCTTCTGTTCTTCCACTTTTCAAGTGAAATGTCAAAGTGCATCATCATATTGGTCTTCCTCTGAACACGCTAAATTAAATTTTAAATTGGGTGGCATACTGAATATTAAGAGTCCACATTTTCATCGAAGTCATTAGGTATTAAAAAATGTAATTCATGATCAACTTCTGGAGGATTTTCACAAGGGAAGAAAAGCTTTATCTCCAAGATGAAGAGAGGTGACTTGAAAATGGAGTTAAATTATGGAAGACAAGAAAAAATGTTAATGGAACATCGTTTTCTGTTTTTCTACACTGTATAATCAATCTTTTTACTTTCCTTGCCCTATTACCATAGGTAAGGAAAGTATTGCTTTCCGAAAAAAATTAAGGTACCCCAATTTCCAAATTTCTATACGTTTCAAGGTCCCCTGAGTCCAAAAAAGTGGTTTTTGGGTATTGGTCTGTATGTGTGTGTGAGTGTGTGTGTGTGTATGAGTGTATGTGCGTCTGTGTACACGATATCTCATCTCCCAATTAACGGAATGACTTGAAATTTGGAACTTAAGGTCCTATCACTATAAGGATCCGACACGAACAATTTCGATCAAATGCAGTTCAAGATGGCGGCTAAAATGGCGAAAATGTTGTCAAAAACAGGGTTTTTCATGATTTTCTCAGAAACGGCTCCAACGGTTTTGATCAAATTCATACCTAGAATAGTCATTGATAAGCTCTATCAACTGCCACAAGTCCTATATCTGTAAAAATTTCAGGAGCTCCACCCCATCAATGCAAAGTTCGATTTTACATTCCCAATTATCAGGCTTCAGATACAATTTAAACAAAAAAAATCAAGTGGAATAGATTGAGCATGAAAATCTCTACAATTAATGTTCAGTAACATTTTCACCTAAAATTTAAAATAAGCTCGAAATTCGAGAAAATGTTATTATTTCAATTGCAAACTGTTGATTCTATGAAATCATTCACTATGAAGAGATAGCAGACCTCGTGTGTCTCCAGCGTTATAGTCCTGTCACCAGCTGGCTTAGATCTCTGAAAAGTAGACTTGAGATGCGCGGGAACACTAGCGTCAGGTGATAAATTTCCATAACGGCAAGGAAAGTTGTGTGAGTGCGCCACACCAGATTTTTGATGTTATTGACAATTTAATAAAATATAACATAAAGTACAGCTGAACTTATTAATGCTCAGCAATCACCTTGAAATTTTTAACTCATATCATTTGAACCATTTACAGATCGAGTTCGTTGGCCAAAGAAATTGACTCACTTCATCGTCCTTCCTGAGGATATAACAGGATAACGTTGAACGTGCATAAAAATGTACTAATTGTATAGTAATTAATCATTAAAAATATCAAATTAGCTGACAGCCATGATGCATGCAATTAATAACTCAATGCAACTCCCTTTTGACTTCCCACTGCTTCCAATAGAACAGCTGATAGAATTTCAGCAGCACTATGAGCGAGTTCTCCAACCCGGGGGGCTCAATAGTGCAAGTACAAATAGTTTGTAATGTATAAATCAATGGTTCAAGTGCAATTATTGCAGCAACGTTAAAAATGTATTTCCTCCAATCAGAAGCCAAACAAGTAGTAGACTCACTACACCCTACAACCACTTCTCAGCTCAATCACTATCAACTAAATTACTTCTAAAGGTCAATAAAAAAGGTATAAAACTGAAACGTCTTAACTTTTTGCACTATTTATCTCACTCAAGTAACGGTACATTAACGGATCTGCGTCTCGGAAGTCGAGTGCAAAACTGCACCTATTATGCAACCAATTATTATTCGCCATAAAGAACTGCACTGTCATCGCAGTAGCCTGAGCTTAGTAGTTGCGATGCAGTGAGTGACCTTGTGCACTATGGATGCATTTAACAAAACCGTTCACTTTCAAACACCAATTTTCATTAGTGAATTGATAACCGACAATTATAAATGTTATCTATTGTTTAGTGCTCCCGTTTTTAAAAAGACATTTACCTAATTGCGATAATAATTATAATTGAAAATTAGCTATTATTTTGTACCGTAGAATAGGACTTCCATATTATGTGCTATTTTCAACTGAGTTGTCTATATTTGGGAAACGAGATAAACTTAAACATTTCCACAGTGATTTTCAGAACAAAATTTTCATTCGATAGATTTGCAAGTACCTACTGTACCCTAAATGGGTATTATGCAAGGTTGTATATTATTTCTAACTAGTTCGATTTATGGGGAAACTATGTTACAAGGTGACATGCAACAATATTGTTCAAGGTTACTTGTACTTCGAAGCGAATTTGACTCATTAAAATAAAATAAATGGTAAAACAAATTATATTAGATTAATGCATTATCATGGACAATTGAAACCATGATTTCAGATCCATACATTAATAATAACTGAATAAAGATCTGAGATGTGCAAAATACTGAGACCTCAAAAGGATGACGGATGACGGAGAGTTGGAGAATTGCTGCCAACCAGCTCAGCTGCCGTTGGCCCAAAGAAGAGGAATTTTTCATATCGCTTTATAACTACAGAATCCACTATTTATGTTTTTGAAATTTTGAAAACACTAGTTGCCAAAAGTAACTTCAGAAATCACTAAGTTGTCCAATTTATCAAGTGACTTCGGGATGGTCTCCTGAAACCTGGAACACATTCATTAATCGAATTTGAGATTAGGAACTAAACCACTCTCGAGTTAGTGTATTATTCCGAATTGAGTATTTAGCAACCGATTACCATAGTTTGGAAAGTTGATGGCCAAATAATGCTAGAGGTATATGCTAAATCAAAAGAATCAAAAACAAATAGTTTTGTAACATTTTCATTTGATCATCTCATTGTAACAGCCTCCTTCATAACCAGGAACTCATTCTGTTTCCTATTATTCAAATATGTATAACTAGCAGGTAGCCCGTGCTCTGCAAGGACCCAATTTGAAACTTGACAAACTGAAAACTTGAGTAATGAGATCTTGAAAAATTGAAAATAGGCCTGTGCCCACCATCGGTTAATTGAGAATTTATATGCAAAATTTCAAGTTAATCAGTCCAGTAGTTCAGACGTGATGATGCGTCAATAGTTATTTGTGCAACTAGTGCGCAAAGTGACAGTTTGCTGCACCGAAAGAATCGTTTACGCCCGAGCCGTAGGCGAGGGCGGAATGGTTTCTTGAGTGCAGCAGAGGAACTTTGCGCACGTATTTCACATTAAGTTTTTCCTACAGTTACCATTGAATATGAAAAGTGGGTAATTATGGGTAAAATTGCCTGAAATCCATCAAATGTTTTTCTGTGTAATTTTATTATTGATAAAAACTTTAATCCTAAAATCCTAAAGTCCTCGTTGTCCTTGGTTATAATATATAATGTAATAATTAGCGCGTTGTGCTTCGTTGCACGTCTGCTCACTATAGCAGCCACATCAGTCACTGTTACCAACTTCATTTTGATTTTGCTGCACTGTCGCTCCATATAACCTACTAAGTATTTTGCGTTGCCATGTTGCAAATCTGGAGTGCAGAGAAATTTTTCCCGCACTAGAGCGGAAAAGTGATTCTTTGCGTTCTGTAATCAGTGCAGCAATGGCCACTTTTAAATGTAACTGTAGGAAAACATAATTTTCCTATCCCGTACGTGTATAAGCCAGTTCTTTCCTTCATTATAGTATGAATTACTCAGTTTGAGCAAATATTACTGTTTCTGATAAAGATATCAACCAATAGTATGTATAACGGGACATGCCTCTCTGTAGTATGCTACTGGTATTCAATATTGATATCGTAATCATCCGCGATAATGTTACAGAAATCGTAGTACAGTGTTCCATTCAGAACACTAAATAAACAACTGATGTGGATATTCCAAATAGTTGAATACAGAAGAGTAATTGAAATTCGAATCACCACTAGACTTCCACAGTGATCGCAATGATAATGATGAAATAGACCAGACACTCTGCAATAAGCGGAACGGAATTTGCACTGCGCAGCCAGAAGATTAAACCGATTATCAAATATATGATGTCGAGCCAGTGTGTGGATTCAAGTGCTCTGAATTATACACCAAGGACAATCCAATTGACCTTTGGCGAAATTCGATTACATCATGTGGCGTTTTTCCTTGGACGTGCATAAAGAGTGCGATGCGATACGATGTGCTCAAGTGTTTACCGAGTGTGGCAATTTCAAGGGCGACTGACACCGACATACACGTATTTATTGCAAACAGCTTAGTTGCAACGATGTAACTTGGGGCTCAACTGAGTAAACATTTGCTTATCAGCTTGATTACTAACCTACATCCTCATCTGATTGGATAAGTTGATTATATTTTTTCTATCTTCATTTTCTGGCGTAGGAATATTGTTTTGAAGAATAGCAGTCAATTTCTTTTGTAGAAATTGGTACTGTAAAGAGATAGTACTATAAGAACAGTTCTAGAATTGTTTAGAAAAATATAGTTGTAGCAAAATGCACGGTTAAACTCAGGCGTAGTTCCAGTTGTACAAAAGCCTGTTAAATTTGTATGCCAAGAGAACCAATCAGATAAGCCTTCTTCTAGAAAAAGTCTTCTCTGATTGGTTCAAGTGGCATTTAATCATGATTAAAATTAAACAGCTTTTGTGCAACCGGGACTCATAGTTGAAAATATGTTAGGGCTACTCTTGAATGGAAATAAAAAATTAAAATCCAAGTACCCTTATAATAAACAAATTACCCTGTGAATAAACAATTTAAAAAAAGGGAACTTGGATTTTTATTCTTTTATTTCTAAATTGGTTACTATACTATTAAGCCATCAATGTTTGTAATCTATAGCCTAGTGATAGTTTTGTAGTATGCTGTACTAAACTCAGTCATTGAATAAAACAATTTAAAAGTTTTCTCTGACTCAGTGGATAAATTGATGTGATCAAATGAAGGAAGTTGACTCATTA
Source organism: Nilaparvata lugens (assembly GCF_014356525.2). Taxonomy (NCBI): domain Eukaryota; kingdom Metazoa; phylum Arthropoda; class Insecta; order Hemiptera; family Delphacidae; genus Nilaparvata; species Nilaparvata lugens. The sequence goes on along the minus strand of NC_052513.1, from coordinate 10,642,271 downwards.
CTCGCCATGACTATTGAAAAGGACGTTCGGTACTCCAAGGATAAAAAACCTTTCTACTAGACAAAGAAGAAGCAAGAAAATAATGTAAGAAAACTTGATGTTGAATTCAAATTTGCTACAGTTGGAACGATCAGATGCTTTGACGTATCAAATTCTAATAATTATTGTGACTCACAAAATTCTTGTCAGCAACGTAAGTCAATTACATAAATTATTATCATGTCATGTCTCTCACAATAATTCATTATCAGTTTCTAACTCCATCAATTAATTAACACTTAATTGACTGTTTGAATATAATTCAATTGCTTTTCTCATGTAGGCCTACGTCAGTAATGTTCAATCGATTGTTCATTGCACGATATAAGTCGTATATAGGATACGTAATTCGAAAACTAATGTTGTCACACAAAAAAGGAGTTTATTATAAAACAAAAATTATTACGTTAATTCAGTTGATGGTAACGTTCACCCTTGAACACTTGACCATCAAGACGATTCAATGAAAAAAATATGGTAATGAACATTGACGAAGCTGTTAGTATTTGAAATAAGAATTCTACTGTTTATCATAAAATATTGTAAACCATCCAAAATACTAGAATACTACATATCAGAATAAACATTAAATGTTCTAAGAAGTCTATATTCTTTATTCTATCCTCTATAATATATAATCAGTGAGAAAATATTTCAAAACCTGAAATATTTCAGTAATTTATAATTGATGAAAATTATAAAAGATGAATATAATAATCGATAAAAAAATTATTACAATTATTACAATTATTACAATTATTACAATTATTACAATTATTACAATTATTACAATTATTACATTATTACAATTATTACAATTATTACAATTATTACAATTATTACAATTATTACAATTATTACAATTATTACAATTATTACAATTATTACAATTATTACAATTATTACAATTATTACAATAACTACCTTTACTGGAACGTTTTGGATTTCAGAAAAAAGCTAGTTTAAGAGTAAAAAAAAAATCAAGATCGAGGTAATTTTTTGGTCAAATAGATCCTCATAATGTTTTTAACTCTCTGGGTACCTCTTCCTCACATGAAATGAAATTCAACCCTACACTTCTAATTTTACAAACCATAATTAAATATATCAAACTAATTATATTATAGTATAATAATTGATATTAATTGTTGATTGTTGATTGTTCTTTCTTTCGCGAAAGCCAACAAATGAATTGCACAATTTGCTCAAGTCAAATACTGGGAAGTACTTCTTGATAGGTCCTCTTCGGAATACAAAGTTTTAGAATGCGGAGTGATACAATAATATTATATTATTTGTTTTGGCGGGAAGAGATTGATGACGTCAGGACGAGACGCCGGCCGGGTCACGTGACAACTGGCGTGACCCACATTGGCACTCGCAGCTTTGGCATTGGCCTTGCCTCAAGGTCACAGCTCTGGCGAACCGGCGACGCAAATTCAACAGGAAAATGAATGGAGTGATAGCAGCCGGTCGAGTTTTCTTTTTCCACAAAGCCTTCTCCAATTTTTTGCGCCATAAGATACCGTTCTTTTAACGGTTATATTTTGTAAACAACTATCTTGCAATTCATTATCCTATCAACCCATGGTTTGAGCTACTATATCAGTTACTTATCAGTAGTGTAACAGTGAATAATATCATAGAGAAAAGATAACATAGATAAGATATAGCTTATGCTATTTATCAAATAGCATTATAGTACCCTTTTTTCGTAATAAATATAATATAATAGAACATAAACACAGATTAAAATAATCTATTATTTTATATTAATTTCAAAAAAAGTACTATAATGCTATTCTATAAATAAAAATAAGTAGCCCTTTATACATACATTTTAAGCTCATGCTATATTTTCTTTATGATAACATATATTCACTATTCTTTGCATTTCAATTGCTTATTGTGAACTATAGTAAGGTTGAATTATAGTAAGATTCAAATATTGAGTACTCTGTAAAATTTGAATTCGATTTGATAAAAATTGATAGAATTGATAAAAACGTATCTTCAAGCTCCATCCAATGAAAGTCATACAAAAATCTACTCTTCAAGCGTTCTTACAAGGTATTCTTTCAAGCCTTCTTAAAATGAATTCTTATTAACTATCGAGTTTAATAAATTCACTGACTTCCACAAAACATTGTTGAAGATTTTTCAGTTCTAAAGAAGTTCAGTTTATACTCACTAAGTTCTGAGTTCGAAGAAGTAATGTTCTATCTACGATCTGTATTCTAGAGTTAAAGGGTGTGCACACAGAGAGCGTTCAGCGATCAGCTCAGGAGGATAGATATATACATAAATCTATATCCTTTCAATTTGAGCTCGAAAATAACACGTTCACCATTGACAAAAGAAAAACAACATGAATATAAATGAACTATAATAATTATATGAATTATTGAGATACATTCCTCAAGCTTTAATAAATTCTAATGTGAAGATCACATTCGAAATTGGATTTCTATGCAGTCTCTCATTCCCTCGAGAAATAATCCAATATTTATTCATAATTAGAAATTAGAACATCACCATCCACGTCTTTACAACAATTAATTTATTTTTTTTCAGTCATAGCAACCGTTGGAACATGAACGAACCGTTATACACAATTCTCGCAAAAGAGATTTTCACATTTTCTTCCCTTTTTTTTGCTATCCTTCTATCGCACTTATAATCTTGAAACTTTGAGAGAGAGGGAGAAAGAAAATCAGACAATTTGAGAGTGACTGAAGATCGATGATGGCCTTGGATGAATGTCAAAGGTCATGGAGAACTAACGGACATGTTTTTACTAAACTACAACCGGCGCTGTGCTGTGCTGTGTAGTACAAAAGAAGCTGTTATTTGAATTGCTAAGTTGCACCACAGCCTTGCAGCCTCTGGCAAACGCACTTCTTTGTCTTCTTTGCTCTGGAATTTTTCGCATTCCTGTTTTATCACTTCACAATAATTGATTTCTCTGATATCATTGATAAACACTGAAAATTGATTTTCAATCGTTATCAATACCGTGTTTTATTACATCTGGAAGTTCTCTGAAGTACCCGTAATCCTTTCATGATTGAGAGTGATTTCTATGACAGAAATGAGGATGTTTTGAAACTGAACTGTATGATGATCGCTGGAGATGTTTGATTTGAATGACTAATCGACGTGATTACTTTACCTAACACAACCTCTCAAGGAGTAAAAGGATTACTTTCTTCCTTCTTCCAAAACCACATTAAATCTTCTTCATAATATAAAAACAAAAATTGTAATTGAATTCTTCTTATTCCAGTCTGTGGTTGAAAATTTCGAATTAAACTTGAGAATATGATTTGATTTCATGTAGGAAATGAATGGAATTTTGAATTATTGTAAAACATATTTTCACCTCGATTCATATTGTTACCCTGACAGCAGTACCACTTCCAACTGTTTTGATATTCCAGAATACAATATTATTATACTAGCCGTCAGGCTCGCTTCGATCTACCAAATTTGAACGTTTTTGGTCCGGTAGATTTTTAGTTATGCGAGTGAGTGAGTGAGTGAGTGAGTGAGTGAGTCAGTCAGTCAGTCAGTCAGTCAGTGAGTGAGTGCCATTTCGCTTTTATATATATAGATACTGAGATACAATATTACTAAATCCCTTATACCAAGGGAAGTCTATTGTGGTTTCATGATCACAGTAAGAACTTTATGAATTGTTTTCAATACTATAATACTATTTACAATACATAATACTATTTATACTCTATCAAAATAATACTGTTTAAGGCTGTGCAAAGGCTAAAAGTAAACTTTTAACTCGTGATATTTTTCTAAGTTTTTCGATTTGTGTATCATCAAGCTATCAAAATGAAGAAGTTTTCTCAGGAAAATATTTTTTTCTGATCATTACTTTTTGAGATATGAGGGCCTAAAGTTTAAAGTTTTGGGACAGAACATTTCAAATTCGGTAAAAGATAAATCCATGAGATTTAGAGGATAAATTCTTCATGGTACTGTTGATCAAATTGAACAAAAATTTTCTAAAAATATCAATTTTTAAGATAGTTATTCAATTTACTAAAAATAACCAAAAATAACTTTTAGTTGAGTTATTTTCATCGGGATCTATAAGAGTTGAGTTATTCTTGGTAAATTGAATAGAATAACATTCTCAAAAATTGATATTTTCAGAAAATTTTTGTTTTACTAGATCAACAATACCATGAAGAATTCATCCTCTAAATCTTATGGATTTATATCTTACCGAATTTGAATGTTCTGTCCCAAAAATCCAAACTTCAGGCGCTCATATCTCAAAAAGTAATGATCAGAAAAAGAATGTTTTCCTGAGAAAACTTCTTCATTTTGATGATAATACAAATCAAAAAACTTAGAAAAATATCACGAGTAGAAAGTTTATTTTCAGCCTTTGCACAGCCTTGAAGGAAATAGAGTTGAGATGTAAAAAGTTAGAAAACTATTATTTTAAAGAGTTAAAAAAAAATATTTACCCATGGCGAAGAAAGTGATTCAGTTATTACCACAAGCATTCCCCAAAATTGTATGCCATTTCATCATGAATTATGGAATTCACATTTCAAATTTTTTATAGTAATTAACTCAGAAGCATTCTTAGGACTTTCAATTTGATAAGAGCAATTTTGTCTAGAGCAGGATAAAATATCACTCTAAATTAGGCCACAACGCAGTAATTACAAAACTATGTTGAAAGTGATAAGAGATTGAGTGATGAAAGAGGTCATGAAGATCCCGGTAGCGATAACACAGTTCCACAGGAGTGCTGTGGGCTAAATTTATTTCCAGTAAAATGTGTAGACGCAAACATTTGAAGGTCTCCCAACAAGATTCGCATTCCACATTGCATGCAATAACAGAATATTGCTTTTTACAGGTAAAGTGAAAGGTTATAGCTGTGGGTGGACATGACAGGAGGAAGTAGACACGTCCTTTGGACCTTCATTTCACGGACTTTTCTCCAAGGATGCAAAGACCCCCTAACGTAGTGAAAATGTTCGATTAGTTTTTGAACATGTTACAATGAAAAAAATGATTATTCACTTCTACGTCCAATAAAAATGTAAGGAATTTTATTCAATTCATTTCTAGCTTTGACACTATTCATCATATCTTTATTTACTGCGGATGGTGCCCAAATGAGCTTTTAGCTTGTGTGTGGGTAATGGGGAGTGCGTGGTAATTTTATAAGATGATGAAACGTCCATGCCTCCAGTGAGACTCGAACCCACAACCGCGCTAGGTGTCTGAAGGGTGCAATCCTGGCTGGCTAATCGGCAAAGCTTCTAGTGGGCATATTTAGCTTTACAATTTTTAATACAATTTATGTAATGGAAAATAATCGAGCTTTCTCGTGCTATCTATATCAGCTTATCGTGAACTCCCATGAAATGGATAAATGGAATGGTGGAATGAAAATGGTGGAGAATGGAAGGAAACTTAGAAAGCAGAAAAGCTGACACGAGGACTCGAATCCAAGAAAATATAAAAATTTACTTCAAATGGATTTAGTTTTGAACTGTCAATTTCATTCATGATATATGGAGTTTACATCAGCAAATAAAATGTAAAATAAAAACAACGTATTGGAGACTCTTATCGCAAATGAGCCTGTAAACTGAAAAAGAAACTATAAGTTAGAAATAATTGTGTTAAATTGACCGATAAATTGTGTATTATTGATTATAAACAAAATTCATTCCAAAGATTACTTGCAGCCAGACTGCATACTATGTGTAATTGAAAATACAAATAAATCATGAAGAATGCCATTCATAAAAGATTGCTAATGAGCAAAGCAAAAACCGAATAAAACATTTATATTTCCTCACCTTGGATATTAATCAATGCCAGTACCTATCATTCAGTATATTAGTATCATAATGAAAAATTCAGAATACAATAATAAAATCTTTTTCAAATAGATTGTTCTTATTCATGTATTCATAGTTTACTCGTTCAGCTCCCAATAACTAATTCAGATCTACACGAGTCTGTCAACTTATCAAGAATTCGAAAAATTAATTATCAATTTAGAAGCGTCAGACATTGGGTAGACGTGACTTTTATTTGGCATGCTGATCCGTTTGTCGTGTATAGTGGGCAGCAATACCATCCCAGTAATCAGACAAACCAATTAATCAGTCAATATCAAGGTTATATATATCCTATCATATACTCTGGGAAGGAATAATTTATTTTTATTTGTGCAGTTTTGTTCTGGATCTAGAAAAAAGTAAACATATGACTATTAAAATTACAATTGGGTGTTCTTAATTAATTGATCATTATTGTAACTCGTAACTGTTATTGATTTAAGTGATTTTTGATAATCATGTGCTAAGAAATCAAACTTCAAATACAGGGAGATGAGGATTATTGTGATAGATAATCCCCCAATCAATCAATTGTTGACTCATTTATTCATAGTTAAGAATGATATTGTATCTATCAATGTATAAATAAATAAATTATTGAACTTTCGCTAACATTTACAAAAAGCTATGTTGAGTACAATCGAAGCTAGTGGAAAGAAGAATAATAACTGAGAGTGCAGCACTTGAAAAAATAGCCAGAATTTGAGATCTTACTCAAGAGAGAAGTGCGTCTCTCAATGGGAGCACCATCCTTTACTGTTTCGGGTAGAATGTTTCAATCCTATTGAAATATTCTATCTCTGAGATCCATTGATCTTTTGTCCATTGACGAAGCCAGTAGAAGGCTATTCAAAGTAGTGAATATTCTCTTTCATGTGACAAAGTCATTCTGGTTCTATTATTAAGAAAAAGTGCTCTCATTTCATCACATTTCTCATCAAATGTAAGTAGTGGAAATTTATTGATTTCGAGTAATCAATAATAATTTTGTAAATTAATCAATATTTTTCCTACAGTTACGTTGAAAAGTGTCCATTGCTGCACTGATTACAGAACGCAAAGAATCACTTTTCCGCTCTAGTGCGGGAAAAATTTTTCTGCACTCCAGATTTGCAACATGGCAACGCAAAATACTTAGTAGGTTATATGGAGCAACAGTGCAGCAAAATCAAAATGAAGTTGGTAACAGTGACTGGGCTGCTATAGTGAGCAGAGGTGCAACCAAGCACAACGCGCTAATTATTATTCATTATATATTATAACCAAGGACAACGAGAACTTTAGGATTTTAGGATTAAGGTTTTTATCAATAATAAATTACACAGAAAAACATTTGATGCATTTCAGGCAATTTTACCCATAATTACCCACTTTTCATATTCAATGGTAACTGTAGGAAAAACTTAATGTGAAATACGTGCGCAAAGTTCCTCTGCTGCACTCAAGAAACCATTCCGCCCTCGCCTACGGCTCGGGCGTAAACGTTTCTTTCGGTGCAGCAAACTGTAACTTTGCGCACAAGTTGCACAAATAACTATTACAGTTTTGAATGCTAAGTGAGAGGAATTTTATTATTAATTCGGATTTCAATCTTTTAAAAGTCTGAATCTCTTGTTTCAAGTGTTTGGTCAAAAAATCAGACAACATTTTATAAAGTTGAGAAAACATAACCTATTTGATGGACTATGTTAATGAATCAAAATTCGGGGAAGGAACAGTTTTGGGCTGTGCCTGTTTATACTCCGACAAATCATTTGAAAAAATTCTGTATCATTAAATCAATAATTGTGACAGTCACATTTTCAAAAAAAAAAAGTAGATGCACACTTATGAATTTTGCAAATTCATGAAGAATACAGTATTATATTTTTGATCGTACTTTATGTTTTCAATTTATTTTGTATGCTTGAATTGAACAATAAAATTCTATACCTATCTATCTATCTATGAACAATACAGGAGCCCTACTCCACTTGTAAATGTCGAACCGTTATAAAATGGCAGGTCTGCTGTTTGAAAAGACATCGTGATATCGCCTGGATCACGACTGCATTTACTACCTTTAGCTGGTTAACAGTTATTATTATTATGTATTTGAAGCCTATTTTATAAATAGTTTGCAGATAAAGTGAACGATAATCGTCGGCGTCGGCAAGTAACCTCGGGAAAGGTCTTTTCCAACGGCCTTCTAGCTTTTCTAACTCCGGTTTACTGTTGATGGGGAACTCTTTTCCGGTTATCCCCAATGCGTGATCCACTGCTCCGGTTAAAGTTGAGTTTGATTCAAACAGAGAAAATCTATATACTTATATTTTATACCTGATCCAAGCTATCGGCCGTATTCAGGTCTTATTATCGTAATATATGAACTTATAATTAAATTTCATCAATCACATTCAGATGAGTCTAGCAACGTATTTAATGCATTTCATATATTTTGATAAATTTATTTGAATTTGAATAAAGCCTATGAATATGAAATTACCATACTATTAATATTCATGTTTCTCCTTGTACATTTCTTGTTTAGTTATTCACTAGTTTTAAGCCTAACCTAATACCTAATACCTAAACCTATAAGATATAACCTAAAAGCTTTATGAACCAAATTATCCAAATATTTTTTCCGATATTGGTGGAGACGAAATACTTACATGATGAGCCAAAACAATAGATGCTATGGAAATCTCTCAAAACTTGGCTTAACTCACCGGAACAATAGAGAGAGTATTGTTTGAGTATAAGAGAGTATAAGAGAGTTTAAGAGAGTATGAGAGCATTGCTCTGGATCCGGCCGTGGAGTGTACTGATGTTGCCTACTCTGCCCCTTCCTTGCAGACTGGCAAGTAGGGTAGCTAAGAATAATAATCTATCAGCTAAATAATATCTCTGCTAGAGATGTTTTCCGACCTGACTATTTCCATTGAGGTAATTATTATCAAAATGTATTATCTTAAATATCGCACTCTAAATATTACACTGCGTTAACGTATCTGCTGTTCTGTTTGTGAATAACTTATTACTGATATTAATTCAATATTTTTGTTAATAATATAATATATCAAATAATAAGTAGCGTTTAAATTCTTGATGATTGAATTCAAGATTCATCAAACAACTGCATGAACTTTGACTGGTGCGTATTCTTCATGATATGAATGTGGTTGGTTGTGAGGGTGGGACAACCCCAGACCCAGAGATATAGTCAGCGAGGACAACATGAAAAAGATTTTTTTATAAACTTGAAATTACCCGACAATCATGTCTTACTTTCGATAGCATTCAATCACAAAAATTGTCCACTGCAAAAAATCTTATTGAAGTGTTTTTCATTCTATATTTTTGCTAAAAATGATGCCCACATGAGCTCTAGACTCGTGCGTGGGTAATGAGACGGGTTACGGTTGGTGTCGAGAGATGAGTGGTTCTACAGCTTTAGATGGGTCCCGAACTTACTTGATATTTTATATATTGCTCATTCCTAGTAAAGCCGGGTCCAAACTGAACAAATGTTCGACATACATGTTCGACAAACATGTTTTTTGAGGGGCTCAGGGGCAAACATTTTTAAAAGTTCGGTCAATCATTGTTTGTCAAACAAAAAACTACCTTTTTCCAAACATTCTCAGTGTTTGGCGCAACCCAAAACCGTTCTCCCCCACTTACAAATATTTTGTTTGGTGACGCTTCCACACTGGAACGGACAAACATTGTTTGACAAACATAACAAATTTTGCCCAAGATGTTTCAAAAAACCTTGAAATATTGTTTTGAATTGACCACGGGCCAATTGGCAACTGTCTTGGCCACGGGCAAACATTGTTTGTCAAACGTAACAAATTTTGCCCAAACTGTTTCAACAAACCTTGAAATATTGTTTTGAAAACTGTTTTTAAACCTTGAATATTGTTTTATTATTGAAAATGAATGAGAAATAATTATATGTAATGTTACTGAATTAAACTCCTCTGGAGGAGGAATAAACTCCTCTGGATATGTCATCCAACATCCAGAGAAATTATTAAACGTGTTTGTCGAACAGTTGTTCAGTGTGGACCTTGCTTGAGAAACAACATTTTTAATTCCATTATTTTCCAAATTGTTGGAAAAAGAACTTACTGATCAATACAAAGAGTAGATGACAGCAAACTGAAAAGTATCGTACATATCATCTGTTTGATCGTTTGCCTATCGAGAGTCACTTGACTCCGGACCGAACTGTGAGAAACAAGCTCTGTGCTCTCTCCAAACGGCGGCTTGATTTCTATTGATATTTAAAAGGACTGAGTTATGAGTGGTACTGAGCACTGAGGTTATGGATTTCAATCAGGTCACGCCGCCTACTCGCGTTGCACAGATCCTGATTGTTTACAGACTGTATCATCCTATCAATATAGACTACACACTTCATTGAGCTCAATTCACGTTCTAGAATCCGGTTCAGACAGCTTTGAACAGTGTTATGATTATGCTGTAAAAGCCCTACTTATTGATATGCATTCTTGTCATGGTGGGTGTCAGTTGTTGTCAATGATATACTTACGGTTGGTAAGTCACGAGATACCCGAAGGGCCTCTCCTGTCTCTTGCTGTTTAACGTGCATTCATATTTATTATTTCCACAATTTTCGTAGTTGTTATTGTCACAGTTAGATATAATATAGCAATGGGTACAATTTATATAGTATTTTTTCAAAGTATATTCATTTATTGATTTTGACAGGTACAAATCATAAGAGAGCAACCGATTCTGTGTTTTAAAACTGTTTCTCTACAGAATTTGGACCCAAACTTTGTAGTATTTTTAGAAAGCTAGTATGCATCGCGTTGGTTGAATATACGACAGAGAGAAAAAAATGTTTCAATGGATTTTAAGCATAGGAACAAAAATAGGCGTGAAGGACTTGAGCCCGTAAGGCTTTTCCGTAAAGAAGTATTTTCTGATTGGTTCTCGTGGCATTTAATCTAGATTAAAATTTAACAGGCTCTAGTGCAACCAGGGCTAAAACATGTTCATTTCCATACTGTAACCTCACGAATTTCCTCATGAAGTTCTACAGTTCACTATGTTATTGATACAGTCAAAGATAATTGGAAAATATAAATGACACTTACTGAGTATTGCTTATGAATTGAGAAACAAACTGAATGGATATATGCGCTTATTATAACATAACTAGTTATAGAAAAGCAGGCTATAAACTGAAAATTATTCCACAACTTTATTTAGATTCAAAAGTTCAACTAGTCAAATCCAACACGTTTAGTGTATTAACTTATTTTTCATAACATCTAACATCCTTCAAAGTGCAAATTACTCCAGTCTCCACAATGATCATAATTCAAAACAATCAATTAACAATCTATTGAAAACTATTAGTATTCAAAAGTATTCATGACAGATAAATATTAAACTGAAACAAGTATTACATACAAAGTACAAAAAGTATTTCTCCACGAACATTAAATCATAGGCATCCAGACAAGCCGTAACAAATTGAGGATATTAAAAAGCAACAGTCAATAGTATTCTTAATAAATTATATAATGTCACGGTCAACTTTGTATGGAAAGTTGCAGCCAATAAAACAATAAATAATGCTAGAGACGAGACAAGAGCGCATGCGCAGAAACTGCAACCTCTGGCACGCTCCGTGCAGTATAACATTCAATTTACGTCCGAGAAAAATGCCATTAAACGTTGCAATGTGCAGGAGGAGTCTCTTCTCGTACCTCGTACATATGCGGATGTCCTTCTCGTTCAACCTTGGACACCAATAATGACATTTTTATTATTTGCATTATAATAATACTACTCACTGCTCACGCAATACGTCCTATTGATACTTCAATGTAGACCTATCACTTGTTTTTACAAATGTAAAATAGTGTGGAAAATGTAGATAAATTATTCAATTGCCTAGTTGTTAGCTCTTTTTTTCTTCAATTAAAATTGTTAGCAAAGCATAGAGTAGGCTAAACCAATAAATAATCAAGTTATTTTTCCCATATTGAGAGAAAAATAGAAAATGAGGAAATATATTGTATTCTAGGAATTTAACAGCCTAGGCTTTAAGAATAAACCTCCAAATAAATACATGATCACAAATGAATGTGAGATGCAAATTTCCCACTGTGAATCAATCCGGCATCTAGGCTATATGACGAATTCATCTTTGAATAAAAATAAGTAGCCTCATAACAAATTCTCACAACACTACTAATGCTATTCTGATCATTCTTTTCAAAACTACAGAATCGTCTAATAGAATCAATCCAGTTTTTCGGTAGATAGAGTTTGATTGTATCTACACTAACCGTTTTTGTTTGAATGACGTTCGACACATACAGCAATTCAAATTGCTCCACGAAATTAGAGCTGTCTACATATTTTTAAAACAGAGAATTGAATTTGGTTTAACAAGAATCCACTATACTTAATTGGGCGATACATCGTATTAAACTCAAATGTGTCCGAAAATCATGCATTTTCTTCCAACGACGATTTCTGCCAATAATAGTTCATCCATTTTTCATGAGAATTTGACTGAAGTTCCGTTGATTTTACCATTTCATAGTGCATTTTATTTGAATTTGAAGATTTCTCAATATAATTGAAAAAATATTCCAGATTATAATAAAAAAATAATACAATTTATAATTTAATAATGCTATTGGGTATTATGAATAATAATATGTGTTCAATTTCCACCTACGGAAACTGATAATGAAATGACCGTATCAATGAATGTGGAATTACATTCGTATATGAGTTTGTTTCGTGTCAATGTCAACTCAATAGTGTAAGCAAACAACTAATCGTCAGTAAATCAGGTTTGAAATCGATTGATTTTGTTAACAAGTTCAGTGCTATTGGTTGCTCTTGAACAGTGCTCAGTCAGTACTCTTCCTACACATTGATGAGGCCCTTGAAACTTCTATTTTTATAACACTTTTCAGTTGCTGAAGGTTATTGGTTGTGACGTCACTCATTGCTCTGTTTACTCTGTACGAAGGCTGCAAGTTGCTTCAATTGCTGTAACTAGAAAAATATGGCTGTGAAGCAGGGCTGAGATGTATCTTGCATCAATATTACGGAAGCAATATTCTATTGATAACCTTCAATTACAACGGTACGGTTGTCTAGTACTTGAACACTTAATGCAGGGGTGAATCTAATCTAACATCATTACTGAATAAGTTATTGGACGAGTTTAATTTAAGATTGAAAAAGGTTGTCAGTCAGTCTTGTTTTATTTGCTAGGATAGAATTGAGCGACTATAAATGGATAGTTGTCCTCCAGTAATAAGAATACACTAAGTTATTAACAGGAGTTTTCAAAATTAATAAAGTTACAGGAAATCCATAATAGCGGCTGATTGAAGTTTTAGTTTTTAAAAATAATGAAGGGTTGTAACTAAAATATTTTAAATGTAAACACCCATCACGTGGTACATCAGTTTTAAGGACTTTTCAAAACAAGAAAGATGACATCTATAAGAATGTTTTATGATACTTGTGTCCAAAATGGCGGCTGATTGAAGTTTTAGTTTTTACTTGAACATATATTTTCAGATATCATAGAGCATTTTTATTGATGCCATATTTCTTGTTTTAAAAAGGCCTTTAAAATGATGTACCACACAATGGGTGTTTACATTTAAAATATTCGAGTTACAACCCCTAAGTCACCCTCTTATGAGGGGTTGAAATTCAGTTGTACGTCAAAAGGTGGGGAATTCGACCAATAACTCATCCTGAAAGTTACAGTATTCAACTTATTGAAGGGTTCCCATACATATTACTCACTCTGAATAATGAGGGAATAGATGAGAGAATAACTTTGATTGGGTTGGTGACGAGATCTGGTTACTCTCGTCGGATGGGTGACCACTGAGACTCCACCAATTATAATTATTATTATTATCAATAATAATTATAAGCTTCAAAACCATTCCCCGACACCTAACATAGTGGTTGGATCTATTTTATCATTCCCATTACTCGCCTGGAGCGAATTTGAGTATTATCACAGATTTAAGCCAGTCTTTGGTATGATCTTCAGCTGATATGCTGATCAAGTATTCTCTCAAGGATTATTTTATAATTTTATCACTTCAATAATGAACATTAAGGTACGGTAACCAGTTTATCATTCGATTAGGCCTACCTTATTCTGTAGAAGATCAAATTATAGAATATTCTCGTGTATAATAAAAATTCATGAAATATCATGAATTCTTGTTAACTTAAACTTGAAATGGCATGTATTGGACACTCTCATGAATTTTTCATTCCTCATTGAGAATGCAGTAAAGGGATGAGAGCTCAGAATAATGTTGATTCAAGATTAAATATTCAGTGATGAAGAATAAATGGAAAAACGAAAGAATCTGCTGTTAAATTGGCATACATAAATGAAACCCTATAGTTTCTAGTCTCTATCAAGCAGAAGCTATCCACTGAAGCTAAACAATTCTCCTCTCAATCCAATTGAGAATAGTTGGCATCCCTCGATCTGGGGAAATAGTAATCTTATTATTCAGTACTTGAACGGGGCCAGCTAGAAGCTAGCAATCAAGCTAATGGTGTAATGCATTGTGTATTTTACAATACGGTACTACTGAAGCTGCACACAATTTATTTCAAGTTCAGCTGTGCGTTATAGGTTCGACAGAGACGGAGAATATACTTTGCTGATCTCGAGAGGGTTAAGGTGGAAAGGATGTGGGTTGGAAAGATATCTGTGGGCGGTGATTTGAAACGGGGTGGAAAGGGGTTGTTTGGAGTCGCAGCTAAGGGCTGTGTTATGGCGCAAGTGCTATTTTAGTGGGACACCCCCTAACCTTGACCATGAACTATGCGCAGTGGGCTACTGCTCATCAGGGGCCCTGTTGCAAGTCGGCAAACCTCCAATTAGACGCGAGATTCACCCTTCCCGTTCCTGACTCAATTTTCCCGCGCTATGCAAATGGGAGGAAAACACGATGACAATGTCACGTTTGCGCGGTCTATTTTTTGCCGCTCAACCACTGAAATGGGTATTTGGTGTTCCCTCTCTTTTCAACTCCCTTTCTACTATGTTTTGCCATCTTCACTTTCCATGATGGGCATGAATAATGGCCTGCACTTTTATTCTGTACTGTGTTGGTTTTCATAGTTGAGGTCTTTTCAAAACGGCCGAAAGTGAATCTGAAATATAACCCCACGATAATAAATTGCATTATGTGACTAAAAAGACTGAATGAGATGAAATTTCTCATGAATTACATCAAGATTCATCAGTCGATTCATGAATACATTTTTCATTGTTTACTTTGAACAATGATTATCATTGGAAACATTATCAAAGCAGATATTATTGAAGTTTAATTAATGTACTCGGGTCTTTAAAAAGCAAATATTCATCGTTCATCAACCTGATTAGTATGCAAAAGTTCAGTTCACAATTCAATATACATACAGGGAGACCACGAGAAACATTTACATTTTAGAAATTATAAAACAATATTCATTTTTCAAGATACTATTTATTCAACTCGAGTAAATTGTTGTGAGTATAAGCCATTTACTTTATGTAAAGAAAATTATGCCAAGAAGGTGACGTCCTTCTTCCCTGAGGCAATTTTCTATTCTGTCCAGAATGCTCTCCCTGATTTCAATATTTTTGGAGATGAGCTTCCTCGATCTCCGGACTTTAACATGTGTGATTTTTTTTATGGGTCATTTGAAAGAGCAAGTTTATCGACAAAAATCCTGTACTTTAGAAGACTTGAAAGTGGCGATAAGTACTGAGGTACTTGATCACTGAGGATACACTGGAACGAGTGTGAAAGAGCTTCCTGGACACAATAGAAAATTTCCTCAAGCTCAAGGAAGAAGGACGTCACCTTCCTGGAATAATTTTCTCTACTTAAAGTAAATGGCATATACTTGCAACTATTTTACTCAAGTTGAATGAATATTGTCTTGAAAAATTAATATTGTTTTTCATTTTGAAAATGTAAATGTTTCTCGTGGTCACTCTGTAGTATAGAATACAATTTGTATTGACCAGTATATCCCATTTTAGTTAAATTTTGAGCTGCTGACTTCTAATGATACAAACAATTTATTCATTGCATTAGTAATAATCTAAGCTACTTGAACAGTCGTATATTTGAAGGATATACTCCTTCTATACCTACTATAAGACAAATAAGAAAATATGGAAACATGACTAAGATGCTGATATGAGGTGAGATATTAAATAAATGAAGGCAGATAAGGATGAGAATCGAACCGATGACGGTGCAGCGATATCAGATCAATAAGGGCCGATTTCCGAGCTCGGGATTTAGCTGAGTTCTAGACTCTAACCGGCTTTAAACTCTGGAGTCAGAAAATTGGCTTTCCGAGTCAGAGCGTTAACGTAGTCGAGGACTTAAATAGACTCTGGAGTTTAGAGATCACGTTAGACCCTGGAGTTTATAACTTCGTTTTCTGAGTGAAGGGCTTATAAGTACAGGACTTGAATTAGATTCTCGTCTCTTTCCGAGTCAAGGATTTATCAAAAATCAAAAGTCTAGAACTTAAAACAGCGTGATTTCAAACCCTCGACTGGGGTAGGGTTTAAAGTTCTAGACTTAACTGAGCAAACACAATTCAGTTATTGTTTTGGAGTAGATGAATAGCCAAATAAATGTCATGGAATACCTAAATTATTTGAATTAGTCCATCTAAATTCATAATTTATAGTTTGCAAGTTGTAACATCTTAAATCTGGGTAGATGAAAAGCCCTAACAGAAATAATAATAGGTCTAAAAATAAAGTAATCGGCTAATATCGCCAAGCAGATAATAATCAAGATAAGATAGCATCAGCTTGTTCTGGCTAAATGGTACAAGAACTTAAAAAGGATTTGAAGGAAGTTTACTACTCATAAATAGATTATTTATAAAATATTTGAAGATTGAGGTTATGTAGAAGTATTCACGGGTCGGTGACCTAGAGATCGATCAAACCGAAGAACGTAGAATCTGACCAAAACCCCTTGGCAGAGCTTTATTGCATTCGGATGGTGTGCAATGTGAAAAAACACCCGTCCACGTGGCTAATTATTAGTTAGCATGGAATTAATATTAATATATATAATATTAACTAGCATGCAAAGAGCATAAATAAAAAACCAAATAAAAATAATTTAATGTATTCAGGAAATAAGAGTTACCAGGCGCATGAATACCAAATAAAATTTGCATGCACCAATAGTAAAACGGCAGTTAATAGGCGGCAACTGTAGGCCGATTCAAAAATATTTATATATATTTATATAATTGTAGTAGATTTCGTGTAAAAATTTGTGTAATCTATGTTATCAATATGGCTCGAATGCAAAGAAATTATTAATCATATAATCTAAGCAATATTTTGGCATTCTTTGTAAGATCTATTTGAATTTAATGGCGGAGGATTGAGATATTTAAATTTTATGCTAATTTGAAAGTCGGAAAGAGGATCTGTAAAACTTGAGAAGGAAGAACCAGCACTCGCCAGCCGACTCGCCAGCCAGATGCCACCATAAGAGGACCCCAAATATTTTAGAGCGAAGTACCTTATTAATAATTTTGTAAAAATTTAAAGTTAAAGTAAATTATTGAATTTCTTAAAAGACTTCGTGATGCTATTGTGAAGCAGAAGTCATTTTCATTTTTATTAAATTTATAACCCCTGGAGGAGACGATTCCGGCTACCATATTCCCGGACCACATGGAGTTGGATCGACATCGGCGGCTTACAAGAAGATTTTCGACACGTGAGTGATTTAAATTTGAATTTAGTGATGGGCGCCCTAGTGCTTCGAAATAATCTGATGATCAAAGCTAGCTCGCCGAAAGGGTTATTATAAATTAAGAAATTATTAAGAGTAATACTTGCGCAAGTAAAAATTAGTATTAAAGGTATTTAATTGAAAGAAAAATATATAGATCAATATTTTAGAAATTTCTATTTAATCAAAGAAGTACGAAATCTAGGCTATCAAACGTATGCATACAATATTTAATTTTTTGCAATACAATTTGCGATAATTTATCATAGTTCTAATTCACTAGATGAATGGCTCTACCTATTCCGTCAGGTGCCGAATCTTGCACCCTGAGATAAAAATATATATTCGATACAAATAAATCTACTAAATACTAGAGATTTTAATATATAGATATATTTGGATTATTAGTAGCTAATTTATCAAGCTGATCTTAGAGCACATATTTAGGATTGAATTATCCAAGCAGACAAGTATTAGCAAGTACACGTCACAGCTACATGCCAAAGATTGCATATGATTTCAAGATAAAGGCACATGGTAATGATTCGTGCCATAAATCTAGAATATAAAGTTAGCCTGTGATATTTTTATTGATTTCAAATATTGCTCTATTTTTTATATTATATTTTTTATCGCTCTATATATATATTTTTTGCCTCGACTGATCTTTGCATTATTTGTATAATATATGTGTAAAATTTTCATGGTGTGCAATTTATTTTATATTCCTCATCTCTCTAGTATAAGTATCATTTATATATATATATATTTATTATTATTGAATTACAAGAGTTATTGGAGAAGCCCATATCTAGGCCTATCAAGATTTTTTAAGACTGAATACTATTAGAAAAACCACGCCCTAATTATATTAAATCTCATGCTTTACCGACTGATGCCAAGCAGGAGGCTAATCGTTATTTTATATAAAGAATAACGTGACATAAAATACATGTCGTGCCAACGTGGGACTGATGATGAGAGCCAAGCTCATTGAATAATTACTTGAAATTAGGTCAATAACCATAGTGAAAATTATAGATAACTTATACGAGTTGTGAGGAAAACTGGCGAAGGAATATTTGTATTACTTTTTGGGGAAACAAGAGCTTTAAATAGAGAGTAATTATATGTTTTAAAGAAAATTTTATACTATTAGTACTGTGAAAAATTACATGTTTATAGAGAGAGATTATATTTTATAAGCCTAAACTGCTATTACTTTCTAGTCAAAAATATATTAGGTGTTTAAGCCGGTTGGAAAATAAGTCGCAGCCTGTAAACTAGCCAAGAATAAATCAACAAAACATTGAGGGCGCTAGAGCATTGTAAAAAACTTAAGTATAAATACCTGGTTGTAAGAGTATCCAAACACTTTACACATCACTGTTCACTGTAAGTCCCGGTTGTGTCTCTTTTTTAAGCATTTTCGCTTATCATTTTTATCACTGTTTAATTAGCATTTATCATATTTGACATAATGAATCACACTCCCGCAAACTCTGAAGTTTCATATATGTACGGCGGTTGCACAGATCCCACTTTGTCGACTCCGAGCACATCAAACCCCACCACGGTAGATGCCAATACGCCACGAGAAAGGGAACCAGGAAGCGTCGGGTCGATAATTTTCGATCCACCAGGTCTGCAACCTCTATCCTCCACTCGAATCGACGCCGCTGACACACCATTGAATCAACGGATAGTAGAGATCAATTTTGAAGGGGGCGAAGAGCAGTCTGCAGAACCCGCATCGCCGGAGGCCGAGTCACACCTGGGCAAACAGAGTATGTTTTCAACCACAGAACTAGATCCGCTTCAAAAGGTAATAATGGAACAAACGAGTAGCACTTTCAACATTATGTTACAAAAAACAATGGATAGTATGATGCAGGAAATTAAAAAGGAGATTGCTACAGTAAAAGAGGAAAATAAACAGACAGTGGAACAGGGCATGAAAGAGACCACAGGCGCTATAAAATCAGTAGAACAACGGTTGGATAATATTGAAACTAAAGTAGAGAGTCATAGGGAAGAGTTAAAAGCAATGATAACCCTACAAAAAGAAAGTCAAGATAAAGTTACGGCAGGATTATCGGAAAGGTTAGATACGGTTACATGTGAACTCAATGAAAGGATAGACAACCTAAATACACAAATCACTACACCTATTCAGGATATAACAAATAACATTAAGGCCGATTGCCACCAAGAAATCCACAAACAAATTACCGTTGCCAATCAAAACTTAACAACTACAGTTGACAAAAATATTAACAATATTAAAGAAATACAAAACAAACAGATTAATATGTCCACAAAAATGAACCAACTGCAAGGTAGCATCAATCAAAACACTGAAACCTGTAAAGCTTTAAATGGAACTCTACTAATTCAGAAATCCACTCTGACTCAACTAAATCAAGAAATAAACGCAAATAAAATTACACATGATAGTCAATGGCAGATAACACAGGAAAAAATAATAGCATTGGAAAATCATATTCAACAACAACCTCAAGGAATTCAAACAGACAACCTCAACGTACATAGTATATTACAAGGACTAGGAAAATTTGATAACACTGATCGCCATTTGCAACCTCAACCATTCATTGATCAGATAAAATTAGTACAAACTCTTGCACCTACCTCTTGGAATTTTTGGCGTCTCCGTTTGACTAATTTATTGATTGGCGAACCCCTGATGTTTTTTCGGAGTAGAGCCCATGAGTTTACATCATTGGATGAGTTTGTCGCTGTCTTCCTGGAACAGTATTGGAGCAGAAGTAAACAGTTGGACGTGCTAGCGGACATCATATCATGCGATTTCAACTCTAAATTAGACGGTGCATGTACCACTTTCGTCACTGCCCTACAGTTTAAAAATTCTCAATTGAGCGAGCCCATTAATGAATCGGCGTTAGCAAGCATTATTTTAAAGAAGCTACCGTATCAAGTTAGAATGGCACTCGCCACACAACCCATTACCGATTGTAAGCAGCTGATTAATCATCTATATGGCATACAGTCTGCAATGGCAATATCAACCCACCGCTCAGACCAGAGATACGCATCAAATCAGCATAATTCAAAATTTAATCCGCATAACAGCCAAAATTATGAACCGGTATCATATGATCGCTACCGATCTGCTCCCCAATTTGAACGCCGCTATGAGCACAGGCAAAATGGTAATTGGAATAATGAAAAATTTCAAAATCGTACAACCAACCACTATGCCCAGCAGAGCAATCGTAGGAATCACTATGATGGCCGTGATCGATTAAACTCACATAATAATAATACACAAAACAGTTACAACAGAAATTATAAACCACCACCTCAACAAGTAAGTACAAACTACACATTAGAGCATGCGTCCAGATCAAATCACCAAAAAACACAGAACCCAACACCCAACAACCCGCCACCAGATATGCAGAAAACTACAGCTAATAAACCAGGACTATATGATACCCCCGATATAACAAGCACAAGTTCAAATGAAACAAACCAAGAAAAGCAGGATATTTCAACGTCATACACCACATTCAGAAGTGGTCCACCGAAAATATTATTAGAAGAACAAAAGCCAATACCAGATAAACCACCACCAAAAACCAGCCGCAAGCATCAACCTCTATTCAGTATTCTGTTCCCCACCGAAGAGCAACCCGCCGAAGATCCATCACCCACAGGTAGAGCAGCCCGCCCATCAAGAGACCGCCACCATACTACCCGCTTTGAAAATCACACTCGCGCATCAAGAGACCGCCACAGAACCCATGCACCCGCACCAATGGACACCACCGAAGGAGACAAAGGACCCCAAAATTTTTGACCAAGAGGCTGACACCAGGGAGGACGGCATGCAGGACCGGAGGAGCGACCACCGTAAGGCCCGGAGACGGAGGCGCCCGAGGACACCCGACCGGCATCATGACGAGGAGAACGGACTACATGACCGAAGGAGCATGCATCGCAAGGCCCGGAGGCGGAGAAAGAAGCGAAAGAAAAGGAGGAACCACGCGCGCGCATACCGGCCGCATGCACGCTTCAAGAGGCCAAGGAGGATACCGGATCGTCACCAGGAGGAAGGGACCGAAGTCATGCATCCGCGGCACATACGTTTCAAGAGGGCAAACCAGCTATGTGACCGGCAAAATGGATCAAATAAATGGGATAGAAACGATGCTACTGACAGGACAAATATAGATTCATGCGCGGATAATAATGGAATGAAGTACTCATGGAGATTGATGAAGGATAAACGGTGTCTAGGAAGAGTGAAAGAAATAAGAAATAATGTGAATAAAATTGAAGTACCTGACTATATGTTGAGTAATTATATTGTTAAAAAGATGATAAATGTTTTGTTATGGTGTTTAATGCTTGTTATAATGGCGGTGATATGGATAAAAGAGTGTGTTGCAGATATAATGGAAAATATTGTATTATTATTGATAAATGAATCTATGATTGATAATTGGAAATTTAATATTATAAAAATGTTTATTGTTGCGGGCATAAGGAGTTATAATGAACTGAGATCAAGAACATTAAATGAAAATAAGAGGAAAGGTGAATTAAAATTACAGGATGATTGGAATGGATTGAAAGGAACTACAATTAATGAATCAAGGAATTGTTTAAAAAAGTATACAAGATACCGGGGTTTTATATTCATGAAGAAAATTTATCAACTAGGACAGCCTCAAAAAACCAACAGCAGATAACCAACCGGCCTACAGCAACATCTACAAACCGAATGCAAGAAGATGCAAGTAAACCACAACAATTCTACATGAAATATCATCAAATTTCAAATAATATGATAAGAAGTCAAAGGAAAACAACACTATCAAGCCAATTACTAACCTTCCTTAATAAATTTAATATTGGTATAGGACCTCGTGGCAACAATCCAATGTTTTAACTCCTTCCAGCCGTTAGAAGCCTGTAATAAAGAAAAGAACAATTTTTAAATATGTAATTAAATTATATACATCAGATAAAAAAGGACACAAGCGGGGATAATAAAATTAAAATTTGTTAATTACCTTTTTAAGAGAAAAAATTGAGCAGTTAGGTTAGTTATGAAAGTCGATAGCAAATTCTGCTGTAACATGTAACACTCTGAATTGTGGAACAGCGAACAGCTGACCAAAGCCACCCAAATCAAATGAATGTAATATCTGTTGAACATATGTTTATAAAAAGAATTACTGTACCCAAAGAGTTATTTATTATTGTTATTTATTATATTTATTAATGTCGATATTTATTTATATGTTTTTATATTTATTACTTTTAATTATGCCACGTTTGTTACCTGAAAAGATTTAAAGTGAATACCAATTACCAAAACCAAAGAGCCATTAGCAAAAGAAAGTATTGTACCTGATGTATAGAAAATTATTTATATTAAGACCTAAGAAATACTATAAGATATAAGCCCAGAAGTTTATGAATCGAAATTATTGTCTAAAAGGAATCATTTATGAGAATTATGAAATGTGTGTAGTTAAGTTGGCAGCCCTGCAAGCGGCGAATTCAAAAATTACTGTGTTGTAAATGGTGTCAGGAGGAGTGCGTTTAGAAGTTTATATTTATGATATTTTTATGTGTGTTGAGGAGGAGAATTTGTTATTGTTTTTGATAAAGGTATAAAGGAGATGCAGCAAATATGACTGCGAAATGTGATAGAAGTAGGAGAGTATAATTTATAAATAAAGTATAGTGTATATCAGTGTATTTGAAGGGTGGGTTTTCATTAAAAACATTGTGATTCTCAAATATTTTGAATTCAAACCCAGGGGCGTGTGTAACATCTTAAATCTGGGTAGATGAAAAGCCCTAACAGAAATAATAATAGGTCTAAAAATAAAGTAATCGGCTAATATCGCCAAGCAGATAATAATCAAGATAAGATAGCATCAGCTTGTTCTGGCTAAATGGTACAAGAACTTAAAAAGGATTTGAAGGAAGTTTACTACTCATAAATAGATTATTTATAAAATATTTGAAGATTGAGGTTATGTAGAAGTATTCACGGGTCGGTGACCTAGAGATCGATCAAACCGAAGAACGTAGAATCTGACCAAAACCCCTTGGCAGAGCTTTATTGCATTCGGATGGTGTGCAATGTGAAAAAACACCCGTCCACGTGGCTAATTATTAGTTAGCATGGAATTAATATTAATATATATAATATTAACTAGCATGCAAAGAGCATAAATAAAAAACCAAATAAAAATAATTTAATGTATTCAGGAAATAAGAGTTACCAGGCGCATGAATACCAAATAAAATTTGCATGCACCAATAGTAAAACGGCAGTTAATAGGCGGCAACTGTAGGCCGATTCAAAAATATTTATATATATTTATATAATTGTAGTAGATTTCGTGTAAAAATTTGTGTAATCTATGTTATCAATATGGCTCGAATGCAAAGAAATTATTAATCATATAATCTAAGCAATATTTTGGCATTCTTTGTAAGATCTATTTGAATTTAATGGCGGAGGATTGAGATATTTAAATTTTATGCTAATTTGAAAGTCGGAAAGAGGATCTGTAAAACTTGAGAAGGAAGAACCAGCACTCGCCAGCCGACTCGCCAGCCAGATGCCACCATAAGAGGACCCCAAATATTTTAGAGCGAAGTACCTTATTAATAATTTTGTAAAAATTTAAAGTTAAAGTAAATTATTGAATTTCTTAAAAGACTTCGTGATGCTATTGTGAAGCAGAAGTCATTTTCATTTTTTATTAAATTTATAACCCCCTGGAGGAGACGATTCCGGCTACCATATTCCCGGACCACATGGAGTTGGATCGACATCGGCGGCTTACAAGAAGATTTTCGACACGTGAGTGATTTAAATTTGAATTTAGTGATGGGCGCCCTAGTGCTTCGAAATAATCTGATGATCAAAGCTAGCTCGCCGAAAGGGTTATTATAAATTAAGAAATTATTAAGAGTAATACTTGCGCAAGTAAAAATTAGTATTAAAGGTATTTAATTGAAAGAAAAATATATAGATCAATATTTTAGAAATTTCTATTTAATCAAAGAAGTACGAAATCTAGGCTATCAAACGTATGCATACAATATTTAATTTTTGCAATACAATTTGCGATAATTTATCATAGTTCTAATTCACTAGATGAATGGCTCTACCTATTCCGTCAGGTGCCGAATCTTGCACCCTGAGATAAAAATATATATTCGATACAAATAAATCTACTAAATACTAGAGATTTTAATATATAGATATATTTGGATTATTAGTAGCTAATTTATCAAGCTGATCTTAGAGCACATATTTAGGATTGAATTATCCAAGCAGACAAGTATTAGCAAGTACACGTCACAGCTACATGCCAAAGATTGCATATGATTTCAAGATAAAGGCACATGGTAATGATTCGTGCCATAAATCTAGAATATAAAGTTAGCCTGTGATATTTTTATTGATTTCAAATATTGCTCTATTTTTATATTATATTTTTTATCGCTCTATATATATATTTTTTGCCTCGACTGATCTTTGCATTATTTGTATAATATATGTGTAAAATTTTCATGGTGTGCAATTTATTTTATATTCCTCATCTCTCTAGTATAAGTATCATTTATATATATATATATTATTATTATTGAATTACAAGAGTTATTGGAGAAGCCCATATCTAGGCCTATCAAGATTTTTTAAGACTGAATACTATTAGAAAAACCACGCCCTAATTATATTAAATCTCATGCTTTACCGACTGATGCCAAGCAGGAGGCTAATCGTTATTTTATATAAAGAATAACGTGACAAAGTTTATTTACGAATAAAGATCTTCATAATAATTATTATGCGTAAAAAGCTAACCTCGTTTTACGACTGTGACATAACTTAAAAATGTTCAAGAAAAATAATACAAGGATTGCCTTGGAATTTTATCTCCCAATTTGAATATTATTAATTAATTCAACATACTATTAATAATAATATAACAATAATATATTATTATTCCAGTTTCAAAACAAATACGTTTTCAAACTACTACTAAAATTTTTATTCCAAAATCAATTATTATAAAAAATAGCATAACATAAAATGAAATGTTTATTTTTTATTCATGTTTCAAAAGGGAAGGTTTTTCTTTGAATTTATAGACCTATATCATTCAAAGGAATCGAAACGCTTCTTCACAAAATAATTGCTACATAATAGGTACCTGTAGGCTAAGCTGCATCGCCAAATGAAATATTGCAGTAAAAGATACTTTATACAGTTTAATAAATTGAAAAATTAAATTTCAATAATCAATTTTAAACTATATTCCAATTATTAGAATTAACCGGGCGCCGGCGCCCTAGAGGCAGTTTGGCGTCCCCTCTCTCAGCGGAAGGACCTACAAAAAAGCCAAGAGTGGAATTCACGTAGGTTTGTGGGTGGAGAGGCCAAGACTCACCACTGCTCAAAGAAGGGCGGCCATTCAGGCAAAACTTCTTAGGAGAGGTGAGGCTTTTGACCCTTAAGAGTTTCGGAGGGGCAAAAAGAAAAACCCAAGAGACCAGTGATGGGTGAAACTCCAGGGACAAATGTGGGTCAAGAAGCTGAGTCGAGGGTGGCCGGGCGCCTGGTGCCCTAGAGGCAGTTTGGCGTCCCCTCTCTCAGCGGAAGGACCTACAAAATGGCCAGGAGTGGAACTCACATAGGTCTCGAGGACTAATCAGTCTGAAGAGACTGCCAAGCATATCACACTGGATTTCGACAAGGATTGCAGCCAGGTGATGAATGGAATGTTAGTATAGGGAAAAACCCCTGGTTCTTGTAAAGGACATAGGTATTGGTTTGCCTAACTAACATATTACTTGGGAACACAATAAACTTCGGTTGACGTGTGGGGTTCTTTGAACCTTTGGATCCTTGAATCCGTCCCTTCAAGAACAATAAACAATTAGAATTAAGAATTGTTTTAAGATTCTATCCAGATCCTCTAAAAAATTCTTCATGCGGATGGTCAGTGACTTTATGTTCTTAATAATTAAGGCAAATACTTATCAAAATTTAATAATTATTATGATATACTTTGAACTCTTCAGCAATATTTTTATTCATAACTTACCGAGTGTGGTATCCAGCGGTCTTCTAATTTTGATACTTTGTTGGACTATTATTCCTTACCAGGATAATATTTATCATACTCAATCCCTTTTTTCAAAAATTTACTCTCCATATTAACTTGTTCATCATCCCTTCAGATCGAAAAATAGACTTACATAATCATACTTTGGGATGCCTTAGATTTTTATTTATTCATTCACAAAAATGCATACAGATATGGGAACATCAGGCATTATAACCCAAAACTTTTCCAGATTCAATATCACAAAGTGATATTAGTAACATAAGATTGGTTCAGTACAAATTTTTATGGTCCTCTCTTGGTTATCCAAAATCATTAACTTCATTCTCCTTCTGAGTTAACTCCAGAGCTCCTCCATCTCCCTCCATCTCCCTCAATCTTATGATTTTTCAGTAAATGAAACTCTCCTCTCACTTTGGCTTTGCAATAAGCGGAAAATTATTACCGTGTGTGACGTCATAGGATTCTGAATTACGTAAAAGCCCTCAAGGTTGTGACGAGAATTGCCGCAAGGTCACAAGCCCTTCGCAACCTTTAAACCTACGATTTGATTTCGCTCCCAGATAGCAACAACCATTCTCAACCTCATTCACCCTAACCATTTGAAATCACCCCTATATAACGCAACTACTTTATCTGCAATCTTTCAGACTATATTTGCTGAACGCTACAGTTGTCTAGGTTGTACGGTAGCAGAACAAAAAAGCATGTTCCATTATGATATTTTCACTAGAGAGTTGATTTCAAACTCTATAACTAATGAAATCGTTCATTATTCATAATTCAACTGAATAATTTCAGTTGAACGACATTCAATTCACAGAATAAAACTCCGATGAGAGGAAGCCCTCGAATTGGATGTCTAGTCTTCATTAAAACTGAAATAATGAAAATATGGGGAGTTTAGACAGAAGCAAGCCCGGTTCTTATTTAAAAAAAAAATGTAGTGGCCGTAGTCGAGTGGTTTAGACGCTGGCTAAGTACAGACAGTAAAACCAAATCCTGGCTAATGAGTAAGGGAAAGGTCCCAGGTTTGAATCTCGGTCATGCAAAACATTTTCAACGCTCAACTGCCGTGTTTCGGATGGACATCGTCAGTCCCGACTGCCGTAAAACATTTGTTAAGTCACGTCCGATTTCTGCTTGCAGATCAATTATTATGTTCGTTAACTAAAAATGATTCTGTTGAATTTTTCAAAACAGGCATCTCAAAAACTATTGAAATGCATTATTATCATTATCATTAAGTTGTGATATCTTGGTGTAGACCTACCCATCATTAGGCACACTCACACATGATCTTACACCCAACACTTTCATGACATACGGTACTCTTCACATCAAACATTGAACATTTTCAGAATGATAGGATGAAGTTCATATAAATGCAAGTGGAAACCTGCTACTCTATTTTCAAAAGTGACACTCAATAATAATTTTAAATATTACCACAAGCCATGTTTGTATTTTTATTTGAGTATTAAAGCAAAATGAGAGCTGTTGTAGTAGATAGTATTGACTAAGTACAACGTTTGTCATGGCTGGAATTACAGTATCATATATATTCCACATCTCACTTGGCATTTGGTTAAAAAAATTTGAAAATAACAAACTTTTCTCATTTATCTTCCAAATCCTTTGGTGTATTCTGTACTACTCCATCCTATTCAATTCACTTTGTTGTTTATAGTTCAGCAATTCAACATTATCGTATTTTGTGTATTATATTTTGCAAGATTCGACTCGAAATAATAATCAAATTCGACAAAGTCAAGAAGTAAGATTCCTAATTTTCCAAAATTGAAAATGATTGGATCAATTCATTTGTTGCTCTCTTATCATAGCAGACACATAAATAATAAATCGTTGTAACAAAAAAAGCCGTTTTTACAAACTATGTCAATAGTATTAGAAGAACCATTTTGACTTGCCGTAAATAGTACATAGATTCAATAATCTACATGTCATTCTCAATATACCCGTAAACCAATATACAATTTTACGAAAAAATCAATCCCAATCAATAATAAAAGGAATTAAAGATAAGAACAGAGATTAATTTGATGCAGAAGTGATGATCATCTATCCTAATGAATGCATGAAGTTCGGTTTAGTTAGTCTCGTCAACTGACCTACTATCGGCGTTATGTATCCTACTGTTCTGAAACCTTGACACAAAAACTCACCAAAGAAGGTCAATGTCAATTTTGCTGAAATAATTTCAGTGCTCTTCATCTCCCTCTCTCTCCCTCACATTCTAACACGCTCTCAGTCTCTCTCACTGACGGCCAATATACCCGACTCTTCCTCTCTAATCAATAGCAACATTGTTTCTCACGCTGCTCTGAAATTATTGGATTGTAGAAACATGTGAAATGAATATGGTTCATAATATTGAGAATATAGTACATAATGCACACTAATATTGCGCGCTTAAGAAATAATGGATACAGGAAGAGTATGACATAATGAATAGAACTGATGTGCGAGTTATAAACATGTATAACATTATTACGAGCACAGTACTAACGATCTAGATGTAATGTACTGGAACGATCTAGAGAATCAAAAATATAAATATTTTGAAAAAACAGTTTCATTCGAATTTGCTGAAAATTGTGGATGTTAAACAAAAACTCATACCACACAAAAAGCTTTTATAAACATACTGTACAATTCAAAAAGTTGTATTTTTGGCATGAACAACTTTAGAAGTTGAGTATTATCAACAAATTGTGTAAATGAAAATTTGTATTACAGTTCAGGTGTTCACATTGCTAAATACTTAATAGAAGTTATACTAATTGTGAAGTTTAATAAGAAGTTATAAAAAGATAGATTACAGAAATTTCAAATGAAACTAGAAATCTACATTTTCGGTGTGTTCCTTAAATGTTGTCATTTACTAAATTCAAAATGTAGAAATTAAAAATATTGATTATGTAAAAAATGAATACATAGAATGGTGATATAAATAAAAATTAGAAATCTAAGTACCCTTTTGAAATTGTTCAATGACAAAGGGTACCTACTTGAAAAAGGGTACTTGGATTTCTGATTTTTATTTATATTTAAGAGTAGCCCTAAAAAAAGACAATAGAATGGTGATCTATTTTGTCCAAAGGCTCCTGTGAGAAGTTGTCCATACTCCGTATCAGGTTATCGTATCGTAGTATCAGGTAAGAGAGATTGACTAGTTGATAGTGATAATTTTTCAAAACACCACGAGTTGTAAATCAGAGCAAGATAAGAAAGGTAGACGAAATAATGTTATAATATTGTTAATATGGCAGAAAAATGTCTGATCAAACTACTCTATTTCTTCCTATTTGCAGTCTACCCTCAATTATGTTATGCAATGTTTTGTTGCCTGACAAGATTGGAAATTAATGAGAAATTGCATTTATTCAAATGCTAATTAATGAACAATTATTATTAAACGAAAAACCAAATTAAATGTTGTAAATCACCCCGAAGACTTCTGCTACTGCAAATATTGACAACAGGGTTAGCTAGAAGGAAATTCGATGAGAGCCATTATCCTAATAATTATTATTCGAGCCCGGTTCGATTCCCGGGCTGGTAAATAATTTTTGGATAGTGGCTCTCATCGAATATACATCTAGCTGTTGACCCTGTTCCTCTTGTTAATATTTGCAGTAGCAGAAATCTTCGAGGTGATTTACAGCATCTGATTTGGATTTTCGTTTAATAATAAATATCGGGGCACCGAGCTTTTCTCGTTATTTATTTATTGACTTTTGATAAACCAAATACAATTCTTTAAAATGATTGGGGAAGTACTAACAGGCACAGCCCAAAACTGTTTTTTCCCGAATTTTGATTTATACACTATACATAGTCCAGAAAGTAGGTTATGTTCCATACACTTGAATTCAGGTTCAATTTTCTGTTCAAACATATGAAAACAAAAAATATATAATTTAGATTATAATACAAACCAAGTTGGATAATAAAATAACACTTACTTCTTCTTCTTCTTCTTTTTCTTCCTCTTCTTCTTCTTCTTTTTTTCTTCTTCTTTTTTTCTTCTTCTTCTTCTTCTTCTTCTTCTTCTTCTTCTTTGGCTGTGCCTTATCCCATTTAAATGGGGTCGGCATTCCTTCCTCTTAGTCTGCCTCTCTACAAAGCCCTATCCAATGCTTCCTCTCTCCTCCAACCACTCTCCCACAAGTCAGCCGCTATTCTATCTCCCCACCTCATCCTAGGTATACCTCGTCCTCTCACACCATCCAAAACCAAATCCTGCACTCTTCGTCCAACAAAATTATCCTCCCGTCGCTGTACATGCCCAAACCACCTCATCCTTGTCTCCTGCATTTTCTTTCCCAGTGGTCCAACTTTTACAGTGCCTCTGATCAATTCATCTCTTATTTTATCTCTTCTTGTAACCCCACACATCCATCTTAACATTCTCAGTCACTTCCATCTTTCGTTCCTGTTTCTTTGAAATGGGCCATGTTTCTGTTCCATACAGCATAGCTGGCCTCACAACTGATCTATACACTTTTCTCTTCATTTGACGATTCACTCTCTTATCACAAAGAACACAACTCATTTTTCTCCAGTTCATCCAGCCACAATTTATTCTATGCTGTATTTCTATACCAAGCCCTCCATCTCACTATACACTTGAACCCAGGTACTTAAAACTTGCAACTGGTTGGAGTTGGTTTCCTTCAAGCTGTAAGGGTAGCCCATCATTGTTTCCCAATACCATGTACTCTGTTTTTGATCGGCTAATTTTCAGTCCCCTTTCCTCCAAAGTCTTCCTCTAGCTTTCCAGCCTTTCTTCCAACTGATCTTTGGTAGGTTCACAGAGCACGATGTCATCTGCAAATAACATGCACCATGGTGCTGGCCTCTTGACTGCAGCACCCACGACATCCATGAGCAGATCAAACATATATGAGCTAAGTGCTGAACCCTGGTGAAGGCCAACTTTCACACTGTCCTTTTCACACTGGTTCTCACTCGAGTAATGGCTCCCTTGTACATCTCCTTCACCAATCGAACATACTTCTCTGGCACACCTTTTACTCTCATACTTCGCCAAATCTCTTGCCTGGGCACCCTGTCATAGGCTTTTTCCAGGTCAAAAAATGCCATGTGCAGCTGAGACCTTAGCTCTCTTGCCTTCTCCACCAGCTGCCGGAGAGCAAATATTGCATCTGTTGTTCCTCTTCCTGGCATAAATCCAAATTGTTCCTCACTGATTGTGGTCTCTTGTCTTAGTCTCTTCTCAATAATCCTCTCCCAAGCCTTCATTGTATGAGACATTAGCTTTATGCCTCTATAATTATTGCACTCTTGGGCATCACCTTTACCCTTGTAGATGGGAACCAATACACTACTTCGCCATTCATCTGGGATTTTCTCTTGGTCCCATATTTTTGTCAGGAGATTCCACAACAAATCAACTCCCTCCTCCCCTAAGCACTTCCAGGCTTCAATTGGGATTTGATCCACTCCCACAGCTTTACAATATTCTTCATTTCTGTCTATTTGTTGCACAACATTCTCATTTATATCCCCATCTTCAAACTTTTCTCTTGGATTCTCTTCATTCAGTAGTCTTTCAAAATATCTCATCCACCGACATCTTATCTCCTCTTAATCTTTTAGCACAGCTCCTGTCTCATCCTTCATTTGCTTCATCAAAATGAAATCTTTGGATAATTTGTCTTTTGTCTTGGCTATTCTGATCAACTGTCTTTCTCCAAGACCTTCCTCCAGTTCCCTGTATGCCTCATTCATTGCTTTAGCCTTTGCCTGTGCCACTGTCCTTTTTGCTTCCTTCTTTTCCTTAGCATACCTCTCCTTGTCAAAATCCATTCCTTCAAAGCTTCCTTATTTCTTGCAACCACCATTCTCACATCCTCATTCCACCACCATGTTTCTTTATTCTCGGGTGGGCCTTTACCAGATGCCATCCCCGGTATTTCTTCTCCTGCTCTTCTTAAAATACTTGCATTCGTACTCCACCATTCCTGTACACTGTCAGGTCTTTTCACCTCCCTCAATACTCTGTCCTTGAATAATTGTTGTGTTGGACCATCCTTCCACCATTTGATTTGGCTTTCTTTCTGGACCTTTGGACCATGCTTTCCCTTAATTACGCGACAACATAATATGTGTAAGTTAATTTTGAAATGTTGTACTCCATTTATTATACTGAAATGTATCTAAATGATCCGGCAAAAACGCCTGACGGCAGCTTCGCCGTCTGTCGTGTGTTCTGAATGCTAATTGCCGCCGGGTCCGGCGAAAACGCCGGACGGCGATGTCGCCGGATCGTGTGTCCCTGCACTTAGCTCTCTTGCCTTCTCCACCAGCTGCCGGAGAGCAAATATTGCATCTGTTGTTCCTCTTCCTGGCATAAATCCAAATTGCTCCTCACTGATTGTGGTCTCTTGTCTTAGTGCAGGGACACACGATCCGGCGAAATCGCCGTCCGGCGTTTTCGCCGGACCCGGCGGCAATTAGCATTCAGAACACACGACAGCCGGCGAAGCTGCCGTCCGGCGTTTTTGCCGGATCATTTAGATACATTTCAGTATAATAAATGGAGTACAACATTTCAAAATTAACTTACACATATTATGTTGTCGCGTAATTAAAATTATTCCTACCAAATCTCATGAAAATCTATCAAATCATTTGTCTGAAAATGTTGTAATAGCTTGGAACTGTGGTTTAGGCGTATTCAACCTTCTAATTTACGTTTTGCTACAATAAAAATTGATAAGATACGAAAAAACAATCTTTTACTATTGTGATTGAATTTCCAGCTTGAATTTCACTTTAAATACTGAAATGAAGTGTATCTTACTGGTAATTCTAATAGAACATAATCTCAAGAACTTATGTCGTTGTGCAAAATATCAATGTGAGGACAATGTAGTTGGTGATGATGCTTGAAGCTGAAAATTAGGTCTTTTTCATAATACAAGGAGAATTGTTGTCAGGTGTACCTAGAATATGAGATAGATTGCTATACCTGAACATCGATGTACCCATCCCTACTTACAACCCTACCCTTGTAACCTACCCTTGTAACCCCTACCCTACCCATTTGTAACATTACAAATGTTAATAAATAAAGAAGTGGCATGGGTGGGGACAGCGCCGTCCGGCGTTTTCGCCGGA
The DNA here is from genome assembly GCF_014356525.2 of Nilaparvata lugens. NCBI lineage: Eukaryota > Metazoa > Arthropoda > Insecta > Hemiptera > Delphacidae > Nilaparvata > Nilaparvata lugens. The sequence goes on along the minus strand of NC_052513.1, from coordinate 10,608,206 downwards.
TCGTGTGTCCCTGCACATATAGTACAATGCCCTGCTACTGCTTTCCGGCGGCAAAACCGGACGGCGAAGTAGAGAATACCCGGCGATATCGCCGGATCTATTTCTCGCCGGACCGGGGTTTTCGCCGTCGCCGGCGTCGCCGGAGTCGTGTGTTCTGCCCCATGCCTTCCTGTGTACTTCTTGCAACCGGACGGCGAAGCTTCGTCCGGCGAAAACGCCGGACGGCGATTTCGCCGGATCGTGTGTCCCTGCACTTAGTCTCTTCTCACTTTACCCTTGTAGATGGGAACCAATACACTACTTCGCCATTCATCTGGGATTTTCTCTTGGTCCCATATTTTTGTCAGGAGATTCCACAAACAAATCAACTCCCTCCTTCCCTGAGCACTTCCAGGCTTCAATTGGGATTTGATCCACTCCCACAGCTTTACAATTCTTCATTTCTGTCTATTTGTTGCACAACATTCTCATTTATATCCCCATCTTCAAACTTTTCTCTTGGATTCTCTTCATTCAGTAGTCTTTCAAAATATCTCATCCACCGACATCTTATCTCCTCTTAATCTTTTAGCACAGCTCCTGTCTCATCCTTCATTTGCTTCATCAAAATGAAATCTTTGGATAATTTGTCTTTTGTCTTGGCTATTCTGATCAACTGTCTTTCTCCAAGACCTTCCTCCAGTTCCCTGTATGCCTCATTCATTGCTTTAGCCTTTGCCTGTGCCACTGTCCTTTTTGCTTCCTTCTTTTCCTTAGCATACCTCTCCTTGTCAAAATTCATTCCTTCAAAGCTTCCTTATTTCTTGCAACCACCATTCTCACATCCTCATTCCACCACCATGTTTCTTCATTCTCGGGTGGGCCTTTACCAGATGCCATCCCCGGTATTTCTTCTCCTGCTCTTCTTAAAATACTTTCATACTCCACCATTCCTGTACACTGTCAGGTCTTTTCACCTCCCTCAATACTCTGTCCTTGAATAATTGTTGTGTTGGACCATCCTTCCACCATTTGATTTGGCTTTCTTTCTGGACCTTTGGACCATGCTTTCCCTTACTTATGAACTCCCAGTCCATCACTAACAATTTATGCTGTGCAGACATATTATCACCATTAATCACTTTCACATCCTTTATTTCTTTCAGGTGATCTCTCCCCCATAGCAAATAATCAATTTGGCTCCTTTGACCTCCACTCCTGTATGTTATCAGCTGCTCTTCTCTCTTCCTAAAGAATGTGTTCATTATTGCTAAGTCAAGGGCCACAGAATGGTGGCCTCACTAATTACTTGAAATTGTCAAATAATGATCAACTCTGAAAATTATGATATATTCTAGTTTAGGAGGATCATCATGATTGTCATGTCAACAAATCAGATTATGTTGATCAAATCGATTAAAAATTGTCTAGCGATATAAAAATTCTCGCTGATTGATTATGATTACACAGCTGGAAATAATTCTGTCTCTCTCCCACACAGGTACACGCATCTTCTGTTATCGAGAGACGACGAAATTATCATCTGTTTTCCAAGGATTAATTATCCTTTTAATGTCGTTCAGCGAGTTTTCCAAAGAATGAGACCTAGTGCAATCGAATCTTTATATCATAAACCTACTATTTTTCCAAATTTCGTGAAAATCGTTGGAGCAGTTTTCGAGATCCGTAAAACATAAATAACCAGATATAAAAATAGCCAGATATAAAAATAACCAGATATATACAGAAATTGCTCGCTTAATATAATAGGATTACTGACAACATTATTTGTCTTGATAAGTAAATTAGACATTTCAATTCTAGCTATTTATTTATTTCACTCAGTATAATTTGCACAAAGGCCGGTTGAATTTCAATCGTAATTAATTTCACGAGAACCAATCAACCGTTCTCGTTAAATTGATCACGATTAAAACCCAACCGGCTTTTGTGCAACCGGGCCTTCATTTTACTTCAATTACTACCACTAAGTTTAACCATTATTGATCTTTCAAATTGTTTTGCGTTCCCACAAATGCAGGAATATTCGGATAGGTGGGTAATTTCATGTCAATAATGGAAACAGAACTTAATTTTTCTCTACAAGGTACAAATGATTAAAACCCAGCTTGCTCAAGAATAAATAGGCACAAGGACAAACTCATAAAGAGGTCACAAGAATAAAGAAGCAACAATTCTATTGATATTATTTAACTGAACGAATGGGATGGGATCTTGAAAAAACAATAAAACCGATTCTATTGCGTCAGGCTTGGTGGTGCTTGTTGTTGAAATAGAGGTGTATTAATAACCGGCAAATACGTGCGCTAGTTACACTCATCACTGAAGAAGCACGTACTCCACAACTGGCGGATATTTTACATAATTTTGCATATTAATTCACCTCTATTCAGTAGGTTACAGTTTCACGTTGTAACTCTCCTTTTATATTCTGTATAAAAATATCATTAAGGTAGAGTGGATGGAAGGGTGATATTCAGTGATTACGACCACAACCTTTTTCTCAATTCATGCTTTATTGTAAATTTTGTTTTGTCATTCAGAGGTTTTATTCGATGAGTAGAAGAAAGAATTATTACAAAAAATATTATAGTGTGTTTCATGAATATCTGTTGAAGGCATTTAACAAAATTTTGGCTAGATAAGCTACCTGAATTGGCGGATGAATAGATTTGACGATTTTAAATCTGGTTTTCAAAAAAATGATCTTTGGGTGTTTCAATTGAGTAACTATTGCAACAGTTGAATTTTGGATGCATCATTTAAAACAATGAAATATTTGAAAATTTGCTAGGTTTTGAAGCAACCAAATTTTTGAACATCACAGTGGTGGGTCATGTCATTTAGTAGACTATACTTGGAAATATCTATTAGGTGAAGCCTTGGGGTACGAACAGAACGGTCAGGTCGATATTTAGCTTTCAGTGTAGGTCGCGATCGACGTAATTTGAAATGTGTTTGTTTAACATGAAGATGATAAACATCGCATATACATATGTTGCCATAGAGTGCTTGCCTGCCATGCTTCCATGCCGAAGCTTTGAGGTTCTCATTTTGGAAAGGGATATTTTTGCTTATTCACAACTTCATTGGAAGCTATTGGGGGGGGGGTAACTTTAGTTAATCTATATATATAAAAGCGAAATGGCACTCACTGACTGACTGACTGACTGACTGACTGACTGACTGACTGACTGACTGACTGACTCACTCACTCACTCACTCACTCACTCGCATAACTAAAAATCTACCGGACCAAAAACGTTCAAATTTGGTAGGTATTTGTTCAGTTGGCCCTTTAGAGGCGCACTAAGAAATCTTTTGGCAATATTTCAACTCTAGGGGTTGTTTTTAAGGGTTTAAAGTTCGTCTTTTAGCATGTATATTCTTCTTCTCCCAATCTCTTAATTATAATTGGAATTTCCATATCATATGTTACTATAGAACTAGAATCTAGATAGAGTACCTCTTCGAAACAATTGTTAACTGGCAACTTAATTAATAATTTTGTCAGGTTGGCATTAAGTTGAGTTGACTTTGTTAGGTTGGCACCAAGTTGAAGATTTAAATGCTTTGATCGCGGAAAAATTGATTGGGCACTGCTACTTCAATCCTGGGAGTATTATATTACTAGCCGTCAGGCTCGCTTCGCTCGCCATATCCGTTTAGCCAGACGTTTAGTCTGGACCCCCGACTGGATCGTCCATGAAAAATGCAGGCCAGCGAAGCGAGCCTGCTAATCTCATTCTTGGACGATCCAGTCGGTGGTCCAGGGGGCTGAGCCCACTGGCTAGACGGATATGGCGAGCGAAGCGAGCCTGATGGCTAGTTCATAATAAATTATGTTTTTATTTATGTTTTAAGAGATTGATTTCTTTTCTATTAATTAATTTCAAATAATTTATCAATTGATAGATTTTTTATCTTACTTATTATTATATCGTGGATAAAAACCAATTAGCATTGATATACATACTTTTCATAAGGGAAAATACAAGCGATACGAATTGTTGGTAGGATAATTGAGTAAGCTTGAAAACACTAGGCTACTGAGATCTTATAATTTGATAGGGAGGAAGTTGATGAGACATTTCACAACGTCACACTTCACATTACATTAACGTGTAGTTCAACACAACAAATTTCCAGGGTTGCGTTTCACACATCATCTAAATTAAATTAAATTCGACATTGATGTCTGTGGTGTAGTGCCCCAACGAAGTAAAACGCTCTGGAGCCTGGAAGATTTAAGATTTTCGAAAGAAAAATGGTAGGCCTAGGAAGAAAATCTAGAAAGTAACTGGGCTTTATGATAATCGAACTAGAATAAATGTGTGATGTTTTCGTTTCTAGCACACAAACTTACTTTTTCTCGAAACGCCAATATTAATTATCATTATTATTTAGTGACAGGTTTAATAATTTTGATTGTAAATTTTTGCATGTATGAAGCTGAATTTTGTTTTCATAATTGTAAATGTTGTTCATTGACTTTGCAATAAATGTTATAATGAAACACTGAGAAATCATAGAAATATTACAATTTTATTGCAAAATTACATACATGTTTCAACACCGATGGTGTCATCTTCAGTGCACACTTGGAGTTGAAACACGTAGGCCTGTGTAATTTTGCAATGAATTCATGATATTTCAAGACAACTTCCCAGTGTTCCATCATGGATAAATATCACTACATCTCACCAATAACAGTATCTGAAGTCATAAATTTAATATTGCTTGCAAATTACTATGAATAATTTCATTTGTATGATTTCAGAAACATACCTTATATGGGTGAAAAGTAAATTCGTATGGCTTTTTTTGGTGGGGAGTCCCTTACCTCATGGTAAGTCCATTACGTCAATGGGCCTTACGACTGTCATAATTCAGCCGGGACCGACAGTTTAACGTGCCCATCCGATAGCACAGGAGTGATCTGGTTAAAAAATTTTGGTATTGAGAGGATTTTAACCCTCTATGCTGCTACGCAGGCACACTCTATCCACTAGGACTAGACCACGGATCACTCCTATATGGGTGAGAAGCCCACCCAAAAATGTTTTATTATGCAATATAGTCTGTTTTATCTTCCAATGTGCTATTTTTGTGATATTTTGATGTCGGTAATACACAAACATGAGCTATTGCAAATGAGATTGTGTGTGTTACTCTGTGCACCTCTCCAGACAAATTCCATTTGCTGGAATGTAGCCGTCCTAAATCTTGAGGACAGTAATTTCTCAATGTTATGCAATAGGGATGGAAGTAGGTTCTGGTTTTAGGGTGGTGTGGGGGAGTGTATGTGTGAGGGATTTAGCTCTGCTAGTGGAAATGTGGAACAGGTGGAAGGGGAGCAGCTAGAGTGACCTTCACCCTGGGCTATCGATTTTCATCCCCTCACACTCCAACCTCCGTATCTCACCAACCCCTTATTTGCTCACTAAACCCCTTCCATAAGTAGCAATGCTTGCAAACCGACCCAACCCATAGTGGAGCGCGGCGCGCCGGGGTTAGTGGAACTCTGCTTTTGTGCTGACCTACCTCAAAACTTCCGCCTCCAACTAGAATATTATTCTCTTGTCGCCAGCCATTATTGAACTACAACTAGAACTCTATTCAATACTCTATTGGTTTTCATGAAAACTGTATCTCCTTCAATTGAAAAATATTCACACAAATTAAAGTTTTGTTTCTAGAACAGAAATGTACGGTATTAATATATCTGAGAAAGAAAAACAATCAAACCATTCCTGATTCAACAGTTCTAATGCTTCAGTTCTATCATCTAATTGATGAATATTCATTGACTTGTTTCATAATTTTTCCTTTCATTGTTGTAATTCTAGATTGTGATATTTGTTACCTAATTTCAGATTGTGTTTGTGACAAGGTTACCTTATTTTTTTCTCTCCCATCATTTTGATGATCTTCTTATTGTATATGAATCAATAAATGAAAAATAGAAAGTTTAATTTATAATTAACTTACACTTTGTATGTAAATGAATGGAATTTAATGAAATATGAGTTTTGAGGGAACAGTTCCAATACTCCAGCTCTCTATCTGATGTGCATGCCTATTGATTGCCTTGTTTCATATGTTTTGGCTAGCAGTCTCTAGAACTTTTAGAAAAAAAAATCAAATCTCAAATGACCTGCTATATATAATGGATGCAAATCCAAATTTGAACGGAGTTTCATTTGATTGTTTATTATTATTGATTAGAATTGGAACAAATGAAATTTCCCATTTATTTTCATGTGTAGACTTTCAAAAATATTAACTGCTTCTGCTATTCGATAATATGGCATTCCATTTCCTTTGTAGACCAGGAATTCAATTTCTAATCACTATAGATGAAATATTACGTACTCTAATGAAGTTGTTCAGTAAATATATGCTTATAAAAATATTGTACTCATTGGCTATCAACTTAGGTACGACATGATTTCTCAATTAACTTATTTATTAGCTTGTATTGTTGCTGTAGTCGAATGATATTCTAATCAATTAGATACTGCACACCATACTGTAGTAATGAACATTATAAGCCTATATCTGAAATATCAAAGTAATTAGCGTGTTATATGGATAACTTTCATCAGTACGTCTACTGGACAATAAAAGCACAGAAAATAGAATGTCTACTTGGAATATCTAATAAAATGTCTTATCCTTTTTGATAAGAGAGACTCGGGAATTAGTCCAGATTTCTATTCATCTATGATCTATCCCTGGCGTAATACTATTCTCCTTTATATGTAAATCTCCGTTATATGCACTCACAGCAGCCAACCAGATAAGAGAGCAGATTGAGAGAGAGCCTTCCACTTTAAATTGTTTCGACCTTGTTACTTGTTTTTAATAATAAACTCCGACCTCGAATACTCAAAACGCGGAAATGCATTGTTGCACTTTAATGCATTCTTCAACACCAGTTCAGTTCTGCAATATCACTTAATCAATACGATGACGGGCTCTTTCAACTTCATTATCAGTTAACTAGTTATCATTGTAATGTGATTGATAAATACGCATAAACGGCAGCGAGAAAACAATCATTCATTCAGGGTTAAGCAGAATATATTATTAATGCTTGCATTTTAACTACAGTTGATTACAAGAATTTAATAAAGTATGATAATGATTTCCACTAAACTGAAATATCAACCTATGTTGATCAATATTTATGTATAGGCCTACTTTAGGTAGGTCATACCATAGAGGAAAGATAGCATAAAGTTTCAAGTTATAAGAGGATTTATGTTATCTGGTTGTTAATCTATGGTTATGCGTTATACTAAATAGTAATAATTATTTAATTATTCTGAGGTGGATTCTGTGAATATGACATTTGAAGTGGCTTTGTAACATTTGAAGTTTATTGTATTAATACGACAGAAATCATTCCATTCTGTCCTTGTAATACTATTACGAGTAGCTCACCTACCAAGATTTCATCCATAAAATCAGTCCAACTATTATATTATTAGATTTTTCAATCTCTGAGTGCTGTATCAATGACTTAATTAGCTACACATCTCAAGTCTTTCGAGAAATCTACTACTATTTCAGTAAGCTATTATATTTATTACATTTCTTATTACTAAACAAGGCATTATTATTATATACTAGGCATTGTTCGCCTACCATTACCTTATAAACCATACCTACAATAAAAAAATATATAATCATACTTCTGTGTATTATATTATTCACGTTCACCTATTCAATTCACAGAAACGATAACTGTAGATTCAATGAATTGAATGCATTACACTGACACTGTTAAAAATCTGGTGTGGCGCACTCACACAACTTTCCTTGCCGTTAAGAATTGATCACCTGCCGCTAGTGTTTACGCGCATCTCAAGTTTACTATTCAAGGATTTGAGCCAGCTGGTGACAGGACAATAACGCTTGAGACACACGAGGTCTGCTATCTCTTCATAGTGAATGATTTAAAAGAATCAACAGTTGCCAACAGTTTGCAATTGAATAATCACATTTTCACGAATTTTGAGCTTATTTTCAAAAATTTAGGTGAAACTTTTATTGAACATTACTTGTAGAGATTTTCATGCTGAATCTTTTTCAAGTACATTTTTTTGTTCAAATTGTATCTGAAGCCTGATAATTGGGAACCTAAAATCAAGCTTTGCATAGATCGGGCGGAGCTCCTGAAATTTTTACAGATATGGGACTTGTGGCAGTTGAAGGAGCTTATCAATGACTATTCTATGTATAAATTTGATCAAAATCGTTGGAGCCGTTTTCGAGAAAATCGCAAAAAAAACCCTGTTTTTGACAACATTTTCGCCATTTTTGCCGCCATCTTGAATTGCATTTGGTCGAAATTGTTCGTGCCGGATCCTCATAGGGCAAGGACCTCGAGTTCCAAATTTCAAGTCATTCCGTTAATTGGGAGATGAGATATCGGGTACACAGACGCACATACACTCACACACACACACACACACACACACTCACACACACACACACACACACACACAAACCCCATTACCCAGACCAATACCCAAAAACCACTTTTTTGGACTCAGGGGACCTTGAAACGTATAGAAATTTAGAAATTGGGGTACCTTAATTTTTTTCGGAAAGCAATACTTCCCTTACCTATGGTAATAGGGTAAGGAAAGTAAAAATGATGAAAACTATTCTAGATCAGTGATTAGTTTTTCAAGATTCTGTTATTATCTCCTATTGATTATGGACTGTTTATTTCAAATCAAGGTTGAAAGCAGTTTTGGCGAAGGCCTGTTGTTCACACCTGAATTGTATCCATTGTCTATGAATAAATAAATGAATAAAAATTATTCTTATTCTTTAATAGTTATGAGAAAATATCGAGCTATTTCATATGAATAATTCAATTTCTTAATTTTCTACCAGAATATATATATGGGTACATATTTTATGAAAACCCTTATTTCCACTTCATTCCCTCATCAAAAAAAGCCACGAGTACATTGAATCCATCACTTAAACTTATTACAAAGTTAGGAACTACTCATAGCTGGTTACAGATTTCTCAACAAAAAATAGATCTCTCCTTGAAATAAGTTATGCATGGCTAGGCTGCTCCACATAAGAGTACGAGCCCTTTACCCCAGTTTCAAGCCACATACATGAAGAGCAGTCAAGTATTCCGCCAACATCCAACACAAATGCAAAAATATTTACACACAGGCTTACCCAAACATCGCCATTAACAGTGGCTGAAGCATTAGCAATATGCATTCTGAAGGTCGTATCCAATTGTTTTGCGATGTCTGACGTTGTTTATCTGTTCCCGATTGGAAGTAATAAACTCCAATGTGCTGTGGCCATGAATTGTAAAAAGATTCAGAGCACTGAGGCATATGTTTGCTAACACTGAGAAAAGACATATTCGTCATGCACCACTGCTTCCAGTATTACACCCATAAAACTACTTGCAGTGCGAGTGCCCTCATACTTATTTTTAGGTGACGAGAAAAGAAATAAGGTTTTCCTACAGTTACGTTGAAAAGTGGCCATTGCTGCACTGATTACAGAACGCAAAGAATCACTTTTCCGCTCTAGTGCGGGAAAAATTTTTCTGCACTCCAGATTTGCAACATGGCAACGCAAAATACTTAGTAGGTTATATGGAGCAACAGTGCAGCAAAATCAAAATGAAGTTGGTAACAGTGACTGCTGTGGCTGCTATAGTGAGCAGAGGTGCAACGAAGCACAACGCGCTTATTATTATTTATTATATATTATAACCAAGGACAACGAGGACTTTAGGATTTTAGGATTAAGGTTTTTATCAATAATAAAATTACACAGAAAAACATTTGATGCATTTCAGGCAATTTTACCCATAATTACCCACTTTTCATATTCAATGGTAACTGTAGGAAAAACTTAATGTGAAATACGTGCGCAAAGTTCCTCTGCTGCACTCAACAAACCATTCCGCCCTCGCCTACGGCTCGGGCGTAAACGTTTCTTTCGGTGCAGCAAACTGTCACTTTGCGCACTAGTTGCACAAATAACTATATCAGAGCTGTAACAGAATTCGTACCATGTCTTGTTAATGAAAATTAAAATATCTTGCAAATAATTGTGGAATAGACCTTGCTGTGCTTTTATACTTGTTATCATCTTGAAAAATCTCTTTGCCAGAATATCAGGAGCTGACACTGTTTGACACAGTTAAATCTTACTGTATAATTTTAAAAAAATGATGTTGTTTTCCATGACGAAACACTAGTCACACTATGTAGTGTAAAAACTACAACAAAGTTGAAAAAATATGAATACTTATGTCAAGTATTGCATAAGGAATAATCTTATGGTGTTTATAGTGTATTCTTCTTTGTGACATTCTTGTCACAATAAGAGCCGTTTTCACAGTGCCAGTTTAATCGGACTCTGTCTACCAGGATCAAATCCATATTAAGTCTCGTTTATTATGATGTGGTTCATTTTGAGCCAACAACTGAGTCAATTCAGCTTAAGCTTTCACTGTGCAAACGACCCTAACTAACTGAGTAACTGCAACTCAATACTACTATTATTATTATTTTGAGAAAGAATGTTATTAAATTTTCAGCTGAAGTTAAACAAGCCTTCATCTTCACAGACCAAAACGTTCTACATAAAATGTATTATTTTCAAACGATTCTCAAATACTTTCTAGGCCAAGCACACTTTGGTCGCCTCAACAACCAAATAATAATAGAAATTCATAAGAAGGATTCTACTGGTTGAACGATTCCTATCGTATGATACTGAATAGTTTCAAAGGCTCTCTTGTATTGGCTAAGAATGTTTTCTAAAAAAAGCATAATGTAGGAGAAGTCATCTTGAGTGATTCTGAGCAAGCTAAAAAGACTAGAAAAATTATGATGCTCAGGACAGACTTAAGCTTCCGGACTATCCTCCCCTCAAAATGCATGTTTTAAATACATCTTTATGGCTGTATTCAAACTCTTCCTAAAGCAGCTTCATTTAGATCATAAGCACTTCCACTTGATCAGAATATCCAAGAAAAACTGCCTAGCCTATAGGTTGCCTTATTCCTGCTCTATTCAAGTTGTGATCTAAAGACTTCTTGGGTGTTTCTAAGCAAACTTGTCTTCATCTGCTCAACATATTGAAAGCAGGTATGCCTATATGTTTCAATTTGATGACCAACATTATTTTGGATATTCGCTAATAAGTTCAAAAATTATTTAATCGTATGGTTTTGATGCCAACTTAAGCATGTTTTTAGGAAATATAAATCAGGTCTTTGTTAATAAGTTTTAAAATTACGGTACTCTCACGACATCTGAATTTTTTTATTGTAGTTTGAATACTGCCAGAAACAATATTTTTGAAGACAAAACATTTTTTATGAGGGGGTCTTAAATCCACCCCTTCCTGCACTGTGAAAAGTGAGGAGAATGTACAGGGATTTAACAAGCAACATCACATTCCTTCTTTTCCAGTTTTTTCTTTCTTTGTTTTCCATCCATTCTTCCCCCCGCCCCTTTCTACATCCGTGCCTCGTGTAACTCAGTTTTCCTGAGCAGTGAGCACACTGTTGCACTCTGCACGTGCCTCAAACAAAATAAAAATGAGGACCAATGCAACATTAACAAGAGTGTGAATAGCGAGAAGCTTTAAAATTTCACGAGCACTCAAACAACATCAACTGTTCTTTCAAGATTTCCTCTTACATCATCGTGTCAATTGAATTTTGTTTCTTCTCATTGTTAGCAAAAGTTATGCACAAAATTGAATTGTTTGAAGTCTTTATCAGGGCTTTCAACTAGGTTCATAACTTTTCTTTGAGCTTGAAAATTCAAAATCTATCACCTTTTTATTACAATACAGGTGAAAGAAACATTCTGTAAAACAATTATCTTATCATAGAGAGTGAGGAAAAGTCTGGAAATACGAAACTCCATGAAACCCCAATTTTATCAAAGTTGTAAATTGAATTCCATTGGACAGTCGACAAGAAATATTGAAATGTTTAATGTTTATCTCACAATGGGAAAATTTTCCAGATGAGAAGTCCTAGTAATCTATTACCCTTTTATATGGTAATATCGCTTACTTTAACAACATTTAATTCGATCGAGAAGACTACGTTATTAAAATTGAAATGTCTACACATAGTAAGCTTTAAAAATGACAACGCCATTGATGAAGTACAGTACGGCAGTTACAACCAGTAACGTTATACTCATTCATGAATGATCCTAATTCAGAAACTTGGCGTGTGAGCGCATGTATCCGTATTTGATAGTAAGGAGAACGTATATAGGCGAATTCAGTCATTATCAAGGTCGTTTAGATTGGCGAGGAGAAGAAGAAGAAGAAGGAAGGAAAGGGAGAAGAAAAAGTGAAACAGGGAGTCGTGTCAACAGGTTTTACAAGCACTTGACTGTAAACAGTGTAAACCACTGCGCAATGCTTGTAAATGTAAAGTATCTCTCAGAAGAAAAAATTTGCATCTTATGAAAATACCGACTACAATATGAACACAAGCTGGCGAAGTCTAGGTTTCTGCCACCTACAATAGAATGTCAAGACACCGTTAACACTGGTTGAATTCTCTTTGATTTTATCTCTTTTTTATACGTTCTCTGTTGCTCTGGCGCCCGGCAAATTAACGTAACGCGATTTGAAGAGCATGCCAACTCCTAAAATAGCCATTACTACCCTTGAAACCGCCAACTCAAATCTCAAAGGTAAATAAAGCAAATAATTAGCCTCGAGTTGTAATGTGAAACAGCTTGAGACTTCGGTCTAAAGGCTGTTGCATTTCCTTGGAGCTCTTCCGGACCCTTATCACCAGTGTGAAGAACAGAGTTTACAATTCGAAGGAAAGTAATTTCATTTGAAATTCTCTTCGATTAAAATATTAGCCATCAGAATTTTTCAAAAACAGAGATTCAAAAAGTCAAACAAATTTTGATTCGAAATTGATATTAATAATTAAAATACAATAAAATATCAAAAATGCTATCTGCCAACCACCCTACTCTTTATATTATTCAGTTTACAATCCGATGAAATCTGTAGACTGAGTTGCAGATGGGTTTCCATTTACTAAACTTGCAAAAATTAAATTCATTATACAGTTCGATGCAACTTTTTTTTATGCAGATTTTTTGCTTGATGCAAAATGTATTATTCAACAGCACATTCTCCATATATTTTTATCATTTACTTTTCTAGAAACATCATCTATTTATCTTAGTATCCATCTATTTTTACTATATATTTATTATTCACATTCATTTCTAACATTTTATTTAAATTTAAAGTTTCCATTTTATTACAATTTTGATTTATTGGAGAATTGACTGATGAATTTGACATATCAGTAGCCATACTATGTGAAGTTTATATAGCTTTCAGTGATATTTTTACCTATTTGGGGCTATTGATACTTATTTTTCAAATCACCACAGGTAAAAAAGAAACAATATTTAATCTAGTAGAATTTATTTTACCAAATGTTAGTTTGAGTCATCATAATGAAAAAATACGAAATTTATTAATACAAATTATTATTTACAAAAATGATAGTTTTCCGACTATGGCTTTTCTCTTTTAAAATTTGCCTTAATCCCTGTCTCATAGTCTCCTCTTCCACTCACTCACTCTCTCTCTCTCTCTCTCTCCAATCAATCTCCTATAGAGCATAATTGATTCTTCTCTGTCACTCCTCCGCAACCGTTGACTACCTCGCCCTTTCAGACTATCTATAACAAATTCCTACACTGTCTTCCCTAAATAATCCTCTTTCATCTTCTGCCGTCTGCATACATGAACAAACCATATTTTCCTCACTTCCTCCACCTACCTACCGATTGACCAACCTTCAATGTGCCTCTGGATAAATCATTTCACAAAAACTGTGGTAAATAGTAATCATTCAACCTTTATGTATTGAGATAGAGTTATAATTTGTTATCATCTTTCCTATTTAAAAATAATACTTTTTAGTAAATTAATCAATAATTTTATTCAATTCAACACAAAATACATAAAGGAAATCAAAATACAAAAAATCACAATCGAAAATAAGTTTCTAATAAAATACAAAAACAGGCTTCATGGTGGGTGTGCTGAAAAGAAAAAAAGAAGGAAAAATACCTAGTCAACTATGGTTTCCCATGAATAGGCAGGTAGAGGGTATAAAAATAAGGAATGAAGGGTGAAGAGGAGTGGAAGAAGGGAAGAAAATGGTATTATTTTATAATAAGTAGAATTAATTGAAGGATAGCTTTACATGCTTTCTTAAAGTGTCTCTAAAAGACAACTCAATTACAATGCAATATTACATCAAAGCAGCGGTAGAGAATAATTTTGATAGCAGTTAATGAGACAAACTCCTCTAAATTCTTCAATTTATAAAATATAAGTTTTCTCCAGAAGAAGCAGGATTTGAATTAATGGTTTTCCAAGTTACATTTTACAGTTATACTGTAAAAAAGTATTACTGTAAATACTGAAAGATGGATCAGTCATAATACTCTAGCTTGGGTGCAACCATACCATATTCGCATTTAATTCCAATAAAAGTAAGATCCACGAACTCACGACTTCCCAATTACTTTTATCAACGTTTATCTAGCATCACATCATGAGACATCATGTTATAATATTTACTGTTCTACGAAGGTCGGGATTATAGGAAATGAACTTTAGATTCCACAGGTACTTGAAGGTAAATGGTTAAACTGTCCATAATAACACAATTGCTCCGTCAATGAAAATGCTGATTCACATTCAAAGATCTGCATTATTAACTACCTGTCTATCCTTTCACCCGCTTATGGACAATTATAATATGCGTTGTGGGAAGCTGATATGCTAAGGTTTCTCCAATATGTAACTGTATTCCAGAAAAGTACGGTACTCATAATAGAGTCTCCAGTCGCAACGACCTTCAACTTTAGGTCTTCTTGGATTAAACATTCTAACGGCCTTCAGACATTTGAGTGACCTTGCGGCAAGGAGCTCACGTGTGAGGGTGTGGATGAGGTTTCACTTCCTCCATTATAAACATTCACTTGTTTCACCATGCACAAATCATATACGACTTGAAACTTGAGACAAGCTAGAAGCTACTTGTCTGGTTGACATGGTGGATTGTTTAGTAGTGAGGCAATGTTTGATTTGTATATTTTTTGAGAATCGTGTTTCAAACAGGGTGCAACTTGAGAAATTAATATGGTATTTAAAGAAATACTGTTCGAATTCATGTAATATATCAATTATTAGAAGTTTTGGGCAATAGCCTGTTTTTTTTCTTTTCCGATCATTGTATTGTTTGTGCTAACCTAATAAATAAATAAATTATTAAACGAAAATCCTAATTAAATGCTGTGTAAATCACCCCGAAGACTTCTGCTACTGCAGATATTGACAACAGGGTTAACAGCTAGACGGAAATTCGATGAGAGCTACTATACAAAAATTACATATTATATAATATACTAGCCGTCAGGCTCGCTTCGCTTGTCATATCCGTCTAGCCAGGGGTCGAGTCCCCTGGACCCCCAACTGGATCTTACAAAAATGAGATCAGCGGGCTCTCTTCGCTCGCCTGCATTTTTCATTTGAGCATGATTCATTCCATCAGAAAGTCGAAGTACTGAGAAAACGCAGAAAAGCTGAGAAAAACGTTGGAAAAACGCTGATTTTGGGCGTATCTTTGATGAAATATGAAAGGTACCTCATCAAAACATTTTTAGACCCTAGCTAAACCTCTGTACCAAATTTGAACATTTTCTGTCTATTACTTGATGAAAAAACTGAGAAAACGCAAAAAACCGCTAATTTTGGGCGTATCTTTGGCGTTATTTCAAATTCCTTCTAACACAACATTATTACACCCCAGCTGAGATTCTTTAGTAAATTTGAACATTTTCTGTTCATTTGTTCTCGATAAATCTGAGAAAAAGCAAAAGAAACGCTGGAAAAACGCTAATTTTGGGTGTATCTTTGACGTTATAGCAAATTCCTTCTAACACAACATTATTACACCCCAGCTGAGCTTCTGTAGTAAATTTGAAAATTTTCTATTCATTTGTTCATGATAAAGCTGGGAAAGCGCAAAAAAACGTTGGAAAAACGCAAATTTTGGGCGTATTTTTGGAAATTTTCCCAAATCCGTTCTTAGTGCGCCTCTTAAGGGCCAACTGAACACACATACCAAATTTGAACGTTTTTGGTCCGGTAGACTTTTAGTTCTGCGAGTGAGTGAGTGAGTCAGTCAGTGAGTGAGTGCCATTTTGTTTTTATATATATAGATTACCATACATAATATTATATTGAAAATTCAACAAAACTCGGATGAATACTCTAAGTCGTCGGTCCCGGCTGCTCAAAAACAGTCGCTAGGTCATGTCAGAGGCCCTGAAATTGATGAGGTGCAAAATGAAATCTCTGACATGAGACCTGAGCCAGCCAGGCTCTAAATGATATAATATACTTGATATTATATTATTTTTAATTCAACAAAAATTATTACTCAGTGATATGACAATAGGGTACGGTATATGTCTATTAGTGACTGCATCCTATATGAAATATTTTGCTGATTTACATTCACCTATTTATAATTACGGTACACATTTTAAACTCTCTATAAAATTCAACAGTCATCCTTGTTACATCCTAAGAAACTCCTAGAACTGATTCGGAGTTCCTGAACCATGAACATTTCGAATGCTAGATTCTTGAAATAATTATATACAAGTTTCAATTCTATTTTAGTTTTAAAGGTTACGATGAGAGGTGTAGCTGTTGAGAATAACGAGGACCACATATGCTAATAATAAGGAAACTATTAGAGAAGGCTGCATGCTGCAGGCCAGAGTCCCGGATGAAACTGTAAGTGAAGGTTGAGATGAGATGAGACACTCAGAGCGTCTTCTCACTCCTCGTTCAATGTCAATTGAGCCGCCGCACCGCACATGCTAAATAAGACCATCATATTATTCAAAGGTCACGGCTGAACCAAAACGAGTATTGCTATGCAGTTATTCGCGCATACAATATCAACAAAAGAGATTCAATATTTTTGACACAAAAATTGTCCTTACAGTCCTACAAAAGCAATTGAATACCGAATTATTGTTGACAAAAAATTGTCCTCATCGTCTGATATCATAAATCAATAGAAAGTGCAATATACTACTGTACTACCAAGTACGGTATTTCAGGTGGATAACTATTGGTTTTTTGATGTACCTATTTTCTTCAACTTGAATGAGAATAATGACAAGCACTATAATCATGGAACTTCTAAAATAGATGAACTTTAAAGACAATGTAGGAGCAAGTGTGAGAGATCCTAGATGTTTCAAAAAAGGTATTGATTTTTAAATTTTTAACCACCTGAAAAATGTTTAGTTATGTATTTTATTAATATTATTAACATATACTGTAATTATCATTGTGCTTGTCCTGATGTGTGAACGAGCAAATGTGGAAAACTCAATAGGATCATACAAGTTAATGGCAGCCTACATAATTTATTTATTTATTTATTGATATACATATACAAATAAAGGCTCACAGACAATACCATGAAGAGCCTTTTTTACACAATTAATAGATAACCATACTACATAATAAAGAAAACGTAAAAGATGAAAAATATAATGGAAAAATTATAAAAGAGAATAAGATAAAAATTAAATCAAAAATTGAAATGATAATAAAAATTAATAATAAAGATAAATAGAACAAAAAGAGTTTCAGCCAGAGCTCATAACATTTCATGACTCAAACGAGCTACAAGATAAATTCATTTCACAATTTTTCTTAAAGACATTAAATGAGTTCGAAAAAGGATCTATATGTTCATTCAAAGTATTATATAATCTTAGACTTTTAATAAGAAACGAATTATAGTGTAGTGATGAGTAGTTCTCAATGATATAATGATATAATTCGAAATTATTATATGTTAGTCATAATAGTTCTGTTAATGTGTTTGATAAAACTACACTTGCAAATGAATAATGCATCCGTATAGGTGTATAACGAATATAAATGTATTATAACATTTGATACACCTATGCTATTGTGATATTTATATACGATAAAGTATCGGTATAGTATCGGACATCAATAGAAGAACACAAATAGAAACTTTGTAACTAGGACATGAAATAGTTATTTTCGATTAGAAATCATCATCTCTCATCATCATCATCCATCTCATTACCCAAGCTAAAGCCTAGAGCTCATGTAGGCATCATAATCAGCAAAAAAGTAATTAGGGCAGCATTATAATGAATCAAGAGAAAACCACAAAATAGTATATTTCGCACCTAGAGCAGAAAATGAGATTTTTCCAGCTCGAAATCGGTTTTCAAGTCCGAGGCCGTAGGCCGAGGACTAGAAAAGATTGAGAGCTGGAAAAACATTTTTGCCCGTGGTGCGAACGATATTTTTCGCCACACTACAGGTATTGCTGACAAAATAAATAAATAATACAAAATAAAGAATACTCGTTAAGCTATCGTACCTATCTCTTGATTTTAGTGGTAAAAGATTTGCAGTCAGGATTTCAGATTCTTTTAAAATTCCACTTGGAATACCACAGTCATCTTCAAGCATTTTTGAAAATTCGGAATGCACTAATCAACAATAAATAATTGAATAAAACTGGTTGCGAAGCGAATTAGTTTGATTCGAAACTGGAACTGAAATCATGGCTACTGAAATGCTGATGATGAAAGTGGACACTCGCCCGATCTAGCGGATGACTTATTAACTACTTCCATGAGCGCCTGGAAAGAGACAACTTTCTGGCCTAGCCCGGAAAAGAAACCATTTTCTGACGTCGTCTGCAAACAAGGTCTTTCAGATCTACGTAGGGACTGGAAAACAGCTGCTTTCTGTGCAGTGTGGCGAAAAGTAAGTTTTCAATAGACTGAAAATGCATATATTCAAATCGAATTAAAACAATAATGTCACATGTGAACCACTCGGAAGTGTGCTGTGATTAGCGGTTGGCTGTGAGCATACATACATAGCAGCTGCAGGAAGTGGGATAGCGGTAGTAGGAGTGCGAGCGGAGTGGGCCAAGCTCATCGCGAGGCCGCCAGACGGCCTTAAACTCGCTTTAAATTCGCCTTCCGCTCCTCGCTCATTCCGTTTTGCTAATCGCCAAATGTTCGCCAAATATTCGCGCTCAGTGTCAGACCAATTGAGCCTCCCGCTGGCTACGTTACATCAAGCACAATTCAGAGCACTCTGTGCCGAAAGATGTACATTGCGAGCCTTGGCCCGCCAGTTACGATGAAGACCCCACTCTAATTATTTTTCTATTTCGAATATTCGGCCCTCGCAAAGTTGTTGCCATCTCTGGCCCTCACAGCAAGGTGCTTTTGATCCCTATAATAGCTAGAAAACAGTCGGAGGTGACCCAATTCAGAGGCAAACTTGATGATCATTAATTTGTAGGTCAATAATGTCTCTTGGAGGATTGTAGAACGAAGAAACCAAATATTTCTCTTAGTACCTTTTACTCCTTTTAGTACCAGTGTACAGAAAAGGAGATACAGAATGAATCAGAACTTTCTTCTCTTTTGCAATGTCAACTATTATGAGTTTCATGTTATAATAAAGTCAGTTGAAATTATAGGACTACAGGATTACCGATTCTCTGTTAAAACCGCCATCTATATTGAATGGCTGTGATTCAAATTATTCCGGTACCTATATCTGATCTAATATTAATTGCTGATTCTTGTTAATAATTATAAACTCTATCTCAAATATATTTTATTTGTCAACGAAATATATTTTCTCAACATCTAATAATAAATTTTCATAACCTAGATAAAATATTTTGATAGTTCAATTAATAAAAACAATATAAAAATCTTGAAGTATTTAGATGTGAACAATAAAACTTGATTTGATCTTATAAGACAGATATCACACTGTCTGACAAATAACCACATAGAATTTATGAAGGCTGAATGAAGAAGATATGCTGATGAATTATTGTCTAAACTAGAAACAGAACAATAATTATTTTCAGAGCAGCATATTTAAAAAAAATACAATACTTTTAGACCAGTCAATATAGACATAAAAAGGGGGTGTGCTTGCAATTTATATTGTAGTTCCGATTTTCTAATATATCTATTATTTGAGTACATAAGAGAAGTCCAGAACCATTTTCTTCATACAGAATTTCCTCGTGCTAGATACGGAGTGGCCCAAAAAACTCGTATTTTCGGCTCATTTTCCAGTTTTTAGCTATTTCTGCCAAATCTCGTAATCGGACAGAAAAAATTGCTCTTGCCCATCTTTTAAATTATAACAATCTGAATAAAATGAGATCATTCGGAACTCTCTATCTCCAATAAGTACTGAGTTATGATTTTTCAAAAATGAGTGAAATTAAAAGAAAAAATCAATTTTGATGAATTTTATTTGTTGATCAACAATATCTTCCGATTGTTACCATTTAGATGTTTAATTCGAAATCCCTCTGGGCGCATTTTAATGCTCTACAATCTGAGATCAGATAGAGTGCTCTATCTCATATAGATTTCCAGTTACACCTGACAACAATGCTCCTTGTATTGTGAAAAGCACCTAATTTTCAGCTTCAACCATCATCACCAACTACATTACCTATCCTCACATTGATATTTCGCAAAATGACATAAGTTCATGAGATTATGTTCTATGAGAATCACCCGTTAGATACACTTAATTTCAGTATTTCCTAGTGAGGAGGCGCGCTCAAGGACACCTCAAGGATCAAATTTTCAAACACTTATAACTTTCGACACAATGCTCAGATTTCATCGTACTACACTTCATTCTTCTTTGTATCAAAAGTTATAAGTGTTTGAAATTTTGATCCTTGAGGTGTCCTTAAGCGCGCCTCTCCACTAGGAAATACTGAAATTAAGTGTATCTAACGGATGATTCTCATAGAACATAATCTCATGAACTTATGTCATTGTGCGAAATATCAATTTGAGGATAATGTAGTTGGTGATGATGGTTGAAGCTGAAAATTAGGCGCTTTTCACAATACAAGGAGCATTGTTGTCAGGTGTACCTGGAAATCTATATTAGATAGAGCACTCTACCTGATCACAGATTGTAGAGTATTGAAATACGCCCAGAGGGATTTCGAATTAAACATCTAAATGGTAACAATCGGAAGATATTGTTGATCAAAAAATAAAAATCATCAAAATTGATTTTTTCTTTAAATTTCACTCATTTTTGAAAAATCATAACTCAGTACTCATTGGAGATACAGAGTTTCGAATGATCTCATTTCATTCAGATTGTTATAATTTAAAAGAAAGGCATGAGCAAATTTTTCTGTCCGATTACAAGATTTGGCAGAAATAGCTAAAAACTGGAAAATGAGCCGAAAGTACGAGGTTTTTGGGCCACCTGTATCTAGCAAGAGAAAATTTTGCAAGAAGAGAATGGTTCTGGACTTCTCTCAAGTACCCAAATAATATATTAAAAAATCAGAACTACAACATAAATTGCATGCACCAATGTACATAGTTTGCATAGTTTGGAATATTTGCATAGTTCTGAATAACAAGTTGATATTTCTTTGGGAATCCCTCTGGTTTTGGAAATCTCTTAGTTATCCTTTGTAAGTTTTATTCAAGACTTTGGAATATTTCACACTTAGATTGCAGACTCTATCGCAACAATAAAACAAATATTTTCGACCCCAAATAATGTGGAGAATGTCGACCGCTGCAAACCATCTCAGTTGAGGTAGAACGCAATAAATTCTTGTCAGAGCAAAAATTTGTTTCGCGTCAGATATTTCATCTTGTAGAATGTTGTTCGGTAGAGAGCCAACAATTTTTTTCTATTTCGACTCAATTTTGTGGTGTAGCGTACATACGCTACATACGCGCGTCAACAAACATGTATCGCGCCACAAATATAGCTGCAACGTGTGAGTGGAAGCGCCGTGCATACGCGTGCGCCACTAAAATCCAATAGAGCTACACTTGACCTTGCTTCCACTTGTTGAAGAGCCAAGGCCGATACATTCTGTTCCCCTGCAAAAACTCCCCCCCCCTCATTTCCTCCACCCACAAACCTCAAATCAGGCTGCTGCAATTTCTACACACATTTCCTAAGTAACAAACAGAAGTCAATTTTAGTTGGTACATTTTATTGAAATTTAAATTGTGTTTAAATCAAATTAACAACTCTACATAGCCTCTAGACCAGTGGTCGCCAAACAGTCGATCGCGAGCTACCGGTAGCTCGTGGGGTAATTTTTGGTAGCTCACAGAAATGCTTGGGTTGTCAACCATGCATTGAGAAACATGACTACAAAATTTTGTATTTCTCAAAGATATGAAGTTGAATGATTTAAATTTCATCTTCAAGGGAAAGATAAGGACATCGGTGGAATGATTTGAACTGTAAAATCGTTTTCCAAGGAGCTTGAGATGTGGGAAAAGAATGTCGTCCAGTTTGAATTTGAATATAAACACTTTTCCAGTCTGAAGAAAATCAATGACGAGGAAAATCCTTCACAGCACCTCAGCAATAACCAATAAAACGTTACAGTTCAGACTTCAGACAACAGTTTGATCAACGATTTCAAGATTTTAAAAGCATATCAAATATGGTACAATTCGTCAACTCTCCTTTTGTAGAGATCGATGCAGAAGTATTGCAGCTTGTGTTGTAAAAACTTTTGGTGGAGATCAGGCTTCAGTTGAAATGGAATTTGTGGATTTTTAAAATTATCTTGTCTCTCAGATCACTTTCTACAACTGGAAATATTTGGCCTCAAATCCCCAAAGAAAAATATCCAATTATTATTCAAGTTGCATTGAGGTTGAAAGCTATGCTCAGCTCTACCTACTTGTGTGAATCATATTTGTCAAGTATAAAATTCATAAAAAATCGATATAGGAACAATTTTTGGACAACTGCATCAGAATGGCGGCTACAACATACACTCCAAACATCAAGAAAATACTTGATCGCCAAAAAGAGTTCCTCTGCTCTCATTGAAATGTACATTTCAACTTTTGTTATACTTTTTGCTATGAGATAAGTAGATTTCAACACTAGAAATGTATCTTTATAGGGAATAAAAGATACTGTCTTTATTCTAATATTCCTTGGTAGCTCACTAGAAGATTTATAAATGCTATTCTAGCTCACAGGCTCATAAGTTTGGCGACCACTGCTCTAGACTGTATATTCTAAATTAGGCTTTAGTGCATTTTTGGGAAGATTCCTGTTTTTATCTGAATTGTATTTAGGCCTACTGTCTATGAATAAATGAACAAACCATATAGCCGATCTAACACGACTTATCTTCTATAATTTAATAAAGGAAAGAATTGGCTTATACACGTGCGGGATGGGAAATTCAAGAATGACGAGCAAAATCACGTCTGAACTACTCGACTGATCAACTTGAAATTTTGCTTAGAGATTCTTAATAGGACTTTTCTAAATTCTTCAATATTTCAGTTGGTCAAGTTTGCAGTTTGTCACGTTATTAATTAGACCCTTGCGGAGCTCGGGTTACTTGCTAGTCATAGATGAATACAAAATAATATGCCTATCTACACATCACAGATTCAACTCTCACCATGGAGAAGCTATGGAATAGAAACTTTATGGAGAGAAACTATATAATCATAATGAAAAAGATCTTCTATATGATCTCACTCTTAAAATACATTATCTACAAGATACATATAGAAGATGCATATACTGATTCTAAAACTAACGTTTTAGGGTAAAGTGAAGTGCATCTAGCGGGTGATTCTCATAGAACATGATCTCATGTCATTGTGCGAAATATAAATGTGAAGACAATGTAGTTGGTGATGATGGTTGAAGCTGGAAATTAGGTGTTTTACACAATACAAGGAGCATTGTTGTCAGGTGTACCTGGAAATCTATATGAGATAGAGCGCTCTACATGATCTCAGATTGTAGAGCACAAAAATACGCCCAGAGGGATTTTGAATTATACATTTAAATGTTAACAATCGGAAGATATTGTTGATCAAAAACTAAAATTCATCAAAATTGATTTTTCCTTCAAATTTCACTCATTTTTAAAAAATCATAACTCAGTACTCATTGGAAAAAGAGAGTTCCGAATGATCTCATTCCATTCAGAATTTTATGATCTAAAAAAAGGCGAGAGCAAATTTTTCTGTCCGATTACGAGATTTGGCAGAAATAGCTGAAAACTCGAAAGAGAGCCGAAAATACGAGGTTTTTGGGCCACTCTGTATCTAGCACAAGGAAATTTTGCATGAAAAAATGGGTTCTGAACTTCTTTTATGTACCCAAATGATTTATTAAAAAATCAGAACTATTGCATGCACCAATGTATATAGTGACTGAACTATTTTATATTCTACCAGGACCTATTTGTATATTCTTGGTCAATTTTTGTGTTAAGAAATTAAGACCTGAGAACATGAGAAAGAGGGTTTGAGCATTTTTCTATCTGCGTTTTTATCTACTTGGTCTATGATTCTATCGTATTACATTCTCCAGCGTTATGTTGGGAGTCAGTTTTTGGAACTGTATTTATCAGCTACAGTTACGCAGAAAAAGTACAGAGATTATATTATACAATTCATATGACTTGAGTATTTTTTAAAAGTTGAAATAATTTTTCCTCTACTTATATTTTTTTGTATTAGGATGTATTACAGGATGAAGTTTTGTATGATCACAGACAAAGATAGCAAATGAATGTTATCAGATGCTCTTACTCTCTCACTATTGTTTCAATTCTTGTAGCTCCAAGTAAACAAAATAAAGGCTATCCCTAACAAAAACTTTACTAAATATAGATCGACAGATAAGTACAGGAAAATTTTTGACCTTCAAATAACACATATGAGTCACAGTGCCATTTTACAAATTGCATAAGCACAGTCGGTATGTGTCAGAATGTCTGCCTCCCACTCACACGCGAATAAGTGATGAGTGCAAACGCTTACTCTTTCTCACTTCTTATTCTTTCTCAATATTTCATGCAGCATGAAAAACTGATGGATTGAGGGTCGGGGATGGTAATGAGGAGGGGTTGGAAGTTTGAAAGACGTGTGCGGGCGATTCCCAAGCGGGTAGGGGTGGGTGGATTGGTTAAATGAGGATTCTCCTACTTCGTTGGGGCATGGGGGAGTAGGAGACTGAGGAGGAGGAACAGGAGTAGGAGTAGGAGGGAGAGGAGGAGGGGGAGGAGGAGAAGGAGGAGGAAGAGGCGGGGGAGGAGGAAGAGGAGGTGTTGGCTGCGGCTCGTGTTTAAAACGAGGCCCCAAACAGCCCTCAATAACCTTGGGTCAAGTTCAGGGTCAGTCTTGATAATATAATAAACATGATCATCTCTTTGTCCTGCTTCCTCTCGTCTGGCGCGAAAAACGATATTTTCGAATTACTGCTCTGCTCTGCTCTGCTCTTCTTCATTATCACACTCACCGCCATATTAACTCACCGCCCGCCCACCAGTCTATAATATGATTGGCTTCAAGGTTTTCTGACAGCTACAATAGTTATTTGTGCAACTAGTGCGCAAAGTGACAGTTTGCTGCACCGAAAGAAACGTTTACGCCCGAGCCGTAGGCGAGGGCGGAATGGTTTCTTGAGTGCAGCAGAGGAACTTTGCGCACGTATTTCACATTAAGTTTTTCCTACAGTTACCATTGAATATGAAAAGTGGGTAATTATGGGTAAAATTGCCTGAAATCCATCAAATGTTTTTCTGTGTAATTTTATTATTGATAAAAACCTTAATCCTAAAATCCTAAAGTCCTCGTTGTCCTTGGCTGTAATATATATAAATAATAATTAGCGCGTTGTGCTTCGTTGCACCTCTGCTCACTATAGCAGCCACAGCAGTCACTGTTACCAACTTCATTTTGATTTTGCTGCACTGTTGCTCCATATAACCTACTAAGTATTTTGCGTTGCCATGTTGCAAATCTGGAGTGCAGAAAAATTTTTCCCGCACTAGAGCGGAAAAGTGATTCTTTGCGTTCTGTAATCAGTGCAGCAATGGCCACTTTTCAACGTAACTGTAGGAAAAGAAATTATTGTCCTTGTGAATTATTATTGCGATAATTTCTAGATGAGTTTTCTGTTAGTGGATGAGTGATTGTTATTATCAGTGTGATAATTAGGGCCTCATGAAGACGAATTAACGGTGATCAAGGAATGATGACGTTATTTTTATTACCGAAGAAACATATTTCTCAAGGCAAACGCACACAGGAACAGACGGACGTATGCAGACAAACGGAGGAGAAATCCCTCCGCAGGTATTCGAATGTTGCGACGTTTGATTTTTTCTCCGTCTATCTCCATACGTCTGTTTGTTGCTGTGTGAGTTCGCCTTAAGGCAATAATCGATTGAGAGATTGATTATTTATTCGAAAAGAGTGGAGTATGTTTCTAATCTAATAAATGTGCTCACTGTATTGAATTTATTGGAACTATAAATACAGTAGTAGTTCATGAAATTTAAAAAATGATGGCTACTTGTATTTATATAGAAATAAAAAACCAAAGTACTCTTTTTAATTTCAGTTTTTTTTCACAACATGTTTCGACTTGAAAGTTAAAGTCAAGTGAAATTTCAAGTAAAGGACATTAAAGTAGAAACATCTTGTGGAAAATAGAAAATAAAGTTAAAAAGGGTACATATGTTTTCAATTTTTACGTAGATATACAAGTAGCCCTTAACAAGAAAGTCAATATATTACAGATGGAAATTAATGAGATATTGCATCTTATTCAAATGCTAATTAATTGATAATTATTATTAGTCGAAATTCCAAATCAAATGCTGTAAATCACCCCGACGACTTCTGCTACTGCAAATATTGACAACAGGGTTAACAGCTAGATTCGATGGAAGCTACTATACAAAAATTATTTGCTGGCAAATAATTCCCGGGCCGGCAAATAATATTTTTGGATAATAGCTCTCATAGAATTTCCATCTAGCTGATAACCCTGTTGTCAATATTTGCAGTAGCAGAAGTCTTCGGGGTGATTTACAGCATTTAATTTGGATTTTCGTTTAATAAAATAATTATGAATACATTAGTTCATTTGGATATCATTATTTATCTGGAATTACAAAAGTATGAATGTATATTATGCATTATGACCATTATTATGCAAGACAGAAAAGTAATCAACACACAACAAATACAGTTTGTTTAGAAAACATAGTTCTGGGTCGCATTTTGCGAGATGTGAGATGAAATTGGACCGAGCTAAAAACAATTAGCATTGTTCGAAGAGATCATAGCCACCTCTAATAATCTATCACCTGTATTAGAGGTGGCTATGAAGAGATACAATAAACGCTTTTTCTAACAGTTGGATGGGTCTCTCCAAAAATTAAATTGAAATCCGCTGATATTTTGCAGTTTTAGGTCACATACTTCGAAACATATACAAACAATAGTATTGAATAGGTACCTCTAAATTTGAATTTTCAGAAGAATAAAATTAACGAGGAACGTAAAATTGAGCTTCATTGTCAATTGTTTCGAATCTTCTACTCAATTTCAATTGCTTAATAAAACTATCAATGAGAATGGCTAAAGTGCCCATTAAACTTGAAAAAATAAAATAATATGTAAAAAATTAGGAAAAAGAATGTTTATTCGTTAACATTTCTCCAGTAAATTGATATACTTGAATACACAAGATGACACAGATAACGATTAAAGATAAAGTGATAGATATGATGGGTAACAATTTTTTTTTAAAGTGACTTCTATTTTCGCATGTATACTTCAAACTAGAGTGGCCCATACGTCAGTTGACGCTAGCAATTTTTAAGGTCAGCTGTTGTTACAAACCAAACCACAGCTGTTTACTACAGTTTATTTTGATGGTTGTTCGTGATAGTGTGTTCATTGTTATTCGATAATAAAGTTAGCAACAGAACAGGGTATAACAACGTGTCACCCTGTATTATGTAAGTTTTACTGGAAAAATGGACGTGTAACGGTTACCAAGAACTACAATTATTGTAGTTCTTGGTAAACTTACATATTGTAAACTTACATATACAGAGTGACACGTTGTTACACCCTGTTCTGTTGTTAACTTTATTATCGAATAACAATGAATTATTCATAACTAACATTCAACAAAATGTGCTATATGAATACTGTAAAGAAGGTTGTTTCATCCCAACGATTCAAGTATTGAACCTGAACATTCAACGAAAGTATTCTCAAGTATTTTCAAAATCTTCAATTTTATAGTAAATGCCGATTTTAGACAATGATTTGACGAGGTTTAGTGGTCAACGCAGAAATAGTTTTCTTCGATATTTTTTCCATAAGCAGATTAATCGTTTTCGTCGATATTGTCCTCGATGTCGGGCACTTTGAGATCTGCCCTGGCCATATGGAATGCTGCAACTAGCGCCGACAACTGCAGACACTCACTTGTGCCCGATGTCAATCTGTACTCAATGTCTGACATTTTTATTAGCAGATTTATCAGCACATCAGGCGGCAGGCTAACTGTAACAGCAATTAAGAGTCTATTAGTACCTAAACAATTGATACAATTGAATATTTCAATTATTTTTCAACTAGTTATTCAATTAATACTATTCTGAACACAAAGCGCTGCCCACCAAGGTTGTAACAGCCGTTAACCATAGATTCTACTCGACATTTCTGACAAAAAATGTTCAGTAAACGTTTTTCCTATCGACCTTAGTTTTCGAGATATATCGATTTTTCGATATTTTCAGAATATGCCCATTTCTGGTCATTAAATACTCAATAACTCGAAAACTACTGGTCGATTTTCAATTTCAAGGGTATTGTTGGAAAGATAAAAAGCATTTCAAACAAGATTAATGTAATTCTATTAATTGTCAGACATTTTGTAGTTTTTTATTGGGGCTTAAACTTGAAAAAATGCTATTCTTCGAATTCAAAGTCAAATTTCAAACAGTTTTTTCTCGATTTTTCTACGAGTAATTATAGTAGTTCCAATATTTCAAAAACTCCTCCATTTCATAAGCTCTCGAATGAGTATGAATTCGAAAAGATAAGTTCCATGATAGAGTTCAAAACTGCTAATATCTGGAATGAACACCTTCAAAATGAGGAAATTCACAAACAGCATGCATCAAGTAGTGATTTTAAGGGTGAAATCACCTGATTTCTCTCTGACAATATTCACAAGTTTTAATCAACATTTTTACATTCTATAATAATATGACTTTTTCAATAACTTTCATTATTTCCTGTACTATAAATCCTGAATTAAATAACAAGAAGTGTATGTTTCAGCCTATTTTCAGTATAGTTTTCAGTGTGCTTTCCAGTTAACTGGCATAATTTATATGTATCAACTTTGGCTAGTAGAGAAGTGTTCGCGTTCATTATCACGAAATTCACCTTGATTGAGTACTTGAACATGTTATTGGTGTATGGAGAGTGTGGATGCAATTCAAGAGAGGCAGAGAGAGTATACAGGAGACGTTTTCCTGACCGAAAACACCCATCTCATAACACGTTTTTAAGATTGACAAATGTCAAGATGGTAAGGGTCTAGGATCAGTTTCAAGGTACGAGAAGCCCGTCTTAATTTCTGAAGCTTTTGAGAATCTTATTGTAAAGTATTTCGAGCAGAATCCTCGATCCAGCATCCGACGGGCAGCTGGGATGTTTGATGTTTCAAGAATGATAGTTCAAAAAATATTGAAGAATAACTTTCGACCATTCCATGATACCCCAGTTCAGGAGTTGAATAAACCTGATACTGTTTCTTCGATGAATTTTTTGCCTTTGGATCTTAGCACAAGATTGTGTTTCAAACATTTTATCGACAGATCATAGATACATAAATTTCAATGATAGACATACATGGTCCTCTCATTTTCCTCGCAAGAATAAATGGTGAAGTATTTTTGGACTTTCTGGTCAATGAGCTTCACGAATTGATGGAAGACGTGCCTCTCAATTTGAGGCAGAATATGTGGCTCCAGTTGGATGGCTGCCTCCCTCATTCCCTCATCATGCTAGAAACGTCCGTGTGTGTCTTGATAACAATTATGCTGAGCGGTGGATGGTCCGAGGTGGACCAGTAAGTTGGCCACCACGCTCACCTGATCTTACTCCAGCAAGAGACTTCTACTTTTGGGGGGTTGTAAAAAGTAAAGTTTACTGAGAACCTGTAGAGACCAGGGAGGAACTGATTCTCAGAATTCGATTGACGTTTAAAGTGAATAAGACATGGCCCAACGAAGTGAGACGGGCTACTCGAAGCTTGATAAACGGCAGCAGAAGTTGCATAAACAGGAATATGGAGGCTATTTTGAATTCCTGTAAGCAGTGAGCATGATATGTAACTTGATTACCATCTCAATGATTCCCATCAGTTTTTTCAATTCTGTCATTCAACGACTTTGAATTATTATTCTATGAATAAATTTTGTTGGATCTTGTAAAAGTGCATTATTAATATTTTATAATTATAGGATTTAGGCTATATGCTACCAAGAATAACGCAATAATCAGGTGACTTCACCCTTTAGGATCATCACTTGATGCATGCTGTTTGTGAATTTCCTAATTTTGAAGATGTTCATCCCAAATATTAGTAGTAGTGAACACTTTATCATGGAACTTACCTTTTCGAATTTATACTCATTCGAAAGCTTATGAAATGGAGAAGTTTTTGAAATATTGAAACCTTTATAATTACCCGGAGAAAAATTGAGAAAAAACGGTTTGAAATATGACATTGAATTTGAAGAATAGCATTTTTTAAAGTTTAAGCCCTAATAAAAAAACTACAAAATTTTTAACAACAACAAAAATTACACTAATCTTGTTAGTGAATTTTATCTTTGTTGTGTTATTTAATGTTAGTTGTTGTGTTACTTAATTGTTAGTGTAATGTTTTTATCTTTCCAACAATACCCTTGAAATTGAAATTCGACCAGTAGTTTTCCAGTTATTGAGTATTTAATGACCGGAAGTAGGCATATTCTGAAAATATCGAAAAATCGATATATCTCGAAAACTAAGGTCGATAGGAAAAAAGTTTACTGAACATTTTCTGTCAGAAATGTCGAGTAGAATCTATGTTCAACGGCTGTTACAACCTTGGTGGGACACCTGTATATATTGTATAAATATATCATATTTATATTATATAATCACTTTATATTTTTTACATGGAGTAACTAAAACTTCTATTTTCCTAAACAAAGTTTGGTCCGCTCTGCTATGTAATAGCACTTCATGAGATTTCAACCTTCGAACATGAGCTTCAAATATTTTTTGTTGACCATTGATTTTATATTTTTACTGAATATGAATAATGATATTGTCTGACGATAGTGGGTGATGGTATGATGGGAGATAATGCACCTAGAGCTTGAGTAGTAATTTATCATTGATTTCTTATGAGAAATTGGCTTGAAGGGATGAAATCCCGGCCAGGTTAGCCGAGACGAATAAAGCTCTGGACACATATAACCGCACCGAGCCCGTGCCGAGGTACGGCCGAGCTACGTCCGCCACGCTGATGATGGTAGGAGAACACACATATCGCCGTGCGACAGCCGAGCGGCAGCAGTGTCTCAGTTCTGTAGTGCTACTGTGGTATGATTTCTGAATGTGTTGAACTATTGGTAATAATATAACACTATTAAAGCTTGTTAAATCCGATTTAATTTTTTCAATTCTAAACTAATTACCTGTAGACACAGAAGATGAGAATCATAGTACTGGTATATCTTTCGGTGCATAACAATACCACAATCAGTCATGTATCGTAAATATAAATCAGCAAAAATTGTTATCTTCTGCCTTACGTATATCTATCTAAACATAATTCGTTTTAAATTTAAAACTTAAGACAGTCATGGGTTCCTTCTTTTCTACTTTTTGTTGTTTATTTTATTATTATATTATGTCTATTATACCTTTGGCTCAAGTTATTTGGTTCTACTTTTATTTTTGGTTTAACTTATTTTTTCGTTCAATCATATTTCTCATCACTTTGATCGTACAAAACTGGAAAATTCCAAATCTCTACAATCAGTTTTTCATTCTCCATGTTGAACGAAGCCGCACCGTCTCCGTCAAAAAGTAAACTGAACTAGTTGGTGACGGCGCGGGCACGGCTCGGGCAACAAACACGGTGACGGTGCTGACGCGGTGCGGTGGTATGTGTCCCTACACGTTTGAAAGCATTTGTTTTCTCACTCGCCGTAGTACGTCCGTCACTCGGCCGTGCCGCGGCGCGGGCTCGGTGCGGATATGTGTCCCGACCATAAGACGTTGAACCTTACTAGCTAGCGCTGCCTGTTCGTGGGTTTGAATTCAGTCGATAGGCATGGACCTTTGATCATCTTATCGATTCATTACATTACCCATGCACAAGCTAAAATCTCATGTGGGCATCATCCACAATAAAACATATTTGGCAGTTCTGAACCAAGCTGTCAACCTTCGACTGAAATACATGAAACAGTTAGCAATATTACCAGCAATTCTACCAGTAACATGGCATATAAATGCACTTTTATTCATGGTACAGCACTCAACGAATTGCAAAACTTAAAAATAACTGAATTTCACACTTTAACGATGTCGAGAGGCGTCGACTACATGCAAAAGATGATAAGCCTATGCTTACGCTAGTGATACGAACAGCTAAAAATCCAGAAATCGTCCCATAATAGGATAAGATCAGGTTAGGGGATTAGAATTCAGGTTTTAGCTTTTAAATATGAATATTCTAGTATTATTCAGAATTATTTGATCAAATCATTCAAATTCATTTATTTGCCATAAAATAATACAGATTGATAAAATAAATATTTTAACTTACAAAATGGCACTACCGGCAAAGAAAACTTGTGCGCCGGCAGTGAGTTTGAGCAACTAGGTACAGCAAACATGTCAATAGAAAAAAGAGCTAATTCAAACCACTAGAATAAATAAAACTATGGAAACCAGGTCACATCTCAATACTCACAAACGATAAGACAAAGTAACAAAATCATAGCTTGATAGACAACTTTCAGATAGTACAGGGGGAAATAATTTGAATAAAACATGATAATAAAGAGTTGATGAAAGCCTAGAGTTGAAATAGTTTGACTACAACATTTTCGGTCTTGATCCAGTTCTCAATTTCTGTTTTAAGTGCTTTTATTTTTATAAAATGTTCTGGAATAATATTTATTAGTTTATTTACTATGTAGTTGAATTGTCTTCTGCATATAGTTAAGTCAGTTCGAGGAACAATATATCTGTTTGCAGATCTGAAAATATAATTAGTTTGATCACTTAAGAATTTCCAATCATGAATTTTGTCATAGTTGACAAAACGCCCACTGGAGCTCTGAAGGTTGATACCCATTTGGATTTTTCCCTCTCGTGTTAATAAATTTACTTACTTCTGTGTACAAGAAGATGGATTTCAGACAATATATCCTGGAGAGCTAATCCTTTCGCTATTTTCATTTCTTGAATTACTGCAACAAACAAAATAGTAATTTCAATAATTTGACTGGACACAAATTTTCAACACATATTTTTTGAATCATTACACAGATCAAGTTCGTTGGCCATCAAAATTGACTCAATCCTTCATCCTTTTTGAGGAAATAACAGGATAACATTGAAAGCGCAAAAGAAAAAGTAGTGGTTTATAATTTCAAATCAGAAATCAGCTGTCAGCTGGTTTATTAATTGCATCTTGCATGCAATTAATAACTCAATGCAACTTGATCTTATTTCTCTTCACTTTCCACTGCCTTCAATAGAATAGCTGACATAATATCAGCGGCATTTTGAATGAGTTCTCCAGCCTGTGGGGCCTACTAGTTATGAATTCACTGACAATTGAGTAATTATAAGATTTCAAAATTGCATGTACTTCATTAACCATCCACTCTTCCATCTGATTTGAAACAAATAGTACAGAGCGGTGCAGGGAAAAGGAACATTTTAAAGGTTTCAGTTAGCAGCACTTTATAGTCACCAGTTCGAATTTTTGAACGCATTGCCTTGATGTAATCACAGATCATTTACTGACCTGATAGCATTTATATCATGACCTGAGATCATTTGGCTGAGAGCAATTTATAAAAGTTGTGATAACTGAAGGAAGTTCCAACTCGCCTGAGTATATACATAATTTAAGCCGTCAATGGGCCTCACGCATGTTATCTATCAGCCGGGACCGACAATACACTGTAGGACCGCCATTTTGATTGTGGAAACATGAATGACATGAACAATATATACCATTTCATTGGTAGTATAATGTTTTCATGGATTTATTCTTGGAAATGACATTATTTCAAAATTTTCTATTTCCTTGCACCATCCAT
The DNA here is from genome assembly GCF_014356525.2 of Nilaparvata lugens. Lineage (NCBI taxonomy): Eukaryota > Metazoa > Arthropoda > Insecta > Hemiptera > Delphacidae > Nilaparvata > Nilaparvata lugens. The sequence goes on along the minus strand of NC_052513.1, from coordinate 10,573,786 downwards.
AACAGGCTGTAAACACATCTAATGTGGGCACATCTTTCCGATTTTAACTGAAAAATAAATAAGGTCTTATGGACAATTTGATTGTAATACATTGATGAAATGTTGGAGACATGCTTTTTCGTTAATATTATTTTACTAGTTTTAAAAATTTATTAATGGTCATTTGCGTTGAGTCGCGGTGAGTAGCGTTGAAATGGAAATAACAAAATTTTGAAATTTCCTGTTTATTCTATATACTATACATAAAAATCTGGTGTGGCGCACTCACACATCTTTCCTTGCCGTTATAAAAATTGATCACCTGACGCTAGTGTTCACGCGCATCTCAAGTCTAATATTCAAAGATCTGAGCCAGCTGGTGACAGGACAATGCTATCTCTTCATACATAGTGAATGATTTGATAGAATCAACAGTTTGAAATTGAATAATCTCATTTTCTCGAATTTCGTGCTTATTTTCAATTTTAGGTGAAAATGTTACTGAACATTAATTGTAAAGATTTTCATGCTCAATCTTTCCCACTTGAAATTTTTAGTTACAATTGTATCTGAAGCCTGATAGTTGGGAATCTAAAATCAAACTTTGCATAGATGGGGCGGAGCTCCTGAAGTTTTTACAGATATGGGACTTGCATATCAATGACAATTTTATGTATAAATTTGATCAAAATCGTTGGAGCCGTTTTCGAGAAAATCGCAAAAACCCTGTTTTTGACAGCATTATCGCCATTTTAGCCGCCATCTTGAATTGCATTTGATCGAAATTGTTCGTGTCGGTTCCTTATATTGTAAGGACATTAAGTTCCAAATTTCAAGTCATTCTGTTAATTGGGAGATGAGATATCGTGTACACAGACGCACATACACTCATACACACACACACACACAAACACACACACACACACACACACACACACACACACACACACACACACACACACACCACACACACACACACACACACATATATATATATATATATATATATATATATATAATATATATATATATATACAGACCAATACTCAAAAACCACTTTTTTGGACTCAGGGGACCTTGAAATATATAGAAATTTAGAAATTGAGGTACCTTAATTTCTTTCGGAATGCAATACTTTCCTTACTTATGATAATAGGGCAAGGAAAGTAATAAAAGCGAAATGGCACTCACTCAATCATAAATAATGTGCATTACTCACAATCATATGTGGTCTTGAAATCATCATGCAGCAGCCATTGAAGAATCTTACGTATGTCGGACTTGAGAGGATGGCCGACACATGTGTAGACAGTCTCCTCGTTGACTTGTGGGAAGGCAGTCGCAGTGCTCTGCAACACATTCAGCACTTTGCGCATGTCCCCTTGCGACAACTGCATCAAAGCCTTCTTCCCGTCTTCAGTGCATTTCACACTGAAATTATAAAACAAAACTATTGTAATCATTCTAGAGGGATGAAGATTCATCACGTTTTAACACTGAAATTACGACTTGCGGGCTGTAATAATTGTGATATAGTTATTTGTGCAACTAGTGCGCAAAGTGACAGTTTGCTGCACCGAAAGAAACGTTTACGCCCGAGCCGTAGGCGAGGGCGGAATGGTTTCTTGAGTGCAGCAGAGGAACTTTGCGCACGTATTTCACATTAAGTTTTTCCTACAGTTACCATTGAATATGAAAAGTGGGTAATTATGGGTAAAATTGCCTGAAATGCATCAAATGTTTTTCTGTGTAATTTTATTATTGATAAAAACCTTAATCCTAAAATCCTAAAGTCCTCGTTGTCCTTGGTTATAATATATAATGAATAATAATTAGCGCGTTGTGCTTGGTTGCACCTCTGCTCACTATAGCAGCCACAGCAGTCACTGTTACCAACTTCATTTTGATTTTGCTGCACTGTTGCTCCATATAACCTACTAAGTATTTTGCGTTGCCATGTTGCAAATCTGGAGTGCAGAAAAATTTTTCCCGCACTAGAGCGGAAAAGTGATTCTTTGCGTTCTGTAATCAGTGCAGCAATGACCACTTTTCAACGTAACTGTAGGAAAAATATTAAATATATCTACTCGCTAATTGGAGCATGCTTTCGAATCGCATGGGATTCATTGTCAACTGTTCAAAGTTAAAATTTCATAAAATCACTAAATAATTTGAGACACTTTATTAGAATTTTCTAGACCCAACAGACATTGAATTTTATTTAAATTTTCACCCAATGCTGATTTCACATAAGATAAAATTGCTGAACGATGATTAATGATGTAACGATGATATTATATTACAAATTATCAAGAGAGCCATCATTTCAGTATTTACATAAAATATTCGGACAATAATAATGATACAGTAATACATAAACAATACATTTTCATAATAATCATGAGATAATAGATTGTATTATAAAATGATATTGGATGAAAAAATACTAGATTGAAAAGCTACTACTGTATTAAAACTGGACACAAAGGAATGTGATATGTCAGGTTATAAATTCTATTATGAGGATTGGATGTTATACTGTAGTGAAAAGATGTTATACTGTAGTGAAAACTGAGGATTTGTATACTGTAGTGAATAGACTAAAAATTGAAAATAAAAAATATTAAAAATAGTCGTTAAAAAACATTTTACGTATTTCAGTTGTTTTTTATTACTTTCACTGTTAACAGAAAACAAGTAAAAGTACAATACAATAATATAGTTCAAAATTCCTCATTTTTGTTCAATCATATTTTCGCTGTTAACGAAAGAAACATTGGAAAACAGGCAAAGCACAACAAAATACTTTCTATAGTTTTCATCAAAGCTTGAATTGGTGGTTAATAATAATGAGTATCATCAGTATTCAGATTGATTCAGTAACAATCAGAATTCATCTCTGAAAACAGAACAGTACAGGCAAGTCCGTAAACGAAATTGACTAAAGAAGTAGGCACTCTACTGTTGTTGAAGTGAAATTTGATACTTTAATTTTAAATAACATAATTTGAAATTCTAGTTGAATTTCCTCACTGTACTACAGAAAACGAACACGAGAAAATTACTTTTTAGATTACTCACTTTTCTTCCTGTATGACGTGATCTAGTCGAGGCAGGATCTGAGTGGGATCGAGTGGACCGAACCTGAACCTCGTGCAACGGGACTGCAGCGCTGGAATTATTTTGCTCAGATAATTGCAAATCAAGCAGAAACGTACATTCTCTGTGAACCTCTCGATAACTGAAAATTACAACACAAAAGAGCTAATTAAAAATGTTTCATGTCGATTGTGATGATTTTCAATAACTGAACATTAGAACACGAAGAAAAGAGGAAATCAAAAATGGTTCATGTCGATTATTAACATTTTCATAAATAGAACTATTTGTGAATTTTCAAGTTTTAACCTAACCAGTGGTTGAATGCATGTTATATTATTGTGATTGTAAAATAATATATAAATACTGAAACATAGAAACTGAAATTCAAGATACCTTTTTCAACATCATTTTATTTCTCACAACATGTTTCGACTTCAAAAACTATTTGCCAGAAATAAATTTAGAAAAAGGGTACTTTGATTTTTTATTTTTATATAAATTAATACGAGTAGCCCTTGCCAAGGAAGTAAATATTAAGAAAAATATATATATTTACAATATATACTCAAAAAAGGTGTATCAGAGCGATTTGGTTGCAAGGAAAAATTCAGGAATTTGTTAATAATCTATCCCATAGTGGAAATATTTGAAGTTTTTTCCCCCAAGAGGTCCCGGAACGCGGTAACGTCACAAAAACAGCACTACATACACCTATTGGGAAAGTGCAAGTTACCATATTTTATGTAACTAGCGTAAAAAGGCTGTGGTAAACATGCTTTTATCATGAAAAATTTAAATGTATTCTTCCAAAAAATACATTGATTACAATAGATAAAACCCGCTCTTGTATTTTTTTGATTAATGTATTCACGAATTTTCAAATACATTGAGGACCCGCCCACACAGAGAGCAATATGTGCGATCTCATAGGTTTCTATATCTACATCCTAGAAAGCGATCTAAGATATATATATTGAACCTATAGGATCGCAGATCGCTCTCTGTGTGGCTGGGTTCTGAACAACAAAAATTGAGGTTCTTGAATAATTATATACTCACTTCTCCGTAAAGCATTTTGAGCATCATTAGTCATGGCGTCGGCTTCATCAAGAATGATGAGTTTGAAGCCCGATTTGAAAATGGTTCTCGTACTGGCGAAATTCAATATCTGGCCTCGCACTATTCCAATACCTCTGTCATCGGATGCATTCAATTCCAGAACCTAGAGTAGAAATGAGAAATTGTATTTTGCATCGGTCGAAATAGATTGGCAATAAAAAATAAATAACTACTATTATTAACACAGAAGCATTGTCGAGTAGAATAAACCTTTAATTTATTAGCAAATAATATTATCTTTCTATCAAATCAATTAAGAGATCAACTGCATTACCGAATAAAAATACTTGAAATTATCTTCCATCATTTAGGTAATCTTTCATATGGTTTCATGATGTACTATTCAATATAATGTAGTAGCCTAAGTAATATAATTTTCTACATCTAATAAGTTGTGAAGCTCAATTTTTACTAGAATTAATGCTTTTGTAAAAACACTTGCACAATAGTGGATTTGATCATCTGCGCACTGTATTCTACACCTAGAGAATAACTTGATCTATGACAACTGCTCCACAGAATATTTTTTCAAGATTACCAATAATCTGTAGAGGAATCATTAAACTGAAATATTGAATATCATTGAAACTGAATCTACTCACCATAGAACTAAACTGTGCTTTTGGATAGAGTTGTTTCGCACATGCTAGAATCGTACTTGTTTTACCAGTTCCAGGAGGTCCATAAAACAATAAATGGGGCAGTTGATCCTCTTGTATAAATTTGTTGACTGAAAATTAATTTGTATAAATTAGCACAAACAATAATAGATAAATTGGCAATAGTTCAACAAAATTAATTGGACTCACAAATTGGATGCCTTATAAATTCAATTTTTATTACAACGTGAAATTACTGTAACGGAGAAACTCAGTAAAGCAATTTTCGAACACTTCCCGACTAGCTAGTGACTTGAAACTTTCAGAATAGGTAAGGATGTATTAGTTTCATCATTGTTTTTGAAATTGACTCACTCCTTCGTCCTTTTGGAGGATAACAGGATATCATTAAAATTAAACGAGAAAAAAATCTGGTGTGGTACACTCACACAACTTTCCTTGCTCATTGAACTGTAAGCCTCATTCTCAAACGAGAATAATTTAGGGGAATAACATAATGACGATTGGCGGTAACATATTTGAAACTACGATCAGACTACTGTATATGTGTATATATAATTGTTTTCAGGGTTGTCAAAGTCGTCAAAACAGCTTTTCTACAGATGAAATTTCTCGACTATGTGTTCTTTTTATAAACTGCTCTACCTACCTACCTCATGCACGAGGAGATTACAAAGTCCATTTCTCTAGGATGGGGTGGACCCCCCATTAGTTTCTCAGGAAGGAGACTCATGCCAGTTGATAGAGCTGATAAATAACCATACAGAGTATGAATTTGAAAAGAATCGGTCAATTCATTTTTGAGAAAATCGTGAAAAACATGGTTTTTTAGTAATTATCCGCCATTTTTCTCAAGACTTTTACGGACCTCCTGCAATTTTCCCAGAAATGAGACTTATGTCAGTTGATGGGGCTTATAAATAGCTTTGCATGATATAAATTTGAAGAAAATCGTTAGAGCCGTTTTCGAGAAAACCGTGAAAAACATGGTTTTTTAGTAACTATCCACCATTTTTTCCGCCATCTTGAATTGAATTTTATTGAATTTCTTATTGTCGGATCCTCATGGTATAAGGAATTTCATGTACATGAAATTTCAAGTCAATCGGTTAATTAGGAATGGAGTAATGGTGTTCACAGACATACACACACAACACACACAGACCAAAACCCAAAAATCATGTTTTTGGACTCAGGAGACCTTGAAACGAATAGAAAACTTGAAATCAGGGTACCTTAATTTTTTTGGAAAGCAATACTTTCCTTACCCATGGTAATAGGGCAAGGAAAGTAAAAATTAACATTACAAAGCACATGGACAATAACAGCATATCATTGTATTATTTATATCCAAGAGACAAGAAAAACAGTAGTGTGATATTCTACTCTCTCTCAAGCTCTGCCTGAAAGTGAATAACTAAAACGAAATTGTCATAAATTGTATGATTACTTTATTATATTATGTCAAGTAGTATATTATTTAGGATTATAGTAATAAATATTTGTAGGTGGTGGTGATGTTTTGGTCCTTGGCTAAAAATATTGTACATTCTCATTTATCATTTGACATTAATTGTTCCAGAAATCACAATCTTCGGGAGGAAATAGTTATTTGTGCAACTAGTGCGCAAAGTGTCAGTTTGCTGCACCGAAAGAAACGTTTACGCTTCTTTAAGGGAATGGTTTGTTGAGTGCAGCAGAGGAACTTTGCGCACGTATTTCACATTAAGTTTTTCCTACAGTTACCATTGAATATGAAAAGTGGGTAATTATGGGTAAAATTGCCTGAAATCCATCAAATAACTTAGTAGTGTTTGAATGGCGAGGCGGCTGTGTGGTGTGTGCTGTGGTGGCACTGTGCTGTTGCTGTAATAGTAATAATTAGCGCGTTGTGCTTCGTTGCACCTCTGCTCACTATAGCAGCCACAGCAGTCACTGTTACCAACTTCATTTTGATTTTGCTGCACTGTTGCTCCATATAACCTACTAAGTATTTTGCGTTGCCATGTTGCAAATCTGGAGTGCAGAAAAATTTTTCCCGCACTAGAGCGGAAAAGTGATTCTTTGCGTTCTGTAATCAGTGCAGCAATGGCCACTTTTCAACGTAACTGTAGGAAAAATGAATTTCAATATACTTCTAATTCAACATTAATTAGTGCAAATTCGAAGAAATATAACTCAAGTTTTATTTTTGTGTACAATACTCAATAATAATAAAAAATCTATTGATAAATACGAGGGAAATTTTTCTTTAAACCTCCGGTTGGCCATAAATAAATAAATGTATATAAAATATTTTTTTCACAAACAGTTACTTTAAGATCATTCTTTAACTTAATTGTCGTTAAGGTTAAGGCATTTGTCATATCCAAATATACAAAGTCGTAATCAGGGCCAGGTCTTCCTGGATAGATTGTGTCAATTAAACATGGTACATAAAACTGTAGGCAGCGTCACAGTCCAGCAAAGCTTTCGCCGAAAAAATCCTCTAACCGGTAGAAGCTCCTTCCAACAAGCCACTTTGACAATGAGCTTCTGAACACACTGACTGGGCGTGCCCTAACCGAGTTCGGCAGGCAGTTGAACATTCTCACCGCCAAAACAGGAAAACTGTCCTTCACTCTTGACAGGCGACAGCGCGGCACATCCAAGTCAACCCCCCTTAGAGTTCCATGTTAGTGCACTTCCTCCCTTCTAGCAAACGTGCAGATGTTTCTCCTGTCGTGTAGGAGCGATGACAATATGTACATGCCATGAACTGTATGGATGGAATATGGGCTGACAGTGTGCATCATACTCGCTAAATGTCATTACACGAAGTGCCTTTTTCTGGAGCAGGAGTATGTCCTTCACATGCGCCGAATGTCCCCATATCAAGATGCCATACTGTATGTGGCTGGCAAATACTACATGGTACAGCATCAACAGGCGTTCAACAGTAAGTAGTCTTCTCATCTTCCGAAGCAGATAAATCACTCTTGATAGCCTCTTGCAGACTTTGGAAATATGAGACTCCCATGATAATTACCAGTGAACCAGCCTACCAAAACCATCTATATAAAATGCTGCCAGATGAGTTTAAGTGGGCTATGACGTTCTTTTAGAGTTACTCGTTAGTTTTGGAAGCTCTCCCTCAAAGTCATGTGGGGAAAAATATAAGTTACTAGTGGCCAAGTCAGGTATGTATAGTGGGTTATCTAAATCATACAATTTGATTTGTTGGAGAAGCCGTTCGGTTGCACCAGAATTGTGAGTCCGATTTATCATGCATCACAACGATTCGGAAAGTTATTTCAAGCGAAATCTTCAATATTCCGAGACCATTCACGCACAACCTCATCAATGATCGCTCATAACGTTTTCCTACAGTTACGTTGAAAAGTGGCCATTGCTGCACTGATTACAGAACGCAAAGAATCACTTTTCCGCTCTAGTGCGGGAAAAATTTTTCTGCACTCCAGATTTGCAACATGGCAACGCAAAATACTTAGTAGGTTATATGGAGCACCAGTGCAGCAAAATCAAAATGAAGTTGGTAACAGTGACTGGGCTGCTATAGTGAGCAGAGCTGCAACCAAGCACAACGCGCTAATTATTATTCATTATATATTATAACCAAGGACAACGAGGACTTTAGGATTTTAGGATTAAGGTTTTTATCAATAATAAAATTACACAGAAAAACATTTGATGCATTTCAGGCAATTTTACCCATAATTACCCACTTTTCATATTCAATGGTAACTGTAGGAAAAACTTAATGTGAAATACGTGCGCAAAGTTCCTCTGCTGCACTCAAGAAACCATTCCACCCTCGCCTACGGCTCGGGCGTAAACGTTTCTTTCGGTGCAGCAAACTGACACTTTGCGCACTAGTTGCACAAATAACTATTCCCGTTTGAATCATTCTTCCTTCGATTTACATATGCTAAACTAAAACGAATAAAGCTACAGTAGTAGCAATTGGCGGGAGGGAAGACTCAAGTGACGCGGCCATGTTTCTGGGTCAATAACTCAACATAAATTGACGATCTGGCCGCAAGGTAATAAGACGTTTGATGAGGATGACAAGCTGTTCAAATCTGTGATAGTCGCTCCCCTAACGCTTGTCTGTGTCTTAAGATATGTTATCGGAGTAAACAAAATGAACCTCGTAAAATCATAAATAAGAGTGAAGGATGATCACTTACAATAAAATACTTACTAGTTCTTATAATATCATCATGCGAAATTAAATCATCTAGTTTACTTGGTCGATATTTTTCCACCCTGTAACAGAAAGTAAAAATGAATGTACTTTAATTTGGAAAATTAAAACCTATACCTGAGAAATCCCTTCGAATCGTTCAGTGTTTTCTACGCTTTCCATATTTGCATATTCAGTAAATTCAATGTAGATTGACACATTTCACATGTTTATAAACGTAAACAGTATAAACATTTATGAAATGATAAGCACAGAACCCGCTTATTAAAAACGTACACATCATGATGATGAGTCAGACAATAAAGATTCTAGTAGGCTATAGCAATTCTGCTTTAATGTCATTTTTTATGTTTATTTGCCATTACATTTTAATATTAATACATTACCGTAAATTAAATACACCCTGGGAGTAATAAGTCTTTCGAGCTACTTTTAAAATATATACCGTAATTACAATCCGAGAGGTTGAAATCTACTCAATTTGTCCTAAACAAGACTGAATAAAATACAAAATATGTTTTGGTAGCCTTTTCAGCAACCTTCTAGCTCAGATAATAGGATCTTGAAATCGGAAGTCATAAGGTACACATATATTTTTCTAGTAAAACCCCTCACTGTATACCAAAAGTGAATTGTTAGAAATTTTTGGACATGCTGTGAATGAACACTACACATGCACATTAGATTGGAACAAGTTATTGTTATGATATTTTCTAACTGGGGGGGAGTTTTATTATCTAGTTTCAAGTTTAGTAACTACTGTAGGAATAAGATAATAACCATACACAAACTATAATATAAAGCATATACAGTAATTGATAAAAAAATACATCATTAAGTATATATTATGATTTCATTGAGGGCACTATGGTATTATATGAAATTAAATTCCATTTGAGAGACAAAATACATTATCATTATATATATTTTTTTTGTAATGAATTTTTAGTTTGAAAAGCATAAATTTATTTTCTGATCATTTCATTGTAAAGGCTCCGTTTAATTTATAGTTTACCTAGTCTGGGTTTAAAACTAAAATCAATTTACGTTTTACTATTTCAAAGTACAGAACAACTTGATACTAATTAATTCTATTTATTACTCACCATGGTAGATTCTTTTTCTCTTCAGTAATCATTTTGAAAAGATTTCAAAAACAAATGGAAATAAATCAACAAGATTGCGTTTTCTATTGTCAAACCTCCGTTATTGGATTCAACACAAATCATCCAGTTCACACCTAGAATGGCATTTTAGAATGTGAATTACCATAAACGATTATAAAAACTAGAGTTACCGTACTTTGATAATTCCCTTGAATCTAAATCACAAAAATAATATAAATAAAATAGATTAGCAAGTTTGTTACAAACCAAAAACAAAGCTGCCTTTAAATTTTTAGGTTAGCATGAAGGCGATGGAAAATGCCGCGCATATTGCCTGCCATCTGTATCGCAATCGAACAAGCGTTTCGTAAAAAAGTTAATAGATTGAGATATTAATGAATTGATAAATATAAAATTATTAGCAGCAAAAGATAAAATAATGAGCAATTAATTGTGAAAATTTGACTTCAAAATTGAAATCTATTAAAAAACTCCTTTCTTTACACATTGATGATTCGCAATGAATAATGTAGTTGCACGATTCCTCGTCGTAAAAGTTGACTAGATTTTGATGTTCCTGAAAGCATACCTTTTATACGTTATAAAAGTTAAAAGATTGAAATAAATTAATTAATTTCATTTTAGTTCAACAATCTCAAATTGTTATCGCACAACTGTAATTTTAGCTATAATATTTTATAAATTGGAGTGGATATATATACAGATCTCTATCACAATTTTACACTGTCTGGCAACCCTGAATATTTTCCTTAATTTATTCAAATTAATATAATAGGGTGGATCTAAATTGAAAGTAAACAGTGAATACGTGTTTTAGGGTAAATATAAGTATTTGATAAACACAACTTGAAATCGGCACAAACATTGTTTTTTATCATCACTAATAAATAATAAGTTCATTGTAAAAATTTATTTAAAGTCATTTTATTCAAAATGAATGTAGAAAAGTTGATTATTTTACTTAATAATTCAACAACAAAATTTGTCAAATAATCAGGTGTTACAGGTAATTTGAACAATATTCAACTGAGTTCTCTACATAAAAAAATAGTTCTATTGTAGTCTTAGTAGCCTATTGATCTTGTAGTGAAGCAGTATATGTTAAATTTAAAACTATTGATAATATTTCAAAACGTAGATGATGGAATTATGATTGTTTTTCAATTCTTGGAGATAATTAAGGATTTTCATGAAAGAGATACGATATAATAGTTATTTTTATGAGTATGATAAAAGCTCAAGCCACCAGTGGGTCGCCAAGTGTACCTGCGAATCGTGTCATAAACTACTATTCCGGTATAGGATTGTTTTCCGGTACTAGCCCTGAGGATGTACAACTTACGGGGTAAAGAGATTGATTACAGAAGATTTAGGTTAAGTAAGAATCAGGAACTAGTTAATGGAGTCACAATTCTTCTTTATGAAGGAATAGAATACTTAGATATTCACGATCTGAACCTCAAGTGACAAATAACGTTGAGTTTTACAAAAATTGGGTCAGAATAAAACTAAGTTGAAATTTTAATAATTATTTATTACAAAATACAAAACGTTTTCTCGTGTTTAAGAAGTTGAATCTACTGGATTTTCCACAAGTAATCTTCTCAGTTCCTGTAAAAGGAATAATAACATTTAAATAATATACAGTATTATGAATATAAACTTATTTATAAGTATTAGACTTGTACAGTATAAGTATTTAAGCCTACATTACATCATACAATGATACAACAATATAATAAAAACACTTCATTCACATGGGCTACTTTTTAAATTAATAAGAATAATAGAACTTTGAAATAAAGTTTTTTCAAAAATAAATCAAATCAAATCACTTTTATTGTTAGAAACACTTTCACTTGTAAAAACAATCGTCAAACAAACATTTACACCAATCAACATGTCTAAAGTCATAAAACACTCTTATACTGGTAAGTAAAGAAGGCGTGTGGTTGAAGGCGTGTCACTCAACAAATATTGTATTAAGGCTATACTATAAGAATTCCTCAACGGAATAGAGGCTTAAAGGGTGCTTCATGATATTTATATTGTTTTTATTAACAATATAATGTATATTTTTGTACGAAAATTGAATTCAAACTTTCAGCAGTGAGAACATAAACTATATTTTGGACATGTTATTCAGTATCAAAATTTGGGAATAGAATAGTTTTGGGTGATGCCTGTTATTTTTTCCCAATCATATTTATATGATCTGTAATATTGTATCCATAAATAAATAAACAATGAACTAAATTTGTATAATGCTTTCAAAGACTTGGTGCCGATTGCACAAAAGCCGGTTAAATTTTAATCGTGATTAATCCCAAGAGAACCAATCAGAGAAGCCGTCTCATCAAAAATGCCTTCTCTGATTGGTTCTCGTGAAATTAATCACGGTTAAAATTTAACCGGCTTTAGTGCAACCGGGCCATTATCTTTCAGAAAATATTATTCTATACTAGAATGTACCAATTAAATATTGAGTAACCACGTGCAAAATCTCAGTTGAAGCAAATATAAGGCAAATGACAGAGCGTTTGATGGTGGGAGCACACTGTTCAGTTCTGTGAACATCGCCCCTTTATCGCTTGTCTTATGTTGGTGAAAAATATGTGATCAGAGGTTGAAAAAATAGCCCTCGTAGGTGCACTTATCTCACATCAATCAATCAATTTCCGGTCATGTGTTAATGGAAATGATATTATTTTATATCCTTTTCAGAGAATCGACAATTATTTGCTGAAACACTGCCGATTTATTTAGTTACATCACAATATTATATTATCGTTATTTAAATTGCAACCAATCTTTATTCTCATTAATTGATTTTTCATAATTTGTAAAATTTGTTGAATAACTATCGATACTGTCATTTAATGTAAACTTGTCAAACTGGTGTATAAGCTAGAATATATTGTAACATACATAAATAAAGGACTCTAATCTAATCTAATCATCATCATCATCATAATCATCCGTAAAATGATAATTATCTCTCATTACCCGCCTGGAGATCACGTGGGCATCATTCACATCAAAAATTTTGTGTTTGCTTGCCTGTATGGTTTCACTTGTAAGAGATTATTTGAGAGAATTAAAATAGTTATTTGTGCAACTAGTGCGCAAAGTGACAGTTTGCTGCACCGAAAGAAACGTTTACGCCCGAGCCGTAGGCGAGGGCGGAATGGTTTCTTGAGTGCAGCAGAGGAACTTTGCGCACGTATTTCACATTAAGTTTTTCCTACAGTTACCATTGAATATGAAAAGTGGGTAATTATGGGTAAAATTGCCTGAAATGCATCAAATGTTTTTCTGTGTAATTTTATTATTGATAAAAACCTTAATCCTAAAATCCTAAAGTCCTCGTTGTCCTTGGTTATAATATCTAATACTAATAATTAGCGCGTTGTGCTTCGTTGCACCTCTGCTCACTATAGCAGCTACAGCAGTCACTGTTACCAACTTCATTTTGATTTTGCTGCACTGTTGCTCCATATAACCTACTAAGTATTTTGCGTTGCCATGTTGCAAATCTGGAGTGCAGAAAAATTTTTCCCGCAATAGAGCGGAAAAGTGATTCTTTGCGTTCTGTAATCAGTGCAGCAATGGCTACTTTTCAACGTAACTGTAGGAAAAACTATTTTCCCCACAGAACATTTGAGAATATGAATAACAACACATAGTAAGTTATAATTAATAATCAATACTGTAATTATTGAAATTGGCCTGAATTTTGCATTCTTCAGAAGATTATGCTAATTCTCACCTCATTATGAAGAGATTCAATTTTCTGTAAAACACTCTTTGAAAATCCATGCATTGGTTTGGTCTTGATGAAGGTAGATACATGGTGCACTGCTACTCTGTATAATACTGGATTCCACTGCGGCCTTATTAGACCTGAAAAGTTGAAATAATTGTTTTTCAAATAAGCTTTCAAAGATATTATTAAAAGTCAAGGACAGGTAAGCTTATATTTCAACAACACACTTTTAACTCAAGAGTTGCATTATGCTATTGAACAAAAAACAAATACAAGATGAAAAATACATAAATATAGAGGACTAAATGAGGAGATACATAATGGAATGTCAAGAAAATCAAAGATGAGCAAAAAGTACCTACATAAATATAAAATATTGTACAATGATAAAATTGTGGTATAATATTAGGACGTCCAATCTACAAATAATAAAATAGAGATTGAAATAACACAGTTAACAATTTCAATTAACATTTGGAATACAACATTTAGACAGTAATTATACTTTTAAAATATTGTATTACTTTTTGAATTTTATTTAACATCACTACTATATTGTTACGATTACTTGATTTTAAATTAATAAAGTATAATAAATATTCACAGACTTATCAAGTATTACATGTATTTTACAGACAAGCGTACCTTGTGCAATAAATCTGAAATAAATTCCGAGCAAATGAAGATCAGATTCAAGTGGCTCAAAGAATTCTCCAATAGGAAACACCAACTGAAAAGTGAATAAATAATTATCGCATGAGTAGACTCAACATACAAATATTATAGATTTCCTCAAATATAAAATATTGAAAACCTTGAAAATATTAAAATAATTCAGTACAATACGTTTTTGGCTATAGTACTTCAGATGAATATTTGCAAACTGTAAATGAGAATTATTATCAGTATAAATAGTTATTTGTGCAACTAGTGCGCAAAGTGACAGTTTGCTGCACCGAAAGAAACGTTTACGCCCGAGCCGTAGGCGAGGGCGGAATGGTTTCTTGAGTGCAGCAGAGGAACTTTGCGCACGTATTTCACATTAAGTTTTTCCTACAGTTACCATTGAATATGAAAAGTGGGTAATTATGGGTAAAATTGCCTGAAATCCATCAAATGTTTTTCTGTGTAATTTTATTATTGATAAAAACCTTAATCCTAAAATCCTAAAGTCCTCGTTGTCCTTGGTTATAATATATAATGAATAATAATTAGCGCGTTGTGCTTGGTTGCACCTCTGCTCACTATAGCAGCCACAGCAGTCACTGTTACCAACTTCATTTTGATTTTGCTGCACTGTTGCTCCATATAACCTACTAAGTATTTTGCGTTGTCATGTTGCAAATCTGGAGTGCAGAAAAATTTTTCCCGCACTAGAGCGGAAAAGTGATTCTTTGCGTTCTGTAATCAGTGCAGCAATGGCCACTTTTCAACGTAACTGTAGGAAAATGATATTAATACTTTGACAGTGATTCAAGCTTCAAAGCACATTAGCTAACAACCATGAAACAGCAATATACTGGGCTGGGTGCATCGTATATTCAATTGAGTACAGTAAGAATTATTATGAAAAATACAGCCTTTACAAATAATGGAACTGAAATTCTATTACATAAATACCTTCTCGACTGGTGTATTGAGAACTCTTATGAGAGGAGCCTGCTCGCTCCAGACCAGCTTGCGAAATCTGCTATCATGTCTCTGTTGCAGAGGCAGCAGCAAGTATTGGCCAAATGTGTGATTGCCATAAGACACTCCGACGTAATGGTCGACTAGCTGACGATAGCTGTAAAAATAATTGTATCTTACAATAATAAACTGCAATATTATTGTATTTTTAAATTAGTCACCAATTACAGGAAAGTATGAAATATTCATGTAACATTTAGGCTTAACTCACACTTACGCGACTCAAGTCGAGAAAAGACTGCGGCTCTAGTCTCTTCTCGACGCAGCATGTGCTTTCAAATGGTGACACTCAGACCAGTCGATTCTAGTCTCCGCAACCTCACGACTGTGAGACTGAGTCGAGCGTCGACTCGACATGTTGGTCGAGCCTCGACTTGAGTTGCGTAGTACCGTGCATCTTTAATGAAACTGTGGTTATGATTCATGAAATTGATGTTTTATCATTTTAGATAAGACAATAATACGAATTAGATGATACATTATATTCATAGTTATTATTGAAAAAAAATTTACATGCAAATTAGTGACGAATTAGATCTCATATTTTTAATAAAGTATGGTTAGAAAATAGAGTAGCATGGAATTAAAGTAGTGACAATGAGCGAAAAAGTCGTAAGGTCGAGAGACTGGAGTATCCTCGACTGGAGTCGTACGATTCGAGTCGAGATAGTGTGAGTTGAGCCTTAGAATTGACTTTCATCTAATTGAATGTGGAAATCAAGATGATTATTTATAAATTTATGTACAAAATACAATTGCTAGATTCATTCACTTCCGATAAACACTTATCAAGACCTGGCAATACATTGTCAATTGTGATAAATAAAAATAATAATATCGAGTGACCTGGCTGGCTCGGGTCTGGTGTCAGAGTTTTCAGGTCGCAGCTGATCAATTTCAGGGCCTCTGACATGACCTAACGACTGCTTTTTAGGCAGCCGGGACCGACGGCTTAACGTGTCCATCCGAAACACGTATATTAATTGTGATAAAAAATCAATAAACAATATTCACAATACACAAAATTTACAATTATTCGAAAATGATATGGTATTTATGAAATAATATTTACTCTGCTTTTATTGATTGTGGAAGCAAAACAATGATTGTTAATCTTTTTATGTACATTTCATAGATCCACTTACTTGACTCAATGTTAGGCTATATGATAGCCAAAATAGAAAAGAGGATAGTTAGGAGCTGACAAAAAATACCTAATTGAATAATCGGTACAATGATAAAAGTCCAGGACTACTTTGAATTTTCAACAAAATCAATTGAAATAGACAAATATAACTCTGTATATTATAAGTAACATTACTTCTGTGAAGGTTTGCATTTTCCAGGACTCCATTTTAGTAATTGCAGTCTTACTCTTGGGGAACACTAGGCAGTTCAGTGGATATTCAACCAGTGTTGAGAGTGGCTAAGCCGGGGACCAAGGACAGTGCCGAGCGCCTCCTATATAGATATGCTGGATATACGCACAACAGTGTTGAATGTCTCCTGCATGGTTGGATCTCAGCTCAGGAATTGAGAGTCCCACACAGGTGGGCTTAGCTTGCTAACCTCATATGTGTTGAATTGAATTGAAAATTCTTTATTCATAAAAAAAAATACACAAAATACATCTGAACAGTGTCAAATTATAACAATAATTATTAATATCGTCACAAAATCATCCTTTACACATACAGAAGTCAAAAATTTTGATAAAAAACAAGATTCTAAAATGTTAAAGTCAAATTGACATACTCCTGCAAAGAGTCACAAAGTAGGAGAACATCCTCTTCTCTGTGAAAGAGTATAGGGATAGTCCCAACAAATATTCCTTTAATTTTTTTTTGTAGGTATTCAACCTCCTCTATTTCTTTCAACTCTCTAGGAAGTATATTGAACAATTTTCTCCCCATAAAAAGTGTGTTTTTTTTTAAAGAAAACCAATCCATGCCTCTCCTCGATCCTTCCAAATCTGGTGTTGTAGCCATGTGTTTCGTTTCTTTCTGACGAGTATTTTTAAAAGTACATGACTACGTCAAAAATATATTGCCCATACATTGTTAAGATTCCAAACTGTGGAAAACGAGTTTTACTGAGTCTAATCTTTTTAACTTCATTATTATTCTGAGAGCTCTTTTTTGTTGTAATAGTATCTTATCAAGGTTACTCTTGGTTGTACTTCCATAGATAGCAAATCCGTATGCCAGATGAGAATGTATTAAAGAGTGGTACAGGGATTTCATTGTCTGTATACTGCAGATATCTGTCAATTGCGTGCGTAAATGCATTCTGTACTTGTTTCAAATGTATTAAAAAAGAATTCCTCATTAGATTTTATTTCTAAAAAAAACAAATATTATCTTAGAAATGTGCTCCTATTCAGATTAGAAAAAAATATATCGTCATATTTAAAAGAAATTAAGATACCTAATATTCAAGTCACCCTATATAACATATTAATTATGTACCCTATATTTTATATATATAATTATCTGAGTTTGATAATTATATAATTTAAAATGTAAAGTAGCTTATACTTACAAATCATAGAAATTGTTCAATCCTGGGACAGTACTTTCAAAATCGAGTTCATGCCTGTACCGCACTAAAACTCGTAGAATTTCAATCAATAAATATTCAACGTCACAGAATAGGTCACCTGGAAAAATAAATGTCTATTAGCAAGACTCAGTTTATTGCAACAGAGGATTCTGAAGGAGTAGGAGCAATCTTGTGGAGAACCAGCCTTAAGCTTCTGCACAGGCTGAGAGGGCTGACATTCACTTCAACAAGATTTCAAAACGTTCAGTTTTCAGTACGTCGAAATCCTGTTGCTTTCAAGAAATTCAGTGGATGCAGTATTATATATTTATTTCTAAAATAATTCTGAATAATACACCAGCATATTGCCATTCAACAGCAAAGACCTAACCCCTAACCTAAACTTCAACCTTCAACTAACTTCTCCCTAAACCCATTCTCTCTAATCCCTAACCAATATGCAACGGTGTAGCTGAATATGTATCAGCCTGCTACAAAACATTGTTGCCGTGAAAGCTTGACGTACTGAATGGCTCAACTTATACAATATTGAAATATTCAGAAAGGTTCAACAGGCTTTAAATTCAACATGAAGTAATGCTCGTTATAAAGCATTCATTCATTTATACAATAAGTATATTATCAAAATGATAGGGAGAGGAAAAATAAGGTAAACTTGTGCTATTCCTCTCCCAAATTTAGATAACTATTTATCTAGATAGTATCAATTTATTATCAATAATTTTATTACTTTTAGTTATGAGGGCTGGTTGCCACTGGTTCCATCTGATAATGTAAAAAATCCAGGGAATAGAGCAATAGTTCCTCTATTTCCATTTCTGTTCATTAATATTGTAATAATTTAGCAGTAATTTTAGTATTTGATCTCACCTGCTAATAATAAGCAGCAAACTCTTGAAAATCGAGCTGTTATTGGGGTGATAGAGGAAAATTCAGGGTGGAAGTTTTCCAGAATCAGAAGCCATTGAAGACTGCAGATTGCAACTGATTTAGCATCATTTCCTTTCCTGTGAAAATCAAAATTAATTAATACACACAGAGCTAACAATTTAACAAAATAATACACTTAGCCCAGTCAACGAAGTCTTATAGAAGGAAAAGTTTGGAAGACAATTTTTGACCCCGCATTTCTGTTTAGGGTAGTGAGGAGGTAAACATATCAAAAGTCCCCACCCCTACCCACCGTGCTAAGGGGGTGGGGGTGGTTCAAAGGTACCATTTTTTGGTTTCTCGCATATAACTCAAAAATTATGCATTTTACAGACATAACTATTCTATAAGAAATTGAAGCTTACATAATTTCCTACAATATTGATTCAACAACTTTTTCTATATCTCTTTCACTTTTCGAGATATACGCTCTAAAAGCTGTGACATTTTTGAAAAAAAAAACACATTTTCCTTAATTTTTTTTGCTATTTTGGCTCTTATAACTTTTTGAATATCGATGGGAAAAATCCATGCTGATCATGAGCTTATAGAGAATCAAATTCTCTTCAATTTGATGTATAATATCACAAGCACATCCCCACGACTGTTGCATCAGCTTCAGTGTTTAGTGTGATATCTTCAGTTATGCAAAAATAGACCAATTGAAAATGGAATTTGGAGAAAATGTTTTGAACACAATTTTTGACTTTGCAGCTTTGTTGGGACCAGTTAGGGGGTGAACGTATCAAAAGTCCCCATCCCTATCCCTTGTGCTAAAGGGATGAGGGTGGTTTGAGAGTTGCATTTTTCAATGTTTTGCTTACACGCTCATATCTTGAGAAAAATGCGTTCAACCGACATGACTAACTATTCAGAAATGTGGCTTGATAAATTCTCTACAATATTTGTTCTGTGGTGATTTGTGATATCTTCAACAGTTTTCGAGATATACGCTCTTAAAAGTGTAAAATTGTTAAAATAACAGCTTTTAATCCTATTTTTTGATGTTTCAGGGCCTAAAACTCTCCAACAATGCATCGTAAAAATGAATGCTCACCGTAGATTTGTAGAGCTTTGTTTTCTCTTCAATTTGATGTATTATTCCACTACTTAATGTTCTCCTTCTATTGTTATAGCAGATTCAACGTGGGGGGTGAAATTTCCAACTCTGCAACAAGTGTCAACTTAGCAGTTCCACACCTTCAATAGACGAGCTAGAGATGCATATTTTGGCTATGTTTACCTCCCAACTAGTCTTCATTGAGCTTCGAAGTCAAAAATTGTGTACCAGATGTTCCAGACTCAAATTCCATTGTCAAGTGATCAAATGTTACAAAATTAAAATTTCACCCCCCCCCCCCACGTTGAATCTGCTATAACAATAGAAGGAAAAAATTAAGTAGTGGAATAATACATCAAATTCAAAAGAAAACAAAGCTCTACAAATCTACGGTGAGCATTCATTTTTACGATGCATTGTTGGAGAGTTTTAAATATTACTTTTATTACTAATAAAATTATATTAGGACAGATTTACTGGGGCAACTTGAATCATAGCTATCTAATAAAGAAGGCGGTGGAAAAGAAAAGTGGAAACAATGTCATTCTATAATTTATACTGACTTTATAACGTGAAACACACTATAGAGAGTCTGTGCTAAGAGTCATTGGAAAAGCATCATTCACTGAAACATAATTTAATTATTTACGGAGACGTTTTTAATGTTGCTAATAGGTTATTCAATTATAAATAATACCTCATAATGTGAAACTCACAGCGAATATTTTTAGAGATTTTTCTGTAACTATAAAGGTTAATGATATTCCATATCAGCAAATTCTATTATCAAAAATTATCTATATAAAAGCGAAATGGCACTCACTCACTGACTGACTCACTCACTCACTCACTCGCAGAACTGAAAATCTACCGGACCAAAAACGTTCAAATTTGGTAGGTATTGTTCAGTTGGCCCTTTAGAGGCGCGCTAAGAACGGATTTGGAAAAATTTCCAAAGATACGCCCAAAATCTGTGGTTTTCCAGCGTTTTTTAGCGTTTTCTCAGCTTTATCGAGAACAAATGAACAGAAAATGTTCAAATTTAGTACAGAAGCTCAGCTAGGGTGTAATAATGTTGTGTTAGAAGTAGTGATGTGGATCGGGAATATTCCCAGTGGGAAGGAACTTATGATTTGGCAATATTTCCGGGAATATTTCCGAGGCCAAGAAATTTTGGGAATTTATGGGAACTTGAGGGAATTTATAAAATTGCTCTAAAAATGATTGAAATTGATCGATCCCACTCATATTTTACATCAATATAATCAATAGATCATCATTCTATTTGATATTGATCAAGCTCAGCCACATTTTACATTGATATAATCAATAAATCATCTTTCTTGAACCTGTTTTTGCTCACTCACTCACTGTCTTTTAAATACTTGTATAGTCCAGCCAATGAAATATTATATTTGGAACACAATTTTTGACCCCGTAGCTCTTTTAAGGGTAGTAAGGGGGTAAACATATCAAAAGTCCTCACTCCTACCCCTTGTGCTAAGGTGGTGGGGGTGGTTTGAAAGTGCCATATTTTGTTTTTTGCATATATATCGAACAATGTGCGTCTTTCTGAAATTTTTGTCGAACATAATCATAATATTGAAGCTCACAAATTATGCTACTAATTTCATTTCTAACATTTTTCCATATCTCTCATAGTTTTCTAGGTATGAGCTCTCTAAGGTATCACATTTTGAAGAAAACCCCTTCCGGCTCCGATTTTTTCATTCTTTTGGCCTTATAACTTTTTAAAGATTCATTGAAAAATTCGTGCTAATCATGGGCTCATAGAGCATTATATTCTCTTCAATTTCATCTATGGTCTCATTATTTTACGCATCTCCCAACGATTGTTGCAGCCGTTATAGTGTTGAGTGTGAAATATTCAGTTTAACAACAATAGATCAATTGTCAGGGAAATTGGGAGAGAATGTTTGGAACACAATATTTGACTTCGCAGCTTTGTTTGAACTAGTTAGAAGGTGAACATATCAAAAGTCCTCATCCTTACTCCTTGAGCTTAAGGGATGAGGGTAGTTTAAAAGTTACATTTTTTCATTTCTGGCTGACACGCATGTAACTGGGAAACAATGCATTTCAGCGACATGGCTTACTGAGTAAAAATTAAGCTAGATAAATTTCCTACAAGTTTTGTACAGTAGAGTTTTGTGATATCTTCTTTAGTTTTTGAGATATTCACTTTTAAAAGCGTAAAATCTTTGAAAAGACAGTTATTCTTCCAACTTTTTGTACTTTCAGGGCTTATTATTCAACAACAATGCATCGAAAAAATGTAAGTTTTTTCACAGGGGGAAGGAGTGAGGACTTTTAATATGATTACTCTCTTACTATCCTTAAAATAAGAGCTATGGGGTAAAAAATTGTGTTACAAAATTTCCCCTGTATAATCTTTTATTGACTGGACTATACGAGTATTTAAAAGACAGTGAGTCGTAGAGCATTCAATTCTCTTCAATTTAATGTATTATTTCATCATTTCATGCTTTCCATCAATTTTTATAGCAGTTTTAGTGTTGAGTGTGGTAGGAGTGAAGAATTTTTATATGCTTACCCCCTCACTATCCTTTGAAGGACTGCGAGGTAAAAAATTGGGTTCCAAACTTTTCCCTCTATATCTTTTTGAGCATTCGTTGCCTGGACTAGTATCTTATTACAAGTTAAGTGAGCCTCAATGACTCTTGAAAGGTTTTGAGCTGTGAAATTATTATTTTTAATATTGAATTAAACTCGAGTATGCTCCTTGTTTTAGTTTAGCTATTTTGCTGTATTTTATAATTTCTAATCTTTGGATTTATATTCTAATCTTTATTTAGGGGGTCAATTAAATTGAATAAAATCATACAATGAAAGTTAAATTACACTCAATACTTTGTTGACTTTGTTTACCTGATTTGCATTTATTAGTAAGTAAAAAAATCTTATTCAACTTGTAAGACATGAAAGTAGCATGATAATAGTGATACAATTGAATGATTTATTGAGTGCTCATTTCTCCTTTCAGTCTATGAACTTCATATTACTGTTTTCTTTGAACTTACAATTATTTATAAGTTATTCATCCTTATATTTCTTATTCTTACATAAATCTGTAGTATAACAGGTGATTGAGACCTTGTGTAACAAAAAACGTCTTTTTCGGTAATATTTATGAAAAAAATCATAAATTTCCTTAAGTTCCCATAAATTCCCGGGAGTTTATGATTTTTGGGGATATTTCCCTTAAATTCCCTGGGAATATTTCCTCGATTTTAATTTCCCGGGAATTTTACATCACTAGTTAGAAGGAATTTGCAATAACGTCAAAGATACGTCCAAAATTAGCGTTTTTCCAGCGTTTTTTGGGTTTTCTCAGCTTTATCGAGAACAAATGAACATAAAATGTTCAAATTTACTACAGAAGCTCAGCTGGGGTGTGATAATGTTGTGTTAGAAGGAATTTGAAATAACGTCAAAGATACGCCCAAAATTAGCGGTTTTTTTTGCGTTTCCTCAGTTCTTTCATCAAGTAATAGACAGAGATTTAGCTAGGGTCAAAAATTTTGTGATGAGGTGACTTTAATATTTTATCAAAGATACGACCAAAATCAGCGTTTTTCTCAGCTTTTCTGCGTTTTCTCAGTACTTTGGCATTCTGATGGAATGAAGCATGCGCAAATGAAAAATACAGGCGAGAGGAGCGAGCCCGCTGATCTCATTTTTGGACGATCCAGTCGGGCGTCCAGGGGGCGGAGCCCCCTGGCTAGACGGTATGGCGAGCGAAGCGAGCCTGACGGCTAGTAAATTATATACTTTTAATACTTCTGAAGATTACAAGACAAAGGCCCGGTTTCACAAAAGCTGGTTAAATTTTAATCGTGGTTAATTCCACGAGAGCCAATCAGAGAAGGGTTTTTTTTAAAGACGGCTTCTCTGAGTGTTCTCATGGAATTAATCATGATTAAAACTTTACCAGCTTTTGTGCAATCGGCACAAAGTAAACCTACGTTTCTTTCAAGTTTATCTAATAAGATAATAAGTAATATAATACAGACCCTTCAGTGTTGTACAGGTGAAGAATCGGTAAAAATTGCCAGTCGGACGGGAGAGCAGGTTCACAGCCTTTTTCAATCGATGTCAATGATAATGGCGTCAGCGAATTGCTAGGATCTGGTAGGAGTCCAAGTATAGACACGTAACATTCTTTAATTGACGACAAACTGAAAACAGACAACAGAAAACAATATTATAACATTGAACAATTAAGACATGCATACCTTACTAAAAAACCAAACAATTTTTAACATTATTTGCAAATTTTTTACTGTCTTCCAATCCAATCCAGTTTTATTCATTAATCAATTTGTAAAAAGATAACGAAATTGAAATGGAGCTTTTAAGGAAATCACCATCAGCGGAAAAACTTTATTATGGAAGAAATCGATGAGAACAAGTACTCACTTATTGATTGCTTCCAGTAGTAAATTGCTACTTGAATTATTTTCTTGGCTATCACTTTCAATGGACAATTTCACTTTGAGGGACAAGGAAACATCATCCACCCTGAAATGAAGATAAATTATTTACAATCAATAAAAATATATCTTGAATTTATCTCTGAATGCATAGAGATTGTGAACGATGAGATAACATGAAAAGATATCGAGATGATCAGAGAAAACATGAACTTAACTATAAACTAATAATTGACTAAAGTGGTCTAATATGACAAAAATAACTCAAGTCATCATCATTTTAGAAAAACACTTCCTTCACCTCATCATACACTCACTTAGTAAATAATAATTTACAACTTACTTCAGTAATTATTACTGTATTGTTAAGAACTGATTAACATAAAGGAAGTCAATCTTTCATATTCCATTAACATTCTTACCAGATCCAGTAGAAGCTACTTCTACGTTCAAATAAAATAATAAACTGAGACAATTCAATTCCACTACAATTACTTGTCAATTTATGTTATAAATAGTGATGTACATAATTATTCTACTAGACACAGGGAGGACGTGAGAGTAGAATCACACCGTTATACTGGCACTCAGAGAAACTGGCAATTTACTTCTATAAAACTGTTCAATAAACTTCCTCTAGAGACTAGGCATCTAGAAATCGAAGAATTTAAAAGATCTATCAAAGCTATTCTTCTACAAAAATGCCTCTATTCAGTTGAGGAATTCTTTGCATAGCCTTAATACAATATTTGTTAAGTAGCACGCCTTCAATACTTACCTATAATTAAAAGTGTTTTATGACTTTAGACATATTGATTGGTGTTAATGTTTGTTTGACGATTGTTTTAACATGTGAAAGTGTTTCTGACAATAAAAGTGATTTGATTTGATTTGATATGCACTTCAAATAATAAAAAAATACATTACCGTATGTGAACTAATAGAAATACCAACTACATTTCTGATAAACCAACTTCTCTAATTCATGGAATGGTCATAACAATTTACAATTCATTATTATTACAATTGTTAATTGCTTAACTTACCTATCGAATGGATGTCTGAAAACAATTTTGTCGAACACTTGTTTCAACAGAGCTCTCTCATCATTGTGTACGATGGTCGTAAGAATAATGGATGCACGGTAGAATAATTTTGTATCGATAGTCTGAAAATTACAATGGACGAGTTTTTATAAATATTTAAATTAAAGGAATCCTTCAAGTGAAAAAAAGCTTGCATCAAGAAATATACAATAATTATGAAAAAAATCATGTAGGATTTTTATATTAACGGCAATAAAGTTGAAAGATGATATTCATGTATTTTATCGACTACTGTATTACAATAGTATCTCTCAAACAACATGATTTCACAGAGCTGAGAAATATAATAATGATTGTAAAATGGAAATATTGAATATGAATTTATTTTAGAAGGGAGGGAGATAATGTTTGTTTTCGTCTGTTCAAAAAAGAAAGCGATATATTTGAATATTATCCATAAGGAAATTGAAATATTGATTCATAGAACTTAAAATATGAAATCATCAATCTTCAGTAAGAAAGTTGAATAATAGAATGAATATCGAAACAATATTAAATCCCATATCAATAATTCAACAAATTTGGGTTGAAAATCTGTTTGACGAATAAAATAGACGATCATCTTGAAAAAATAGAATGTTCATGCAATTCATTCAATGTAATTGAAATAATATAAGTTGAGTTTGAGTATGAAAAAAATATCACACGAGTGCTAGCTATTATAAAATTGAATAGTAGCATGTTAAGTAAGTTATTTACCTGGCAGTGAACATTGATGAGAAGAATACAGCAAAGGAGTTTTATTTCTTGTCTGGCGTACCAGTGAGATGCTGCTTCAGGAATTCTATCCCTGTTAATGAATTCTTGTAGATAAGTATTCCATTCTTCATTTTTCAGGAACAGATCAGACAGCTTCAACAAATAGCCATAGTTATTAGGTTTATAGTCATACGAATGACAGTAATAGACTAGGCTTCTCATGCTCACATCAAACATGAACACTAATAACATACTAGTATGAGTGCTTCTATCTTTCATAATTCACATAAATATTCCTTATATTATCAATTGGAATATACTCTGTACAAAATTACTTCAGACTTGGAATAAACATGCGCAGCAGAGAAAGCATACAGCGGGAGGGATACAGAGGCGCGATGTTGCCGTTTTGAATCAAATTATCTATAGGAATGTGCCGGACGTCATCAGGGAGGCTGAGAATTGCAGCGACGTGGTGTATAAAAGTAGGTTGGTTGAGTGGCTTTTTGGCTTAGGCTGGATTGGAACTGAGGAACTGCTCCATTTACCGTACATGTAGTATAACTTACCAGCTCAATTTAATTAAAATATAACTTTTTCGCTTCATTGCTGGTCTTAGGTTCCCTTGCTCTCCCACTTGTAAATTTATAATCAACTCTGCTCTGCTATTGATCACGTATTTTTTTGAATAAACTATAAACAGCAGTTACATTTACTTATATAGGTTGCATAGAACATAAAGTTAATAGTTCATAGCACAGATAAAGATACATGTTACTCTAAAGTTGTTATTTGTCTATCACTTGATTCATATGAGATTGGTATTAGACATTCCTGGTGAATTACTATATTAATGCGGGGTTACATTCCTTTTCCATAATTTTTTATTAAGTTTGATCGTGCGAGTATAATGAAAAGCTTAATCACGTAATTTAACTTGAATAATTTTCTTGGTCATTGTTATGAAGATGTGCAATATTATTGTGCTTATCCATCGATGATAGCCTACCAGTAATATTTTATTACTTCGACTCGTTTTGGCTTGATACTTCAGACCTGCTAAGAGTAATCCAATAGAGTTGATGAACATTCACTGAAGTCGCGTAGTCTGCGATCTGTCTCATCTATTTTATGAACATGTACTGAATTCTTTTGCCAATATTCGCCTACAAACTCATCGTCATTTACTTGATCTTTTTACGTTTCTGATTTACTACTAAACCAGCAGAACTATTTCTCTCTGTGATTATCGTACTATTCTATAATATTATTATTATTATTGTTAAAAAACGTCTCCTTCATTTCTTTGTACTGTTTTCTAATACTTAGTATTAGTTTATTAAGATGCTTGTTCCTCTTCATTTCATTAACAGTTCTCTTGGTTTCTTTATAGTAGTTGTACAACTATAAAAAATATATAATATATTTGTACTATTTGTATGAAGATATAATACTTATCTATGTAAATAAAATTGATTTCAAATATTTTGATGCAAGAACAAAATAGACGTATAGTCTTCTTGGGGGAATTCCACGCCATCTATATACTAGCATGTAATAATGTATCATTTTCTATTTCAATTGATGTATTCTATTTATAATTGAATTTATGAATTTTATATTTTTTTTGTAATGCAATGTGGAAAATAAATTGATTTGATTTGAAGCGGCCAGCGATCTCCAATCCAACTTCTAGTGACTGTTCATTTGCCATGCGAAGTTTCCTGTCTGAAAGCGGTCAGACGACTGACAAATTGGCAACTGCACTTCAACCAATGACTATTAATCACTGTAATTGGATGATCTCCCTTCACTTTTCTGCGCTGCATATGTTGTTTGGAATCAATGAAATAGACTAAATAATCATATGTGTGGTTGGCAAGGCACAGGTGACTCTGAACTGAACTCTGTCTATGTGAAGTCTCTGTAACATGCCTTAAGAAAAACGTTTGAGTTCAATGTATTGGTTTGTCTTTAAAGTAAAAATAAAATCAGTAATAATGTTCAAATAATCGTAATACTTTATTTCTTCACCGATATAACCTTCAACAGGTTATGGGCCCAGGCTGGATCTTTCGTGTGCAAGTAAAAAAATTTTTTTAACCTAAATACTCTCGTGCAAGACAACAATGGAAGTTCGGAGATTCAACTCTAAAATAGTAATACCGGTGAAGTGATTGAACTCTAGTAAAAACATTAAAAGTAAAAGTAAAATACCCAAAAGTAAAATCAGGTAAGGCAATCGAGTTCAAAGTAAAAATGGCTGGTTCCAGTGATTCGGACTTGGGTATGGTTGGAAAGCTATCCAACGATGAAGA
Organism: Nilaparvata lugens; assembly: GCF_014356525.2. Lineage (NCBI taxonomy): Eukaryota > Metazoa > Arthropoda > Insecta > Hemiptera > Delphacidae > Nilaparvata > Nilaparvata lugens. Next base: position 10,545,027 of record NC_052513.1, on the reverse strand, counting down.
CTTTCAAATGTGGAAATTTAAAATTAAAATTTTGTTCGACTCTCAAGGACTTAGTGATATTGTTAATGGAAAAGAATTAAAACCAAACGACCCTAGTAAAGAAAAAGAACTTTCTATTTTCAATTTGAAGGACGCTAAAGCCAAGAAAATAATAATAACTACAATTGACTCAAAACCTTTGAATCACATTTTGAACTGTGAAACTTCATGTGAAATGTTTAAAAAACTGTGTCAAATCTACGAACGTGATGAAAAACAACAGAAATTTTCTCTAATGCAGGACTTTTTTAATTTTACACTAGAGGCTAATGAAGACATTGCTAGTTTCATCAGCCGTCTGGAAAATTTGACCCATAAATTGAAATCTGTTGGACACGAAATCGATGACGAGATGGTTATTGGCAAAATATTCAGCTCCCTGCCCAGGAAATACACCCACTTTCAAACTTCGTGGGAAGCAACCGCAATTTGTGACAGAAATCTCACAAACCTAACCTCCCGGTTGGTGAATGAAGAACGCAGACTATCTACTGATAAAGGTGATTCTGTGCAACCAGTGGTATTCAAAACATCGGAAATCCAGTGCTACAGATGCAAAAATTATGGACATATTTCCCGTGAATGCAGAAATAAAATGAAACAGAAAAGTGGTCTATTCTGTAGTATTTGCAAGAAGAATAATCATGAAGACAAAGACTGTTACTTTCGTAAAAAACAGAATGATAAGAAGAAGAACCAAGTATCCTTTTTAACTACTAATTCTAATTAATTAATTAATTAATTCTAATTCCAAAGTTGTGCCAGTGAAATGCTGTATAAAAATTTAAAACGTGTATTAAGATATGTAAAATGTACTTTAGATTTAGAGCTAGTATATAAGAGAGAATTGAATGATGATATGATTGTAGGCTATGTAGATGCAAACTGGGGTGGTGATTTAGAGAGAAGATCAACCTCAGGTTATTGCTTCAAGGTTTTTGGTAATACTATTTCTTGGTGTACCAAGAAGCAACAGAGTGTTTCATTATCTAGCACAGAAGCTGAGTATGTTGCTTTGAGCCAAGCTGCAAGCGAGGCTTGTTGGATAAAAGGAATTTTAATTGATTTTTGTGTTGTTGAAAATAAGAAAACTTGTATTTTGTTATTTGAAGACAATCAGTCTGCTATCAAAATAGCTCATAATCCTGAGCATCATAAAAAAATGAAACATGTAGATATAAGGTATCATTTTGTAAGAGAGAAAATTTCTGAAGGTGTTATTCAAGTTGAGTATTTAAAATCCTCAGATCAGATTGCTGACATTTTCACAAAACCCTTGGGAAAGGAACTTTTTGTCAAGTTTAGAAATAATATTTTTTAATAATTAAGATGTTTTTTTTTGAACTATGTTAATTTTTCTTATAACTTACTTTTTTTTTGATTGATAAATTTTTTTTGGTTATTTCATTGAGGGGGCGTGTTGTTTGGAATCAATGAAATAGACTAAATAATCATATGTGTGGTTGGCAAGGCACAGGTGACACTGAACTGAACTCTGTCTATGTGAAGTCTCTGTAACATGCCTTAAGAAAAACGTTTGAGTTCAATGTATTGGTTTGTCTTTAAAGTAAAAATAAAATCAGTAATAATGTTCAAATAATCGTAATACTTTATTTCTTCACCGATATAACCTTCAACTCAAACATAACCTTATAACCTTATATTATAACCTTAAGTTATAGATATAACCTTCATCTATATACTAGCATGTAATAATGTATCATTTTCTATTTCAATTGATGTATTCTATTTATAATTGAATTTATGAATTTTATATTTTTTTTGTAATGCAATGTGGAAAATAAATTGATTTGATTTGAAGCGGCCAGCGATCTCCAATCCAACTTCTAGTGACTGTTCATTTGCCATGCGAAGTTTCCTGTCTGAAAGCGGTCAGACGACTGACAAATTGGCAACTGCACTTCAACCAATGACTATTAATCACTGTAATTGGATGATCTCCCTTCACTTTTCTGCGCTGCATATTCCTCCAAGTCTGAAGTAAATTTGTACGGACTATAGTAAGTATTCTACTTAATTAACTCTTTTCTAGTCATTCACGAATTTACTGGTATTCTATTACTTGTTTTTATAGTTTTTTCACATATTAAATTTCGTATATTTATGCTGGTAATAATTTATACCTTAGTATTCTCACACATTTACAAAATTCCCAATCTAACATCACATTGTCGGTTAATTCTGTTATTGCTATATTTGGAATTTTCTATCGAATTCTTTTTCAAACTATTTGTATAGTTTTTGTAATTTCTAATGTTAATTTTGAATATTGTTATTATATTATCATAGCAGGATGTTCGTGTTTTGATCATTTGTTTTGTTAATCAAGAATGTATTATGTATCTGATTAGGATAGCAACTCCTATTTGTAAGAGTATTTGCTTAAGAACAAATAATAAAACTATTTGATTTGATTAAACACTGTAATTGACTGATCTCCCTTCACTTCTCTGCGCTGCATATTCCTCCAAGTCTGAAGTAAATTTGTACGGACTATAGTAAGTATTTATTTATTTTATTCACAATCACAAATCATAATTAAAATATGATTGGGAGAAGACAACAGGCATAGCCCAAAACTGTCTTCTCCCAAATTTTTACAAATAAAAGTTTCAAAAAAGAATAACGTATTCTATTACGAATTCTTGCTCTTGGAAAATTACCAAGACAACAATACCTTACGCAAGTGTTTTCAAAAATGAACAATTTCTAATACTGTATCATATCTGACAACAGTGATAAAACTAACTTCACAACATGTATCGCCGTTACCAAATACTTCATAATGAATATTATTGTCATGAATTAATTATTCAATGCATGATAGATTAAGTCTATAATATCTTCATTGGAAATTATAGATTGATTGGAACACTTTGTTCCAATATGATTGATTATTTATTGAAATTTGAAACAAGAATATTCAAGTCAACATGTTACACCAACCTCATTGTTATTATAAGCTAGCACATAGTGAGCCAATCCTTCTATGAGTGGTTGCGAGCATTCCTTTTTCAAACACAGTGGAAAAGCAGACAAACTGGGGAGATTTTCTGGGCTGCTCACTTTATCGCTCTCATTCACCAACCAACAATGTTTCCTGCGAAAATTGATAATAGAATTTATTAGATACTAACATACATACAAATGAAAATTAATAGAATTTACCATAAAATTTGAATACAGTCTTAAGAGATTACACATATTTAGGATGTTATAGAATTATTTTAAAAGTTTTCTCATCCCAACTATGTTTACATTGACAATTCGTTTGCCTTTATATTTGGAGAGTAGATTTACAAACGAACACAAAACCTACTTTTAGGCTGATATGAGAATGAACATAAATCTTACTTTTGGACTGATGCATACGAAGAGGATATAGAAGAGCATATGGAAGCGGAACATTATACTTCTTAAAAAATAATTCTAAAAAGTATAATAATAATTGTACCTACGCAATAGAATAAAGCAATAAAAGTATGATATTCATGCATTCATAGACTAATACAATATCATTCGAAAGTTTAATATCATCAGGCATCAGGGTTAAGGTAAAAAGTTGAGAAAATAGGACTTTGATAAAAAAATCTTACCGAAAATTTATTAAAGCCTTTGTGAAACGACTACTATGAAGATAATTTTTCAGGCGAGTCTCTAGTTCTGTTGACCTCTGAAATCGAACCAAATAATAAAGATGAATGTGAAATGAATATTAAAAAAAAATTAGAATGAGTTTTTAATAGAAAATATATTTATATGTTCTAAAATTTAGAAAAAAAATTCAAGTGTTACCAATAGTGGAAATCTCGTTGGAAAGCATACGAATTTAGAAATAAGAATATCAAAATTAATAGCAAGGGGTTTGAAAATTTGATGAGTATAGAATATGAAAATCTAGGAATTCGGGGGTTACCACTAAAATTGTTCCATTCCTACCTGTCTGATAGGTAACAAATACTCACTATTAATAACAAAACTAGTATTAAGAATCTTGCCGAGTATTGTCTTCCACAAGAAACGGTTCTATCTCCTATTCTGTTTTAAATTTTCATAAACGATCTACTCAAATTAAAGAAATTGTAATATCCTTTGCAGATGACACCGCTTTGGTTTTTACAGAACGCACATGGGAGAATGTGAAAATCACAGCGGAGAATGGTTTTTTGTATATTTTTGTTTTGAAGAACCAATAAAGAATTTTTGAATTCAATTGAATTGATTTAAAAAAAATGACATTACCTCCATTTTCATGACTGCCAGGAAATTGAAGGCAGCTCCAGCTAGCTTGCACATTGATCTCTGAAAAATTGATTTTCTTGTATTACTAGAAATGAACTTTTTTATACAGACAACATTTTTTTAAACTAAGTTTATTGTGAACTTTGCATGTGAAAACTGTAAAAAGTATTCTTCTTCAGTACTTTGTGATTGAAAATGTTCAAATACATATCATTATATTCTTCCACAACTAAATATGGAAAGATAATTCAAAAATAGAAAGAAAAAAATTCACTTTAACAACAAACAATTCTAATAGTATCAGTTTTATTGTAAGAAGCTTCAACTTAGTAATCACGTTACGAGAAGAGAAAATAATAATTATTCAATTATTACAGCTACATTTTTAAAATTTTAACTTGAAAGATAGGCTTTGAAATACGCAAGGTGATGCAAAACTACTCCATTTATTAATTTCCAACTAGTAAGCTTATCCTAGATTTCTGATAATCTACTCATCCTAAGTCTACTTTCTCCTACTTCCACCACAGTCATTTCCATGAAATAATATTGTGGCCTTAAATGATTATCTTTTGTAAATTCGCCTCAATAATAATATTTGAACGGCTTTTATATGTGGAGAGTCCCTGACGGAAGTTCAACCTCACCTGAGTATATAATTTGAACCGTCATTGGGTCTCTTTTATTAAATTGTCTTTAATAATTCAACAGAAAATAATACAAATGATCTTACTAACATTTGGCGTTTCCATAGAAATTGTTAGAGATATCCAACTCATAGCCGCTTGCATGAGAGGTTGTGAAAGACTCTCAGATTTGGCATAGGCTACTCTAGAGGCTGTGGTCATTGTGGATTGAAGAGCTGCAGCATGTTCCAAGTCTCCGAAAGAGCTTTCTGCATTGATGTGATCAATATGTACGAAAAGTAGCTTCGCTATTATGGGAATCGCTGATCTGTAATAATAGAAATGTGTAATTTTATTAATTGAATACATAATTTGTATTCAATTATTACAGGGGTGAATATAAGGAGGGCCCAGGGGCGCCCTCTCCCGAAATAATGAATATAAAGAAGAATGAGTACACTAATCTGAATTTTTCAGTGAATCATGTGCAAATGCATCGCCGCATTGCATTGTCACTTAATTAAATATTCTACCAAACAATATTCAAAACAGTCTTTTGAATGATAATTGATAAAACACATACAACACATACACGAAAAGAAAAAATAGGGGTCTTGGCAATTTGAACATACATGACTGAACAAAAGATTTATAGCTAGAACAATATTTGTAGCTTCCAAACACGATAATCACAATGTAACTCTTCTAGTACGGATAAGTGTTTACAGATGTGACATTGTTAAAATCTTGACCAATGTTTGAAAACTAGTAACTGAGATCTTTCCATAATTTGGTTTGTTTAGAAATGTAAATTTTTTAATGATTTAATGCCAACAGTAAAGAAACTTGATTTCGGTAAAGTAAAAAGGGCGTTCAGCGAAAATTACCCTCTAAATACGAGCAGCAAAACTGATATAAGTATCAAGGGGTGTTTACTTGAAATCACTCAAACTTACATTAACCTTGCCCACTTCATTCTTCGCAGATCACTCTTCGTAGATTGTAGATTGTACATACCAGTAGTAGACTTGCACATGTAAATAAATGTAGTTTTTATGGAAGGCTAATCTTAATGAGATATATATATATATATAGATAAATTTCTCACTATAGTTCTTCCAGTACCGTACATAACGGGGAATAATGGGAGATACGTTTATTGTGTACAAATTATTTTGGGAAGAACGTTGAATGTTTTTCTAAAAACATAATTTTCCTTGTCGATATTATTGATAAATGAATAAGAGACAAAGAGCCACATATTATGCAGGGGTGCCTACGAGGGCGGGGTGCCTGGACGCTGACTTTGTCCTTGAAATTCTTGGGGGGGGACACACAAAGTCATATCTCTGATGGGATCAAAAAAAAGTCAGCAGTGTTTAAAAATGACTGCTGACGATGACATTTTCTGGGTTCTCAATTCATGGGATGGTCAATTTAATGGGGGCTTGACCATGGACTTGTGGGGGGGAGGAGGTTAGGGATTAGTCACTCCTGTACTAAACCTACAACTCTCAACCAATCCACAGCAGTCCTATCTCTATCATGGCTAAGTTATAGGAAAATTGGTTCTGAGATATTATAGGATGGCAAGTTTTCTAATATATACTATGTTTGCTAAAATATTAATTTGTTAATATAAATAAAAAATAATGGATCTTGAATAAAATCATATCGTTGGTAAACAAATCAGATATGTTGATCAAGTCGATTAATTTCTTGCCAAATAACCCTTTTTCTACAACTGCGTGTAAAGAAAGAATTTACATACTCAATTATTCTCCTCGTAAAACAGCTTATTTATGAGGAGAATCTACTTTTTCGCTCGCTAACCATCTGCGCATGCGCAGTAGATTTTCTTTACGCTCGCAAATCATTTGCGCATGCGCAGAAGAGTTTCTTTACGCTCGCTAATCAGCTGATGATAAGCAGCTTGCCAAAAGACAAACCACTCTCGGTCAGATCTTAACCTAAAAAGTCGGTAATTGTACCTATTCTACAGCCATGATGGATATCAGTGTAGACGAATTATTATAAACTCCGCCAGATATAGGTGATTTAACAGGTTTGTGCAGTTGTAGAAAAAAAATTGTATGTAATTCGCGCGTAATGCGCGACTTTATCGCTCTTGCAAAATTATGACGCTCCACTTCGCGTCGCTTGATAACTGTTTTGTGCTTGCGATAAAGTCACGCATTACGCTCTTAATACATAAATAGCTATTCTGGTCCCATGATTCCATCTGGAGTCATGTTATATTCCTGTCTCCTACAGTCATCGTTTCAGTCCAATGATGCCTTTTGGAACCAAGATGATTAGTTCAAGTCTCTGTCACAAGAGCTCACCACCGCTACAGAGCCTCTGGACTAAAATTCGTAGGCAATGTGATGTTTGTTGGTTATATTCATGTCTAGAAGCAGCTGAATCAACTTAGCAGTTTTATCAAAAATATTTATTGATTCCAATTGAATATTATTCTTCAGGAAAATTCCAGGCACTTCGGAGCATCTTTACAAGCAACTCCATGAGGTTAGTATGAATATTCTACTCAAATCCCAAGAGGTTTTGAATAAAATATCACATGATTCCAACTGGAGTCACTGGCCTAATCGTAGCTACTGGTTTCAGTAGTGAGGCAACCAGGGCTTACTCTAAAAAAAATGAATAAAAATATTCTCTCTTATTTATTCTTTTATTCAAACTATTTTCGTATTCAAAGGATTCAAAAGGCTACAGCACAAATTATTTTACAATCTTTTTTTTAAATTATCAACTTAGGCTAGTTTATTATAAACTTTGAAATTCAGTATTATCTCTACTTATCATCATGTCCAAAGTTGATAAGTAATCAAGAATAACTTATGACTCATGTATAATGATAATCATTATTTACATAAAGATTTGTTAATCACTACATAACATATAGGGTAGTGACAACAGCGTTCCACTTATGAACGATTTATGATATTGGATCATCAAATTAGGCAATTTGAAATGATATTTGACAATGATACCAATCGATTTGACAATGATATCAATAAATTTGACAATGATATCAATATCATTCTGAATTCCAGAATGTATGGAACACCACTCATTACAGTAGGCCTGTAGGCTATTATTTTCTTCTTACTAGTGAATAATAACTGATATCATAATAAAATATACTTTTCTTCATTACTTGTTAAAAAAACAACACCGCTATTGACTGCTTATTATTAATGCAGTTTATTAGTGTTGCAGACATTGCAGCATTGGATCCAGATAAAATATGCGTGCTAATGGAAGGTGATTTATCAGATATTGAATTATTTGATGATGATTGTGACGACCTGGAGAGAGAGCTGGATGAGCAGATTGAAGCCATGTTACAGCAACCACCACCCGAGCACAACTCACAGGTAGATGATTTGAACACTGTAGGAATTGAAGAGGAAAGAACATCTCAACAGAATTTTGAAGATGAGGATGACATCTGTTGTGGAAAATGTTCCACTAACTGAGCGGATACCAAATCCTCCTCAGCATAGATTCCAGTGGCCCTTCGAAGATTTGGCTCCTATTGATTCTGTGTGTAACACTGACCCACCTGCAGATATTGGATCACCATACTCATATTTCAAAACAATTGTGGATGATGATATTTTGAACAACATTGTTGATCAGACCAACCTCTATTCTGTTGAGCAGTCTACGGTGAGTGTGGACACCAATTATAAGGAAATCAGCCAGTTTATTGGAATTCATTTGATGTTGGGAATTATATCGATGCCTAGCTATGCTATGTTTTTGGGCAGATAAGACTAGATATTCACAAATAGCAGAAGTAATGTCCAGAAATAGATTCAAAAAACTAAAAAGGAATGTCCATTTCAATAACAATGATAATATGCTACCCAGGGATGACCCAATGCATGATAGGCTATTCAAAATTAGGCAATCATAGATTCATTGCGATTGAATTTCTTGAAAATTGAACCAGAGGAGCATATTGTTGTGGATGAATTTATGATTCCTTTAAAAGCACACACAACTATGAAACAATATATTAAAAGTAAGCCTCATAAGTGAGGAATATAGTTATTTGTGCAACTAGTGCGCAAAGTGTCAGTTTGCTGCACCGAAAGAAACGTTTACGCCCGAGCCGTAGGCGAGGGCGGAATGGTTTGTTGAGTGCAGCAGAGGAACTTTGCGCACGTATTTCACATTAAGTTTTTCCTACAGTTACCATTGAATATGAAAAGTGGGTAATTATGGGTAAAATTGCCTGAAATCCATCAAATGTTTTTCTGTGTAATTTTATTATTGATAAAAACCTTAATCCTAAAATCCTAAAGTCCTCGTTGTCCTTGGTTATAATATATAATGTAATAATTAGCGCGTTGTGCTTGGTTGCACCTCTGCTCACTATAGCAGCCACAGCAGTCACTGTTACCAACTTCATTTCGATTTTGCTGCACTGTTGCTCCATATAACCTACTAAGTATTTTGCGTTGCCATGTTGCAAATCTGGAGTGCAGAAAAATTTTTCCCGCACTAGAGCGGAAAAGTGATTCTTTGCGTTCTGTAATCAGTGCAGCAATGGCCACTTTTCAACGTAACTGTAGGAAAAAAGTATTTGCACGAGCAGGGAATAGTGGGTTTATTTATGATTTTGAAATTTATGTAGGCAACAAGACTTGTGCTAATGAATCAGGATTGAGAGTGAGTGGTGATATTGTTATCAGGCTGGCAGAGTACATTCCAAAAGTCTAGAATTACAAATTATACTGCGACAATTGGTTTACATCTTTGGAACTGTTTTCAAAATTGAAAAATGATGGGATTCTTTGTACAGGAAGAATCGCCTTCGACATTGTACTCTGAAAAATGACACAGAATTGAAAAAGGAGGGAAGAGGCAGTTTTGATCACAGAAATAAAAGAAATAACAATCAAATCGTACTGGAATGGATGGACAATCATCCAGTTCGTTTGATTTCAAACATTGTCGGAGTTGAACCCATTGAAGAAGTACAGAGATGGTCAGTAGCTCAGAAAGCACAAATCACAGTACCTCGACCAAATATCGTGAAGAACTATAATCAGCATATCGGGGGTATTGATAAGCAAGATATGCTTATTAAATTTTACAGGTCAGATTTGAAAGGGAAGCGTTTTTACCTAAAAATTATTTTCCATTTCATGGATTTGTGTGTGGTGAATGCCTGGTTACTGTACAGGAGACATTGGGCACGATTCAATGTGAAGTGTATGCCTCTGGTAGACTTCAAACTGGAAATTATACAACATGCTCTTCTCTACTCAGGCTCAACTTCACAGAGGAAAAGAGGTAAACCGTCGGCAGGTGAGAAAAGTGACACCAATGTACCAAAACGGATTTTCACTCCAAGACCAGTTGATGAAGTGCGCTACGATAGTTTTGATCACTGGCCACAATACATACCAGACAAACAAAGATGTAAGAAGTGTGTGTGGTGAGCTACACACACACACACACACACACACACACACACACACACACACACACACACACCACACACACACACACCACACACACACACACACACACAAAATGTGAAAAATGTAACATGCCACTATGTTTTTCCAAGAACAAGAATAATTAATTGTTTCAAGGCATTCCATGTCAAATAGGTATGGAAAACATACATCCAGTATTTATCTACAAGAAATTTTTATGAATTTGTATTGAAATAAGTGTGAAAGTAAATATCTAATTGATATGCGAATATATTCACATATATTAGGAATACACTCACAGCTTTAATTCATGAAACAAAGGACCAATACTATAGAGAGAAATTGTATGAAGCTGGAAAGGATAATAAAAAAATGTGGAAAGTAATCAAAGATGCTACTGACTCTAAATCAAAAACAAAAATGAAATTGAATGCTATTAAAATAGATGATAGGATTTTCAATCTAAAGGAAAATCCAGAAACTGTGCTCAACCACATGAATAACTTTTTCACAAATGTAGGTGAAGAAATGGCGGAGACAATAATAGATTCCTTAAGAAAACCACTAGACCAAATCATATCCCAATATAAACCTGTTACAAGAACTCTACACTCCATCTACTTTCACCCAGTAACTGAAGATGAGCTTCTTGAAGCTATTAGTAGTTTGCGAAATGACAGTGCTCCAGGACTTGATGGAATCAATAATAGAACATTGAAGTCGATAAAAAATGTAATTGTAAAACCATTAATTCACATATTTAATTTAAGTCTGTCAAATGAATTTTTCCAAAAGCTATGAAAGAGACATGTGTTAGACCATTACATAAAGGAGGCGACAAAACAAATGCCACCAATTACAGGCCTATTTCACTTATAAGCAATATTTCTAAGATTTTGGAAAACTGGTAAAGAAACGTCTTGTGAATTACATGGAAAAAAACAACTTACTATCTAGGAATCAATTTGGTTTTCGTGAGGGGAGGAGTACAGAAGATGCGGTATTAGAATTGTCAAATTTTGTCACAGATAAGCTAGAAAATAACAAAAATGTGCAGCAGTGTTCCTGGACCTAGCAAAAGCTTTTGACACTGTTAATCACAGTTTGCTGCTGAAGAAATTAGAAGCCATGGAATTAGAGGAGTTCCTCTAGCATGGTTTAGATCATACCTCTGTGACCGGCGTCAAAAAGTCAAAGTTGAAGAACATCTCAGTTCAGAGGAAACGATGAAGTTTGGGATTCCCCAAGGAACAGTTCTTGGGCCAATTCTGTATTTGGCATATGCAATGAGCTATGTTCAATTAAGATAAGAGGAAGAGTAATAGCTTTTGCTGATGATACGTGTATACTATTTGAAGGAAACACCTGGGAGGAAGTTTTTAATCTGGCACAGGAAGAATTGATCAAAGTCGATAAATGGTTAAGAGAAAATTTGCTTACAGTAAATGCAACAAAAACGAAATTTTTAGCCTTTTCTCTGACAGAACGGACGAGACCACCGGATTCTTCAATAATCCTGCATCACTGTGGAAGCACCAACAACCCGTGTGATTGCCCTTCAATTCAACAAGTCAATGAAATAAAATATTTAGGAACAATAGTGGACAACAAATTCAAATGGGACAAGCACATTAATCTATCAATTACCCGGATCAGGAAGCTTCTCTACAAATTCTATCAACTCCGTAAAATCCTCAACTATAAGACATTAAAAACTGTTTATTTTTCTTTAGTGCAATCAATTTTAAGATACGTCATAATTATCTGGGGAGCTACGAATTTTACACATGTTGAACCTCTCTATAAACTTCAAAAACGAATACTAAAAATAATAGGCTTCAAGGAGAATCAATTCCCCACGAACATTCTTTTCAAGGACAGTAAAGTACTGAGTGTAAGACAACTCTACATCCAGGCTATCATCACGCGAATGAGGAGAAACAACGAACACATAAGACTGGCAGATCATAACCATCAAACAAGGCAGAGAAACACGTATTCAATAGTACCAAGGATGAACACTACATTTGGGCAAAGAAACTACACATATTTGGGACCAAAAATTTATAATTCAATACCAAGTTACATTAGGGAAGAATTCAATAGACACAGGTTCAAGAAAAGTTTATTTTCCTGGTTGGTTGATATTGGAGTGGAAAATTTAGTTAGACTGTAAATATTGAAACTATTTATTCTTCATTCCACTCTTTACTGTTTTTCATTTTTCTAAAAATAACCTTTCTTATTATTATCCTTAATAGAACATTAATATTTATTTACTAATTCCATAATTTTGTTTGTTTGTATTATACATTTTTACTAATTTTATTATAAAAAACTTTAATCCCATATCAGTGAATGAAGTTTGTAAATAGTAATTATTACACGCAATAAGCAACTAATTACTTATACCCCAACACATATAATATATAGTGGGGTGTATATTTATTCATTGAAATTATCATTTATTCATTGTTGAAACACCGCTGATTTATGTAGTTATATTACAATACTATATTATCAATATTCTAATGTTGCATTCAATCTTCATTGTAATTAATAAGTTTTCATAATATGTGAAATTTGCTGCATAATTGGCTGTTGTACTGTAATTTATTGTAGATTCGTGTATGAACCAGAATGTATTGTAACTTACTTGAATAAATAAAAAAATTTGAATTTGAATTCATCATTTAAATATTCTACAACAATATAAGAAATGTCAAAAAAAGCATTTTTGTGATTTGTTCTGGATTGACCCTCAAGTTACAACACTAGTGTATCCAAATTGCAGTCTTGTGAACATTTAATGTAAATATAATTATTATATAATATTTAGTGGATTCTTATAGAGAATTTAAATGCACATTAATTTGAAATTTGGTTCATATTGAATATTATACAATATTTAGTGAAGTCTTATAGAGAATTTAAATGCACATTAATTTGAAATTTGGTTCATATTTAATGAAAAAGACTAAGAAATTGTCAAAAACCACAGATTTATTGATACTGAGAAAGACCGGTTTCGGTTATTACACCATTGTCAATCTCTGATAAACTAAAACTTTTAGTTGAAACTAAAACTTTTAGTTAAAACTAAAACTTGACAATGGTGTAATAACCGAAACCGGTCTTTCTCAGTATCAATAAATATGTGGTTTTTGACAATTTCTTAGTCTTTTTCATTAAATATGAATAATTACCACAATATCAACTTCTCAACTACACAAATCTCTGATAAACTAAAACTTTTAGTTAAAACTAAAACTTGACAATGGTGTAATAACCGAAACCGGTCTTTCTCAGTATCAATAAATCTGTGTTTTTTGACAATTTCTTAGTCTTTTTCATTAAATAGAATAATTACCACAATATCAACTTCTCAACTACACAGAAAGTGAAATTTGGTTCATAATGGAGTGAATATGGACATTCGGTTTAGTTAAAACTAAAACTTTTAGTTAAAACTAAAACTTGACAATGGTGTAATAACCGAAACCGGTCTTTCTCAGTATCAATAAATCTGTGTTTTTTGACAATTTCTTAGTCTTTTTCATTAAATATGAATAATTACCACAATATCAACTTCTCAACTACACAGAAAGTGAAATTTGGTTCATAATGGAGTGAATATGGACATTCGGTTTAGTTAAAACTAAAACTTTTAGTTAAAACTAAAACTTGACAATGGTGTAATAACCGAAAACGGTCTTTCTCAGTACCGTATCAATAAATCTGTGGTTTTTGACAATTTCTTAGTCTTTTTCATTCAATATGAATAATTACCACAATATCAACTCCTCAACTACACAAAAAGTGAAATTTGGTTCAAAATGGAGTGAATATGGACATTCCTGCAATTTGGATACAATATTTCACTCTCATTTACATGTATGATGAATGAAGCTGGAAGACCACTGATTCCATCTGGAATCATGTAGTTTTTCCCCATTATCCAGAATATAAAATGGATGAAGCATATTTTTGAAGTTGTATGGGTTAATTGACCGAGCGAAGTGAGGTCTAACATTCAAGTCGACGGTTTGGCATTTCTCTTAATGTTCAAATGTTTATATGTTGCGCATTTACGGCGAAACGCGGTAATAGATTTTCATTAAATAGCATTAATTAGATAGCAATACCATTGTCAATCAAACACTGCCATTATTGACCGAGCGAAGTGAGGTTCAAGATTCAAGACGACGGTTTTGCATTTGTCTTTATGTTTAAATGTTGCGCATTTACAGCGAAACACAGCAATAGATTTTCATGAAATGTGACAGGTTCCTTTTTGGATGTCGCGTCGACGTATACATAAGGTTTTTTTAAAATTTTGCATTTTAAGGATAAAGGAGTTTCCTTCGAGCACCAATATTACCGTAAAAATCAGACTATAGAATTACTTACTTACTTTATCCGGCTCTACAGTCCTGGGTGGACTTTGGCCTCCTCAACATAGCGCCTCCATTCGTCTCTATCCTGAGCACTCCGTCGCCAGTTTGCCACGCCCAGCACCCGGAGGTCTCCGATCACGTCGTTCAGCCATCTTGTCCGTGGTCGACCTCTCTTTCTCGTCCCAAGCATTCTTTCTTCCAGGAGTCTTGATGGTACCCTCTCGTCACTCATTCTGGCTAAATATCCAAGCCATTCAATCCTTCTGGCCTTTATGAAACGCACCATATTTCCTGCTCCAATGGCCTGGTCTATCTCAACATTGAATCTGGCTCTCCACACTCCTCCGTCACATATTGGTCCCCAGATTCTTCTGTACATTTTTCTTTCAAATGACCTTAATGCTTTTTCATCTTTGTTCAAGATAGTCCATGTTTCGGCCCCATAGGTTACAACTGGTCTCACTAGCGTCATGAACATTTTCACCTTTGTTTTTCTGGATATGAGCCTGCTTTTAAATATTTTTTGATTAGCAAAGTATGCTCTGTTGCCCATCATTATCCGATTGTGTATTTCTTGACTGGTCTTATTGTCTGCTGTCAGGGTTACCCCAAGGAATTTGAACTCTCTGACGCCTTCTATAACACAGTCATCGGCTATTTCCAGATTACATACTTGCCTTCTTGCTTGATTTGCAGACATTCTCATATATTTAGTTTTATTTATGTTCACTTCAAGACCCACCTCTCTTGCCTCTTCCCTCATTTTGCTAAAAAATTTCTTTGAGGCTATTTTGATTTCTTGAGACTAGGACATTATGAAGTGAACATAAGCTAATACTTGGTTTGTTCTGTTGATTATAGTTCCGCTTGTGCCGAGTTTCTGGAGCACCATCTCTAGAACCAAATTGAATAGTGTTGCAGAGAGAGCATCGCCTTGTCTAACACCAGTAGTAACACTGAACATTCGGCTAGTTTTGTTACCTATCTTAACTAGACTATAGAATTATTCATCATAAATCAGCTGTCTAGTGGACTATCATACTACCCGTTCAAAAACATCGAACATCTTGAAAATGTATCTTTCCATCAACGTTAGTAGACAGTTGTCTACTAACTTTTTGTCTTTCCATAAGCTGAGGCCATGATTCTAGTTTGGAGTTTGTTGTTATTGATAGAAAACATTTTTCTTTTTTAATCTGATGATTAAAATTGCATCAAATATTATTGAAAAGAAATTGATTTCTAAAATCATGAAAAGTGAGAAATAAAGTTTGTAAGAAATCAGCATTATGGTAGTTTATTTTGTTAATTTCAACACACCGATTTTTCGCCAACACGACAACACAGAATGTTCTCTGACTGGTTGATTGGATTGGCGTATCGACGGCAGCCAGACCTGATAACAGCGCTCACATTCACATTCCGGGACGACACGTCACGGTACGATAGGACAGAAAGCTCTATGTTTATTAAGGATTTTTTCTAGACATTTTAAATTGCTAAATTATTTTTTAATTTTTGAGTAAACATAACAACAGGTCAATGTAACTTACTGAGAGCGAGGTCTACTGTTCACAGAACTATTAGTTATGAACTATTTTAGGAGTAATGGATTTATTTCTAAACTTTTTTATGAAATTGGCCCCAGAAAGGGTGTCAGATAATACTTTCGTGAGATAAGCTGATTGATTGCAATAGTTCAACAGCTGAACATAATTCTGTCTGACTCCCACACAAGCACTCACATCTTCCATTATCGACAGACGACGAAATTGTCAGTTGTGTTTTCCAAGGATGAATAATTATTATCCTTTTTATGTCCTTGATTGAGTTTTCCCAGGAATGAGACCCTGTGCAATCGAATTTTTATATCAAGAATTACAAATTTCATCAAAATCGTTAGAGCCGTTTTCGAAATCCGTTGGACATAAATATAAATAAATGAATAAATTACAGAAATTGCTCGCTTAATATAATAGGATATACTAGTAGTTCTGTGAACAGTAGACCTCGCGCAGATATAAACCACAGCCTCCTCTTATACTGTCCATCAGAGTTAATCCTGTCTGTATGTCGTGTCGGCGAGATATCGGTGTGAAAACAGCTAATGACTGTTGGGGTTGGTGTATCAAAAATGCTAACATCAAAAAAGCTAATCTCCTTCAAGACATACTGGCAACAGGACAGCCCGAGTTCAAAACAGAGAAAGGTCGAGAGACAATACCATGTTATTTTAGTTATTAATTGCATGCGTTATTGCATACTTACTTACTTATCCTTGCGCTACAGCCCGATGTGGGCTTTGGCCTCCTCCACAATCTGCCTCCAAGCGTCTCTGTCTGCTGCCTTTCGCCTCCAACCTCTCACTCCCATCGCTCTCGTCTCTCTCCACATCCTGCAGCCATCGAACCCTCGGCCTCCCTCTTTTTCTTACAGCTTCCAGTTTCTTATACAGCATTCCTTTTTGCATTCGTTCATCGGCCATTCTTTCAACATGTCCAAGCCACCCTATTCTTCTTGCCTTGACGAACCGGAGAATATTTCTACCTTGCAGGATGGCTTCTATTTCGGCATTCTTTCTTATTCTCCATGCACCATTTTCATTTACTGGACCGTAGATCCTCCTCACCAGCTTTCTCTCAAACACCAGTAACGCTTTGCAGTCTTCTTGCAGGATCGTCCATGCTTCACATCCATATGTGACAACTGGTCTTATGAGCGTTCTGTAAATCTTCATTTTTGTATTTCTAGTGAGGAGTTTTGACTTGAGCAGTTTGCTATTTGCAAAGTAAGCACGGTTGCCAAGCATTATCCTGCGTTTAATTTCCAAAGATACTTTATTTCTACAGTTAGTTTCCGTTCCTAATGCGTTATTGCATGCAATCAATATTTCATTTAATAGTGCATAAAAATTGCATTCAATGAGGCATGCAATTAATTGTCTACACAGCAGCTGATTTTTCACCAAGTTACATTGAGATAACTATTGAATTGCATGCGTCATGGCATGTAATTTATGGGTCACCGTCTAGTTGTTGTCACCCCAACTAGTTGACACCTGGTCATTTTGGCCATAGGCGACTACTTGTACCCTCGTAAAAATATACCATTGCCGTCAAGTTGTCCCCCCGACTACTTGACACCTACTGGACCAAAGGTGCCAACTAGTCATGACCGTAAACGACAACTTGACACCTTGCACCCTCGCGTCAGGGTGTTCCCCGACTAGTTGTCACCTCCTTAGACAGGAGACAAGTAGACGGGGATGGCTCACGTCTACATGACACCTTGTCACCTGCAGAGCACCAGTTGGCACAACTTACACCCCCGCGGCGTAGGAAGGAGGGATCAAGCAATTTTTATTACTGTTTATGATGTAGAATTGAATTCTAAGCACTTTTGGTTCAGTAACATTTTCCCGTCAAACGCACGGTTCGGGAGATATTCGCCGTCTTTGCTATTTTTAGGACAAATTTTTTCGAGTTGGTTGAAAACGGAAAAAATGTATAAGCCCTTTTGATGACTGAACCAGATGTAGAAAACAATTCTAAACACATTTTGTTCAGTTATATTCTCCCGTCAGACGCACCGTTTACGAGTAAATAGAGCCTAATGCTCAGGGGATAGGTTGTCGTGACCGTAGACGACTACTTGTACCCTATTAAAAATATACCATTGCCGTCAAGTTGTCACCCCGACTACTTGACACCTACTGGACCGGAGGTGTCAACTAGTCCCGACCGTAAACGACAACTTGACACCTCGCACCCTCGCGTCAGGGTGTCCCCCCGACTAGTTGTCACCTCCTCAGAAAGGAGACGGGGATGGCTCACGTCTACTTGTCCCCTAATAACCGGTTTTAAAAGGGCACAAGTAGTCGGGGTCAAGTAGTCGGGGTGGCACCTAGTCGCGTTCCCCAATTTATAATCCACTCGACAGCTGATTAATGATGAATAATTCTATAGTCTGATTTTTACTCTAATATTGGCGTATGAAGGAGGCTCCTTTTCCTTTTAATTATCCTTGAAATTCAAAATTTTCATACACCTTGTATATATGTCGACGCGCAATTTAAAAAGAAACATACCTGTCAAATTTCATGAAAATCTACTGCTGCGTTTCGCTGTAAATGCGCAACTTATAAACATTTAAACATAAAGAGAAATGCAAAACCATCGACTTGAATCTTGGACCTCACTTCGCTCGGTCAATAAAAACGAAATGGCACTGATTGATTCACTCATTCATTTATAATCAACAGAACTGAATATCTACTGGACCAAATACGTTTAAATTTGGCAGATTTGTTCAGTTGGCCATCTAGAGACGCACTAATAACGGATTTGAAAAAAATACAAAGATACGCCCAAAATCTTCGTTTTACTAGTGTTTTTTTGGCGTTTATTCAGCTTTTTCAAGAACTAATTGTCAAAATATTTTCAAATTTGGTATACAGGCTCCGCTGAGGTATAAATGTGTTGTATTACTTCATGTTGGAAAAGTTTTTTGAATAAGTTCCGCCCACGATCGTCCGTTTTTGAAGGGTTTTCCTGCGTTTTCTAGGCCTTCTCAAGAACTTATTGACAGATCATGTTCAAATTTGGTACAGAAGTTCAGCAAAGAAGTATGGTTTGCAAAGTTACTCTTAACAAATTCTTTGGTGAATTATGTTTTTGAACTTCTAGTTGTATAATGCTTAAAGTGTGGTTATGAATTGTCGACTCCAGCTAGTATTATTCGTTTTTTCGATGGTATCTATAAATAATAAATTCGCGGACTGAGAAGAACATAACTGGTTTGATTCGCTAATTCCACAGCTGGACAGGTACAGACATTGTATCAATATATCTGTGGCTTGGTGCAAGAACTTATGTCAAAATATCAACTTTCTCACAAATTAGCTTGAAAGTTCACCTTGTATTTTCGAACTACGGAAATGCGAGGCTAGAAGGGCAGATGTCGACATTGGGAGTTCTGGCACGGAGTATAAATGACAATCTGAAAACAAATGTCTTCATTGGTAGTTTTCACGCTCTGAGAGTGGAATTACTAAATACTAAAACTAATTTACTAAATCATGACATTGGTAGTATAAATTGTATAACTTTTTATTGCTTTGAGATAGAATATCGGCACTTCTGGAACTGAAAATAAACAGTATTAGTGATGTATTAGTGTATTAAACTCATTTTTGAAAAAATTGTCATTGGTAGTTTTTGCATCAAGCCACAGATATAAACATGGGTTTATCAACACCCATAAATTGATAAGTGAATATTCAAACATATGGTTATTAATTTTTAACAAATGCCATATTTTCTAACAAAATATTTTGATAGGGCTATGGTACTTTATTTGTTAATTAATAGAAAAATAATAATTAAATTAAAAAAAAAAATCGCTTGGAAATGCCAAAACTAGTTGTTGTGTTTTATATGAAAGAATTTCAGAACAAAAGGGTACTATGAGATTATTTTTGTATTAATTAACAAATCCTATTATATTAAGCGAGCAATTTCTGTATTTTTTATATCGTTATTTATATCTGGATATTTATGTTCAACTGATCTCGAAAACGGCTCCAACGATTTTTACGAAATTTGGAACATAATAGGTTTATGATATAAAAATTCGATTGCACTAGGTCTCATCCTTGGGAAAACTCGCTGAACGACATTAAAAGGATAATATTCATCCTTGGCTGAAACAGCTGTGTATAGTAAAAAAGTGAGCGAGCAAGTGAGTATGTGAAAAATCAAAATATCGCATCCCCGAAATTCATAAGATGACATATAGCCAGCTTTGAAATATAAACACGATCATTTTAGAGAATAATTGTGTTCTGTTTAGCAATAAATAAAAATAACGAGCGAAGCTCGGTGCACCGATATTGACAATAAATCCACAAGTAAATAGTTCAAGCATTTGTTTATTAATTAACGGAGAACAATATTTTAATAAACAAGTAAGTCTGCGTATGAATTCGAGTAGGTAGTTAAATCAAAGACAACATTTTTATATCTCATAAAACCTAAAAACAAATGTTTTCAGAACGTGGTTTACAAATTTACAGCGTTTAATAATAGCATATAGAAGTAGCTCAAGCTATATTTTTCACAAATAGCTTTTTTATGTCAATTATAATTGATTAGAATTATCATTGCTAAAATGTCTTCTTCCAAAATATCAGTTACTCAAAATTTAACTCAACTCACTTGTGCTACAAAAACTCTGATACTCGTATATGTATCTGAATCTTCATATTCATGTTGGAAAAGTTCCTCGGTTACAATAAACCACTTACTATTAGCACATAATGTAGAAAATGGTTGGTTTAAAATGGTCGGGATAAAACAATTACTGGTTAGTACTTTGTGACATTTATCATTTTTCCAATCCCAAACCACCACAGATTCATTAGAATCAATTACTACTAGATCCTCAAAAAGATGAGTAATTTTATGGCACTCTGTACGAAGATCACGTATGAGAAGGCATTCTCCTGTTGGGATATTCACTATTTTACATTTTGATTCTTTATGAACTAGCAAAACGTCTTCAAAAACTTTCACAAAACCATGATATTTTCTTTCATAGAATGATTCTATGAACTCTAAATTGTGTATGGTCAATAAATTGTAATAATCTACAGGTCGTGCACCGAGCCTGAATTCAATAAACCACATTAAAATCAGATCTTTATAAAAATATAAATCAATGACTATACCTTTTGTAACACGTTTAGATTGTAGTTCACCCTTTACCTTATCTTTTAAGATCTTGTAAACTTCTATTACTGAACCCTCCTGGTTTGGCTTTTCGGAGCATATAACAATATATCCATCTTTAAAGCGAGTCAAATAAATCCAATATAGTTTTTCATACTTTTCAATATAGTCTTTATCAAATTGGAAATTATAAGTGAACATTAAAGCTTGAGATTTCTTACACCAAACGTAAGATGAGTAACAAAATGAAACAATTATGTAGTTATCGTCTATTGAAGTACAGCTATGTCCTCCGAATGCACGTGTAGCTTCATGATCGTTCAATATCCTCAATGTCTGCACTTTGCAGCAGTCACAGGTTTTGTCACATGTGAGAAAAATATATTGAACCTTGTCCTTGGTTAACCACAGCACATGATTTCTCAATATGCAAATACTTTGTACACAACTCATCCCGACTGAAGGGTCGAATACTGATAAATTGTACGCAATTTTTGGTTTCCCTCTGAAATCCATTAATAGTAAAACTTTTTCCTTGTTTTTACGTTCTCCTAAAATTGGAAAATAAATATAATCTTGTGGCGCTCTCGAAGGGTAATTTACTCTAACGAAATGGAACTTTTCAAAGTCATATTGTTCTGGCTTCAAGATATATTCGGTAAAAACACCATTAACCCAATTGTGTTTCAGTGAAGCATGTTGCCGAAAAACGTTTTTGTAAGAATTGAACAATGATAACAAGCGTTTATCATTGGATTTATCTTGAGACTCTACACTTGCATTGAGATTCAGTACTGAATCAAAGCAGTCCGTGGAGGAAGCAGCATTTTCTTCTTTGCTTTTAACATTTGGAAGCCAACCTTTACCAAAGCTTTTAATTAGCAGTTCTTTCCATAGCTTTCTGCTATTAGCCACTTGGTACCAAAGAGAACATGGCTTCCGATCGGGGAAATCCACGGTAACAGCCGGAGTGGATTTCATCGATTCTATCATCAGTGCTATAGACAGGGGAGATAAAACTATAGGTACGTTCTTAGATATGAGCCGCGCTTTCGACAGTGTGAGGCATGATATGTTGATAGACTCATTAAACACCCTGGGAGTGAACGGTAAGGAGCGTACTTGGTTCTCCTCCTATTTGAAAGATAGGCAGCAATTCGTAGAGATTGAACATATAGATGAAACTGAAACGCTGCGCTACAAAAACAAATATCGCTCCAACATTAGACATTTGAATTATGGTGTGCCTCAGGGGACAATATTGGGCCCGCTGTTATTTATCTGTTACATCAAGGGGTTGCCTAGAGTTTTCCAAGAGCAAGCTACTTTGTGTCTCTATGCAGATGACGCTAATGTCATCTTCTCAGGTAATACATTGCAAAGTGTAGAAGAGACATCCGCAACTGACCTTTCTCTTATGAATAAATTTCTCAATGACAGGAACCTTCTTCTAAATGGAGGGAAGTCAGTCGTAATTTCATTTTCGACGAATCAGAGAAAAAATGAAATTTGCCCAAATGTCCTTATTAATAATGAAATGTTGGAATTAGTAAACGGTAC
Source organism: Nilaparvata lugens (assembly GCF_014356525.2). NCBI lineage: Eukaryota > Metazoa > Arthropoda > Insecta > Hemiptera > Delphacidae > Nilaparvata > Nilaparvata lugens. The sequence goes on along the minus strand of NC_052513.1, from coordinate 10,521,934 downwards.
ACGATTCCTGGGTTTAGAAATCGACAGTAATTTATCCTGGAATAGTCATGTTTGTCAGGTAGTCAAAAAAATCTCCCCTGGGCTGTATGCTTTAAGACAAATGTCAAATAAATGCAGTCTTCCAACCATGAAAACGCTTTATCATTCATTGGTACACTCCCATCTGGCCTATGGTTTATGCATCTACGGAGCCACGACCAAAAGCAATCTTGATAGAATTCTCATTCAACAGAAAAAAGCACTCAGAATAATGATGAATCTAAAAAGAATGGACTCTGTAAAACTAGTTTTTTCGCAGCTTGGCATTCTTACAGTTTACGGACAATATTTATTTGATGTAATCATGTATGTTAGGAATTACCCTGTAGAAGAGCTACGGAATGAGACTCATGGGTACAATACTAGATTTGGGAGGATAACGGAAAGACATAGGTTAGAATTTTTTAAGAAAAAGACGCACTACATGGGAAGAAAATACTTCACAATGCTGCCTTTAGAATTACAGGCAATAGAGAACATTAAAAAATTAAGTATAAAACTCAAGGAGTTTTTAATATCATTGTGTCTGTACTCCCTGCAGGAGTTTGCAGATAGCACTTTGCGTTTGTGATTGTGATGTGACTTACTCTTCTACTACATTTTATGTTTATGTTGTTTGTGTTTTGACGCTGTTCCTAATGTACCTGTACATGTTTATGAATAAAGATTTTTTCAATTCAATTCAATTCAACATACCTCACTGCAGGTCATTAGGTCCTTCTTGGGAAGATAGGAAAATATGTTTTCCAAAATCTCTTGAGGCATCTGCAAAGTCACATCATTGGAATCCATTGTTGCAACCCGCGATATATTATTAATCTTTAAAATATTAGAATCAACAATAAAATCATCGGAAAGCGACCAACTAAATTTATTTTATTCAAAGCCAGACTGACCTAAATATTTATTTTGCCAATAATAATTATTGCTCAACTGATTATTAAAATGCTGACCAAAATTAGTTTTCAAGTCAATTTGAATTTGATTTAGTAAACAGCTGCTCTTGGGCATAATCATAGCTATCCTATCCCATTAAACGAGCAATTTTATGTCACCGGATCTCAAAAACGGCTCTAACGATTCTCACGAAATTTAGAGCAAAGAAGGTTTATAATAAATTTAATAGTACTAGGTCTCATCCCTAGGAAAACTCGCTGACGGACATTGAAAGGATAATTCATCCTTGAAAAAACAGTTGAGAATTTCGTCGTCTGTCGATAATGGAAGTGTGTGGGTGTGAGAAAAATTATAGCCTACTAGCTTATCCGGCGAACTTCGTACCGCCAAAAAGTCAATGTATCTCATGTCACACTTGACTTTATTTGGTGAATCATGAAATTTATCTGACAATCAATATTTTTATTTACATCTCAATACGGACATATTCTTCTCAACCAATTGGTAGTAATATCTATCAGTAAAGTGTTGAATTAAAAAAATAAATAGGTTAAATCAGTTTTTCAAATATGAATTTAATGTTTCCATAGTTGTTGATTGTCAATAGATGGTCCAGGAAATATGCAATGTACGATAAATTACACAGAATTCCATATTCTTTCCATCTCCCATTTTAGGATAAATATAAGCAAAGCTAAATTCAAAATAAAATAAATTAGTCTTGTCATTCTTCAGTAATTAATGAATGCAATATGAACAACCCTCTTACATTTGGTGAATATTTTTTCCAACATTTTCCAGTTTCTCAATGATAGGGGAGTGTATTATTATTTGTATAGGTATTCTAAGGAACGATTATCTACAGCTGGTACCAATCAACTACACTAACTTCAACTCCAAACTACCGTTTTAATACCAGTACACAATTTATCACAGGATGACGTGTTTATTATACAGCTGGTAACTTCAGATGCTGAATCATATTATCACAATATGATCTTGAATCATGATCATATTCCCATTCTTCGGTGGCCGCTCGGCCGAAAATTTCAAAAACAGGTCTGCAAAATGTATTAATAAATAATTATTATTAGCCCCCCTATTAAAATTTCTTGTCAGAAACCATCCCCAAATATTCACACAACGTATTCCCAAAGTTTCATGCCGTTCTGTCAAGTAGTTTTCGAGTCTACAGGGAACAAACAAACACACAAACAGACATTCATTTTTATATATTATATAGATCTCAGCTCAGGGGCGAATATAAGGAGAAACCCGGAGCCCCCCCCCTCCCCGAAATAATGAATATAAAGAAAAATAAGTCCAGTAATCTGAATTTTTCAATGTATCATGTGCAAAGGCATCGCCGCATTGCATTGTCACTTTATTAACAATTATTATTATAAGGCATCTCCAAAACAATACTTAAAACAGTCTTTTGAATGATAGTTGATAAAACACATACATGAAAAGAAAAAAGTAGGGATCTTGGCAATTTATACATACATGACTGAACAAAAGATATAGCTAGAACAATATTTGTATCTAGAACCCTTCCAAACACAATAATCACAATCGCGTATTAACTCTTTTAGTTCGGATAAAGCTTCGTTTACACCAATGTTAATAACTTAATCCTTATAGATTCTGTTAGATTGAACGGAACTTGACAAACACATATGAAGGGCACAGGGGAAAAACGATCAAAGTCACAAAATCTTTCTTTCTTCTTCTTCTTCTTCTTTCCTTCTCCTTCTAAGCTGAGAATATTGTTGGTTTTTCCTCTGTGCCCTTCATATGTTCATCATGTGTATGATAAGTTATGTTCAATCTAATAGAATCTCTAAGGATTATGTAAACGCGGCTTTAGAATGTTTACAGATGTGACATTGTTAAAATCTTGATCAATGTTTGAAAAATAGTAACTGAGATCTTTCCATCATTTGCTTTGTTAAAAAATGAACATTTTTTAATGATTTAATGTGAACAGTAAAGAAGCGCGATCGCGGTAAAGTAAAAAGGGCGTTCAGCGCAAATTACCCACTGAATATTAGCAGAAAAACTGATTTGAAGTATCATGGAGTGTTTACTTAAAATCACTTAACCTTACATTAACCTTGAACCAACCCCCCCCCCCCCACCAAAAAAAAATGATTCTATATTCGCCACTTAATTATTAGAGTTATTGTGGTGTTACTTGTATTACTAGAGTATTCTGAGTTTTAACTGAGAATTTTCACGTTGAATTCCTGTAGTTCAAGAGTTTGATATATCAAGGTGCTCAGAAACATCGTTGATGCTCGTTGGTATGTGCGGAACAGCGACATCCATAGAGATCTGAGACTCAACCTGGTACCCTGTGCCCTGTGAGATTCAGCGGTATGCAGAGAGTCATGAAGCACGGCTCCACCAACACAACAACGTCGAAGCAATGCAGCTGCTAGACAACGGAGGATTGGTGCGGAGGCTCAAAAGGAGGGAGCCATTTGAATTAGTGTAGAGCAAGTGGTTTCAAGTGAAAAAGCAGGGCGGTGATTGAGTGAAACAATAAAAGCATGCTTTATAGTACTATTATTTAATTTAAGTACATAATATTATCATTAGCAGTAAGAGATTCTAGTGAGAGTTTCACTGTATTTTATTTTTATTCAGTAGGTTAGATTCGATAAAATTTGCTCATTAGTCTCATGACTAGAATGATAGCAATAGTAAATTTATAAAAAAAAGTTTGAGATAAACAGTCCTTACAGCGAGAAGCCAGTAAAGCTGCGTTTGCACCAAAGTTGTTAACAAAATGTCAATAACTTAACAATGTGTATGTTAAGTTATGTTCAATCTAATAGAATCTATAAGGATCAAGTTATTAACATTTTGTTCATAACTTTGGTGTAAACGCAGCTCCATACTGTGGTTGCAGATTCATCAATTTAAGTTACCATTGTGGTAGTTGAAATTTTAGGGAAATCTATTAGACTTACTGTACATAAGGAACTTGCTTCCAACATTTAATTATTAGTAATTAATCTAATAATTATTATTATATATTTATTCATTTATCTCATCAATATTATTAAATTAGCCACAAACAATTTTCAATGAAACAGGAACTCAATAAAACACTATACGATGGTATAAGTGGCGCTGATCTAACAACACTTATGTATTGTATGAATGTAATTATTAAGAGGGCAAATACAAGTTCATTTATAATACTTTCTATTTTACCATGGATCAATCAATAAGTTCTCTGAAAACAGTATTGATTTCTTCAATTTTACATAGTACTCAATATGATGAAAAAGATAGCGGGGCTTATTAAAACTATTCAGATTGATAACATTGAGTCAACAAAATATTACACCATGCCGTACACCATACAGTCACTAGGCTACAAAAAATATAAATTTGAAAAAAACTCACGGGATGAAATCAGTAGCCATATTGTAAGTCAGGAAAGTTTGCCATAAATAAAAACTTTCCAACATCAGCCGTAATGCCTCTGGTTGGCCTTCTGCTCTATCACTGTAACAAAAATTACGAAAGTTAATTGAATACTGGGAAAATATATCATAAAAGAATAAAAAGAGAATTTTAGTCTAAAGTCTGCCGATAAATTGGTGACATAAAATATAACTCATCAGAGAATGTAGGATTACTTCAATTCAATTTTTATTATTTGGTTTTTCTGAAAAACAGGTTAATATTTCAAGAATCAGTTACCAATAACTTGAGATGAGAGTTACAGGATAAGAGAATTCAGTTGTGGAAAAACTAAAAATCGAAAAGAACTCACCCCGCTAGACACTGCAGAACTATGCTCATAGTATCGAATTTCTCCAAAATCGTGCACGCCATACTCTCTGAATGACACGCTATCACTCTGAACAATTTTAATGCATCAGGGTAGTAATACTTATGCTGTTGGAAGTTCACTGCAATTGGAAGATTCAAGTCAGACAAGAGTATGTTTTAAATCGAACCTATAATAATTCCCTTGAAAAGAAAATGATTGTTCTTAATGTGAAATGAATGTAACTTGTATGAGAAAGTTTTATTCAACTATGTTTTAGTTATCATCAAAGAGAAAAGACAGCATAATCATGCTATCAGTATAATTCATAATTATCATTATTTATAATGAATTGTTTTCTGTTATACAAATTTATTTATTCATTTATTGAGAATAATAAATTACAGAATTCGGGATGAACAAATGAAACAAGTTTAAATTTAAAAACAATTTTTGACAAACAAGAAGAGGTAAATTTTTTATAAAAAACACTTTTGAAGTGGAAAAACTTATTTTTTGCAGTGACGTCATTTCGACCACTTGTTGGTTATTAAATTAAGTTAAAAAGTTATTAAATTTACTGATAATTAAAAAAAAACTTTCAGTTGAGTTAACTTTGTAAATTTAAGCTTGTTTCATTTGTTCATCCCGAATTCTGTAATTTATTATTCTCAATAAATGAATTAATAACTTTCTCAAAAATTGATATTTTCCAACTTTTTTGTTTTATTCAATCAACAATACCATGAAGAATTTATCCTTTAAATCTCATGGATCTATCTCTTACCGAATTTGAAACGTTCTGTCCCAAAAATTTAAACTTTAGGCGCTTATATCTCAAAAATTAATGATAAAAAAAAACATGTTTTCCTGAGAAACCTTTTCCATCTTGATAGCTTGATGATATACAAATCGATAAACTTTGAAAAATATCACCAGTAGATAGTTTATTTTTATTTTTATTTGCTGGTGATGCCTGATTACCATTGAGAAGTATCTAATTATGATTTTGGTATCATTTATGCTTAATTTTTATTTTATTATGTTATACTTTTGATTATAAAATTATGTATTTTCTTTTATTATGTTTTGAATATGTATTCATTGTATGGCAAATAAATGATTTGATTTGACTCTAGGCTCTGCACAGCATTCAGACTGAGGAAACTGATACCATTAATAACCTTGAAGCAATAGTCAGATTCCTCAGTCTGAAGATGACCGACAACAGGTCGAAACGTTGTCACGGCTAAAGAGTGAGGGTTACCACTTCAAAAGTGTTTTTAATTTAACGTTTGAATCAATAGTAGAAATGGATGGATTTACAACACAAGAAGGAGTAATCAAAATATATAAATACTCATTTAAGGCGATTTGATGTATGAGTTATGTCTTTAATTTATTGAACTAAGTATTTCATTAATGTTTTAAAAACATTTTGAATTATTTTTCTTACGCAATGAGCTGACGGCGTCCATCAGACCAGGGCAAATGATAATAGCATAGGCTGACTCATGTGAGTGCCTTGCTATTCTGATCAAACATTTCAAAATTTGCACCACCTCCACCGATTCTGGCTGCATTTTAACGAGAATATACCTGCAAAGATAAAAATATATTCAATCAAACAAAAAAATATTGTATAAGAAGAACGGATACTCTTGACTTTTACAATACTTCAACCAATTTGAAAAATCATGTTTTTGGACTCGGGGGACCTTGTGAAACGTATAGAAAACTTGGAATCAGGGTTCCTTAATTTTTTTGGAAAGCGGTACTTTCCTTACCTATGGATTAATACGGCAAGGGAAGTGAAAATGAATAGAAATAAAGTAGAAGTTGCCGACCAGTGTTTAATTTTAGAAAGTGAACGACTTGACTAAAGATGATACCTTTTTGTGTAGTTGAGAAGTTGATATTGTGGTAATTATTCATATTAAATGAAAAATACTAAGAAATTGTCAAAAAACCACAGATTTATTGATACTTCGAAAGACTTTACAATGGTGTAATAACCGAAACCGGTCTTTCTAAGTATCAATAAATCTGTGGTTTTTTGACAATTTCTTAGTCTTTTTCATTCAAAGATGATATTATTAAACCTGCTTCTGATGAGTAAATTAAACAGTGGTTGACAACTATGTTTTATTTACTATGGAAAAATACCTAATTGAGTCACAAAAGAAATTAAAGAAAATGGCCGATCTCAGAAAGAATGTCAATAGCTTTAATGAAGAGGACTGTATTACCTGAATCGAGACAAAATCAGTGTCCTCAGTGCTCCTTTTATAACGTCCAGTTTCAGTATTTGCATATCTTTGAGTTCAGCCTGCTCATCCCGTTTCATATCAATGTTAATTTTAAATGATGGCTGCCAAAGTCCTCCATTACACCCGAGCAAACTGTCAAGGCAAGCCTGGAATAGATTGTTCTCCTCTTTAGACAATAGAACAAAATTAATAATAAGACTGAATGGACTATGCAATTGAACTGCATGATAATGCAATAGAGGAAGGATATCTATGAATTTGGTTAGATAATGGAAAATGAAGTAATCTTTCATACTTCTATTGAATTATTTATTCTATTATTATTTATTTTATGTTCATATTATGATGTACAATAACAATAGTGTAGAACTTCAACCACAGCTGTTAAGCTACTGAAGTTCTTTTCTTTATTTTCCATCATGATACTGTTTCTTTATAATAATTGCATTGTAAAAATATTTGTAAAATATGTCAGTGTTGTGAATAAATTTCAATTTCAATATCTTCAATATATTTTTCCTACAGTTACGTTGAAAAGTGGCCATTGCTGCACTGATTACAGAACGCAAAGAATCACTTTTCCGCTCTAGTGCGGGAAAAATTTTTCTGCACTCCAGATTTGCAACATGGCAACGCAAAATATTTAGTAGGTTATATGGAGCAACAGTGCAGCAAAATCAAAATGAAGTTGGTAACAGTGACTGCTGTGGCTGCTATAGTGAGCAGAGGTGCAACGAAGCACAACGCGCTAATTATTATTCATTATATATTATAACCAAGGACAACGAGGACTTTAGGATTTTAGGATTGAGGTTTTTATCAATAATAAAATTACACAGAAAAACATTTGATGCATTTCAGGCAATTTTACCCATAATTACCCACTTTTCATATTCAATGGTAACTGTAGGAAAACTTAATGTAAAACACGTGCGCAAAGTTCCTCTGCTGCACTCAAGAAACCATTCCGCCCTCGCCTACGGCTCGGGCGTAAACGTTTCTTTCGGTGCAGCAAACTGTCACTTTGCGCACTAGTTGCACAAATAACTATTTCTATACCTTTATGTCTACAATGATTGATAATTGATTATAGAGGACTATTGTACCATTTACCATTCTACTATGTTTTAACTTATTCCATGAATCATTTACTGATAATAAAACTTTGATTAATAGGTACTTTCAATAAGTTAAGCTCTATATCCTTAGACAATATGTATGAAAACCCATTGAGATATTACAAGAATTTTATTTTAATTTAAACTAATGATATTATCACGACGAATTTTCACATTTTAATTTAACGGTATTTTAGAGTCAATAAGCTTTTAAAATGAACTATAGAGCCTTTTATAGTGAACTATTTTATAGCAGTCTTTGGAACATGTGAACAATGAGAAGAAATATTTTCATACACATTCTTTGTTTACAAAATATATAAAAATGATAAATTTTATAAAAGACAAAAATTATTTAAAATTATCGAAGAAAACAATTCCACATTCAAAAATCAAATAATTCATTCATAACACATTCATGATCGTTTGATTTTCTCTCCAATTATATACATATATAATTTGCTTATTTAATTTCAACTCACCTCATCACAATGATTGACTATAAGGTTACAAAGTGCAGCAAGTGAAGTAGTCACTATGGGCCTGGATGCATCATCCAATGAAAACCTCAGCAGCAAAAAGATATCAGCATCCAAAAGCAATGGAAGAAGAGGCCTGTCCAAGCATTCTGAGTAAATATTGGCCTGAAAAAGGAATACAATACAGTTTGATTTGCCTAAAGAAAGGAGTAGAGTATAGTAATTGTACAGATTTAATTTTGAACATTTCTTACTAACAACTTGATATATTTCAAAAGGGTTACTTCAAAGTTTGATTATATAGAATTTTTGTAAATTGAAATTGAAATTTATTCATAACACTGAAATTTACAAACAAAAATGAATGAACTTAACAAATCAGTACAATAATTTTGAAAAAATAATAAACTAAAATATATCATAAAATATTATCTTCTAATTCTATATTTATATGAATGGAAATGACTCAAAAACATTATGTAACGTCAGAGTCTAAGGTTACTAATGGAGCATGATTTAGGTGCGCCTTGACGAGCCGAGAAGAATGAAGTGTAGTACGATGAAATCTGAGCTTTATGTCAGAAGTTAGAAGAATTTGAAATTTTGATCCTTGAGGTGTCCTTAAGCGCGCCTCTCCACCAGGGAATACTGAAATGAAGTGCATCTAACGGGTAATCCTCATAGAACATAATCTCATGAACTTATGTCATTGTGCGAAATATCAATGTGAGGACAATGTAGTTGGTAATGATGGTTGAAGCTGAAAATCAGGTGTTTTTCACAATACAAGGAGCATTGTTGTCAGGTGTACCTTCAAATTAATATGAGATAGAGCGCTCAACCTGATCTCAGATTGTAGAACACAAAAATACGCCTAGAGGGATCTTGAATTATACATCTAAATGGTAACAATCGGCAGATATTGTTGATAAAAAACTAAAATTCATCAAAGTTTATTTTTTCTTCAAATTTCACTCATTTTTGAAAAATCATAACTCAGTACTCACTGGAGATAGAGACTTCCAAATGATCTCATTTTATTCAGAATATTATAATCTAAAAAAGGTGTGAGGGAATTTTTCTGTCCGATTACGATATTTGGCAGAAATAGCTGAAAACTGGAAAATGAGCCAAAAATACGAGGTTTTTGGGCCACTCTGTATCTAGCACAAGGAAATTTTGCATGAAGAAATTGGTTCTAGACTTCTCTTATGTACCCAAATAATATATTAGAAAATCAGAACTACAATATAAATTGCAAGCACACCCCCTTTTCTATGTCTATATTGACTGGACTACATGTATTTGAACAGGATGTATTCAATGTATTAGAAAACTAGAATAGATCATCTAATTATAAGATGATTACAGTTTTGATAGACATTTTGCTGATCAATATGACGCCTTATTCATAATTGGGTGAAATTTTTCCTAACTTTTACAACTTTCTTTACAACCCACTGACCAGCAGCATTAGCAACTAGAACATAAAACCTGTTATAATATTCAAATTTACCTTTTCGATTACATTGGAGAGAGTATTTAGAGCAATAATTCTCTGTTGTAAGACTGAAGATCGACTCAGCTGAATAAGTTCTTGTAGGGTATAACCGGGTCTCTCTGGCTCCTCACCGTGATGATGCAATCCTTTCCTTACATCATCAAGCTTTTCATCTGAGTATGGTAGGAGGGTACCTATTACAATAGAATTGAATTAAAAATAATCTTCAATATCACTATCAGAAATATATTTAAAGTAATAAATTACCAGGTTGAATAAGAGAAATGTTTTACACCATCTTCTTTGTTAAAATAACGAGGGACTACATTCGTTTGTCACAGCCTTGATTACTAGTAAGCATCAAATATTTTATTCAATATGGATAAATTAACTGAAATTATCTAATTCAGCTATATTATATGCCTTTATAAGGGCGGAGGTATGACTTCTCTGCTTAGGTCCTCTCTGCCACACAACCCCATTCAAAGGAATAAAAAGTTAGAAATTGAGACGAACTTTAAAAGTGATTATAGGAATGTCTACAAAGATTTTCGTTGATGGAAATACAAAAATCAAGATAATTTATCATCGGTTAAGAATGTTCACCGGTTTATTAAAATTTTTGTATGGCTGAAAACGTACTTTTGAGTTATTCAAAGTGAAAAAGTAAAGTTTTTTCATTTATTTTTTCTCTCCTTTATTATTGAATTAGCCGGTCAACTTTCGATCGACATAATAATCAGCATGGTTCTATTGATTTTCTTGTACAATCCTATTTCATCCAATGTTTCCTTGAATGATGAATTTCATGATCCTGAATAAATAGACATTTTTGAAAAAATAACTTACCATTGAAATCGAAGCGAGCATTGAAAGGTTGGTCTGGAGGGGGAGGTTCAGGCTTGGGAAGTTCTGACATCCAATCAAACTTCTCCTTTTCTACATTGCCCATGTTGGGCCACTTTGTTGCTAACTGGTTCACTTCAGCTGGTACTGACCTTTAGAAAACATTCAGAATTCATGTTTGAATAAAACGAAAAGTGTATTTGAGATTAACGGTGGAATTACCAGAGTTCACTTTCAAATTGCAAATGGTACTAGTTCATAAAAAGAGTTCAAAAAAAGTTCGCTATCAGTCAACATCTCTGCATCTCTGAAAATCACATCTATCTCAAAGTATTTCTTGTTGACAGACAATTTTATTATTGTAAAAGAGCTAACTATAGTACATTACATGATATTATTTTACACTCATCTGAAATCTTATCCGTACATCTGGGTATGCAGAATATTCTAGTTCATTTTGTCAAGTTTTTGATCATACTTCGATACGTTTAGAAATAATGAACTTCCTTAACAATGAAGATTTCTCAAATTTGTCTTTCGCTATGAATGTAACTTACTCAAAAATACCAAACATAGGAACAGAACTCATTCTTGTACATTGATAATTTTGAAAATATCTTGAGTGTGATATGAAACTTTCTCTAATAATAAGGATAGGTTACATGTACATGTAATACAAATAAACCAGCAAGTGAATGCCATACACTTTTTGCCAAATTTTCTATTATATACTTACTCTTCAGTCTCCATAGCTTCACTTCCATTGGAGGATTCAGGCTTCAAATCAAAACAGACAGTTTTTCCAGAGTTTGTCGATGAACAAGTTTGTGAGTTTGACGACGTTGAATTGGTTGTATCAGGTGATCCTTTGCTTCTTCTTGCTTTCAAAAATGCTATCAAGCCAGGATTCATTTCAGTTAACAGCTTATTTCGTTCCTCTGTTATTTCCTGCTCAGACATGCCAGCCAATCTTTCCACATTCTCCCTATGAATAGCACTAGCCTCTGGTCCCTCAACTATTCTACTAGCCTCACCTACAATACAAAAGAATTTATAAATTTAAAAATATCAAATAACTATAGAGAGTCCGATTTCACTAACCTGCAATCAATCTAAAACTTGCTTAGGCCAATACTGAATACTGAATTTGATTTGATTTAAAAAAATAGATTCAATATGCCCAGTACACAATGCAGTACAGCATGCACAATACATAATTAGATTTCTAGTAGACAGAATTCAACTACATTATCCAAACTACTACTTCATGATAAGATTCAAATGAATGACTGATGGAAAGTTTTTTTAAAAATAAGATTCTTACTAGAAAGGAGTTTATAGATAATCTGGATTACTTAGTGATTTTTTTATGGTGCTAAGCACCACTTTTTACGATGAATTTAATATAATATAAGAATATACCTGGTGCTTGGTGTTTTATGGTGCTGAGGGGATTTTTTATGGTGCTATAGTGCTAATATAAGAATATACCTGGTGCTTGGTGTTTTATGGTGCTGAGGGGATTTTTTATGGTGCTATAGTGCTTAGCAGATTTATTATGGTGCTTTGAAGTATGATGAATCTACAGCTATTCTACTATCATTAAATGAAGAACAAATATGCAGACCCTCATGTTCGTGGAAATTGAGCAACTTTTATACTAATAAATTTAACTTAATCATTGAAGAAGAAACCGGAGAGAATGAATAGCTGTCAGAAAGTTGAAGCATTACGAATGAAATTTTCAAGATATTTCTGTTTCATAACAATTCTAAAATGATAAATTACCTTATTATTAATTTGATATCGAGTTTAAATACCAGAATATTTACATGTGTGGTTATTAAAAAATATTGAACATATCAGCCAATGAGGTTCTTTCGGCTCACATACCAAATGCTGTTGTCCGGCAGTTTACAGGAGCTTCTTGACAGTGCTCGTGAAGAGATGAACCTCCCTTCCTCTTGGATTCTTTGGCTTCTTTCATCCTCTGGGCAAACAAACTTGGAGGTCTGTTGGCCGATGCCATTTTGTTTGTACTAAAAAAACATCAACCGCCATTATAATTCCAACAAAATACTGATGAGTCAATTTTATACACTGTTTAAAGGTAGCGAGGAACCTAAACACATCAATGCTGCCATGACCCTTTACCCACGTTGGCTATGGAAATGTTGAAAATATTGCCGGAGATGAAGACATTGGTAAATTATGACTTCAGGAAGGAATAAGAACGAGAATTCCATCCACTGTACTCTATAATGTGGATGAGTACATATTCATATTGAAATAAATGTTTAAAATGATCAGGATATTGAAAATACCAGCCGTTTATGCCTTTGAGTATTCACTGGGAGTAAATCAGAACAATAATTTGAAAATTTTATTTTGTAAATTTGACTCTATTACTTTATGAATACGTGAAATAATCCATAGTTAAAGTTTTGTTATAGTTGATGTCGTGGTATTTTTCCACGAAGAAAACAAATATAACTAGTGAGCTAGTGTAAAGAATTAAGGAAACATCAAACCTATTCTACTATCAATAAATGAAGAACAAACATGCAGACCCTCATGTTCGTGGAAATTGAGCAACTTTTATACTAATAAATTTAACTTAATCATTGAAGAAGAAACCGGAGAGAATGAATAGCTGTCAGAAAGTTGAAGCATTACGAATGAAATTTTCAAGATATTTCTGTTTGATAACAATTCTAAAATGATAAATTACCTTATCATTTTGATATTGAGTTTAAATACCGGAATACGCACAAGCATGATTACAGTATTATGATTAAAACATATTGAAAATTAAACTCATGTCAACCAATGGGGTTTTTTCGGCTCACATACCAAATGCTGTTGTCCGGCAGTTTACAGGAACTTCTTGACAGTGCTCGTGAAGAGATGAACCTCCCTTCCTCTTGGATTCTTTGGCTTCTTTCATCCTCTGGGCAAACAAACTTGGAGGTCTGTTGGCCGATGCCATTTTGTTTGTACTAAAAAAACATCAACCGCCATTATAATTCCAACAAAATACTGATGAGTCAATTTTATACACTGTTTAAAGGTAGCGAGGAACCTAAACACATCAATGCTGTCATGACCCTTTACCCACGTTGGCTATGGAAATGTTGAAAATATTGCCGGAGATGAAGACATTGGTAAATTATGACTTCAGGAAGGAATAAGAACGAGAATTCCATCCACTGTACTCTATAATGTGGATGAGTACATATTCATATTGAAATAAATGTTTAAACTGATCAGGATATTGAAAATACCAGCCGTTTATGCCTTTGAGTATTCACTGGGAGTAAATCAGAACAATAATTTGAAAATTTTATTTTGTAAATGAAAATGAAAATGAAAAATGAAAATACTCTTTATTAGGCGGAGTTAGGACTAGAAAGTCCTTTCTACCACTCAACCTTACAGGAAAATAATAATACATTACAATAAGAAATAATACAAAAGAACTATAACAATATGAAACTGAGAATAATGCATAAAATTGTAAATGAAAATCAACCATTTTTGTCTGGTGCAAAAGTAAATCAATAAATTACAAAATAACTGAATAATAATTATAAATAAATTCAAGTTAATAATATAGGAAGAACGTTGATACAAAGAAAATTCAGCAAAAATCATTCATACAACATTCACACAGCCCACAAATTGCATCGCAACTAGCCACCATCGCACCACCCCCGCAGACCCGCCAATAACAGCCGCCTGACCGCCACCCCAAAGCGAGCACGTCCTTCAATACTCCTAATCTCATCGGGAAGATTGTTCCAATGTCTGCATGCCGTAATTTTGACTCTATTACTTTATGAATACGTGAAATAATCCATAAAGTTAAAGTTTTGTTATAGTTGATGTCGTGGTATTTTTCCACGAAGAAAACAAATATAACTAGTGAGCTAGTGTAAAGAATTAAGGAAACAAAAACACATAGATGTTGTCAGTTTTCTACACTTTAATTTTCTACCAAATTAAAGTGTAGAAAACTGACAACATCTATGTGTTTTTATTTCATCATGGAACGTTTCTACAACATCGACCACAACTCAGTTGAAGAATTAAGGAAACATCAAACCTATTCTACAGAAAAGTTACAGAAAAAATAACTTCCTTGTTCAGAGGATACAAGAGGCTTAAGAAGGATAGGGATGAATTAAATCAATATTGTGTCATCTCTCAAAGGCCTTTGGTTGTGTGTCTTATGTCATCTTGTTGAGGAAACTGGCTAGATATCTAATAGCTAGATAACTAATAACTATAGTCCGAGAGATATTACTTTTATCACGACTCTCACTCGAAGACAGAAAAGCCTGATACTCTTTACTTCAATAATCACTCCCATAACCTAACAGCATTCTCCCTACTTTTGTGTCAGCATCCAATTGTGCACAACATGCTTACTCCTCCCACTACTCTGTCCATGCTACAAACTGTGCAAGGAGAAACTGGTTTCCCCTCTTCATGTTAAATTTAATATACTGGACTATAGATATGGACTAGCCGTCAGGCTCGCTTCGCTCGCCATATCCGTCTAGCCAGGGGGCTCCGCCCCCTGGACCCCCGACTGGATCGTCCAAGAATGAGATCAGCAGGCTCGCTTCGCTCGCCTGCATTTTTCATTTGAGCATTTTTATCATATGATAGAACAATCCAGTCGGGGTCCAGACTAAACGTCTGGCTAAACGGATATGGCGAGTGAAGCGAGCCTGACGGCTAGTAATATAATATTCCCAGGATTGAAGTAGCAGTGCCCAATCAATTTTTCCGCGATAAATGCATTTAAATCTTCAACTTGGTGCAAACCTAACAAAGTCAACTCAACTTAATGCCAACCTGACAAAATTATTAATTTAGTTGCCAGTTAACAACTGTTTCGAAGAGGTACTCTATCTAGATTATAGTTCTATAGTAACATATGATATGGAAATTTCAATTATAATTAAGAGATTGGGAGAAGAAGAATATACATGCTAAAAGACTAACTTTAAACCCTTAAAAACAACCCTTAGAGTTAAAATATTGCCAAAAGATTTCTTAGTGCGCCTCTAAAGGGCCAACTGAACATACCTACCAAATTTGAAAGTTTTTGGTCCGGTAGATTTTTAGTTATGCGAGTGAGTGAGTGAGTGAGTGAGTCAGTCAGTCAGTCAGTGAGTGAGTGAGTGCCATTTCGCTTTTATATATATAGATTTTGGGAAACAGCATGGAAGATTGTTGCTGACTACCTTCTATCCTGTTGATGATAAATCACTTGCACCTGATACTTACTTACTTGATACTTGAATTCTTCGTTCTTGACCGGGAGAACCGGGTAGAATGTGTCAGTGAGTTCAGGGGGTCACCCCTCAAACTCTGGAATGGCGGCAGTTCGTGTTGGAGTATAAGGGCTCATCTACTAGTTCTGCCAATGAGTATAATGGCCGTTGTATTAGGCGTTCCTTTTTTGTTTGAACTGCCGCCGACCTGGGTGGTTCCAAATTGCTTTTTGCTGATAATACCACCATCATAAATAAATAAATAAATCATTGGTCAGGGCAGACAAGAGGCCAAGTGGCTCTTTAATGATAAGCAGAAGTTGAATAAGATCAAGACTCCGGAGATTGTATGTACTCTCAGCAGAACAGGAATTCTTGATGCCAAACCTGCGACCTTACTTGGTTTTGGCATTAATAGCAAATTATTATCATGGAGATCTCATATTACAAAGATTTGCTAGAGACTCTGAAGAGTTATTTATCTACTTCGCAATATGAGGACTACTTGGTGTTGAACGCTTGCTGATACTGTACCAAGCAGTAATAATTTGCAAGCCACATTTAGTATGACATCTTTATATGGAAAAAATTGTGTATGAACATACACCTGCTCCAGAAAAAGGCATTCCGTGTAATGACGTTTATTGAGTATGATGCACACTGACAGCCCATATTCCATCGATTGTGCATCCATAGGTACAGTTCATGACATCTACATATTGTTATCGCTTCTACACGTCAGGAAAAACATATGCACATTTACAAGGAGGGAGGAAGTGCATTCACAAGGAGCTTAAGGAGAGACTATCTTGGATGTGCCTATCTAGAGTGAAGAACAGCTTTCCAGTGTTGGCTAAACAAATGTTTAACTGCCTGTCAAACTCGGTTAGGGCAAGCCCAGTCAATGTGTTCAAAAAACATTACTAGAGCAGCTCATTGAAAGGAACATCTATTAGTTGGAGGATTTTTTTTATATGCTTTGCTGGACTGTGTTGCTGTCTATAGTTATACGTACTATATTTTTAATAATTTGACACGATCTATCGAAGAAGACCTATCCTTGATCACAAAATTGATTATTTGAATATAAGGGCTCAACATATACTACTTGGTCAAGATACCAACATAGATGACAGTTATGGGGGCTCACAGTCTTGACTTTGGCCAGCATTATGTTTAAATAAGATTTTAATCATTTTTAAATGTTTGGTCATCTATAAATAAACTTTTCTAAAATATTATTGAGCTCAAATTGAAATCAATTTGTATTAGAATGAGTAGTAGGCTACCTACTACCTCTTAATTTAAATAAGCCTGTAAACAAAATAATAACTAATAATTATATTAGAAATAATGTACTCACATAGACCTAGCAGGAAAAATGAGGCATCAAAGAGAATATAATATATAGTATTTATACTAATCAGAACTCGTTTTTAAGAATTCAAGTAAAATAATTCTGTCATTCTATCTAACCTGGAATTTACACATTTTCCAGAGTCCTGAGCAGCTGACAGTTGAACTGTGCCATCATGATCATTAGCGCACAATCTTGTCAAAAATATGGATTGTAATTATATTAATCAATAAACTTCTATATTCGTGAAATAATGATTATGAATTAAAATTTTTATATTTATATAAAGTTGATTCAATTGGAATTTATCAATCTTTAACTCTGTTGCAAAAAGATGCAAACATATGATCATTAAATCATCAGCGATCAGCTGACTTTCACTTTTATTCAGCGTTTGTGGGCTGTGTTCTGTCTTCTGTTTCTGTGTACGTGACGTAGGTTTCAGTGACGTGGGGGTTAAAATTATTCACTATTCAATTTGCTTTTTTAATTTTTTTATAGTTTATAAACTGTTTTTAATTTGTTAATTATTTGTCTTCTCAATTTTATAAGTAATAATGGGTTCATCTCATAGTGTGGAAATTCCCGGAGGGGGCACCGAAGGATATCACGTTTTGAGGGTGAGACACCTTTGTTTATGTATTTGTCGGCATAATTTGATTGATTGCTTTATTTATATTTATTTTATAACCAGAAGGTTCAGAATTCGTTGAGCTGTTCCTTTTTACAAAAGCAAGGAATCTGACAATTTTACTTCTGCGATCATTGAAATCAAATTAGGTTAGTGCTTAACTTATTATAAAACATTAGGCCTACTTTTACTTTTTGTTTTTAACAGTTCTAAAACTCTATCATCATAATATTATACTGTACTTGGCGAAACATCCCTAATTATTTATTATTGCCATTTCGGTCTCACAGTAATATGTGATTTCTCACACTCATATAATAATTCTCACACTCTTTGGTCAATTTTCACATAAAATCAACTTTGGTTCATTGACTCTTAATTCCACGTCCATATTCTTATATAGCAATTAAAATTTCGACAAACTTGCTAGTTCTAAATGAATTGAAAAATAATGCAGTTGATGACAATAATTCTAAATAAATTTCTTCAAGTGGTTATTAATCTCACTCAAAAGTGTTTGCATAAAGAAAAGCATTAGGCTTACTAAAAATAAACTTACTGCTTCAGGTTTTTATTGTTCTTTTTCAAAATTATTTCTCTAATATATGAATCTTCTCTATTCAAGTGATAATAATGTGAAATATCTGTTCTATTTTTTGTTTTGAAGCATCTAAATTTGAAAATTTACTTTGTGACTGAACATGTTAGTGGTCTGAAAATTTTGCGAAGTGAAAAGCTACAAGACTTAACCTATTTCGGACTATGTGTAACCATATCTAAATTGGGGAGAGGAATAGCACAAGGTTACCTTATTTTTCCTCTCCCTATCATTTATATGATGTATACTTATTATATCAATCAATAAAGAATAAAGAATAAATTTGTTGTAGTTTAGTCACTGTGTTACATTTGTAAATATTTAGTATTTAGTACCCATTTTAGGTCCATAATGTGATTACAAGACCACAAAAACACGTCAAAAAATGAAAAAAAGCACCACAAAAAATCAAAAATACAAAATCACCAGTGTGTTGTTCAACATTAAGAACTCACTGATGGAATACAATGGTTTCTCCACCAGCAATCTCCTCAGCGCCCTGAAATCGCCTGGTTTACAGGTCTCTTTCCGCTGTTGGTAGCTTGTTGAAAAGTCACACAGACTGGCCAAGGCCAGTTCGCGTCCTGCTTAGCCTCTGGTACGGTACGTCCAATCTATGGCTACCCCTTGTATTGTAGGCATGAAAACTGTGCCTGGTGGCAAGATCATCCACATTCGTATGTGTCCTGTATGAAAAATATAGAGTGCTCATACTGTGAGTGTCCTTTCTCTAACAAAGAGAAGACGACAATGAGCCAGTCTGTCAGCCACACATATGACCCGCAAGGCTCTTTTCTGCATGCACAGCACACGTCCAACATCAGCAGCTCCACCCCAGAGAACCAGGCCATATAATATGATGCTATGAAAGATAGCGAAGTAGCACACCCTTAGGTAGTGCATGGGAACACTACCTCTCACCAAGTAAACCACCCTGCTCAGCCTACCGCAAACAGACTATAAGGCAGCTCCACGACAGCTTCCTGTCCAGGATCAAGCCTGTCCAGGACCCAAGCGAATTTCCTCACATTTGACCAAGCGAAGTGAGGTCTAAGATTCAAGTCGACGGTTTGGCATTTCTCTTAATGTTTAAATGTTTATATGTTGCGCATTTACGGCGAAACGCGGTAATAGATTTTCATGAAATTTGACAGGTATGTTCCTTTTTAATTGCGCGTCAAAGTATATACAAGCTTTTTGGAAATTTTACATTTCAAGGATAATATAAAAGGAAAAAGGAGCCTCCTTCATACGCCAATATTAGAGTAAAAATCAGACTATAGAATTATTCATCATAAATCAGCTGACAAGTGATTACACAGATGTGTGGAGAAGCCAGTCTATTGCTGTATTTCCATAAGGTCTATAGTTTCAATCAGGTACTTGTGGATGAGAATACTGCGTGAGGTCTAATGTTCACAGAACTACTAGTTAAAAAAAACACTTACTTTTCTTGTCGAATTGAGGCTTGCATTTCACTCCTGAGGAGGAGCTTCATCAGCCTGGTTACAAATGTAAACCAGTGTCTAAACTGCAACAAAGTTATTAGGTAGTGTTTCGTCATGGAAGCAAAATAATTTTTTATTTATTTCTTAAGAAATAGTTTTTCTTAAATTAGAAATGGCTTTAAATAAGGTGTTCCTTCATTTGTCCTTTTATTCATTTCACTTTCTCAACTTAATCATCTAATAGATCATTAAAAGCTACATGATCGAATTTAAGTGTGTTTTTCATGGTTGGTAATGTTTTATCTAGTCTCAAATTTGTATTGGAATTCTATTCCATGCCAAATTGTTTTTCTCTTAGAGACAAAATGTTTTTCTACATTTAGTTCAGTCTGCCTGAAAACAGATATTGTCATGCCAGAGGCTCACCAGATGTCACCTGAAAACTCAATGAGCTTACCAGGTCACTCAATATTTAGACTATTGGCTTAGAGTTCTGAATGCTGTCTTCCTCAATCTCTTAATTCTGATTTGAAAAATTTCAATTCATTATTGTGTAAAACAGTATCAGAATAAGCCTACTATTTGTTCCAGTTTTGTCATCAAGAAAATAATCTTCTATTTATTTTTGAGTGACAGAGAGCCAGTCAAACTTTGTCAATTAATAATGCCTTATTAACTATTAATTTCAGATCTTTCTATATCTGGTGCTTTTGAAATTCAGTCGCTTTTCTCTTAATTCAGTGAACGTAATAAAAATCGTAATAAATAAAACTTAAAGCCGCGTTTACACCGGAGTTGGCAAACCAATGATTGCCGACATTTATCGGCAATTTTGAGTTGCACGCATTAAAACAACTGCAACTCGCATTGCCAACCGTAGTTGGAGACCGATTTTGCGAGTTGGCAATCGAAATTTGGTTTTCCGACCGGAGTCGGTAAAGATCAAAGGCGGTTGCCAACCCCGGTTGGCAATGCGAGTTGCAGCGCCAACTTCAGTTGCAACTTGAGTCTGCAACTACCCCGCTACCCCTCCCGCCTGTTGGCTCCACGTGGTCGCTAGCTATAATGTAAGCGCTATACATTACTCAAGCTAAGCTATAGCCTATATTTCTTAAGCTATAGAGTTTCTTTGTTTGATTTGGAGTTTTTTTGATGTATACATTTATTTCTAATTTTATGAATTGTGTTACTTTGGAACATTAACTTAACTTTGTGTTCATATTTTATTAACAAGTCACTACCAGGTTGCAACTTTTTTGTCTAGATTTATTAACTAGATTTATTAACAATTAACTTTTGTCTAGATTTATTTAACTCAGTGCACAACGTAAACAAATAAAAGGTATCTAAAAATAACAATATTTAGTAATTTTCTTTCTTTGCTCACCTGTATGTTATCCTTCAGGAAACCTATAACAGCCTCACAAACCTCTGGCACTAAAATAGATATCGCACTTTTGGAAACTTTAAACAAATAACTGAGACTAGTATAAGAGTCGCCACTCGCCAAAAAGCGCAATGTAATAGCCAATCTTTCTCGCACTGGAATTGCTTTCCTGTAGTTAGTATCCTGTTTACTAATTATGTGTCCAATACCAACAATTAAACTTTCAAAATCGTCACTTGACATTCTTAAAAAGTTTTTTACACTGCCATCGCATCTCAATTCCCCCGTCAAAGGATCTGTATCATCTCGATTTAAATCATTTAAAAGATCGCTGCCGCTATACTTTGCTCTTGCCTGCAATGAAGGTCGAACCCTGTATCTTCTCGGTTTTCTACATTTTGATAAAATAACACACCTTCAGCACTCGACATTCTACATACTGTCTGATTTTCTACATACCGTAAAGTTTAGTTGCAAGTTGCAGGTTGCAGACCTAAAAACAAACTATGTGCCCAGGTTGCAAGTACAAGTTGCAGACTTCCATCGGCAACTAGCGTCTGCAATCGAAATTGGCAATTTTTTATTGCCAACTCCGGTGTAAACGCGGCTTTAACCTTTAACGAAAGCATTGTTAGAATTCGTGAATGTGACAAATATATTACATGATGATCGCTCAAATAAACAAAAGATCATGAACATGTTTCTTTCAATACCTTTACCACGTTTGAAATCAGTTTTAGATTACAATGTTTATGCTCTGAGGTTGAACACGCTAATTTGGTTTCTGATTATTTTTCCTTGCTTTTCTCTTCGTGATCTCATATTCTCTTTGTCATTTTTCACACACTTTCAACATTGTTCTTTTTTTAAATGCTCTCACACGTTTGTTAAACAGACGCTTTAATATGTCATGAATACATTTTGCCGTTTCAATTCGATTTCATAATTCAGAAGTACCGTATCCAATTTCATCTGTAAATTAAACTTTAACTTTATTGGTTAGTGATACTGTATTCGATATCAGTGCATCGTCTAAACTATTATAAAAAAACTTTAATATAAAAAAGGTTTCGTTGAAATATAATAGTTGGTTGAAATTGATTTTTTGAAATCACAGTATTTATAAAAAAAAGTGTTGGCGTGACACAATAACTGCAGTAGTATCACCTAATTATGCATCTTCATAATTGATAAAAGTATCCAAAAATCTAGAACCTCTTTCTCTAACTTGAAAGATTTATCCAAACCTTTCTCAATTAGGTATACTTTTTTACTGAAATTCCCAAAGTTTTTCAATTTTCTTGATGTATTCCAGGTACAAGATGACTCCCCCGGGCATGCCGCAGGGCTGGAAGCATTCTTCGATTTTATTATCGCTATCGGAAATACTAGACTGGTGAGTGATTGATTGATTGATTGAGTACTTTATTTATGTAGATTACAATATATACTGGCTTATACACTTATATACAATAGCTTACAATACAGCAAAATTATAGATGAATTTACATAATATAGACTAGGAAAATAACTATAGAACTGTATATGATATGAAAAAGCAATTTGTAATATAATAACTATAGATAATAATCATATTGTTATGCATCTACATAAATTGGCGGAGCTTTGGACATATCAATGTCCATTGAGAGAGATTATGTAATAATGTATACAATCATTAGAATTCAGTACCATTTTTCATGAATTTGGAAGAAATTATTTCTTAAAGTAATTAGACTAAAGTCAGATAATACTAGTTATTGAGTTTATGGAATTATGCCAAAATTCTAAATATTATGCTTCTAACTTGGTTCAGAATATGCCAGTTTGCATTTATGCTGTATGTTATAAATTATCAATTTGTAATATGAAGAAAAGCTGGTAGAAAAAGCAGAACAAGGGAATAACAAAATAAGAACACTGTTTGAAGTAGCCTATTGCAGTCCATTGTTTTTCTTAAACTAACTTGTGTTAAAGTATCCTTTCTTAAACCGATTCATCGTTATCAGCTCGATAAGTGAGGTGGTCATTGTCCAGATCAACTACTGTATTTCCGTTTAATTGAAATCGTAGAAAAAAACAAATTTATTTTCTTTTTTGTTGTATTGGAATATTTTGAAAGGGATAAACTTGTTTTAAGGAATAATACCTGTAATTAAATTATGCACTAAAACACAAAGGAACGGAAAAATGGCTTTGATCCAACTTCTCTGTTCCCAAATTCCTATAATATTTTTTCCCAAATCAAACTCATTTCAAATTTACTCGCTTCAGATTATTGCTTCAAAAAAGTGGAGATTTGTAAATGTAAATGTCATTTTTTATTCATGTCAAGAATCATTGCGGTTTTTATGTTTAAGCCTACTAAAATTTACGAGTTTTCAATGAAATTCAATTGTAATACTGTACTATTCAATGAATGAAACCAACGTACTGCTTCGATGTGTGATATAGGCCTAACAGCTTCATTATTCAAGAATTTTCACTAATAGATCTATTGTTGAAAAACATTTCAATAATGCTCTTCAAGTAATTTAATGCTAGTGATGATGTCTATGTTATTATAATCTCTGAATTCTACTCGAGTACTAATGTCTCTCCTAACATAATATATGGGGCTCGTGGTAAAACTACTCTATTTCTTTTTTCAAATCTAGGTTGAGCACTTTATTTTGTGATAGTACTAGCGCTGCTACCTCCTATCGGGAAGTACTATTTATTTCACCCAAGACCTGAGTAACACAAATTCCCGTTTTCAAACTTTATTCAACTTTTACAAGAAATTATTAGAGTAGACTTTGGTGGATTGTACTACTAACTCTACGAATGTTATTCATTTTCTTGTATAAAAATTATGGATTTTTCAATTATTCTTTACCCTAGCTTCTTTCTTTCTTCAGTATTTTTTTTACTTTCATTGGTATGGTATTCTTTTTTCTCCAGTAGCCTATTCTTATTTTTTTCTCCACTCAATTATCATATTTTTTTCTACGACACTACTAATTCCGGCGAATTATGCCATTCTGAAAGACCGAAATAAATTATTTGCAAGTAGGCTAAATAAATATTTTTATTCCTCACTTTTTAAAAACCTTTAAATGAATTTTCAGTTAATGAAATTTTCTGCGTTGTTGTGAAGTTAATTATGTGGTAAAATTCATATTACACCAGATCACTTTTACAAAAACAGAAAATCAAGTCTCCTTGTTAAGTCTTTCTCATTTGATGATGGAAATTTCTGTTCAGGATCAGGACAACGACACACTGAAAGACCTGTTGAAGGCGAGCACAGACAAGGAGATGAAGATGACAGTTTACAGCAGCAAGACGCAGTCGGTGAGGCAGGTGTCTGTCACTCCGAGCACCAGCTGGGGTGGTCAGGGTCTGCTCGGCGTCAGCATTCGATTCTGCTCCTTTGAAGGCACCAACGAGAACGTCTGGCACATCTTGGTCAGTCTCTTTCACATGATGCCTTCAAAAATCAGTGCTACTTTGCATCAAATCTATACTCACCGGTTTTAAACTTAGTAGTACAAGATATTATACCAAGTAAAACAAAGTGTTAAACTGCATAAGCCTATTGTGCCTTCCCTCAACATTTTAAGTATTTTAAACAGTTTAAGTAAATAAGTTATAAATAATAATAATAATTTCTCTGATTGCTGATGAATTGCAACCAGAGGAGTTTATTGACAAAACAAATACATAATTGTTGTATTATACATACACAATTGCTAATACTAAACTTAGTAACCCCACTATAATAATACGTGTCGGGGTGATCATAATATTATTTTCTAGAACATTTAGAAACTTTTCTAAAATGAATAATATTTAATCAAGGCATGGTATTACAAACAAGAATGTTCAAGAAGGATTAAAATTCATAGTTAGAGTCTGATAGTTATTTACTGAGAATAGTTGTTGAGAACTATGAGATTAGATTGATTCGATCACTTTATTTATGGGGACTATCAATTCATTCATACAATATTATAAGTACATCATCAAAATGATGAGACTACAAATATTACTGGCTCATATGCACTTATCATGTTTAATATCTTACAATACAATAGAAATTCAATAAAAAGGAAACATTATTCAATAAATAGTGTTTTATTGTGATCAAAGTATAGTCTGTATAGAATAAGTTGAGATTTGGAGACGTTTTGCCAAACTGCGAAATTCCAATCTTTTAATGCAAGCTCACATTATTATGACAGGATGTATTCCATTCGACAACACAGTATATGTAGTGTTGACAGGACAATATTTTCTCCAAGTCTGAATGTTTCCTTTACAAACGATAGATTTTTTATTTAAGATAATTAAAATATTCTATGAAGTTTATAGCTAACCTTTGTTTTTCTGTATCTGACATGATAATTATGACGATAACATGTAAAAACATGTGTAAACATGCTTATTTGTTTGTCTAATCACCATAAATAAGTCAATTTATTTATTTTTGTAATGCCTAAAACGCCCATTGTGGAGCACGGATTACACGTGCTTGTATTAGGCCAGTTGCAGACGAACCACTATCGCATGTGGGATGTGGAACCGACATACCACAGAACAATACGACTAACGCAGAGAGACTTTCACACTACATTCGAGTAAACGCTCATTAGTGCGATTGTGGTACAGAAGCTAGGTGAAGCGTGGTGCTCAAACCAGTGGTACGACAATCGCAAAGAAAATAATGGCTACAACAACGCGCAACGCCATGTGGTAGTATCAGTGCCACTGCCATGCCTGCCAATGCATTCCGTAGGCGCTGAGTTTGTGGTACCACAGAAGGAAAATAGTAGCTCCCACATCCCACATGCGATAGTGGTTCGTCTGCAACCGGCCTTAGGCTGGCTACTAACGGTTGAACGAGCATGCACATACACAGTCATCTTACATTTACAAGATTCATAAATGAATTGCCTTTTGATCTGGAAGCAAAAATAATTACAAAATACTAAAAAATTGGATAAGAGAAAACTATTTCTTTTCTAATTTTTTAAAAACATATTTTAAAGCGTGGATTATTTTTTTTCTCTATTATTGTATAAAACTAGGAAACAACCAATGTAACAGTCTTATTCTAGCATAACTAGCTGATTGCAACTCTCACCAGCGGGCAAGGCTTGATTCCTTTTGCTGGTGATGCCGGATTACCATTGAGAGTATCTAATTATGATTTTGGTATTATTTATGCTTAATTTTCATTTTATTATTTTATACTTTTGATTATAAAATTATGTATTTTCTTTTATTATGTTTTGAATATGTATTTATTGTATGGCAAATAAATGATTTGATTTGATTGTTTTGTCATTACAGCTGTAATCAGAGCGAAACGCTTCGTGCAAATTTTTTCAGGTTAGGTTTTAGTATCTCCTATTTTTATTAGTTTATTTTATATTCGCTGCTCTGTTGGAGGTTAAACTATTTTTTATCATTATAATTTGTAATTTCACAGTGGTTTATTTATTGGTTGTTTATTTTATGTGAGAAACCTCTCGCTGATGATAAAAATGGGTATGTGTATATGTAAACATGTTCTACCGTTAGTGGCCAGCCTTAAATAAAAGTGGAAAGATTATATTGCATGCATATTATGTTCAGATTTTTTAATAATATTTATAGGTTAGTAAACTCCGTTAAAATGAAATGTTATTATGAATAATAATTGTGTGTTTTTTAGGAAGTGCACCCTTCTTCACCGGCGGAACTAGCCGGCCTACATGCGTTCACCGACTACATAATTGGCGCCGACTCGGTGCTGCATGAGAGCGAGGACCTGTTCACATTGATTGAGGCGCACGAGGGCCGGCCACTCAAGCTCTATGTCTACAACACCGAGCAGGACTCGTGTCGTGAGGTCACCATCACGCCCAACTCAAACTGGAAGGGCGAAGGGAGGTGAGTCAAAGTGCATATTATGCTCTAGTTATATGAAACAGTAGGATAGTATGACCTTAGGATGACATACTTTGCTTTCTTTCAAAGTACTTTTTCGTATGGTCTCTCTCTATGGGGGTGTTCTCCTGATACACATAAAATTCTACTGCTTCAAAAGAAGGCAATAAGAACTATTTCCAATGCTGACTACTTGGAGCACTGCAAGCCATTGTTCATCAATCAAGGGATAATGACTGTTTATAGCTTGTTTGTTCTCATGTTGGCCGTGAATGTAAAGAAAAATATGAATGAGTTTATATGTAGGGAAAATATTCACCACCATTATACAAGAAATAGGCAACACATTGATGTGCCCTATACCAGACTTAATAGAGTTCAGAGAAGTTCAAAGTTGGTTTCCTTAAAAATATTCAACAAGCTACCCATCAGTGTGAGAGCTATGACAATAAATGCCTTTAAAAATAGATTAAAAATGCTTTTAACGGAAAATCCTCTTTATTCACTAGCTGAGTATTTTAATATGGATGAAGGGATATTTAACAATTATTTCTGAACATATGTTTATATTTCCTATTGACATTATACTTTAAAGTAATATTATTGTATTATAGTACATAGAATTTGAGGAATTGACGTGATTATTTGTTTAGATCTTAATTTAATTTATGGCTGACGTTTCCAATTGTATATTCTGTATACTTAAAGGAATAAACTTTATTATTATTATTATTATTAGTAGTAGTTACCTATTTGAGAAGAAAAAGTAGAAGAAGTAGAGGAAGGAACTAATGGGAAGGAAAAGAAGAAGAAGAAAATTAAGATAAAGAAGTGGAAAAATAAGAACACAAACGTAGGAGGATGAGAAGACAGTGACTCTGAGAACTGAAATACATCTATAATAATTTGATTGTATGGTATGAGATGTTGTGGTATTCCTCTATAATTGAAAGAATAAGACGTTGATGTTGTCAATACCACTTTTATTTATTCGAAAATTAATTCATATTACAGAACCTGGTTTCATGGTAACACCTACCACATCTTCAGCTGAACTGATGTGTTTGTTATTGTTGAAGGAACAGGAAATTCAGGAGGTTCTTCATCCCTTTTACAACCCCAACACATAACCTAAAACTGAATTTCCTGTTCATTCAACAATAACAAACACATCAGTTCAGCTGAAGATGTGGTAGATCTTCAGCTGAACTGATGTGTTTGTTATTGTTGAATGAACAGGAAATTCAATTTTAGGTTATGTGTTGGGGTTGTAAAAGGGAAGAAGAACCTTCTGAATTTCCTGTTCCTTCAACAATAACAAACACATCAGTTCAGCTGAAGATGTTGTAGGTGTTACCGTGAAACCTGGTTCAGTAAGGTGAATTAATTTTCGAATAAATTAAAGTGGTATTGACAACATCAACGTCTTATTCTTTCAATTATGAAATACATCTCACGAGTAGATGGAAAATCAGAAGATGAGATCGATGAAAAGGTGACACAAAACTAATTCTTTCATTTGACTAATGCCCGTTTTCTCAGTCGTTCAATAAACAACGCTATAGCTATTGATTCAATAATTTAATGTATCCCATAAATTTTTATTGGTTTCTTAAACATAGTTATAGAATCCATAGCTATGGAACGATTTATCTGTTCAATGAATCTGGCAACATGGCATGATCCCAAACCGGCCACTTTCGTTATCAAACTTGGTGCCTGTTGCACATAAGCCGATTAAATTTTAATCGTGATTAATCCCACGAGAACCAATCAGAGAAGGCCTTTTTGATAAGACGGCTCATAAACTTGGTGCCGTTTGCACAAAAGCCGGTTAAATTTTAGTCGTGATTAATCTCACGAGAACCAATCGGAGAAGCCTAATTATCAAAAATGTATTACTCGATTCGTTCTAGTGAAATTAATCACAATTAAAATTTAACCGGCTTTTGTGCAACCGGGTCTTAATGTTATGGTAACCAACCAAATCTTGTTTGTTTATTCCATGCTGCTTGTCGTGAAGTCAAGTTGAAGGCTATTTCTTACGGTACCGACATCTTTTGGCTGATGTCTCCAAAACAAGATGGCTGACACCAGATAAGGGCTAGCAATGCTAAATATAGTGCAACTTTGAATCTGTTTTATTCTTAAAATACTGGTCACTTCACTTAATTTTTGTAACTTGATTTTTCGATTGCAACCGAAAATGTTCGTTTCATTCTGAAAATTTTACACATTCATCCATTCCATAAATATTTTTAGGCATAAATATATATATATATATATATATATATATATATATATATATATATATATATATATTATATATATATATATATATTATATATATATATTAATATTTTGACGCTGTAGTTTATCGAGTAATTTATGGATTCATTAAGTTTATGGAGCGTTCTAGAAACGCATTTCTCATGATTGTTAGCGATTCAATAAAGTTATTGAATGGATAAAATGTTTTCGCCACACTGCACAGAAAGCAGCTGTTTTCCAGTCCCTACGTAGATCTGAAAGACCTTGTTTGCAGTCGACGTCAGAAAAGGGTTTCTTTTCCGGTCTAGGCCAGAAAGTTGTCTCTTTCCAGCCGCTTATGGCTGGAAACAACGCGCTAATTATTGTTAATAAGTCATCCGCTAGATCGGGCGAGTGTCCACTTTCATAATAAGCTGAAGTCGCCATGATTTTAGTTCCAGTTTCGAATCAAACTAATTCGCTTCGCAACCAGTTTTATTCAATTATTTATTGTTGATTAGTGCATTCCGAATTTTCAAAAATGCTTGAAGATAACTGTGGTATTCCAAGTGAAATTTTAAAAGAATCTGAAATCCTGACTGCAAATCTTCTACCACTAAAATCAAGAGATAGGTACGATAGCTTAACGAGTATTCTTTATTTTGTATTCTTTATTTATTTTGTCAGCAATACCTGTAGTGTGGCGAAAAATATCGTTCGCACCACGGGCAAAAATGTTTTTCCAGCTCTCAATCTTTTCTAGTCCTCGGCCTACGGCCTCGGACTTGAAAACCGATTTCGAGCTGGAAAAATCTCATTTTCTGCTCTAGGTGCGAAATATACTATTATGGAACGACTGAGAAACCGGGAATCAGTTAGATAGTTCTATTTCTGAATTCTTATGGCCCGGTTGCATTGCACTTCAATTTAACCGTA
This sequence comes from Nilaparvata lugens, assembly GCF_014356525.2. NCBI lineage: Eukaryota > Metazoa > Arthropoda > Insecta > Hemiptera > Delphacidae > Nilaparvata > Nilaparvata lugens. Next base: position 10,491,186 of record NC_052513.1, on the reverse strand, counting down.
ATAAGAATCCTGGTTTGTGAAACCAAAGAATAACCATAATGCTTGTGAAATGCTTGTATGTCTTGCATCTCGTGAAACCGGACAATATTGTTTTCAATCAAAGTTATTCGGTGGAAATTATTTTTCAAATTTTAAATTCCCTTCATTTGAAATAAAATGAAAGAATGCACACTAACAAACAATCATTACTATTATATTCTTCAACATCTTTTTCAAAAATCTCTACTTTGGAAAATGTTCTTCTGTATTTCATAATATATTGTATAATCTTCAATTATTTTCAGATGGTTCTACACTATTTCCTAAATTCACTCTTTCTAGATTTGAATGTTGAGTTAGTTTGAAACTTGAGAATTGAATGTTTCCATTTTTATGTAAATGACTTAATTTATTCCCAAATTAAGCTTCTTAATAGATGAATAAATTATTCAAACATTTCTGAATAACCTTGGGAGTGTCCAACAATTTTTATTATTGAAGTATAATATGCTTTGAATATTAGAATGAATTTGAAGCATTTATTAATTATTAACATTACTTCCTATTGTTATTGAACAGTTGAAGTATATTTTTAAGGAATTAAAATATTTCTTCATAATTTCACCATTAATTCCTTTTATCAAAACTCGCAAAATAATGTTATATACATCAATAAAATTATGTATAGCACATAACAGAAAAAAATAGTTTTATAATAGTAATTTAAACAGGAAACAGATAGATTAAAAAACTTAGAAACTTACATTATTTTTGAAATTTTCGGTGGCTTAGCCAACCTTCCTCAACAAACTACTGTAGTTTCTAAGTGTTTTTAATCTATCTTTGTCGTGTTTCCTAATAAATTTATATATTTTTTTAATAATAATATTGCAATTATTGATGTTATTTTGTGTATTTAACCAATTTTTCTCATAACCTAGAAAAAATATGTATAATTAATAATAATATAGCAATTATTCTTGTTATTTTGGGTATTCAAAGTAAATTCTCTCATACTTGAAAATTGAATGGTTGGTTGTTTGTTGTTTCAGCTTGGGTTGTGGCATTGGCTACGGCTACCTGCATAGAATCCCAATTCGCAGTCACCCTGTGGAACATGCGCAGATTGCGCTGCCCGGCACAAGACCCGGTCAAACAGCATTCCCAACCGTAGGCCTACCTCCTTCAGCAATTCCAGCATCCAATGTCACTCCTCATCCAAATGTAAGTCAATTTCATGTCTTCGTAATTCATTGGCCAATTTGTATCCATAATTCCAATTTGTTAGTCGATGTGAAAAATTCAAAATAATGTTCTTATGTATTGTTTTGCCGTTTAATATTAATTGGAAAACTTTGTTTCCCTCTCACATTACATTACTGCATTACTGCAACAGCTTCAAAGAACTCAATGTGTGAAAAAGAAAATATGTATTCATTTTTTTTCTATTGTTTTGTAAATTCTAACTCACTTGAATATTCTATTATCTTTTTTCTTTAGGGCTACTTTCAATATAAATAAAAATATAAATCTCAGCACCCTTTTAAATTATTTTATCACAACATGCTTCAGACATGAAAATGACATTAATGTCCGAAACATGTTGTGATAAAATAATTTAAAAGAGTACTGAGATTTATATTTTATTTAAATCCGTGGGTTATGTTGGGATAATATAAACAAAAGTAATGCAAATGTTTCACATTGTAAACAGTGTTTATCAAGTTAAGCTGTATATGACATGTGTGAATTGAAACCAAGATGAAAAGCTATTCAACAATAATACCTTTCTTACAAAGAATTGGTTTACATTTGTTGGCTCCAACAAACAATAATATCTTATACTAAGTAATCCCAGGCATTGAATATTCTTAATTTTTCCATTTAGGCTACCAATCTGCTTATAATGTAGTATTATTTTGATTATTGACATTGAATATTCTTGATAATTTAGGTTACCAATATGGTTATAATAATGAGAAGGCTATTAATATCATTAGTCACTTGTTATTCAGCATTCTAAAGTTAGTGCGTATTTAAAGACATTTGTAAGTTGCCTTGTGCAAATATTATATTTCAACATGTATAAATATTATTTTAATCTGTATCTATTCTAAGGTAGTGAGTTAAGTGAGCTCTTATTGCCTTAACTTCGCCCACAACACTTGTAATGATAAACTGTAAAAAATAAAGGCATTTATCCATCTTTATATCAATCCAATCATAATACAATAATTATATTTGCATCAGTAAAGCAGTAACTAGTCTCTCTATTTCTCAGTAAACACAAGTAAGTGAGCGTGATGCCCACAAAAGCTCCAGGCATGTGCAAGGGTAATAATTATAACAGATTAAGATTATGAGTGGACCTTCAGATTTAGGTGGGTTCCGAACCACCGGGAAGCGATTTCTAAACTCTTGAATGATATTTAGAGGAGTTGGCTCTCCGAGTGATCACCCTTACAACAGGAGTGGCAGGCGCACGATTTTTAACTTATCCATAAGGCTTGGCGCACACCAGTTAGTCAAAACAAGACAAGACATGATCAGACACGTTTAGTCACAATACTTCACATAGTTGCTTATGAAGACATGTCTAATTGCAATGACTAATCGATGCGTGTTGCTTCATAAGCAACTATGAGAAGTATTGTGACTGATCGTGACTAGTCTTGTATTGTCTTGACTAACTGGTGTGTGCCTACCCTTAGCCTATCAGCGCAACCATGGAATCTATTACTTCTCCAAGTGGCTGTGACAATCGCCAGGCTGTTTATACAATACCTTATAGTGACTATTCGAGGGACGAAATGGCCACATTTTTAAATGAACGTCTCACCTTTCAATGTAGAGACGTATCCTGATAAAATCATGAATTGAATGACTAAAATAAATAGAATAGAATAGAATGGCTGCCTTTATTTTTACCTAGGAGGGCGGAGTTAGGGCGCAGCCGGCCCTCTCTTACACTCAACCCTCCAATACAACGCTAAATAATTGCTAGATTAAACAAATCAAATTAAGAAAAAAAATATATATATACAATATATACAAACAAGGTAAATAAACATTATTGAAATACAAAAAATAATCAATGGAGAAAAAAAATAATAACAAAACCTAAATTATAATTAAGATATAAATAGAAATTGAAGAATAAAAACTGAAAGATAATACAATGTTACAAAAGAAGAAGTAGAAGTAGAAAAAGAAGAAGAAGAAGAGGAAGAAAGAGAAATAATAAATATTTAATTGTTTTGAGAAAAAGAAAGAAAAACTGGCCAATGAACCATGTGCTAGGTCCAGCCACCCACACCACCCCTGATCCACCTGAAAACAGCCGCGCCAAACCGACGAGGTTCCTCAATTCGCCTCAGCTCAACAGGCAATGTGTTCCACAATCCACAAGCCGTCACAAGAAAGGACTTGTTGAACATGACTGTCCTATGAATTGGGACAGCCAGTAAATGGGAACCATGCCGGGTACCACCCCGACCAATGTCACTCAAGAAGTGAAAGTCTTCAGCTAAGTACTTGGGTGTCTGAGTTTTCAACACTTTATGCAGAAGGAGAACAGCATGGAATGACCTACATTCATGTAGCTTCATGAGTAGCTTCATAAATAAAAGAGAACAAAACAAAAACAGAAAAATACGAGGAGCGATTTAATGAAAACATCTGGAAAGCTCTACAATATTATACTTATTAAACTTTTGAAGTATTGAATGTAGCACACTTAAAAATGGCTGTAATTAGTCAAAACATGAATTAATAAAATATAAGAAAGGTACTTACGTTTCGAGGATTGTTATTTTATTTCAATAATTATTTTAGTAGCCCTATAATAAAAAGTGGATATTGAAGTAGGGTATAATGAATATTTCGAAGAATTGAACCAGTATGAGAACTTCATCTTCTTTAACTATTCCAATGCACATGTATCATAAGAAGTCAAGTTTTTGAATGAAATGCATCTTTAAAATGGTCATTTACTAATTCAATTCAATTCAAAATCCTTTATTCTTTAAAATGCACTATACAATAAAATTGATAGTATTATTATTACTAGAATACCCCTACAAGACTATACGTCTGTGTGTAGGGGTGACTAGAAGAATCAACCAGTTTTTTAATTTAATGTTGAAACTGTGTGTTATCTTGGTATTTTTGGTACAATCAACCTACTCTTTAATTCAATATTTTGAAAAAGTGTCTTTCTGTTCAGGCAATTACGGCTCCCACTTCAACTCCAACCGCCAATACGGTGGTGAATCCTCCACCGGTGCAGCAGCCAACACCGGCTCAACCGGTAGCCCCGCCTAATCCGGCGCCCTTCCAACAGCAGATCCCAGAAGGCACCATTCCGCGCCAGTTTACAACGCCGCCACTTACAAACTACGCGCCAACCAATGTGGTAAATAGCAACTACAGTGTCGACAACAGCGCTAGCATTCCTGCAGCGGTCAGTTTCGGTACTACTGCGAGTCCGTCGCACTACTTTCAGCAGCAACCGGCCACCACTTTCTCGACTGGTTATGCGGCTGCGCCGGCCTATCACATCCAGCCGTCCATGGCTCCCCCTCATCCGGCCATGATGGGCGCAACTACCACTGTTCCCAGCTACGTGCCCGGCATCGGAGGGTGAGCACTAGATATTTATCAAATCATTATCATTGTCAATTCTTTATTACTAACAGATAATCTATGCTCCGCATTAGTTCAATTAGAAACTTGGCAAACTGAAAACTTAACCTGCCAAAATCTTGAAAAATTTGGAATAGACCTATAACCATCCTCCGTAAATTAAGAATATATTTCAATTTCAATTTATTTTCCTTTACACACATACATAAAATACAAGTAATATTAAATTACAACAAGAACAAACAACTAGCAAAATTAGTACAAAAAAAAAACAAAAATGTCCGTACAAGATGCTAATTCAGAAATTGGTGTAAAGGGGTGGGATTGAAGCTCTTCCAACTATGGTTACCCATGTACTAGGAAGGCTTTCAATCCTTGAGAGGGAAAATAAAGGATTAGGAAAAAAGGTGAGGTGGGATGATAGGATAGTTAATTTAATAAAGAAAAATAAATAAAAAGGTCCACACTAGATTGGTAAGTGAGCACACAAAAACACTAAGTTCCTCTTTTACTTTGTTTAATTTACAGGTAGAAAAAATAGTTCGTTTTAATCCAAATACTAATATCATGTTTTACTTTTTTAGTCAACTTTGCGCAGCAGATATATTCTTCAGGAATTTTATTTATCAATTTAGTGCTGAAATATATAAGTTGTCTTCTGATGGTTTCAATGTTTGTATTGTACATAAGATACTTATTTGAGGAGGGTCTCAGATTGTACAGGTTATTGATTGTGTTATTTGTGCAAGGAAAATTAGCTTTATGTTTGATTATATATTTCGCTACATTTATTACGTACAACTGCCTAACTGTTAACACATTAAACTCTTTGAAAGTCAAGTCGGTTGGGTAAAGTCTGGGTTTATTTAAAATTGTTTTGATTATTGATTTTTGAATTATGAAAAGCTCTTCTAAGTATATTATATGCAAAATTTCAAATTAATCAGTTCACTAGATCAGATGTAATGATGTGCCAATTCTTTCCTACTACTACTATAGATTATTCAAAAACATTAATGATATCATAGTGATTTTTACACGATAAAGGGCCAAGCCTCATAAAGCGTTTTTCAGACGAGCCGGCAGGAAAGAAAGCTCTCCGATTGGCTGATTGGATCGGGGTTAATTAGCTGATAATCAGCAAATCGGACAGCTTCCTGCCCCGTCGACTCGTCTTAAAAACGCCTCATTTAGCTTGGATCTAAGAGATGAATTACTAGGGATAGTTGCTTTTTCCATGAAGGATGGCAGGTGCATTCAGGCCAAGCAAGCTAAGCTCTCATTGTGTTACACGATGATTCCCAAGTTTTACAAATAGATGTAGTCTAGTCTTAAATGTCAGTATCGTTAAATTTTCTTTTCCTACAGTTACGTTGAAAAGTGGCCATTGCTGCACTGATTGCAGAACGCAAAGAATCACTTTTCCGCTCTAGTGCGGGAAAAATTTTTCTGCACTCCAGATTTGCAACATGGCAACGCAAAATACTTAGTAGGTTATATGGAGCAACAGTGCAGCAAAATGAAAATGAAGTTGGTAACAGTGACTGCTGTGGCTGCTATAGTGAGCAGAGGTGCAACGAAGCACAACGCGCTAATTATTACTATTATATATTATAACCAACGACAACGAGGACTTTAGGATTTTAGGATTAAGGTTATCAATAATAGAATTACACAGAAAAACATTTGATGCATTTCAGGCAATTTTACCCATAATTACCCACTTTTCATATTCAATGGTAACTGTAGGAAAAACTTAATGTGAAATACGTGCGCAAAGTTCCTCTGCTGCACTCAAGAAACCATTCCGCCCTCGCCTACGGCTCGGGCGTAAACGTTTCTTTCGGTGCAGCAAACTGTCACTTTGCGCACTAGTTGCACAAATAACTATTAAACCTTCATTCAACATTTTCACCAAATTTTCAATGCTGTTTATTCAAAGCTAATTTTCATGACAATTTGAATCGAGGTCGATGGTTTACTGTATTCGAATAGCAATAGTTCACCAAAAATTAGATTTTACCTTCATTCATTTTTCCTTCACCAGAATGCAACTGTATTGTTTACTCTATCCAATAAATAAATACACATTAATGTGTATTACTGTTGAACAGCCCATAGCATGCAGTAGCTTAAACCAGGACCAATCGTTTAGAGAAGTATTGGGCTATCAAATATTTCATAATAGATCTTCGCTTGGTTTCAATTATTATTATTATTATTACAATTTAGTTGCGTAAAGCCACACATTTTTGAGCAAGGCCCAAGTGGCATGCAACATGTCAAGTTCAGGATCGGGATCCTGAGAATGCGTTGTAGCACTCCTCTATTGTATAGGGACATGCCTCTACCAATGTCCTGGTTATCTTAGATAAAAACACTTTATAGCCACCACACAACCTAATATCCTCTGGAATACAATTATAAAACTTCAATCCTGAATAATTTTTCCTTTTTCAAGCAGAGAGAATCTATGAATTGGGAGCTGGAACAAACATGCATTTCTACCTCGAGTTCTGTATGCATGATTAATTCGGTCGACATTGAAAATTTCTGAATTTTTGAACACAAAGAAACCACTTCCAAGAAATAGATAGCTGGAACAGAAAGAAGCTGGAGTCTCCTGAGTATAGGTTTACAGGAAGAAGAAGGACTCACTCCCTCAAGAACCCGAAGTGCTTTTTTCTGCATTTTGAAGCATGTGTTCAAATAGTTCCTTCCTGACCCCCAAAATAGAATACTAAATCTAATCAATGATAGGAAATATCCATGATAGACCCTTAGAGCTGTCGTAATATTTGAATTTGCCTTTACAGTTCTCAGAGCGAAGAGAGCATGATACAGTCTTTTTTGGAGCTTTTCCACGTGGCTATCCCACTTCAAGTTCCCCTGCAGTTCCACCCCTAAAAATTTTGTTTTTTCAGAAGCAGGATAGTCCCATCCCATTACCAGTGGATCATTATCATTCCCTCTTGCAGAAAACTTCACAACATTGGTTTTACTCATATTTAACTTTAATGAATTATCTTTGAACCACCTGTTGATCTGTTAAACAGCAATCTTAGCTTTCTCCATGACTTCCTGATTATTGTTACCTTTAACTAAGATTGTTGTGTCATCAGCATATAATATCAATTTACCATCCACATTGTAGGGCAAGTCATTGATAAAGATATTAAACAAAGTAGGCCCAAGTATGGATCCCTGAGGCACTCCTCGCCCATTTTGCTGCCATGTAGAAAATACCTGAGAGCCCTCACAATCATTCTTTACAGCTTGATATCTTCTCTCAAGGTAGGATCTAAAAAATGTCTCTGCACAACCACTAAATCCATAAAACCTCAACTTATCCAAAAGGAGACCGTGGTCAACCATCTCGAAAGCCCTGGACAAGTCACAGAAGACTCCCACAGCCCTCTGCGACCCATCCAGAGCACTCAACAAATCGGTCACAACATCGAAGGTAGCAGACTTAGTCGACGCACCTCTTCTAAAACCATATTGCCTATTATAGAGAATGTTTCCATCCACCAAGTAAGCAGACATCTGCTGGAATACTACTCTTTCAAATATCCTGGAAAAAGTTGTCAACAATGCAATGGGACGATAATTTTTGACATTTTTCCTACTTTCCTTTTTATGGATGGGTTTAATGACTGCAAATTTTAGCTTTTGTGGGAATACACCTTCCTTCAGACACAAATTGATGATGTAGGTGAGAGGTTGTAGTATAATGGGACATACTCGCTTTACCACCTTGGAAGAAATCTCATCCCATCCACACGAGCCAGTATTTTTTAGACCTAAGACAGCCCTTTTCACCTCACTCTCAGCTTTAAATCTGAACAAGCCGTGTTGCCTACCAATTTTCTCGAGATATTGCTTCCCACTACTTGATCTAGTAGTGCTCAACCCTTCAGTACTACACTCCAAAAAGTAATCATTGAGGAAAGATGCTACTTTTACCGGATCGGAGATCACATCATCGCCATTGGACAATTCAATCTTTTGCTCGTTACAATTTGACAGGCCTAATTCTTTCCTGACGACAGTCCATGCTCCTCTGTTAACATTAGTAGACTTTGAGATGAGCTTTTCATTAGCTTTTTGTTTGGCCAATAATATCACTCTTTTTAGGATCTTCTTATAAGTAGCGAAGTATTGTAAAAATGTGGGGTCTCTATTGGTTCTAGCCTCTATACAAAGCTGTCTCTTCCTACCACAAGAAATATTTTATTAAAGACTATTCTATAGTCTTAACACCCCTTAAAGTTTTTTTTTACTTTTAGGAAAACTGTATGTTGTAAATCTGTTTTTAATATTCTGCAATATATTACTTTATAGTCTAAAACTTTTCAAGTTATATTGTTGGTTGATTTTGTTTAGGCCCCAGATGCAGCCGTTTGTAGTGAATGGCCAGGACACTGCGGCATCGTCGAGTGGCCAACACCCACTTCCGCCACGCAGCGGAGTGCACACTGTGGCCACAGCCAGTGGAGTCATGCCATCCATGGCCAATCTAGCCACCACCAGTCTCGCTACTCCAAGTTAGTCTCATCACATTCTATTCAATTTATGCATTTCTACTTATTTTATTTATGTTTTAATAATGAGTCATCATTTTGTAACAGGTAATCAATTAGATAGATAAAAGTCTATTCAATTCATGTATTTCATTTAAATCTTCCATTTATTCAATTTATTCTACTTATTCCATGAATTAATTTTTGTATGTATTTATTTATCACATTGTGTACAAATACTGAACATGAGGAAAGGCACAACAGACTCATGCCCAAAACTGTCCCATTTCCAATTTATACTATACTGTCCAAATCAAAATGTTGGTTATGTCACTTTCACTTTTCAAAATACAATTTACGGGTACGCTCTTCGATACTCAAATAAACGAGCAAATTTTGAATCAAATAGATACTATTAGAGTCTAGAATCAAAAAATCTAGAACAGTAACTTGATAATTACCGTATTCAAAAAGTCTAAGTTTTGAATGAAACTAGAAATTTTTGAGCTAAAAACTTCACACTTATTGAATGTTTTAATCTTGAATTAAAGCATATTTGAATTCATTCGTTCAATTGAGAATTTATCAACTCGGGGCCAGACCAAATTGAGCGTTTTTCCTGGTGAGAACCCAATCAGCCAATCGGAGAGCTTCCTGCTCTAAAAAGACTCTGAAAAGTCTGTCTGAAAACGCCTGAAAAAACGCCTAATATGGTCTGGCCCTTAGTACATTACAGCATGTGTATGATGTGAGCTTTTTATCAAGTGTATCATACATATATAAGACGTGTTATAATACTACACGAGCCCAGCTTCCTTGGTGCAGTTCCGACGAGCAAGAAAAGAAGAAAAAATGAAAATATGACATCAATTTAGAGAAAATAATCAAATAATTTCAATGACTCACCTTATTGGTGTTAATGTTTTCTTTTACAATATAACCTAAAATGTAAAAACTAAAAACCGGTCGTCTGGCTGGCACTGCCGATTGCGCTATCCATTGCTAAAAGTCGTAACAATATTATTATCACCTTGAAACAATGGCCGACTCTAGTTCGCAGATGAAAAATATTTGTTGGCTGTATTTTTAGAATAAAATATTTAAAATGATGTATTAATTTTATCGTCTACTAATATTAAGTATGTAATATCATACAAACATAATTCATGAGTTGATCAAATTTCTTGTTGAGGTATTGAATTCAGTTGGCTCAGTGACAGACAACTCTATTATGTTTCCTCATCTGAGCTTTGACCTTCCAACCTATTTCCAATGTAAGTTTTCAAAATAGAGATGGTTTCCATGTTATTAAATGGAGTTACCTTTACTCCCTTGGGAGTTTTTCTGTTTTTTAGTCCCGAGTACAAAAAAATGACAATTTAGTATTATGTTTCAGGGAGTAAAGTAAGTACTTTGTGGAGGAAAAGGGATTTATTTCTTTCTCAATCGTCAAGTACTGAAGGGGAGGGTATCCTCGATACCCTTCCTGAGAATGGACATCTTAAGGTCCAAACTTCGCAGTTTCATGTGAAAACATTGCAGTAATACCTCAATTCTCGGATTTTTCATCATATTTCCTTGCTTTCACAAGACTTTCTTTAAGTTTATATAAAATAATTATTCATCGTGCTATTTTACTTAATTGGTAATTATTTTTAGCGCTGGAAAGTTAGTTGAATTTTGTTTTGTTTAACACAAGAATAAAGGAATCTGAATCGTTGTTGATTCGTGCTGTTATGAATACATAAACTTTCATTTTCATAAACTTTACAGCTGCATAATAGGCATATTGTTCATTGCATTATTTTGGATCATTGTTTCGATTTTTTGATTGTGTAAATGAGATGTTTTGTTTTGTTGTTGCAGGCATCCCCCCTCTGTCAATACCAGGAATGCCGGTGACAACACCGATCTCCCTGCCTGGAATGCCCCCCATCACAGTCAGCGCAACCCTGCCCTACGCCACCATCGAAGCACTACAGAACCATGGCCCTGACCCCATGGCTGCTGCAACGCAAAAACCCAACATCGTACCGCCTCCTCTGTCGGCTGCTCAGTAGAACATATTTACAAATATTAACAATGAACACTACTCAACATTCTATTTATGTTTATTTATCAAGTTCGAGGTATTTAGCTGTGTATGTAAAGGTTATTTTCAATACTAGAATAAGATGTGGAAGGTGTGGTTTGTGTTGTTTGAGACTGATAATGAAAGCGCATCCAAACCTTGAGTGTATACAGAAAAGTTTATTGAAAATGAGAGAATTTTCGGCGAGTGTCACATAGAAAACAAAACAAATACTTACATAATTATTGAATCGTGAGCGGTGTAGATTCTTGTTGAACGAATTGCGACAGACCAAAAATACGACCAAGATTTATGTTACAAATAGCAGCATACTATTATCTATGGTTCTAGTAATTGGCCTGGGAAGGATCTACACTGGTTTATATTTTCAATTATTCATGCTCGCAGTTTTGGACAAGCTCTTGTAATAAGACACTGATTATATTTGTAAATGTTGCTCTGCAAAAATATGAGTTGATGCCAAAAGAAGGGTTGTTGAACTTTCATCAATTTATAAAAGTGTAAAAATGCTATGATCTATTTGCAACGTCTTGCTGAAATTCTTTCAGAATTGCGCTTTAATTTTCAAGTTGTTGATTTATAGCTTAATTTTGTTTTTCAAAGTTGTGGTTTCTAAATCAAATTACTATTGTAATATTGGTGTTTATTTATTATTATTATATCTATTGTTGATCCAGGAAGATTGAAAAATCACTTGAATTGATATTATTTAATCAGATTATTCAAGAAATGGCAAAATGAATTGCAATTTTATCTGTCTTTAAGGGTTATAGTAGAGCGAAGGTAGAGGGAGAGGGTAGCTGAAAATCTTGAAAATAATTCATTTATCTAAACCTTCTATTATGTTCTAAAACAGTTGAATACATGCATTACCTTTCAACACTGTCAGCTACCTTCTTCGCCACCCTCTACCTTCGCCGCTCCACAAGGTTTTGACCCTAAGGGTGGCCACTAACGACATGACAATATTAGTGTCAAGTATGTGTGAACGGACAGCTCTTCGAACGAAAAAGACATTTACGCCAAAGGCTTTAAACGAAAAACAGCTGTTTGACAGCAGCTTCTAACATAAAATAAACAATAAATAAGCCACTGGAAAATTACAAATCGTAATGATACAAAAATAATTTAACCTTAAATAGAGCAGTGAATAAAAAATGATCAACAAAAATCCTGCAGACGAGTTGACAGGGCAGGAAACTTTCCGATTGGCTCATTATCAGCTGATAATCAGCCAATCTGAGTGCTTGTTGCCCTACAGACTCGTATGCCGCCTGTGCAAAAATGCATGAACGCTTCATGAGACTTGGCGCTCAATACGTCCATAAAGCTGGGTTTACACCAAAGTTATTAACAAAATGTTAATAACTTAATCCTTATAGATTCTATAGGATTGAACGGATCTTGACAAACACATATGTTCATCAAGTGTATGATAAGTTATGTTCAATCTAATAGAATCTATAAGGACGGAGAAATAAACATTTTGTTAATAACTTTGGTGTAAACGCAGCTTTATGGCTCAACATGTAATTTTAATGATTGGTGATAATATTATCAAGCAAGTGAGCATTCTACCTCTGAATCATCCATGGAAAGAACAACACAGGTGTTAACCATTTGGGTTTCGAATGAAAAATTGCTGTCTGGCACTACGTGTGCCGCTCCGAGCTCTAAATCACAGAACAGGTCGGCACAGCATCTGTGTCTGCGCTCTCATTCTTCTAGCACAGATTAGCCATGTCACAGCATATGTGCCTTCCGAAAGCAAAGGATTAAAATGCCCAAACGAATAGATTTTTAGAAATTTCACGATAAGCGTGCATTGCTCACTCATCGCGGTGAAAATTTTTGGTCGCATCCTGGAGATGAACAAATTTTGACTATTATCTTTGAGTGAATCCCCTACAACAATGATAAAAACATGCAATCACTGATTATTATTTATTCATTTAAAGAAATTGTCTATTATGTTTTCACTTTAAAGTTGTTTTTAATTGAACTTCTTTTTAAACTATTGTATTGTATGTACATTAAAATTTAATTGAAAATTGTATTTTCATCAATCTATTCAATAAATTGTTTTTAGCATTGCAAAATATTTTCTTTCTCTACCTTCTTCAAGACAACAAAGTTTTCTTAGTTCATCAAGTAAAGAACTGAGAGCAGTCAATATTTCCAATGTGATAATCAGTGTATAGAAGATGGATCATCCCTTTAATAACCCATTAGACGTCCTGTACAGAGACGTCAAGTCAATATCAGATAAAGGAGGAAACAGTAAACAATTAATAAACATGAAATAATAAACTTTATTTAACAATAATTAAGAATAATAGTGTTTTCAACATATAAAACTCTTTGAAGTACACAATTTTTTACAGAGAAATGCAGGTTATAACAAATCTTCAACTTAAAAATAATAAATGAGAGTTTTATAGACAAATTTCAAGTGACTTAGAGTAACTTAAAGAAAGGCTTAGATTACTTTCACAATTCAACCGTTCAAGACCATACAAACATTTGTTGTTTGAAAAATATTAAAAGCAAGTTAAACGAATAGCATATAAAATACATGAAGATTCACAAAATCAACGCAAAGAGAGCTTTTTTGAGAATTCAGCACAATTTATGTGAGTCTGGCAATATTCTGTAATAGTCAGTTTCTTTGGTCGTAACAGTCTATAAAATTATCGCTTATCTAGTCAAAAAATTAAAATCAATTATAGAAAAAGTTGAAAACGCAGATGGCTATCAAATAAAAAGTTAGTTTTGTAAAATTCGCAGAAAGTAGTCAATAACCTCTTGTAGTTTGTAGTTCCAATAAACACATCTTTCAAACTGTGTGCTATAATATCAACATCAACATATTTTTCTTGAATTTCCATGATGAACTTTCAAGATGTTCGATAATGATGACAATAACAAGAACATTGAAAAATGGAGGGAGTCTTAAATGCTTGGAACTGGAAATAATAAACTAGTCTTTAGACAGTCATACATCACCTAAACATCAATTTAAAGAACATGCTAATTTTATTCGTAGTCTCATTTCAAAATCAGGCAATTGTAAAATCTATAAGAAGCGTTTCAACTGAACAGATCTGACTTGAAATTTCTTATTTTTCTGTGATATGAATTTCAAGATCTGTAAAAAGATGGTTTCAAATAAAAAAAATGAATAAAAGGTGTGTCTATAAGTAAAACTTTACGTACGATGAAAATGAATTTCATAGTTAATCTAGCTATCCATCCAGATTTCTTCAATTGCGTATTTTTCAAATACAACACATTTTCAAATTGCTACAACATTTCAATTTCGGGTTCTAAGGCAGTAGAAAGTTTTTAAGCCACTATTGAAGAATGCTAGGCATACAGACTATACATACATACATACAAATATTTACAAAATGAACATTGTCTTGAAATTAAAATAGAAGCAGTTAGGCAGTATAAAATAGTTATTCGTTATGCTCACCAAGTGAATGATCAGACTACAATAATTGAGTTTTGGCCGTCTTCATTTACTTGATTATCAGTCGTTTTTGTTAAATTCGACCCACAAACACAATATTTGAGACAGATGACGGTATTTGAGACAGACTGACGCATTCAACAATTCTACGCGAATATTTTTTTAATTTCCTCAAGTGGCTGCAACTCGGCTATAACTAGGGGCTGTGCTTCTTTCAAATGTTCTCTCAAATCCTTCCAGGCAGAGAGAATCAAAGTGTAGTCAGCTTGCTTTTCAGTTTCTCCCATCTTTTCATAGACGTGTATTAAGCCTCTGTAGTCATATTCTAGTCCCGAATAGGTTTCACTGAATAATTTTATATCTGTAAAAAATGCACAAATTATTCACAATAAACTACAGATACGAAAAATATGATGAATTAGGATAACTGAAAAATTATATCAAACCGCTCGGACCTGTATGAATTCCAAAATATTTGTTCCGCTATGCAATTTCAACTTTAAAAGTGATAAATAATCTATTTCTGAAGCGAAAAATAGATTTATTCAAGAAACTATCAACAGAACATTAATTGGGTAAGAAGCGCAAAGAGAAATGATCATTAGGTTTCATAGAGCCTACAAAGCAAATTTTATAGATTATTATTGACGCAATGATCAGCCTGAGTATCTATGGAATTGAGTTATGGGTAAGAAGAAAGCCGTCAGAGTGGAGGAAGTTACTGGCATTTCTGCTTGAACCAAGATCTGCGACCAAAAAATGAAGACAAAAGTACGAACTCAACATTTTGCATGAGTAGTTAAATATCGGAATCAATAGAGCATGCCCAAAGAGAGATTTCTAGATTTTATAAAATCAATGATATAGAAACGAACAAAAAAATTCATTCCAGTCTGACAGAAGATATATATTAATATAATGAAGGAAAGAATCGGATAATACATGTAGAGGATAGGAAATTCACGAATGAGGCATCATCACGTCTGAATTACTGAACTGATTAACTTAAAAGTTTGCATATTTACCGAGGATGGTTATAGACTAGGCGTATTTAAAATTCTTCAAGAATTTTTCATTAGGTCAAGTTTTAAGTTTGTCAAGTTTTCAATTAGACCCTTGCGGAGCACGAGTTACCTGCTAGTTTTTGATAAACTTGCCACAGTGTTTACAGTATACAGTATTTTTTTAGAAGGAAACATTTTATTTTATTATTGTAATTAATTTTATAAAATTAAACATAACATTACACAATTTTATAAAGCAAAACATAATAGCAATGATTGGGAGAGAAACAACAGAATTAATCCAAATTGTTTTTCTCCCTCATTTAGATAGTTAATAATGTTCGTAAGACAGACAGATTGGTGGAGAGTCCCTGACGTAATTTAGATAGTAGGTCTATTTCTTAATGAGATAAAATTCAGGAATAGAAATTAGAAAGGTTCTGAATACTTACTAATACTAATAGATCGGAAGTACAGTTGTTCAGCTTTACGGAACTGTTTCATATGATAGTTATAAAGCGAGGCTAGATGGCCAACGGACAAACCCACTTCATAATCTTCCATTCCCAGTAGCTTTTCTTTAATTGCAATCGCCTTTAAATGCATCATCTCTGCCTCCTGAAAAAATAATTCACAATAATTTGTAGAACAGTAGTTCGGCTCTAGTTTGCAGTAACTTTGATAAATTCGAAAGTGAAATGATTACTTTGGTACGAATCTAATGAATAATTTCAGCAAGGATTATTTTAGCTACGCTCAAAAATTATTTATGTTTTGCAAACTTTCGGTCGTCAAAG
The DNA here is from genome assembly GCF_014356525.2 of Nilaparvata lugens. Classification (NCBI taxonomy): domain Eukaryota; kingdom Metazoa; phylum Arthropoda; class Insecta; order Hemiptera; family Delphacidae; genus Nilaparvata; species Nilaparvata lugens. Next base: position 10,474,672 of record NC_052513.1, on the reverse strand, counting down.
ACAACATTTCTCTTACAAGCATCAACTGGTATTGTGATTACGGTAAAAAACATCTTTCTTAAAGTAGAAATTATAATAACATGTTCATTCATTTCTGTGGTCAGTTGAGCTTCCCAAATGCAATCTATAACAGGTAAGTTTATAATCGGAGAAATTGAGGAATTACACTCTCAAACAATAAACCGTAGGTAGATTGTAATAAAATGATTGAATAGCCTCTTGATTAACTAATTCTTAATAAATTATGAGCAAATCTACAATAAGCTATTGCAATTTTTTAATTGTCATTGAATTAGATAATATTTTAATTGTAGGCTAATATGTGTGTAGAGCACAAGATGAAAGGGGGTGATAGTTAATATTTTGTTGTATTTCTAGTTCAACCTCAGTTCTGGAAAATGAATGTTACCTCAAATTTCTTCATACTCTGGTACAATCTGCCGAGATTTCCGTAGTGTTTGGCTGTTTGAACGTTGTATTCGCCGTATACTGATATGGACAACTTCAATGCGTTTTTATGTAGAGATTCTGCTTCATTAAGTAGACCTGCACAGATGGAACATTTTAAGAATAAAGTCGATTCATCTCTCACCATCTCCACCTATGTTTGCTCAAACAATCATTTGACACTAATTTTACACTCCCAAAAATTATCCTCGCACAGATCTGGAACTGATTAAATTTGGGAATCACATAACATTGAACTCCTTATTTCATTGTCGTATATTTATTGTTTCAATTTATTATTTTTCTCTATTCTAACAATAAGTACAACATTGAAATTTAATAAAATTTCTCAAATTATATTTTCTGATATTGCATTTGTTTGCTTTATCCATGAAATGAATAAATTGCTCGCTATTATGACTCACTTTTTTCATTAATTAAAAAGACTTTAATTTCTACAAATCGAGATACAGTAGTAGAATGTCAAGTGACATTTATCACAACTTTTTCAGACTAATAATATTGAATGAAACAACAGTAGAAATATGTGAGACCAAAATGTTCCTATAATGAGGGTGGTGATTGATTAAGGCTGTGCAAAGACTGAAAACAAACTATCTAGTGGTGATATTTTTAAAAGTTTTTCGATTTGTATATCATAAAGCTATCAAAATGAGAAAGTTTTCTGATGAAAACATTTTTTTAGATTATTACTTTTTGAGATATGAGCGCCTGAAGTTTAAATTTTCGGGACAGAACATTTTAAATTCGGTAAAAGATAAATCCTTATTTCATGGATTTATCTTTTACTGAATTTAAATGTTCTGTCTCAAAAATTTGAACTTTAGGCGTTTATATCTCAAAAAGTAATGATCGAAAAAAATGTTTTCCTGAGAACACTTTTTCATTTTGATAGTTTGATGATATACAAATCGAAAAACTTATCACCAGTAGAAAGTTTATTCTTAGCCTTTGTACAACCTTAATTGGAAGGAAAGAAAGGTAACTTATTAAAAGAGATGAAAATATGAGTTTAGTTACCTGCTTCAGGATAGTCAGTACCCGGTTCACTGTCCAATGCAATTTCTTCCAAAATCAATGCTTTGACCCTCTGCGCAGCAGCAAGCATCAAGTGGTCGGGAGGAAGCAACGCTGTCATTGTGCTAATCGCTTTTTCCGCTTGATCTCTGAAATAGGATGAAATGATAATCATCTCAAAAGTATTTCAAGAGTTTACCTTCATTAATTTCATTTTTTCAAAGAATTAAGGCAGATGGAACTCTGGTATCCTATAACTAGGCAAGTTTGCCACACCATAACTTTTTCACAGCTAAACTATGCAGTTATAATTTGAATTTTACCCACGATTAGTAAACTACCTATGTGACTTATTGAGAAATTAAATTTTGTATATTCATTCAATTCATAACCCCATAATATTAAAATCGTAATAACTCTAAGGCCCGCATTCAAAACAATTTCAGGTTCATATTTAGTCAAATAAAAACTTTAGTAAGTCAACTTGAACTGAACACTGTATTAAAAAGTCGTTGCGACTCAGCTGGAACTTGACTTGCTGAAGTTCTTAGATTAGTTCGAAGATTAGAAGTTCGAAGATTAGAAATCGTTTTGAATGCGTGTCTAAAATTATATCTCTTACATACATACAGAGAGATGTCTGAATGTTGAGTTGGTCTACACTCTACAGAACTGAATTTTTTCAATACTATAACTACCACAATTATTATGCTGACTGTCAATCATTGTCTGTGTTCGACGAAAAACTGATATGTTTTTATCTATTTCTCATAACATAACAAATGCAATAAACTATAAACAATGAACAGCAAAAAATAATTAATCTGTCTTTCATTTTTTTATCATCTTTGTCTAGTGTCAATATTTGAAACATTTTTATGCTCATATTTTTTTTTTAATAATATAATATCACGTAAAATTGATCAAAAGTATAATTATTAAGAAAAGTTTAAGTAGTATTCTGTATCATTAACTTTCAGAGAAGTACCAAAGGCTTACGCCACAACGGTTCCAATTCTAATTTATACAACAGTCCAAATAAAAACAATATAAATACTTTTAGTAAAAGGGTACTGAAAGTTTTTATTTGAATCGAGTAGCCCATATAAGCGAAGTGATTTTAACAGTCCAAATATAGCTAGGTTATGTGTCACTTTCACATTTTCGAATTACACCGAATATTTTTGTAGATGGTTTGTATTTTTAAACAATAAACTCAATTCATTTTTTTTTACAAAATACAACATCTGGAAAAGTAAGTTTGAGCTTGGGGATTAATAATTCTGTTAATGAAAAAGTAATTCATTGCATTGGCTGACCTAGCTATTGCAAAATGTCCGGAACTGTACTCGTGCACATAGAGTGCATAGGCCATGTCCTCCTGGGCGATGGCGACATGCAGGTTGTTGGGCCCGAACACGGCCTTCTTCAGGTTCAGCGCCGTCTCGTAGACGCGCACACTGTCCTTGATCGAGTCTGAGTTCATCAGGTAGAAGCCGTAATCGTGCAGTGTGTCTGCGAATCGCAGGTGCTCCTACAAATTCATTATATCCACATTACAAATTATCTGTTCTAAAAATAGATAATGTTCTTAAAATATGTTCTTAACATATAACAATGTTCAACTCCTAGGAAGAAATGGGAAAATTGTATCGTTCAAGATCTTGCAGAGAAGGGACTAACACCAAACGAAGCCCACGACCGAGACCCCTGGAAGCGAGTGACCCGAAACGCCGACTCCATCTGAGTTGGAAAAGGCTGAGAAGAAGAAGAAGAGATAACGTTCTTAAAATAAATTTAAATTTCCTTTTCTAAAAATTGATAATTTCCTTAAAATAGATAAGGTCCAGATTACAAATTTCATTTTCTCTTTGTCAATCTTCCAATTACAGTATAGTGCCAAGAATTACTGAAGACCGTCATAAATAATAACAAACTAACAAACAAATACATCACACAATTCTGGCAATAGGAATAAGTTCAATAATGTTGATTAGTAAGAAAATTCAAAATTCTTAGGGTCTCTTCATACTTTTTTTTTGAATAGAATAGAATTGTTTATTGATCAACAAATATAACATAATATATATGGATCGTGTCAAGTTAAAAACTACAAATAAAAAATAAATAGGCTATAATAGGTACAGTCATGCCATGAGAAAATGTCTTAAATTAGTCGCGACAATAAGTTATTCCGTACAAGCAGGCAAAACAAGGTGAGTAGTTCATTCTCATTTTAAAGTTAACATGTGTAAATTTAACATTGCAATATTTGACTATCGAGATATTCCTCTATTGTATAGAATGCGTTACGTCTCAGCAGTTCTTTTACTATTCTCTTGAATTTGCTGCTTGGAAGACTTCTAAATGTTAAGGGAAGTTTATTGAAAACAATAACCTGCTGGTATTTATGGCTTTTATAAGTCTTGTGCAGCCTTATAGAAGGTTTTATCAAGTCAAATTTATTTCTTGTGTTGTGATCATGATTTTCTTGCTGTTTCATAAAGTTATCTTCATTTTCCTTCATGTAAATCAGATTTACATAAATATACATACTAGCAAGGGTTGGGACGCTAAGTTTCTTGAAAGCATCTCTACATGACTCGTTGAATTTGAGTCCTGCAATGCATCTTAGCTAAGCTACACTGAAATACGTCTTATCTCCCAATGTTAAATCCAAGCTACGAATCTGTCCCGTTCACATTCGTAGCTTGAATTCAACATTGGGAGATAAGACGTATTTCAGTGTAGCTTAGCTAAGTGTGAAAAGACCCTAAGAATTTTGAATGTTCTTACTAATCTACATTATTGAACTTATTCCTATTGTCAGAATTGTGTTTGTCAAATTTGTTTGTTAGTTTGTTATTATTTATGACGGTCTTCAGTAAATTCTTGGTACTATAATTGGAAGACTGACAAAGAGAAAATGAAATTTGTAATCTGGTCATTATCTATTTCAAGGAAATTAAAATTAGTGTAATATATGCTTGTACGGTGAATTTTTCAGTTCCAAGAACTGGAAAAATAACCTTATTTGAACTATATTCAAGAATAAAAATTTGGGAGAGAAACAGGTTCCTGAATCCTGTTGAAACAGAATCCTGTTGGTTCTCTCCTGATCATTGACTTGATTAATAAACCTGTTTCAACAGGTTCCTGAATCCTGTTGAAACAGAATCCTGTTGATTCTCTCCTAATTATTGACTTGATTATGAAGTTTTGTAAATGAATAACGGAATGAATGAATAATGAAAAAATATTCGTATGGGTTTTAGTTGGTGGAGAGTTCTTTAAAGTGAACGCACACAGCAACAGACAGACGGAGAAAAATCCCTCCCCATGTGTTCGAATGAGGACGACATGACGTCTATATGTCTGCTCACGTCTGCGTGCAGACTTTATATTTTTCTCCGTCTGTCTGTTGCTGTGTGCGTCGGTCTTTACCTGGACTATTACGAACAAAGACAATGTTGGACTCTAAGCTCAGTCCGCCCTAAGTGGGCATATCACACTGTAATTTCTGTTATTCGAGTAATTTCACCATGTCTTTGTTTCATAACCTAAACACAAAATAATCAAAATCATGACCGCGAATTCATTACCATACCTCAATCTTGATCAAAGAAGAATATCCGATAGATATCCAACTTCGACTATAGTGTGGGAACTGAGATACGATGTAAACAAAAATGCCCCTGTGAGAGTTTTGAGAGTGTGGAGCAAGAAGACCGATTTTCAGTAGCTGCTCATTATATTTTTCCTAGACTGAACTGAATAATCACAATATGAGACTTAGTTTCCTTAAACGCATTGTGAACTGAGATTTACAGCAATTAAGAATGGATATGAGTCATCATTTTTATACGCACACAAATGAAAACTCTATGTTTAATAAATCAATCATGGTATTGTTGTCTATGTTTCTATGTTATTGTTGTCTCTCCTTTCCTTGACTCGACTACAAGCTATCAATTCAAAATCAAATAGTTTATTGCACAAAAAATGAATGGTACAAATAATCATTGTACAATAAACAGAATTGTGCTACATGTCGATAGCCTACTGTCTACTATCAACTATCTATGATGCGACCATCAACTATCAATATTCAATCTATCAACTACCTATGCGACTATATATGATATTAGATATGACTGTGCAATGGGGTGGGCTCTTATATGCAATGAAACTGTACAACAAAAAGAATTCATTATTCACTTTTTGGTGAACCCTACTCTTATTTATATGGAAGTTGAAAGAATTCAATATTGTAGTTATCTAAAGTTGGGTATAAAGTGAGTCAGCATACCTTGCCAAAAGTGTCGCGTGCCAAACTGACCGCCTGCCGTACCAGGATGCCAGCCTTGGTGAACTCGCGCTTGAGCACGCATGCGCGCGACGCCTGGCACATCGTGTCTATGGTGATGCGCGCCGATACACCCGCATCTAGCTGCTTGATCGCTTCCACACTCCATCGGTAAGACTGCAACCAATCAATCAATATTTGCCTCCACTATTTATACAGGGTGTAACAAGAAAGGTGTAACAGCCAAATAACATAGATTCAAAATAAAATTTGCAACAAAAATTGATCAGTAAAATTGTCTTATATCTTAGCCAAAAACTAAATCAAATCATTTATTTGCCATACAATAAATACATATTCAAAACATAATAAAAGAAAATACATAATTTTTTAATCAAAAGTATAAAATAAAAAATAAGCATAAATAATACCAAAATCATAATTAGATAGGCCTACTTTTCAATGGTAATTTGGCATCACCAGCAAAAGGAATTACGCCTTGCCCGCTGGTGAGAGTTGCAATCAGTTAGTTATGCTTGAATAAATCTGTTACATTGGTTGTTTCCTAGTTTAATACAATAATAGAGAAAAAAATAATCCACGCTTTAAAATATGTTTTTAAAAAATTAGATAATGCTTTCAATTGAAAAAAAAAATAGTTTTCTATTATCCAATTTTTAGTATTTTGTAATTATCTAATTTTCAGTCTTCTAATTTTCATTATAAAATCTTCAGTCTAATATTCAGTCTCAAATAGAGAATTAAAAAATATGATTGATTGCTATGTTTGTGGCTCCGCTGGTTCCACGACAATTACGAATAAATCATTCGCCTTTACTAAAATTCCCTTACAGTGGAACACATAATGAGTCCAATAATACAGAGTGTTACACGAAAGGTGTAATAGATTATACTTGAAATTTGAAACAAAAAATGTTTAGTAAAATTCTTATATATCGACCTTAATTATAGAGATTTGTAGATTTTTGAAAAACGTCAATAACTATCAATCAATATCTAATTCTAAGGATATAGTTGGGAATTATAGTTGGAGAAATTTCCAATTAGATTCACATTATTCGTTGCTTTGTTTGGCGGTTTCGAACTTGTTATGAGCGCTCAAAGTTGAAAAAGTACATCAACAGTTTGAAAGTTCCTAAAAAGTTCAAACAAAGGAACAAACTATATGAATCTTTATTTATAAAATAACATCATAGTACCCTTTTATGAAAAGTTTTTAATATAAAATAACAGATTAGAAATACAAATTAAAACTTACTAGTTTCGATGTATCACATCTTCAGGTTTTAAAAATATATGAATCTTATTGGAAATTTCTTCCTCTTTCCAACCATATCCTTAGAATAAGATTTCGACTGAGAGTTTTCTAGTTATAACGTTTTTTGAAAATATAGAAAAAATTACAAACATAATCATGATTTCCACTGTAAGGGAATTTTTGTAAAGGCAAATGATTTATTCGAAATTGTAGTGGAACCAGTAGAGCCACACACATAGCAATCAATTTTTTTTTGAATTCTCTATTTGAGACAGAATATCAGAAAATAATATTATCCATAGTATAATCGTCATTAAATATTATTCATAAAACATATTAATTTAACACATATCGCAAATTTATCATTTTTCAAAAAGAGAAACCTTTCATACACTCAGTGCCGGTTGCACAAAAGCCGGTTAAATTTTAATCGTGATTAATTCCATGAGAACCAATCAGAGAAGCCGTCTTATCAAGAAGGCCTTCTGATGTTATGGTAACCAACCAAATTTTGGTTGTTTATTCCATGCTGCTTCTTGTGGGGTAAAGAAATAATTGTGAGTCTGAAAAGAAATAAATCAGTAACAAGATCTGAAATTTACTATTCCTCGATTCGTTTCATATCAATTTATTAATGCGGCAATTACAAATTTTGCTCTTCTTATTGTAATTCTTGAAATTTTATTATTTCAATTGTTATGTAAAATTTACTTTGAAACTTATTAATTTATTCATGTGGAAATTACGAATTTGTTTTCCTAAGAGACCTCATTTCAATGGATTATGAGAATATTATAACCGATCAATGTTTTACTAATAATAAATTACCTCATCATAGTTGCTCATACAGTAAGCAGAAAACGAGAACAAGGTGTAGAGACTGGCCAAATTGATAGTTTGTCCTTGTGCCTTCAATTTTTCCACTAATTCTTCCGCTAGCTTTTGAGTCATCTGCGATTTTTGTACCATTGAAAATATGGCTTGTGCATACAACAATCTGTAAAAAAAGCAATTAACTTGATAAATAGTCGGAAAAGAACGATCTTGATTTGTGTTGGAAAATATACATGCAGCTTTTGTTCATAAATAAGAATTACAACAATTATGCACATAATAATGAATCGATGCTTTCAAGAAGCAAATTAATTTCAATGTTGCTAATGAAAATCAATTGATTCCAATTAAAATTAACACAGAAAAAAATAAGAACATTTGACAATAGTGTGTGGAATGACTTGGTCGATAGTTGTTCATTTCATTAATTACGAATGCAATCAATTCATTAAAATGTTAATTAGAGTGCCGAATAAGACAGATCTTCAAACACTTCCGTGAAAACGTTTTTGAATATTGATTCCATTCTGGACTAAAAAGTGAATTCTAGTGAAACTAAGTAACAAAGCAAGTAGTAGCTAATACAATAGACCGAATTCTCCCATAATTTAATTTTTGAGGAACTATCATTCAAAAATAGCATAGCAATCAGCCATTCTTGAGCAAACAAAACAGTACATACTATTAGGAGTTTTAGGAGGATATAGGAGTTTTCAATTCGAGAAGATAGAAAAATATCTATAGGCCTAACGATAGAAGATCGTTAAAATTCTTTTTCAAGGGAAAATTAATCGATTATTTTCTTGTTGAAAATGAATAAATGGTAAATGAGTAATAATTATTCATAATATGGACAAATATTGATCTGCGGGATGTCTTTTCATAATTTATAGATCAAATTCATGATACATACAGAAATAGTTATTTCAGAATTTCTCGATCGGATTCAAATTGAATTATGAGCAAAAGGTTCTTATAAATACAATCGATCAACAGAATCATATAAGCTTAAAAGTAAATATTATCATCGAGAGCAGAATTAATGCAATTCAAAAATAAAATTTTCAACAATACCAAATCTAGAATATTGAGTTTACAAATTTATACTGGAAAAGTAATGAAAATGAGGAATCAATGGAATCAAGTACCTCAATAAAATTTAATATAAATTATGAGAATCTAGTAAGAAAATAATTGTGACCTAATTATTATAGTTATGGGCAAATGAGTTTGAAGATTAAGGTTTTCAAGGTCAGTATATCACTAGAACATGAGCGAATTGGCGAGTTTCATGATACTAGAAATAGATTAAAAATTGAAGGTTGACTCACTTGTGACAGCATTGCAATGTATACCTCCAGGCTTCAACTGATGGTGGAAGTTCCAAGCAAACGTTCAGACATTCTGATAACACTCGCTCGCTTTCAGCAAACCAGCCAGCCTCGCTTAGAAATCCACCTGGAATGTTCACATAATGTCAAATAATGTCACCAGAAAGCCGTACACAAAGGACTTGGACATTATAAGACAGAGAAGGCCAGCGAAATACTACAAGATTCAACAAACACTAATGAAAAATTGAATAAAAGAAGATAACAGATGTTGATGAATGTCTCTGATGAAAAACTCTGATCAATATTAATAATTAATGAAAAAAAATATTAATTGATGGTTACCAACCACCTTAAATACTTCTACTACAAATACTGTCAACAGAGAGAACAACTAGAAGGGAATTTAACCAAAGAACAAAATTGATAGCAACTAATTTGGATTTTCGTCCAAACGTTAATTAATTTTATCACAGCTTCTTGAACAATTCTTTATTCATTTATACAATAAGTAAATTATCAAAATGATAGGGAGAGGAAAAATGAGGTAACTTTGTGCTATTCCTCTCCCAAATTTAGATAACACATAGTCCAAAATAGGTTAAGTCTTGTAGTTCTTCAATTCACAAAATTTTCATTCTTCAAGTATTTTTACAACATGAATAAACAAAGATATTATCAATCAACTGAATACAATATTTTATATTATACTGATGAAAATAGTTGACTCATTAAGAACTGCTATTATTGAATATCAATAATCGGAAATTGAATTTCTCTTATGGTGGTTCCAAGTAATATTAGTCGGTTAACTTACCAAGTCGAATTCCCAAATTGATGAAACTAATTTTATTTTGCGTTTCAAAAGTACGTCTTAAAAGGTAGTTCATTGTCAACGTTTTGTGTACATGCTTTCCATGGTCTATGACAGCCTGAAAAATGAGTAACTTATTATAAATTATTTCTGGACAACATTATTATTTTTGAACACATAATTTCCATAGAAGTGATGGTATTACTCGAAGATGAGAGAATATAGCGTAGAGTATAAAGGTATCAAGTCATAGTATAAAGGTATCAAGTCATAGTATAAAGGGTCCGGCGATAAAATCTCCTTGAAAGGTTGTATAAAACAGTAAAAAATTAACAGAAAACACATCTTTATTCATCAACACTTAATACCATATTATTTTCAATTATTTCGATTTGAAATCTTTAACGACGTGCTCTATTGACATGTTCAGGAACTTTAAACCTAGTTTATACGATGTCAATTGGCGAGACAGTTGTCTTTGGACAATAATTGCTATTACGTGGTTGCGGATTGTCGGAGGCCAGGCCAGTTAAACGAGAAGACGTTTAACGCAGCCAACTATTGGCACGTCATTTGACAGCTAAACATGTCCGAGCTCTCGTCATCTGTTTTGACTAAACAGCTGAACTGGCAAAACCAAGACAGCGCTACTGGTCTACACCGTTCACACGGCACCAATTGTCGCGAAAACTAAGATTCCGAGTGGTGGGGGGCTCGCTGGGTCCAATTGACTGTTCATAGTCTACTCCCGGAGACAGTTGAATTTCGGGCCAATTAGTCTGAAGTGTTTATAAGAAGACAATAATTTCATGCCAGTCAGTTGCCTTATGACAATTGTCTCGCCAATTGACATCGTATAAACTAGGCTTTACTGACGGTTCTCTATTATTTTACACAACATTCCTCATGAAAGATCAAGAAAACATCGGATTTATATTCTGGTGATTTGTTTTGGAGGCACTTGGAGGCTGTAAAATAATCATCATTCTATAAATCTGAAAAAGCTTAAGGAAGCCATCAACATGAAAGAGACAGACATTCCAAGAAAAATGACACGTAAACTATAATTAACGGCAGGGAAGACTAGGTCGATGCGTCAACAATGGAGGAAGTAGATCAATTGTAATTTCCTAATAAACAATAATGTAATATAGCTTACAGTAGTTTATCAATGAAGGTAATATGTTTAATTTCATATATTATAAATTGTTAGTTATAAGGTCTAGTCTAAGGTCTTATTATTATATTGTAACTACGATTATAATTTAATTGAAATTAAATTAGGGAGGATTTTTCCCGAACCCTATACCTAGCAAGCGCTAGTAAGATATTTTCAGATAGAGCACCTAACAGAAGATGGTTTATTCTTTTTGCACTACAATATTAATGATTCAGTCACCAAAGAAAGAGAAACTGATAAATAAATGCATTTATTTAGTTTACTTCCTACTCAAGTAACTCATGAACATGGAAAGGAATAAATCTTGAGAATCTATTCCAGTGTAACACGTTTGTAAATGAAGTTGTTTTTATCCAAATTGAATAATTCATAAATAAAAGATAGACATAAGCAATATAAGCAATAATAACAGTCCAGAACAATAAGTACTGTATCTAATATGAAATTTGTTAATACGTGAGTAACAAGAGAACAATAGTTGCGAACATCTAAGCAATATCATCATTATTTTGTAAACTATAGTTGGAATGATCACTGATAAAGATGTTTACCTGAAAACTTCTCAATAGTTGTATTCTCTTATTGGTCACCTTTAACATTCGAGTGAATGTGTTCAAGTCTGAGAATTCAATTCCTAGCTCACATAGTTTCTCTTTGGAGTAGAGCTGAAACAGAATAGACATTATTTAATTTAAGCTAATACTGTCATGAAATATATTAGCAATGATAAGTTCTGTGGGGTATTTAATTGAAGAATTCCCTTTATTTAAGAAAATTATTTCAATGTTTAAATATACATCAATACAGTAGACGAATTAGCACAAAATATTGATGATAAATAGACATTATAATAAGATGGATAATATTAAAGTGTCAAAAATCATCGACTTTCAAAATTTAAATATGCATAGCAGTTTACAAGAATTTATTATTGAAATAAATCTGCAGTTTGAAGAAAGTCATTTTCGTTGTTGGTTATCCATCTTATTTCACTGGAATTAATACTGTTGTATTCTTATATAAATTCAAAGTGAAAAAACACTCACACTCTTTGGTGTGGCGACGCGTTTCGTACTGGTGTTGCACATTCTCAAGCCAAACAGAAACTAAAGTATTTAAGGTTATGAGGATCAGTGTTTGGTCAAATCCCCCCCTCCACCCCTACCCTGACCAAATATTCAGCCTCATAACCTTAAATACTTTAGTTTCTGTTAGGCTTGAGAATGTGCAATACTAGCACGAAACGCTTCGCCACACCAAAGAATGTGAGTGTTTTTTCACTTTAAAGTTATATAAGAATACAATGGTAAATAGTTATTTGTGCAACTAGTGCGCAAAGTGTCAGTTTGCTGCACCGAAAGAAACGTTTACGCCCGAGCCGTAGGCGAGGGCGGAATGGTTTCTTGAGTGCAGCAGAGGAACTTTGCGCACGTATTTCACATTAAGTTTTTCCTACAGTTACCATTGAATATGAAAAGTGGGTGATTATGGGTAAAATTGCCTGAAATCCATCAAATAACTTAGTAGTGTTTGCATGGCGAGGCGGCTGTGTGGTGTGTGCTGTGGTGGCACTGTGCTGTTGCTGTCCTCGATATAATATATAATAGTAATAAATAGCGCGTTGTGCTTCGTTGCACCTCTGCTCACTATAGCAGCCACAGCAGTCACTGTTACCAACTTCATTTTGATTTTGCTGCACTGTTGCTCCATATAACCTACTAAGTATTTTGCGTTGCCATGTTGCAAATCTGGAGTGCAGAAAAATTTTTCCCGCACTAGAGCGGAAAAGTGATTCTTTGCGTTCTGTAATCAGTGCAGCAATGGCCACTTTTCAACGTAACTGTAGGAAAAAGTTATTTTATTTTCATTCAGGAGAGATATAGCTCGAGGTTCATTTTTTTATTTTAAATCATTTCAATGATTTCAATTGATGAAGAACAGACAAAAGTGAAGCAGCGACTGTCAGACGACTGAATGGATTTTCGACATCAGAAGCAACGATGATACTGTGGTGAATACATTTTAATTATGGAAATTATCCAATTAGAAAGAAATTAGTATAGATAAAAAGTTGCGCACACGTGTCTTCTCATTGAGACGCAATAATGCCTAATCATCATTGTTCAAATATTATACTATAATGTGTACACAACAGAGAACGGACAGGCGTTGAGTTTCAGAGGTCTTAAAAAGGATACGGATATTGATATGGATTTAGGGATATCTATATCCTTCTAAGACCAATCTGACCACTTTCTGTGTGCTGATAAACTGAAAACTTGACGTACTGGAATCTTGAAAAATGTAATATATACAACTTCATTTACAATTTTCACATCAACAGACTGATACGGGTTGAGAAATCTAAAAAATAATGGAACAGATCCTAACTCTATAGAAGCCGGATTATTTTATCCCTCCTAGTACCACGTTGGGTCGTATCCGACCCCAGGCGCCATTGCTTATCGTTTTGTGGGCATCTTGGAGGGGGAAATGTCACCCCCTTCCATGTAACCTTTCCTTCAGTATTTCTCCAGGCACAGACCAGAGCTTAGGTTCGTGATAAGTAAACTTTTTTATTATCGCCAATTTAAATGTTAGGTGTCAAGTACGGGGTCGCTTCCGACCCCACATGGCCTTTCTTGTTCAACTTATTTCGATGCTTATTGTTTGAATTACACTATTCAATTTGCGTTCTCGTTAAGTGGAATAGTTATTACACACTTTCAGCTTGTATATACTTGATCGTGGGTAATGATAGAAATGAAATTTCAACTTACACATAGAAATGAAATCTGTATAGATGTATAGAAACACCTTATGAAGTTCCCAGAGAGAATATAACTAGTTTATAAATTATAATGGATTGTTTCTATCCTATCTAGGCATGTCTTCACGTATTTCTATGCCTTTTTTATGCAGATTTAGTTTTTAATTTGTAAATACCAGCAAGCTTGTTCGTGGTTTAACCACACTCTGATGTAGATTTAGAACCACTGGAAAGCTGGAATTTTGTACTCATATTATAAAAAGTTTTTAATCATTCAAGTGTTTTTTCCCTTTTAAATATATGAATGTTCAAATAAATAATATTTTCAATCGAATTCAAATGAAATTTTGTGAGGGAAAAATCATAATTGGGGACTGGGTCGGAACCGACCCCACCTGGTCTTCTATGTCTCATGCAACCACGTGGTACTAGGAGGGTTAAATATCTACAGCATGGTCGAAACCCTTCAAATATGTTCACTGATTCGCCTGTCTCTGAAGAAGCACATTCACATAATTCATTCTGATTAAATTTGAGTAACTATTCAAACAAATATTTAAAAAAGGAAAAACAGTCCAAGATTTGTTGGCTGCAAAATGTATTCTCAGAAACAGATTTTGTAGATTGGCATAAATATGGAGTGTTTTGTGTGAGGAGAACGACATTGCCAATTCTAATTGCTTTTGGAAGCTTTTTGTAATTCGACTTGAAGCAGCAGCCGGTTTGGCCTTCACTAAAGAATTTATCGCGTTACTGTGAAGTCGATTTCCGCTATATGAGAGAAATAATATAAATGCAGTATCTGAAGAAATTGGACCAAACTAGACGGTCGTAATCTGACCAATTATCTTCGACGAGAAAAACATAAGTTTATGCCTTTATGGAATAAAAAGAAAAAAATGTATGGTTCAAATAGGTTCTTGTAACAAGTGAAATATGTGGCACAAGACTATTTTCAAGTTAATTCTAGTAATGTGAACATAATAATTAAAAATCATTATTTACGATAAAAATTCAATTGTTAAATAATAATTTGTTCTTTTGACGATTCACCTCCTTCAAGATTATGCTAAAACCAAAATCAAAACATTGGTTTGAAATTTATTGATTGATATATGAGAAAAACTTCAAAAAAAACTTCAGTTGAGTTCTGGAAACACATGAACATCTTAGGAGTTAATAATCCACTAAAAACCCTTCTTATATCAAAACATGTACAGCATATTAAGATAAACAATATTAAGGCCCTATAAAAATTACATAAACACATTTCAATGAATTATTGATATTGAATTCAATGCATTACAATTGTATGGTGTTGAACATACATTTATCCTTGTTTCTCAGAATTACTATTGACTCTACTAATATCAATTCATGATTCTTCCAATAGAGAATACTAAATAAAACATTGCAATATGGCTGTGCTTCTCATCATTAATTTATTTTTCAACCTCAGTTTCTCTATATCAGGAAGTGTAGCAGTGAGTATTGTTTGTGTAACAATTAAATCTATTCCCAATCCAACAGCTACTTTTCAATTAAGTGTCTTTATTCAAGATTAAATGACTAAAACATTCTTCTTAGCACAGACGAGTAAATTATATCGTGAGTTGAAATATTTTCTACTCATAAAGTTAAAACAATATTGTGTTCAAATCAAATTATGTGAAGAAAACTTTCACAATTCAGTTCACTAGAGACTGCCAGCGGCAATGTTATCTGTTGAATAACACAGTTTGCTTTAACTATCCAAATTGGTGACCAAAATCACACAGCAACGTTCAACAATAATATAACAGATCATCCATTGAAACGTTCACTTTCCCGCTTTCAATGATGCACGTCTATTTACACAGTAAACAGAGTGATTGTTTGCGATGGATGTAAACCAAATACAAATTACTTTTCCTACAGTTACGTTGAAAAGTGGCCATTGCTGCACTGATTACAGAACGCAAAGAATCACTTTTTCGCTCTAGTGCGGGAAAAATTTTTCTACACTCCAGATTTGCAACATGGCAACGAAAAATACTTAGTAGGTTATATGGAGCAACAGTGCAGCAAAATCAAAATGAAGTTGGTAACAGTGACTGGGCTGCTATAGTAAGCAGAGGTGCAACGAAGCACAACGCGCTAATTATTATTCATTATATATTATAACCAAGGACAACGAGGACTTTAGGATTTTAGGATTAAGGTTTTTATCAATAATAAAATTACACAGAAAAACATTTGATGGATTTCAGGCAATTTTACCCATAATTACCCACTTTTCATATTCAATGGTAACTGTAGGAAAAACTTAATGTGAAATACGTGCGCAAAGTTCCTCTGCTGCACTCAAGAAACCATTCCGCCCTCGCCTACGGCTCGGGCGTAAACGTTTCTTTCGGTGCAGCAAACTGTCACTTTGCGCACTAGTTGCACAAATAACTATTCCAGGCAGTAGAAAAAATTAAAATTACAATTCCTGTTTCTACAATGCCTGCCTTTGAACGTATTTTCAATAATAATTAGTGTTAATAGATATAATTGGCGTAATTATACAGAGAACAAGAATATGATTCTGTTGTGCTAACCTGTTGAGATTACAAACCAATTTGTGCGTGACATTGCTGCATCAAGCAATGAAAAAGATAATTTGGAATGAACATTTATTGAAAAGTAACGCCGCACACAGCAGCAGACAGACGGGGAAAAAATCAAATGTCTGCATGCAGACGTGAGCAGACATATGGAGTCAGATGGACGTCTGCTCGCGTTGCAACATCCAAACAATTATTGAGGAGGGAATTTTTCTCTGTCTGTCTCCAGACGTGTTCAGACTGCTTCAGGTTGTCTGCTGCAGTCTGCGTTCGCTTTGAGACTCCCTGGACCCTAACATTATATATTATGATCAGTGTAACATTGTACTAAATGAATGCTCTTCGGATTACAGAAATAAATGTAGATACTAAGAGAAAAATTATGATATTTTCAATGTCTAATTTTAGGAAAGGATTTCCGGAAAGATCTCTCCTCAACTGCTAAAAGACAAAAACCATACTGTTCGGCCTCAGAATTGGCAAGCAATATGATCCCTTAAGTGAAGTTCTTGAGCTTTACACTGGATCATAAGCTTACCTGGAGAGATCACAAATACAGGGAGTTAGTTGCAGGCAGAATAGGGACTGTTCTTGCTCAGGAGTTTCAAAGACTGTATCTCAGAGGCCCACCACATGCTACTTTGCCTTCAACCAAAATTTAGTTGCAAATAATATCACATTGTAGGAAGGTGCAACCGAGTTAAAAGGGATATTGCTATTACAAAAGAAAATCATGAATGATGTATAAAGCTGATTATATGGCAAATTACAAGCCTCTAATTATTGCAAATGAACGTATTACGACTATCTTCAATATCTACATTTTCAGGCCTGCTATGAGAGATTTTTGAACCAGCCTACCAGAGGAAAGTTTCAAATGGCACTTTAGATTGAACTTTCCATACTGTAGATTGGAGTACCAAGAGCAGCTTGGCCTATCAGAAGCCAAGGTCCTGAACATCCAAGGCTTTGAGTATACTTCAGGCTATCCTAAGGACATTCTTACAAGCTAGCTCCTTCTAGCCTCTATACTCTAGTCTTGATCCTCACCGACGGGAAGAAATTTTGACGATTCCCCCAGTCATTGAACTGTGATATTTTGATAGTGAACTTGATCAGTGATATTCTGCCACCTGTTGCTTGGTTGTATGCTTGAATGCATGTCTCTGTTTTGAAATATTTTACTGCTTTCATCTGAAGGATTGCAATGATGGAAGTTTATCATGTTTTCCTTGTGGACATGTTTCCCTTGCCAGCTACGTTCTAGGGGTTAAGGTAGACTTCACAAAAACCTTGGAAAGGGCCCAAAAAAGGTCAAACATAAGTGTTAAGAATAAAATGACGACTCTCGACCTGTACGGTTAACAAATTCATGGGGGGAGAGAAGTCAATTTTACTGAATTGGTTGGTGGGAGAACCACCACAGACCACATCAAATTAATATCAGGAATACCAATCATCTGTCAACTCCATAGAACCAGTATAATAACAAGAAGGAAATGTGGCAAATATATTAAAGAGCCTTATTTAGAAAATGTTCTCAATCATTAAGATAGATACTACTTTGTCATGCATGTCTAACCTAACTCAGCCAGGAATTTTAAACCCTTCAACTCAACAAATTCTATTGAAATATAAGGTACGGTATTGATCTAAATAAAAAAAAATAGTTTAAAAATTGAATAAAAGATATTTTTGACTCTGAGTATAAATTAAAATTTTAAAAGATTAACCAATTTGTTACTTTTAAACTTGTAAATGTGTAAAAATTCCATAAGCTGCTCAAAAATATTGCCCATAAAATTGAAATTTTACAAGCAAATGGATTCAACATAGGTACTTGAATAAGTTAATAATGTAGACTGTTCCTAATAGACTAACAAATAAGTAAGTGGTCTATCTCAGGGTAATGGTCCAAAGTTTCATACAATATAAATAAGGTAGGCTATATTTTATTACTCACCATGTAGTAAATATCAAATAAGATATTGTTCGGAAGCATTGCAAGATCGTTGATTTTCTTTAGAGTTTGATAACATGATATAACTGATGAAACGCTCAAATCATAAAGCGAACTAGTCATCTTTCAACAAGCAGTCTCCATAAAATATTGAAACTACAAGATAAAACAAAGACGTTCAATACAACCTAACTTTACATACCATACCACGAACTAAACTAGTGAAAGAAGGCGACAGGCGACCCATCCAGGAATAAAAACAGATATTGTGGGAATTACCATAAGAAAAATTTACCTTTTCAAGATTCACACAGTAAAATATCAATCAAATCTAAATAAGAACAAAAAATTCAATAAGAAATATTATGTCATTGGGATAAAAAAAAGATTTCCCTCATCATTCTTGAATTTATCATACAATATAATAAGAAAATACTTGATTGACATTGAATTATTAAATTGATATTATATTCAGAACAAAATTTCCCTTTTCCGAGTAGGAATTAGGAATGTAAAGCACAACATGTTCATAAAACAGCTGTTCAGTGATCAGCTTCAGGAAATAACAAAACAAAGCAGTTGTGATTGTTTTCTGCTACCAATTTTCAAATCTATTCTAATTTTTTGGTATCGTTCAATCATTCAATTCTATTTGCTTATTTATTATTCTTCATACTTGATCAAAATTGTGGGAGTGTTTTGCATTTATAATTATGGTTAATTGATGTTACATAATATTTGCTTTCATACTACATTCTCTTTTACTTATTCAATCTAAAAAGGTTAGTAGTTATGTTGATTGTTAATTTAATTGAAAAATTATTCACATTTATTAAGGAACTATTGCTAATGTTCTGAAAAATATATCTCTATAGCTTCAATATCATCTTCGTCTGTAATTTTATCTTATGTCATTTATCACATTTTATATCATGCATTCAAAGTGGCGTGATGTTAATTTTTTGGCTCTTAAGGCTTTTATGTAAATTCAAAATTTGAATTGAAACTTTTTTGGACTTAAAATTCTGTGTAAATCAAATAATGAACTCCACATAACCTCTGTACTGTTTATTTCATATTAAGGTTAAAACTAGTTTTTGGCGAATGCATCTGTTGTTTTCACTTAGATTGTTTCTATTGTCTATAAATAAATATCCAAAGGCATGTTCAGGGCCATGTCTTCCTGGATAGATTGTGTCAAATAAAAGCATGATACATAAACTGTAGGCAGCGTCACAGTCCAGCAAAACTTTCGTTGAAAAAATCCTGTAACTGGTAGAAGCTCCTTCCAACAAGCCACTTTGACAATGAGCTTCTGAACACTTGAGTGTTCAGTTCATGAGAATAAATGAATAAAGAGATGAAAATTAGCTATTTTTAGACTATTTGATCAGAATTTTGTGAAGAAATAGTTTTTGGCAGTAAGCCTGTTGTTCCTTTCCCAATCATTCATAATTTCTCAAAGAAAATGGCCCCCTTTACCACAACTTCTCTAAATTTTAATTGGTAGCATTACTTCATCAGTTTAAATTTGTAAAGAAAACATAAATTTAGTTTATTCCTGAATTTAATCTCTTCCCTTATTCTGTGATAATAGCCTACAATTGAAGTCAAATAAATAATAATCATAGATAGAAAACACATGGCGTTAGGATAGTTGACTGTGGGGACCATGGGAAACAAGTCCTGTCATTAGGTAGCTTCTCACGACCAATCCAGCGCTGTTGCTCTATCTTGTCGGAAGATTACTTGCTTGTTACTTGTTTTGTCTTCTCCGTAGTCAGTGACCAGGGAATCGTCAGTTAAAGTTTTTCTGTTCATAATTTGTCAATTGAAGGGAGAGCCACAGCTGTAAATTACCCTAGTAATGTAAAGTAGGCCTACCAGTTACAGTTAAATCACCCAAAAATCAAACGACCCTTTATTTTTGAGCCGGGATATGGCACAAAATAAAGCAGTAATTACTGCTGTCAAAATATAAACCTGTTTTGAGTTCCTATTTCTATGTGCAAGTTACTCATTCAAAGTCACAATTTTTCCCTTAAGATTACATAATTTAATTCCAACTTATTTAATTTATACATAGAATTCTCATAGTAACATATTGATGACTTAATGCAATATTCGAAGAAATACAGTATCTGGTTTCCAAAATGGACGATTCATTTGATATACAGAGATGGTAAAAGTTATAGAAACAACTTAATATTTCTTTCACAAAGTAAATTGACTAATGGTTCTGATCCAATTGAATGTAATTGACAAGAATGTTGAGTCATTTTGTTTTATATTATACAAAAAGTTAGTAATGTATGCATCGTTTAGATAGCTTACGTGTAAATTTGCAGTAAATATTAATTTCATCATAAAAAGTCAAGTGACAGATTTTTAAATGCTTTTTTCAGATAAAATTGATTAAATAAATCATACAAGTTATATTCACGGAAATGCAAATCAATCGATTGAATCAACTATGAATGAGCTGAAATCCCCGACGAATTCCAGCTATGGCTATTCCATTCCCCTCATGTGTATGTCAATTATTTTCAACCTGCAAGTCCCCTAAAAAGACCAGTTACACACCCTTATTCTTTAAAGCCTTTGCAGCCGTATTCATAACTTATTTTGGAATTTGCGTTCTAATATTCCTTTTTCAATTGATCAAAACATTCTGTAAATGTGCAAAGAAAAGTCAGGTGAGCTTTAATTCAATGTACAGTATATCATTTTTGTATGACTAAGTACTCTAGTCAACCAGTACCTAATCAGTAAATAATACATAATATTCCACCACAAATGATTAAATGAAAACAAATTTCAGTGTCTGGTACATTACATTAGTACATTAGGCTGAGACACCAGTAACTGTACAGATATGCATTTTCAATAAGGGGGCTATTTATAATTGAACCCCAAAAGTGGCTCGCCAGAATATTAAACGTAATAGTTATTTGTATATCTAGAGTGAAATGTGCTGTTTTTTCTCCCTGAGGGAAAAGTTTGAAGCCCGAGGCGAAGCCGAGGGCAACAATTTTCCTGAGGGAGAAAAAACATTTTTCACTCGTGATATACATAACATTTTTCCTCCACCTACATTTTTATAAAAACTGCTAATAAAATAATTTTTATATTATCTGCTCGACCACTATCTTTCTGTTTTTCGGAGGTTACTTTATTTCTCTTCAACATTTGGGTTTCTATATTCAGACTCATTCAGTCTACTTTAATTTAGACTTAGATATTGTAACATAATAAAAAACATCACATCGCCTCCATTCACAGTGATTATCTTTATTCGGGTGTTATCTTAAGACTATGAAGATTTATTCTCATCTATGGTATATTTATATACTGTGAACTCAGAAGCCAGGCACAGTCGTCGTGCATCTAACAATTATTATTATCACAGTTGCATGGTCTTTTTTTGTAAGATGGGAAGACCTATTCTTGGTGGCTATACTTTTATATTTCATGGATTTGTTGCGTGAATCAAATCCAAAAGTATGTTTCCGGAAATAAAAATCGATTTAATCAGACTTCCTATTATTAAACTCTGTAGTTCAAAGTACATACTCTGGTATGCAAATACGAAGGTCATCAATGAAACTTCCTTCCTCTCTCACTTACACCTTCCTATCTTATTGATATGTGCATATTAATTGTATATTTGTCATCAAAGATTCCAATTTGTTATTTGAGCTCATATTGAAAGATTCTTTATTTCATTGAAATTTATTATTCCCAAAATGTTTCAACAATTCTAATAAATGAACCAATTTTCCTTTGTTGCACTACTACTCAGGACAAGTTGATAGTGTGTAAATAGGTCATGTTTTCAGTGATAACAAATTAACTAACGTTTTTATCCTTATTGAAACAATAATAATAGTTAATCAAATTCATTGAGTCAACAAAACTCTACGCCAGTAGCCTATATGATTGGATAAATTATTGTCTTGATTTTATATTGGTTCCAACATTATTCATTAGCCTACTTGTTTCTAAGGAAATTTCATGATAAGGATTTTTATGATTTCTAAAAATGTTCTTTGATTTAAGCTTCATTACTGATATCAATAAATATTTTTTTTTCAGAATTGTTGCTGTGAATCATGTACTCCTGCTGTAACTAACTAGACATGGCAGATAAATTAACGAAATCTGGCCTCTATTTCGATGAACTCAACAAGATTCGGGTTTTGGAGCCAGAAATATCAGTGAAAACAAACGAACTCAAAGAAGAATGCAAGGACTTTGATCAAAGTATGTAATATGCATGTAAATGAATATTTGAGTTGAGTTACTTGACAACCTTTAGCCGTAACGATTTATGTAAATTAATAGATTCCGATTTTTATTGTTGCAACTATAGTCCATACAAAATTACTGGTTAGAACAGTTTAAATACCACTCCATGTTTTATATGGATATGTAAATGAATATCTGAGTTGAGTTACTTGACATCCTTTAGCCGTAACGATTTATGTAAATTAATAGATTCCGATTTTTATTGTTGCAACTATAGTCCATACAAAATTACTGGTTAGAACAGTTTAAATACCACTCCATGTTTTATATGGATATGTAAATGAATATCTGAGTTGAGTTACTTGACATCCTTTAGCCGTAACGATTTATGTAAATTAATAGATTCCGATTTTTATTGTTGCAACTATAGTCCATACAAAATTACTGGTTAGAACAGTTTAAATACCACTCCATGTTTTATATGGATATGTAAATGAATATCTGAGTTGAGTTACTTGACATCCTTTAGCCGTAACGATTTATGTAAATTAATAGATTCCGATTTTTATTGTTGCAACTATAGTCCATACAAAATTACTGGTTAGAACAGTTTAAATACAACTCCATGTTTTATATGGATATAGTTTTGAGTTTGACTCAAGTAGTAATTATCCCCTCATTCCAGCCTTTGCCTGTGTGAATTGTACATCCAGTATTCCAGTCAGTCTACACCTTAGACCAGATATAGAATTCTATATAGATTCTATATCTGGTCTAAGGCTGCACTGCATCGCTCAAACGAGTACAGGTCGCTACTCTTCACTGCCTATCTACAGGTAATTTTTAATTGTACTAATTCCTTTTTTACCCGCGGTCCTTCAAGTTCTTATTTATTGTGAAACCATCATCCAATTGCTTTTGACTTGGAGAGACATGCGCAGTAGCATTTTCAGCGACTGGTAGGGATACAGCGGCGGCGATGTTGCTGTCCTAAACCGGCCAGCGTTCTCTAATTTCTAGTGAGTGTTGAAGTGCTCATGATACACATACGAACTTTCCTCTCTAAAAGCCTATCCCTATTTTTTTCCTTTTTCTTCATCAAAGACCAGTGAACTGGATAGATGACGTCATGAAATTACTTCTAAGATGGCAGGTCAGGCTATGTTGTCCTTGTGTGCTTCAAAATATTCACTCATGGTGTAGAATGGGGGTTTCTTCAGCCATGTCACTATTTTAATTTTAGAGTCACTTTCTTGCAGATTCCTCACATTGACAGGTAGGTCGTTGAAGAAGCGAAGGACAAAAATGGGGAAAGAGTCCTTCTTCTTACTTGTTCTGCAGCGTGGAATATCTATTGCAAGCCTCCTCCTTGTATTATATCCGTGCACATCCGATCTAAGGACTTGACTGCTCTTGCTGTCCTTGGCATGCAGCAAACTGAAGAGTATGTACTGGCACTGGTTGTAGATCGTGAGGATGCCCAGTTGTACAAAGATGGGTCGACAGTGCTCACTATACCCCACTGAGGTGATCACTCGAAGTGCTTTCTTCTGGAGCATCAACACACTTGCAGCCCGCCGCATGTCCCCACAGCAAGAATCCATACAGAAGATGGGAATGAAAGAGAGCATGATAGACCATGATCAAGTCCTTCCGGCTGAGAAGAGTCGTTAGTCTGCGCAAAAGATAAACCACCCGCGCCAGCCTGGAGCAAACTCCCTCAATGTGACCTGCCCATGATAACTTTGAGTCGATGATGAATCCCAGGCGCTTCACATCAGCCTGGTGGGCAGAGTCAGCGAGGCTACTGAGTCCACAGACCAGTTGTTGGGTCTTTCCCTCTTTAAGGCATAGTCTATTTCTGCAAACCACTGTTTGGCACTGCTAATACCCAAATTCATCAAAAACGAAAACTAGGTTTGAGCAGTTGGTTCTAAGTCAGATGATTTTGAAATATGATTTTCTTTGTTTATTCAGAATCGACTGGCGCTCAAACCAGGTTTTGGTTTTGGTGAATTCGGTCCTTAAAACTCTCTGTGCATGTAATTCCGCCTGTTCTACCGTCTGCCCCCTTGAGTAGATTGTGGCGTCATCTTCAAACATAAAGACGCTGCCTGAGTCGACTGATTCTAATCGAAAAACTGCTAACTGCGCTTCTACCTATGACTCTATTCATCACTGTAATTGACTGATCTCCCTCCATTTCTCTGCTCCGCATATTCCTCCAATTCAAAGGTCATTATTTTGTATAGGCTATAGTCGATGTTATTCTACCCTAATGTGAAAAGATATTTCAGAACTATTAGGTCATCTGCCCATTGTTTATTTCTTAGAAATTGAAATCGTTAATGGTTTCAATGGAAAGGAATAGGAAATTGCTCACGATGCAACAGTTCCAGCATAGAGAAAAGATAACATATTATTTTATATATTAAGCTAAATATATGATACAGTATTGCTTATGCTAGTTTCTCTCTATGGATTTAGTTTTTTACCCAATCGGACGTAAAACTTCCAATTGATTCAGTGGAACTGTGGATCCATGCTTTAACGATGCTATCAGTTCCAAGCTTAATACAAAGATGTACTTTGGTACTGCAATATTTTATTGTCTTTGCTGAAACCCAGTGGAACTGAAACAGATTGCGTCCTGACTACTCATGTTATTCTATTGCGTTCAATGGAAATTTAGTTGTACCGTTGGTGGAAAACCGTTGAACAAAACATCGATTGAATAATTAAAATAAGAGCATTTCTTGTTATTACTAGTAGTTCTGTGAACAGTAGACCTCACACAGTATTCTCATCCACAAGTATCTGATTGAAACTATAGACCTTATGGAAATACAGCAATAGACTGGCTTCTCCACACATCTGTGTAATCACTTATCAGCTGATTTATCTATCTATATATATATATAAAAGCGAAATGGCACTCACTCACTGACTGACTGACTGATTCACTCACTCACTCACTCACTCACTCGCATAACTAGAAATCTACCGGACCAAAAACGTTCAAATTTGGTAGGTATGTTCAGTTGGCCCTTTAGAGGCGCACTAAGAAATCTTTTGGCAATATTTTAACTCTAAGGGTTGTTTTTAAGGGTTTAAAGTTCGTCTTTTAGCATGTATATTCTTCTTCTCCCAATCTCTTAATTATAATTGAAATTTCCATATCATATGTTACTATAGAACTATAATCTAGATAGAGTACCTCTTCGAAACAGTTGTTAACTGGCAACTAAATTAATAATTTTGTCAGGTTGGCATTAAGTTGAGTTGTCTTTGTTAGGTTGGCACCAAGTTGAAGATTTAAATGCATTTATCGCGGAAAAGTTGATTGGGCACTGCTACTTCAATCCTGGGAATATTATATTACTAGCAGTCAGGCTCGATTCGCCCGCCATATCCGTTTAGTCTGGACCCCCGACTGGATTGTCCTAACATATGATAAAAATGCTGAAATGAAAAATGCAGGTGAACGAAGACGGCTAGACGGATATGGCGAGCGAAGCGAGCCTGACGGCTAGTGATGAATAATTCTATAGTCTGATTTTTACTCTAATATTGGCGTATGAGGGAGGCTCCTTTTTCCTTTTGTATTATCCTTGAAATGCAAAACTTCCAAAAACCTTGTATATACGTCGACGCGCAATTAAAAAAGGAACATACCTGTCAAATTTTATGAAAATCTATTACCGCGTTTCGCCGTAAATACGCAACATATAAATATTTAAACATTTAGAGAAATGCCAAACCGTCGACTTGAATCTAAGGCGGGATGCACACCGGATAACGCATTTCGTGAAGCCCTCTTTCATGAAACTTCTTTCATGCAATCCGTTTCACTCGCGCATGCATACAAAAGAAAAGTTCCCTACTTAATCTTATCAGTCGATTGCGAGCAACTTTCGTTTCACGTTTCCTGAAACTTTCTTCACGAAACGCGTTTCTCCGGTGTGCATCCCGCCTTAGACCTCACTTCGCTCGGTCAATTAGAATTTCAATTACGGTATTATTTAAATATAAACTCATTCATCTGCGAGTGGTTGAGAAGACTTGAAAGTCATAACTCCACCAAATAAATATTTTTTTATTTAATCTGCAGTATATTTTGATGAACATATTAGTAATTGATGATTAATGATAAGTACATACATGGATGGAGCCTTCTCAGTGTTATAAAAGTTCGTTATCTATGTTGCAGATATTACTCAATTTCAGACGATTGTTGATGGATTCATTTCCATGGTGAACACCCTCGCTGAACAGGTGGAGCAAGAGAAAATGAAAGCCATAGGTGTTTATAATGTAGCTATGTCTGTGGCCAAACAACGAGACGCTCAAAAGCAACAATATCAGGTGAGTTAAGCTCTTATGATCTTTCAATGAATCTATTTCATCTTTTTTCAATAATTCAACAATCGTTTTCATCATTATGGAACTATCTTTGAAGAAAATTGTGTTCTGAATTATCAACGGATGTGTATAACTGACAACATCCTGAAATGTGCCAAATACAGAGACCTCAAAAGGACGTCGGATGACAGAGAGGCTTGGAGAGTTGCTGCCAACCAGCCCAACGGCTATTAACCATATATATATATATATATATATATATATATATTATATATATATATATATATATATATATAGAGAGAGAGAGAGAGAGAGAGACCTCAAAAGGACGTCGGATGACAGAGAGGCTTGGAGAGTTGCTGCCAACCAGCCCAACGGCTATTAACCAATTATATATATATATATATATATATATATATATATATATATAGAGAGAGAGAGAGAGAGAGACCTCAAAAGGACGTCGGATGACAGAGAGGCTTGGAGAGTTGCTGCCAACCAGCCCAACGGCTATTAACCATATATATATATATATATTATATATATATATATAGAGAGAGAGAGAGAGAGAGAGAGACCTCAAAAGGACGTCGGATGACAGAGAGGCTTGGAGAGTTGCTGCCAACCAGCCCAACGGCTATTAACCAATTATATATATATATATATATATATATATATATATATATATATAGAGAGAGAGAGAGGAGAGAGAGAGAGACCTCAAAAGGACGTCGGATGACAGAGAGGCTTGGAGAGTTGCTGCCAACCAGCCCAACGGCTATTAACCATATATATATATATATATATATATATATATATATATATATATATATATATATATATATATATATATAGAGAGAGAGAGAGAGAGAGAGAGAGAAAACTAACAATATTACAAATTATTTTTTCCTACAGTTACGTTGAAAAGTGGCCATTGCTGCACTGATTACAGAACGCAAAGAATCACTTTTCCGCTCTAGTGCGGGAAAAATTTTTCTGCACTCCAGATTTGCAACATGGCAACGCAAAATACTTAGTAGGTTATATGGAGCAACAGTGCAGCAAAATCAAAATGAAGTTGGTAACAGTGACTGCTGTGGCTGCTATAGTGAGCAGAGGTGCAACGAAGCACAACGCGCTAATTATTAGTATTAGATATTAATAACCAAGGACAACATTTTTATTCAATTTGACAATAAATTAAGGTTTTTATCAATAATAAAATTACACAGAAAAACATTTGATGCATTTCAGGCAATTTTACCCATAATTACCCACTTTTCATATTCAATGGTAACTGTAGGAAAAACTTAATGTGAAATACGTGCGCAAAGTTCCTCTGCTGCACTCAAGAAACCATTCCGCCCTCGCCTACGGCTCGGGCGTAAACGTTTCTTTCGGTGCAGCAAACTGTCACTTTGCGCACTAGTTGCACAAATAACTAATAGTTGACTGTACGCTGAAGAGGGAGCTCTGTAGAAAGAGTTGAGTAATAATTAAATAAAAAGACTGGAAAATTGTCAAAACCACAGATTTTATTAAAAAATAGAAAGACCGATTTCGGCTGTTAAACCATAATCAATCTCTGGTAAACTGGTTAACCAGAGATTTATTATACTGGTGTAAGACCGAAACCGGTATTTATATTTTTTTATAAAATCTGTGGTTTTGACAATTTCCCAGTATTTTTATTTAAAGAGAATAATTAACACAATACCAACTTCACAACTACTCCGGAAAGTTTAATAATAATGATCTTTATTAATATTATTGTTATAAGAGTGAAAGTTCTATTGGCTACTCGCATACGATTATCATTTTTGGCCAAGCTATTTTCAGGGAAAATGTTATTAAGATTATTCATTTCCTTTCAAGTTAGATACGCTGCACGCATGAGATAATTTGTGACCAAGCCATTATTAGACAAAATAAATTATAGGCTATATTATTTCACCGCAAATACTATCTGTGATTCACAGATTTTTATGCGTCCCTCTGTAAGATTGAAGGTGTGTTTGTTTATACTAAATTAAACTCACACTTATGCGACTAAAGTTCGACAAGCAGGAAGCAGCCTCTGGATCAAGAGAACATAAATGTAATAGTTAAATGTATTATTATGATAGTTAAGCAAGGAATCAACTGACAGAAACTTTATTCATTGATAAATAGTTCATTGTAGACTCTAGTAGAACAATGAATGAATATTTTCCTACAGTTACGTTGAAAAGTGGCCATTGCTGCACTGATTACAGAACGCAAAGAATCACTTTTCCGCTCTAGTGCGGGAAAAATTTTTCTGCACTCCAGATTTGCAACATGGCAACGCAAAATACTTAGTAGGTTATATGGAGCAACAGTGCAGCAAAATCAAAATGAAGTTGGTAACAGTGACTGCTGTGGCTGCTATAGTGAGCAGAGGTGCAACGAAGCACAACGCGCTAATTATTAGTATTAGATATTAATAACCAAGGACAACATTTTTATTCAATTTGACAATAAATTAAGGTTTTTATCAATAATAAAATTACACAGAAAAACATTTGATGGATTTCAGGCAATTTTACCCATAATTACCCACTTTTCATATTCAATGGTAACTGTAGGAAAAACTTAATGTGAAATACGTGCGCAAAGTTCCTCTGCTGCACTCAACAAACCATTCCGCCCTCGCCTACGGCTCGGGCGTAAACGTTTCTTTCGGTGCAGCAAACTGTCACTTTGCGCACTAGTTGCACAAATAACTATTTTATTATTGTGGTGAACTATTATTATTTTTTTAATTCACTGTTATTGCAGGCTCTCATAATGGAGAAATCGACCGAGTTGGAGCGATTGAGAGTTCAACACCAGTCTCTACTCAGGACTGAAGCCGAACAACAAGATGTGATCGACCACTTGCTCTTGCACCGATAAGCGATAACGGTATTTGAAAATTGTTATGCTTCGAAAACTCTAGTCCTGTCATTATATAAATTAAGCTATAAATGCACACATAAATGCATTGACTACGTACCAAAGACTGTTTCATTCATGATCTCAACATATTTTTGCACTAATTCTTTTTAGAAATTCATGTTATACACTAAGATTGTTCAGATCAATAAAACTATATACTAAATTAATCCATCCTGGCAATTTTTCATTTCATATTTTTCTTTCTACCTACCTTGAAAGATTTGTGCATTTTCAAGTCAACATGAAAAAATGCCAAACATTATTATTTATCACCGGAACATTATTATATTATCGGAAGGAAATGTGTTCTGGTAGTGTTACATAATTAGTAGTGCTGTTTTTGTAAAAATATAGGTTCTGTTGAAATATGGGTCCATCCCCCGGAAAAACTTTCGCCGCAAAGAAGGTGCTTTGAAGCTATTTGGTAGCAAGGAAAAATGCATAAATTTCTCTGTAACCCAAAGCAGAGAAAACTCCTATAATTAATTATTAATAATAATAATTAATTATATTATATATACTGCTATTATTAATTCTGTACCCAAAGTTACAAAATATTATTTTCTTATTCTTTGTCTCTCTGGTACTTTTGTATTGCTGTCAAAACAACAATGCATATTAGATATATATGCATGTACTCATGCTACGCAACGAATCACCGCAAAACGAATAGATTTATCTGAAATGAATTAGATGACAAACATTTTTGAGATTGCAATCATAAATATCCTCACGACGAGATTGATACCATTTCCAAGTCTGTAGCTTCAAGGAGTCATGAGTTATATGGTTTTCTAATTTTTAAATTTGACATAATTTATGATGGAAAAAGCGTTTTCCACTGCAAACAGTACTTTTCACTCTTCCGATGACGCTCCAGCCGTAAAATATGGACTTTCAGCCTTCAATCAGATGTCATTTTAAAGCCTTGGAAATATTCTACAACACTGTCAATAATACTAGTGTATGTTTACAATAAATACATATACAGAGTGGAAAGTGAAATATTGTCCCCGAAAAATGTATGTTTCAAGTTTTTGAAGTTAAATAAAACATGAAAAGAGTGGTCCAAATGAGACGATTCTATCAAATATTATAGATTGGTTAATTCTAAACATTTTGTGCCGGTTGCACAAAGGCCGGTTAAATTTCAATCGTGATTAATTCCAGGAGAGCCAATCAGAGAAGCCGTCTAATCAAAAAGACCTTATCTGATTGGTTCTTGTGAAATTAATCACGGTTAAAATTTAACCAGCTTTTGTGCAGAAATCATCTGATATCTCTCACAATGACTGAATAGAAAGGGATAAAAAAAATTCTGTCAATAATGACCGCCATCTTGAATTTTTATGATATCGAATATTTTCGTTGTTTCCATCACCAATATTCTTATTCGGCTTGTAACGAAGAGATTGAGGCCATTTGCAAGTCTCTATCTTGAAATTAGTAATGAAAAATCGATTTTATAGTACTAGCTTGTTACCTCATGCATATGGAAAACGCACCAAAAATCATGCAGGGTTACCTTTGGAGGGCGCTGGAGAACACATTTGTTGACGTACAGCGCATGAAGATATATCGTTTTCAAAGCTATAGAAGCGATCTAAATTTCA
The DNA here is from genome assembly GCF_014356525.2 of Nilaparvata lugens. Lineage (NCBI taxonomy): Eukaryota > Metazoa > Arthropoda > Insecta > Hemiptera > Delphacidae > Nilaparvata > Nilaparvata lugens. The sequence continues at coordinate 10,442,944 of NC_052513.1, read as the reverse complement.
TAGATTTAAATTTCTCTGTACTCCTTGCAAAAAAGTAATTATGAAAACGAAATTTGAAAAACCGTTTTTTTTTTGGGCAACCGGAAAATGTTATAGAACAAAATTTGTAGAGGAAGATTATTAAAATATTTTCGTTCACAAAACGGTTGAATATCTTGAACGGTTATTGAAATACAAGCGATATAGCAAAACGCTCAAAATTTTGGCGGCCATCTTGTTTTCCGAGGTGTTTGCCTGTGATTTCGACTCATCATCATCACGATCCTTATCATGCTAGACCTAGAACAAAGAAATAGGCGATGTAAGTGATGACGTAAGCCGTTGCTACGACGCCATTTTGGTTTCTAAACAAACCGTTGCTATGGAGAGAGAGCATGTTATTCAAATGGGACTAAAACATCACCTTACATTTACAAGTATATCAATGAAATAATTGATTTCTAAGAGTTGAGAATATTTTTTTCATGTTCTTCACACTCAAATCATCAACTCTCAGTATTTATTCAGATCAAATAAATTTTTTTGGGACAGCCAAAGCAGAAAGTCTCACGAAGTAGAGCTTAGTACCATGTCTGTAGTCTGCTATGGAAAACCTACATGTAGAGAAAGTTGAAGTGCAATTTGAATTATTACCTAGAATTTCATTAGATTGCTATAAAGTTGTAATTTAAAAATTCCTATGAATATATTCTGTTTTCCTATTGTTTAGTGTAACTGTAAGAGTAGACTATAGGTTAGGTGTTTTCGTTTAGCAAAATAACCTAGAGGTACTTATAAGTTTGGTGTGAGGTTTTCTGAAGTACCTATATAATTGTTTTCAATCTACGTGAAATCGTAAAATATTGGAATGAACTCAACACAATAAAAAAGATGTAGATGCAGTGACCACTAATCATGTTGTATACTTCCTAAGTTCCTATATTCTAACTAAACGGTGATGATGTTTACAAGAATTCAAAAGGGGTAAGTAAACATGTAGAGTAAAGCAAATAATTAAGTATTTTATTTGCTACATTCACTGTAAACATAATTGTATTAATAATTTACTAATGTAGTTATTCTAGATAAATTTGATAAATATTATTTTTATTAACAATAGCATAACCTAAAAATGTAGTACAGAACTTATAGAGGCGAGCTAGACCTTGGGATTTTCAGGAAATCTAAAAAAATGGTATGTAGCCTGCCTTTTCACTGTAATGTTTACAGTCAGGAACAAAGAAAATGTTCGTTTGCTTCAAACCATTTTCATTTTTGATCGAAATCAGACTGTATACATTTTCAAATAAACATTTCTAATGTGAAACAGCAGACTGTAAAACTTCCAGCATATGCTGTGACAGTAAACTTATATTGAAAACAAAATAATAATTAAAAATTTCATGTAAGAATTCATGTGGCACTTTAACTTTCTCTTCAACAAGGCTTACCATAGCAGCCTACATACATAGAACTATGCACTACTTCGTGAGACTTTCTGCTTTGGCTGTCCCAAAAGAATTTATTCGATCTGAATAAATACTGGAAATTGATGATTTGAGTGTGTAGAACTTGAAAAAAATATTCTCAACTCTTAGAAATCTATTATTTCATTGATATACTCGTAAATGTAAGGTGATGTTTTAGACCCATAAGAATAACATGCTCTCTCTCCTTAGCAACGGTTTGTTTAGAGACTAAAATGGCGTCTTAGCAACGGCTTACGTCACACTTACATCGCCCATTGAGACATCTTCCACGGCTGTTACCCAAAAATGACCACGGAATGAAATTTGCGCCCGGACTATACAAAAATCAGGAATGACTCTTCTGGGTAAGTACAGGTAAGGGATCTGCTACAAAAACACCATGTGCAAATTTTAATACAATTTTATTAATGCAATCGCAATTCATTACATGGTAGCAATTAAAGAACAAATTGATCCAACAGATTTATACATGTGATCTTATAACAAGTGAGAACAGACCCAAAGAATGGTAACTGTTGTTGTAAATCATACATAGATAGTATTTGGTATGAAACATTCAACTATTTTTTTCTATTTAAAAAAAATAAAATTGGAAGGAATAACCATCACCAGAAGACAAGAGTTTTAAATTAATATTAGAATGTTTTATATCTACATCATGTTCGTTTTAAATCTAAATTTTGAAACTCACTTCTTTACTTATCAAAATAAAAATCATATGAACCTTCAATCCATATCTGATATCAAAATCTCACATTCGTTCTAAACTTTTTTACTCAATGTTCATAATAATAATTATTCAAAATTTTAAAACGCTAGCATGACAAGACATGTTAGCCAAACTTTAATTATAAATTACATGTTTTAGGAATACATTTTTTAAGAGTAATTTAATTTTTATTCAACAGCTACCATGTAATGATTTTCAGTCAATTAAAGATCACATTAAACAATAAATTAATTCACTAGTAGAACCAGTTATCAAATAATAATGAAGTAGTATACGATGAATATAAATAGATAAGATACAGTGTTATCAACTGGAATGTAAAGTTATTGAAAGAAAAAATATAATTACAAGAAAAGCAAATTCTCAAAACATCCAAATTCAAGTAATGGGTCTTTATTTCGAACAGTACAGTAAATGAGAAATTACTTAGTACCATTCACATTATTTCGTACCATACTAGATCAACAAAAACATGTTATTTGTATCTCTTATCGTAATTTTCATAAAATCAAACAAATAAGTCAATCAATTCTCAAATAAGGTAGAAGTATTGAAATGATGAGCGTTATTATAAACTATTTTGAATATTATCATTAAAATATATAATTTTTGAAGGCACAATTCGTATTTATGAAATTTCTCCCTATAAATTCCAGTTGCGTAGAAAGACAGTTGAATAATCTGGTACTTTCTCATAATTCAGTTGGTTAATTGTTGTACACATTCAACTCTAATACTTTCTTACCACATTTCATCGTAACACTTAGATCTAATTGGAAAAACAAAACATAATGATTCTCCAAATCAAGATCATTATCTTCAAAATTATCAACACCACCAGACATTCAAATTTTACAAACGAATTTCACATGAGAATGCTATTTGCGATTTAATCGATTGGTAGATTTAAATAACTACATAAGCACAATTAACTAACTCAAGGATTATACGGACAAATAATTTGGCATCGCTGAAAATTATCAATCTTTGGGACAGAATAATGAATTCAAATAAAACCATTTTCTAAAAAACGCAATTCTATCTACCTTTTTCGAGGACCGGACTTTACACAGAAATTAATAATTTCAAATAAATCTGCTTTTAAAACAATTTACTTTACAGTTAAAAAAAAACACAAATTATTGAAGGGTACACTTTTGGCACAGCTGTAAAACTGAGGAGTAAATTGGGACTCAATTTATCTCAAATTTCTGTCTCAGCTTCATAAAAAATACTGGCAAGGGATATTCTGAGTTAGTATAATCCAGACAATTATTAGCAAACAAACATTAAAGCGGTCACGATGTTTGATAGATACCCTTTTCTAGCTGTCATATCTGATAGAGACAAGGAGGCGTCATTAACTTATCAACAGAGAAACAGTTCATTCCAAGTGAGCAATCATCTAAGTGCGTCTATGAAGCTTCAAGATTTCTAAAATAAAAATAACATATTTTAAATATTCCATTACATGAGGTTGGTGGAATAAATCTGTCAAAGGTATTTGTTCCATGAAAAAATATTCTATTTGTTGTTCAACGATATCGACACTATTCATGAAATTCAATAGCAGATGCCTCACAACTGAATTTTAATCACATTAGAACCATTTTCACATTTGTAGAAAATTCTCGACGAATCCTTGATTTACAACTATAGCTAATACTGTACAGTTAGTTGTTACGTTTTAAAACTAAAATAATGCCATTTGCTGCAGTTATGCTGCGAAAATTCAGCCTTTCAAAAGTAAGATAACTGTTCTGACCGTTTCATCGTCGAGCTAAATACATTAAAAAGGTACATGAGTGTAGGATGATCATAATAATAGTAGAATAATCACTGACTCAGCTCTTAGTTATGAGTGAAAACACTTTAGACACATTTACACAAGCTTCAATTGAAGTTAATTTGAAGCGCAAGATGCCTCGGCACAGTAGACTCAGTCTGAGCCTGTTAGAGACTCGTCTGTTTTTTGTCGCTTGGGTCTATCTTGACACTCTTGGTCGTCGGGCGAAGCACAGCGTCGCTTCACCACTGGAGGTACCTCCAGTGGTGAATCATTGCTTTTGAACTTGACTATGATACATGTCATATTATCGCAACCTGTTCCGTCTCCGAGCGTGTTCGGTGCTAAACAGTGGTCGAACATCTACAAAATAAACAGAAAAAGTTATTATTTTTATTCTTGAAATTATATAACTTCTAGATTGAATGAATGATTTATAAAAAATATAATAACCAATCTCAATTTAAAGTGAAGAAGCCTACAAACATGATCTTAATAACATAATACAAAACTATGTATTTAAAAAATTTATAAATAATTTATTTAATAAATCAAGAAGAAAACAAAGCATATAATTATATTTTGCTATCCGAAATAAAATTTATCAGAATTTTTAGATTGGACGATACATAAAAAGTTGAAGAAATAATTGCAAGACTTGGTCAAAAATCTTATTACAGAAGAATAGTAATAGAATGAAATTTTGAAGCTACCCATTCTTTCAAGTTGCATAAATATCTTGTTCACCATGACAAAATAAAACAAATGAGTATTACAAAAAATATAAAGCTCCTATAGCAATTGTTACAAATGTAAGTGTAAATAGCTGAAACAGGATATTTATATACAATAACACTGATAGATTAATGTAACTAAATTACTGTAAGGGTTGGTTTGAAAAAATAACGGTGCTAATTTTATAGTATATCCTGCTGAATACTACAGATAATGGTTACTCTACAATTACTGAAATAATTCCTCAGATTGGATTATAAACAAGCCACATGGGCATCATACTCAGAAAATCATGAGGCCATCATCATTCTGAGATAAGTGGTCAAGCATCAACTCCTACCCAATTTTTGATAGATTGAAATAGTTTAATGCCCGGTTTTAACAAGCTCAGTCAAAACGGGTGAGAATTACTGGAATTATCGATAGTAATTACCGCTATAGAAACCATATGTTCCAGGGCACTCGTTGCAAATCGTACCCAAAGACCTCAAAGATGCATAGACTCACATGCAGCGCTAGTGTCGTACCGTACTTGGAATTGAAATCCGCCATTGAGGGTGCAACCCATAAGATTATTACATACCAATGCCTTTGTGATCTATAGTATTCAAAATAAATAATAATATATAATATCTCGTGCTAAAATACCCCAATGGCGGCCTTCAATTTCAAGTAAGAGCTATCATTGGGAAGGCATAGGCATTGTGGGTCTATATCTCTTTAAGGTCTTTGATCGTACCGAATTCGACCACGTGTACGTTCTGTATACAGTAAATTGTTCCAGTTCCAATCGTAAATTGTTCCATCAAGGCGTCGATCACGTGACTGGTTGTTTCCATAGAACATCACTTCAGATCTTTGGTTCAAGTTTTTGGCGCGCACTTTTGAAATTAATTTCCACCAAAAGTGCCGTAGAGTAACTGCGTAAATTAACCAAGGCAGCTGTAGTGTATAATAATAATAATAATGATAAACATGATTACATCTTGGTTGGAGTTGGTTCTAAAATGATGTGGAGAAAGCAGAATATACGGTAATGTTGTTTGTTGCAGAGAAGCAAGCAGACTGCAATTCAATCGACCAATGAGAGCTCTGATAGTTTGAACTGTCACAATTTACCAGGCTTCGACTGTGAGGCATGAACTTGGAACTGGTTTCTGGTACAGAATCTGTCAAAATTCTTCCCATGGGACGCGGAACGTTTTACCTGGTAAATTGTAAATCGGACAATTTACCACATTCTATGTACCCAGAACGGGCTCAATGACTTGAAATTGTTGAAACTGGACTTTGATAAGAGCGTCCAGTTACAAGGTAGATTGAAATAATTCAAGATTTGGAAAGAACTTCCAGTTAAATCTCCGTCATAGACCAATGCCAAGTATGTGAATTGCAACAGTTGCAGCTACAACATATTATTATTGTCATTTGTTACGTGAAGCCACAAATCTGAGCAGAGGTCAAGTGGCATGTAACATGTCATGAACATTTTTCTATGCAAAGTGATATGATAGGCCTACCTGTTCACAGATTTTCGAGACGGGCACTCCTTCGTGCAACTTGGGCTTCACGAAATCGACCACCTCCTGACTAGTCATCGAGTTCCAGATGCCATCGCAGGCCAGCACCATGAATTCGTCTTGCGCCGTGTCGACCTCAAGCTTCTTCACATCGGGCAGAGCGATTATCATCTGCTCTGTAGGCGGAAGAGCCGAATTCTTCTTATAGGTGAAGTCACCTGCAACATAACCACAAATTCAAATCAAACTTACTTGCCACGAAAATAATAGAAACTAGTAAAATACTTAATGTTAGTACTGTATATTTTTTAAAAATAAGCTTCAAGGTGTTGCCAGAGACAAAAATAATAAAAACTGATAAAATACTTAGGGCCGGTTTCCGAGCTCGGCATTTAGCTAAATTCCAGACTTTTAACAGCTGAAGTCAGAAGATTGGCTTTCCAAAACGGGGCGTAGTCGCAGTAAATAGGTGCTGCAAAATAAATCTTTATTTTCTCATTTCTACAATTGGTAAAGTTTTTCCTTGACGAAATGAAACTATATTCCGAAATAATTCAAAATAGCTGGAGCTTTACACTATTTTCTATTCATTTTATTTTGTGTTCAATTTTCTAGTATTTCGAAATTTGATTTTAACTATGATTTTGACTTTGACTATGACTACAACTACGCCCCGTTTCGGAAAGCCAATTTTCTGACTCCAAGGGTCTATTTCACAAAGGTACAAGCAGTGTTACCATCCATGGTTACGGACAAGTACTTGTAGTTACAAGTTTACAAGTACTCACGTTTCACAAAAATGTATGATCTACAATTTTACAAGTCTAAAAGTGCTCCAATAGTAAGCATAACCTATTTTGATAATAATTTCCTTTTTTCATGCTTTAAAAAGGTTACTTGCACTTTTTAATAATAACTTTGAAATTATTTGAAAGCAATATATTTTTTTTGTACATTACACTTCATTGATTGCTGAATATGTAACCTACACAGTATGTAGCCTACTGTGTATATATACTATAGTACACATAAACTATGAGTTAACACATCAATGACTATTTTGGAGATTTATTAAATTTAATTTTCCAATGCATTTATTTCCAAAATAATGAATTATAGAGGGATATAGGGCATTTTTGAATAGTTGGAAATAATCATTGAATAATTTCAGTGATCACTTGTAAAACCTTTACATAGCTTTCCACTTCGGTAAAAATTTCATAGTTACGAACAAGTAATTTTTACAAAAATTGTTGGCTACAATGAAAATCTTTGTGAAACAGGCAAAATCACTTGTTCTTAACAAGCAAATCACTTGTAAACTTGTAGAAATTCATTGTAACGACAAGTCTACAATTCTGCTTTTGTGAAACGCTTGTATAGCGTGAAATTTGTGAAACGCTTGCTCAATATCTCCAAAACCATGGTTGGCAACAAGACTTGTAACCTACTTGTACCTTTGTGAAACAGGCCCCAGCTGTTCAAAGTCTAAAACTTGGCTGAATCCCGAGCTCGGGATCAAAAATTGTATTCCCAACTTTTCTCTCTATATTTCATATATCAAAATCTAATTATATTTATTCATCAAATTGTATTTTTTTCTTTAGGGCTACTCTTGAATATAAATAAAATTTAGTCATGTTGTGACTAAACAATTTTAAAAAGGGTACTTGAATTTTTATTTTTATGCACCTCATTTGGAAAATAATTTATTTCAAACATTTACATTTCCCTTACGTCTTTAAACTTTACAAATACTCACCAAATCGCATAAAAAATGTCAAAATTATTGATGTTTACGATTTGTTTTGATTTCTGTTTCAATATAAATGAGGAATCAGGTCAGCAACTCATAGTTGTGCTTCAATAAAGCAGTTTAAACAAAACATTCATTACTATTCAGCATAACAATTGGTGGTTTAAACGTGTTTACTCTAGATGCAGAGCATCTGCATACTGTTCTAATAGTTTGATGCATACATGTGTGCTTACCAATTGCTCTGGACAGGTTGAGGCCCTTGTTGACACGGCCCTCCTTGACAGTGCCGCCGGCCGCCAATATCCTCTCCATCTCGGGCGCGTCCTCTGGCTTGTGGTCGATGCTCATCTCTATGGCCTCGCCGTTGCGACACACGATGCAGCGCGAGTCACCCGCGTTCGCCACATACAGGTTGTTGCCCGCCAACAGGGCTACCACCGCCGTACATCCACTGTCCATGCCCGGCTGCACACAAACAAATCAAATTTTATTGCCTCAATAAAATAATATACAAAAAAATACATTATATATTCAAAAAAATCACTTAAAAGTACAAAAAATACATGATAAATTTCTTAAAATTAATTGGCGTTACCAGCAAAACCTTATTGATTTGTGTGCTGGTGACGAGTAACAAAACAGTTCGAGAATTAAAATTGTATATTATCGTACAGTATTTACTATCTACATTTATAACTTTGTCAGATTGCTATTCATATTGAGGTGAACACATTCGAACACATTTGTCTTACAACAACACCTCCTAGTTCTCCTCACTTCGCCCTCCTAGGTTTTTAATAAAGCCAGCTAATTAATCAATCAATCACACGTATAGCACATTATCTACATTTGAATTTTGCATTGGAACATTATGTATAGGAGGGTTAAGTGGGAGAGAGGGCCGGCTGCGCCCTAACTTCGCCCTACAGGTTAAAATAAAGGCAGCCTATCTATCTATCTACCTATCAGCAAGTCATACTATGCCACATTAAACAGTATACAAGCTTATTATTTGCTGCTACCTTGTGTCCAACCTGTTTCCACTACACTACCGATGACATTATTTGGAGACCAATTCCAGATGAGAGATTGAATTGAAATAGGAACAGTTTTGGGAATAAGCCCGTTGGGCCACTTCTATTTTAATGATAAGAGATTTTGTACAAATGTATAACCTACGTAAATAAATGAAAATAGAAGTTATAATTGTATAATATAGATTGAATTTTGGTCTTCTTACACAAATCATCTTGAAAAATTAAAATTCATTCCCTATGAGTAAGAAGAGAGCATGATAAGATTCAATTCATATACTTTCAGCATTGGCTAAGACTGACCACTAACGATAGAACATACATGATACACATGACGTCATACATTGTTGTGTCATCACAGGGAAGAGCTTCAAGCACATTTCTTTAGTCTTTTGCACTTCCAAACTTTTTCATTTCAATTTCTGTTCGCTGTTCTAGTAGTCTATGAGGATGAATTATTTTTCTATCATTATAATTTGTAATTTTCCAATGGTTTTATTTATTGTTATTGGTTGTTTATTTCATGTTAGAAGCTTTTCGCTGATGAACAAGTTTATGTGCATGATAAACATGCATGTTCCACAGTTAGTGGCCAGTTTTAGTAGAAAAAAGTGGCCATGTAGAGGAGTGATGAATGAAGGACTTTGGTGAGATTCACTCAAAACTGTCAGTGTTGGTTGAATGAAAAACGTGGCCGTAGTTTGGATGGCAGTCAAGCATTTTTTGTGATTTAAAATAAATGCAGACATTATCACTGAAGTTACAAAGCAATCCAGGAAAGACCGCTATTGATGTTCAATATTGCAACAGGATGTTTTTTGTAGAAATTGCATAAATAATTATTGTTATTATTAGTTTTGTATAAAAAATCCCACTCTAGAATTTCTTAAAATTTAGCTTTTTGAGAAAATACTGTTCTGGTTTGTATTTTCTTACTTTAGATTTATTTTATTTGATAATTAATGAATTTCTTCCGTTGTTGCAGAATTGAAAGCCAAGATTCGAGAAGCGATTTCAAATTCCAGTTGTAATGTTACGTCAAACCATGCATGGACAATGTGATGAAGAGACTACAGGAATGTTTGCGTAGAAAAGGAACATACCTGGAAGATGTCATCTTCAAAAAATAAATGTTACGGCATTATTTATTCTAAAATGGCATTATTTTTACTATTGAATGATATAAAAAACTTTATTTTAAGACTTGTTTTACTTGAAATTATTTAACTTTCAAAATTTCCTGTTTCTCTGAAACACACTGTACATTTTTCATTTCCTTTATCAAAAAATTTTCGTATTTGAATCCACAGTAAAGGCTACATACACCTGATCACCAATAAAGAATAGCCTACTTATAAAAAATCATCAACACTGTAAAATTCTGATATTAATGAAAAATATTGCAAATTTCATATGATTTCTACAATGATGCACAGGTTTCGAGGTTGAGTGGTAGGGGGGACTTAAAAGTTCTAACTCCGCCTAATAATGACTAACTCACCTCTTCTGGAAGAACAGAGAATCTGCCATCACATTCATCGTCATCCTCGTCTTCTTCCTCATCATCATCATCCTCATCCTCATCTTCGTCATCCTCACCGTCTTCATCATCCATCTCGACTGCTACTGAATCTCCTTCATCATCATCATCGTCATCGCTACAAAAATACACAACATTATTGTCTACTTTATAAATAGGCCTACTTTCAATGAGCATTGACGCCAAACGCTAATAATTTTATTCGCTAATTCTGCTATTTGATATACTCTATTTTCAGTTTTAACAATTTAGTATAAAATATTTAACAGTATAATATTTTTTTACAGAAAACAGTTTCAGGCCATCATGCCTGTTGTTTCCAGAGTTGTATTGCATTTTGTTCGAAAATAAATAAATGAAACGAAACCATAGGGGACAATGGGGGAATAAGAAACAAATGAAAATTCCTCAGCATACACCAATATATTAATGATGTTGATTTTTTATGCCACACTCTTATACAAACAATAGCTAGCTGTTCAAAAAAAAAAAAAAACACGCTTGAAAATTGAAATAAAGTGGAAATGGAAATTGTAGGCCTACTTGAAAATTATAATATAAAAAAACAATTGAAAATTATAATAAAGTGAAATAGAAATTGTAATATATTGTAAATAAATTGAAATTGTAAATGATAATAAAACAAAGACAAAAACGGATTAAATACAATTTTCACAAATTTAACAGTTATGTTTTCTTATCACCCCGGCATTTTGTTCAATTAGGATAATAAGGAACAGATCCTTTTTCACGATAGTATAAGTAGCTGAAAGAAAACGAAAAATTGGATTAAGAGGCTCTATTAGTCTATGAAAAGGTTTGATGAAGGGATTGAGAGCAAACTAAGTAGTAAAGTTAGGAAAAACATGAATTTGGGTAGGTAAAGTTTTTGCAAGGGTCCACTTGAAGTATAGATTTTCACATCAAAATTGTTAAATGATATGTAGGAAGGTTCAAGGTAACTATGTGAATTAATTAACAATTTTAAACACTTACATAACATTTAAAATGAAGTCTCTTATTACCCCTGTCTCTTATTCCCCCACTCTCCCCTACTTATTGAACAAACTTCTGATGATATTGAGAAAGCGACAAAAGCTAACAAACATTCTAATTACCAAATGACAATGATTACTAAATATTTTGTTGCTTATTCTTAACTCTGCTTAATTTGAATTGACTGACTAATAGTTTACAAAGATGGCATTCTGCCTTCCTTGGGAATCAAGTCTCAAATGCTGTCAAACTATCATGCGATAAACTGAGACACTTCAATTGGTTCAATAAAACTTTAAAAAATCCAATATTTTAGCCAGTTTTCACTGTCATCTACAGTAGATTAGTCAATTAAATTATGTCAATGTAGTCAATATTGTCTTAGTCAATTTCTTAGACCAGTCATAGATTAGACACGGCCCATTGTATATTCATACTGAAAGTCGATGAAGCCAACATCTAACTGCCAAATCCGCCCACCTTGACGTCACAAAAGTTTGTCGTGTAGGTGTTTGTGGTGTTCAACTTACATTGTTGTTAGCTTGGTTGTGACGTCAAGGTGGGCGGATTTGGCAGTTAGATGTTGGCTTCAGAGGCTAGGCTTCCCAGCGTGTCTATTCTATAAATGGTCTAAGGTCAATTTAGATTATGTGCATGGTTGGAACTACCAGTTTACAATGGTAAATCATCAATGAAGTAGTCAGACCAATTAGATATGGTTGGATTCTTACCTAGCCTGTGCATTTTCGAAGTCGAGGTCCTCAGAGTCCTCATCATCGTCATCATCACTGTCATCAGCGCTCATTAGCAGTTTACGCGTCAAACTCTGATTGCGTCGGGTCTTCGGCTTCTCAGATTCATCGTGATCGTCCACCTCTCCGTTGGTACTGCTCACTTCCGGTTTGGGCACTTCCGATTTCGAGCAGCTTCCAGCATCTGATTTCGAAGAACCTGCCGCTTCAGCCTTGGACGGACTCGCCATTTCCGCTTTCGAAGAACTTGCAGCTTCAGCCTTCGAAGGACTCGTCAGTTCCGCTTTTGAAGAACTTGCAGCTTCAGCCTTCGAAGGACTTGCCACTTCCGCTTTTGAAGAACTTGCAGCTTCAGCCTTCGAAGGACTCGCGACTTCCGCTTTCGGTGAACTGCTACTTCCGACAGCGCTGCTCGCTTCCGGCTGCTGTTTGCTGCATTCCGCCTCGTGCTTGTCTCCGTTGACCAACACCTCGCCATTGGTCAGCTCGCTACTCGACGAGCTTGGCTCGCTCGACTTGGAACAGCCCGCCATGACACCTGTTTCCAAAAAAAACATACATATTTTGTGCGTTCAGACGTAATCTAATTACAGCTACAACTATGTACCTACTATTTAATTATGTTAGAAACACATTGGCGTTATAATCAACTATGACCATCATATTATATTATTTATTTGAATGAAATATTGTTAAATCAAGATTATAATAAATGAATAAGACCTGGAAGCTAACAAGGCTGACCAATAACGGGTAGGTGATAAACCTGCATGTCATGTTTACATAAACCCATACAAATGTTCATCATCAGCGAGAGGCTTTCTAACATAAAATAAACAACCAATAACAATGGATAAAACACTGAAAAATCAAAAATTATAATGATAGATACAAAAATAATTTAGCCTCGAATAGAGCAGTAAAAATATAAACAACAAAAAATGGAGATACAAACCTAACCTCAAAAAGTTTTGCTCGAAGCGTTTCGCAGTGATGACAAAAACATGTAAAAAGAATGTGCATGGCATTCTACCTGTAGTGGGCAGCCTAAGAACAAACTGGAAGCTATGGCAATGGCATATACTAGTAGGTTCAATACTTACAAAATAATGTTTAAAAAATTCAAGAGTTCAAAGGGAAGAGAAGCAATGTAATAATAGATACACTCATTGAAATTTCTTTTAGATATAAGAGAATACTAACCACTTTTCGACGTAGAAGGACCGGCGCCGTCATCCTTGCGTGATTTGATGGCCGGCGAATCGAATTTAATCTTAGCTCCTTCCTGCCTGTATTTGGCCACCAGCTGATCCAACGGCATTTTAGCCTCCAAGAAAAGATCTTTCACATTTTCTTCACTTTCATCTTCGACGTCGGATCCTGAAAAAGCACAAGCCAATTTTGAGACTTACTTTATTGGATAATGCAGAAGCTCGTTAATAACGTTATTCAAAGAAAATACATAACCAATCTTCATATAAATAAAGACACATCAATAAAAGTACCGACCTACCTCACCACCATCTCAATATTATAGTTGTAATAATTGAAGCTAATCTTACAATAATTAATTAAATTTAAATAATACATATCTAGAATGCAAATAGTCTATAGAATGAAGAATATTACCCAAAATTTTCTGATGTCATGAAAATAAAAATGACATTCAGGCTACTACAGAAGGCCTATACGAAAATCGGTGGGTTACTATATTAGTAAATATAGTATTAATTAGCAATAAAGCGCGGCTCAATTCTTCTTTTTTGAGGCTTCAAATTTTTCTCTTGCCAATCATTTAAAAAATGTGGTCAACGGCTCTGACGAAGGAGGAAAATATTTCCAACTAAATCCTATGAGTTCAAACACAGTGAAATATGGCTACCCCATTAGTAAACTTGTCCATCGTTGCATTCACATCGCGATTAGGGATGTCAATCCCGGGACTGATTTCCAATCCCGGTATTTCGGGATTATCCAATATCAATCCCGGGATCTCAGAACTGATCCCGGGATTGGGAAAAATCAGTTTCATGCATTTTTAATCAATTGTTCCTCCTCAATGACATGTTCAGTAACAGTGTGTGGAGATGAAAAAGGGCTCATTATAGAGGGAGACGATATTCTTGAATTTGAAAAATACCTCGGAATAATATTAAAATTTAACATTCTATTTCTATAGATGTTTTCAAGATTAGGAGAAATTTTTTTTAAAAACTGAACCACTACTAAATGAAATTTTCTAGAGCCAACTAAATTCACTTCAACCAGATATTCTACTTATGATAGAGAAAGAGAAGAGAAAAGGAATAATTAGATGGAGAGTGAATAAATAGTGCTTGTTGATTTCAAAGTTCTGAGTGCATTTCAAGGAAATGACATCAGCACTATTGCAAATATTGCGCCGTCTAGACTGGTAATTGTGGTGCTGTGTAAACAGAAACAAACATATGTAGAGACATAATCTCCTTAGGAATAATCTTCAAAACAACCATTCTGCGAATGATGCGAACCGATAATGCGAGTTCTATTTTGCCAGTAAAGAGTGCAGTATATTATGTATATGCAACTATAGGCTGTGCCTGTAGAACAAATTAGTCAAACACTTTAAACAACAAATTAGTTATGCGATACTCATATTCATCACCGTAAATAAATTCTATATTGAATTATTTTTGGAAAAATACGATTAACAATTTCAGGTTTTCTAGTCCCGAAAATCCCAGGATTGACGCTGACAAATCCCGGGTTTGTTAGATATAAAAAATGGTTCTGACAAATCCTGGGTTTGTTAGGTATAAAAAATGGTCCGGGATCCCGAGATTGACATCCCTAATCGCGATCTGCGACTGAATCTACTGTGAAGCAAATTAATAAAGCCTTACATTGAAATAAGCCAAAAAGCAGAAAATGTATAAGGACACCGAAAAATGATAGTTGCCAAAAAAAAGGCTTAGCACAAGAATTTGCAATGGAATTAATCCTACCTATATTATTTTTAGTAGTAATTACAACTTTTTAAAAAATATGGTAATCTAAGAAATTTTACATTAATGAAATCTGTTGGGATTTATAAAATATTCAGATGTTTGATAAAAATTACTAATAGATTTCTCATACAGAACAAAGATTATATTAAATAAAAATACTAAGAAATTGTCAATAACCACAGATTTAAATTTCTTATAATTTTTATTTAATATGAATAATTACCATAATATCAACTTCTCAACTACATCAAAAGTACAAACAAAGATTCAGTTTTATACTTATGAACATTGAATTATTTTACCGTTGAGCTTGCGACCAGACATCTGTTCAAGAACTTTGATGACCTCAGGCGTGATGATGGTTGCGTCGAATCCAAGGAATCCATCAATCAGAGCTTTTTCGTAGTCTCCTTTCTTGTATGCTTCAGTATTTTTAATGAAATCTGGCAGGTTTTTCTCGCAATACTGAGCAACTTCTTGACCACCGTGGCCATCATAGACAGCGAAAAATGAAACGTTCTCGTCATAATTCAAACAACAATTATGGGCATCCTGAAAAAATATTAAATTTGATTAATCTCTTTCAATTAAGTTATACCAATTAGAAGTTTTTCTAGAGCTGTAAGATATTGAGGAAGACAAATTAGTATTTGATATCAGGACCTCCTATATACTACCTATATACAGGTATATAGGAAGTCCTGATGATATACTATTAAGACAATTAATTGAATAATATGATCAATGTCCGTTATGAATCACTTCAATCTGCACAGAACAAATAATGTTTTTCAGCACGATAACATCAACTCTTCACAGTAACTCAAGTAAGTATTATATGGATAATTTCAAACAGTAGATGTTATAAACCGATAATAATAACAATAGTACGGTACCTCTTAACAATAAAACAAACCATTAAGAAGGGAATCTAACTGTATAACTTTTATAAATCTACACAGAATGGGAAGAGAACTGTTCAAAATTATGCAGTAGTGATGAATGATTGATGAAGAATTCATTCTTTCATAAGGTGCGACTCCTAAGTGACGAATATAGTAATGCTGTATTAGTTGCTATCGTTTCTATAGTCGACAAATATTTTTATAAAGACCAACTTAACTTACAATAATAATACAGTATTAGACTGCAGCTTTCAATTTCAATACAATCGTTGCGCGGCTAGATTCGTACAGCTACAATACAATCGACGCTTAGGAATTGGACCGTAAGATAACACTTTCTAGGCAGCGTATATAGCCACCGTAAGCAAATAAGCGGTTTAGTAGAATATGTTATGGACTGTTATAAACAAACGACATGGGGTTTTTGATTGCAGTTAGCTCGCGTGAAAATTTGTTATAATTTTTCAACTCATTCAACAAAATTGAATTCCTGTAAAATTAAGATAAGAAAATTCTTATATACAGCTCGGCAATTTATAGAATACAAATTTAATGCAACCAGAATTGAAAATGTTGTTTTCAATTAGCTCTTCTGACTGATTCATTCCACAATAATTTATTATTCTCATTGAATAACCCAATTTGTGAATGACTAATATAGGCTAAAACGTTTTCAAGAGAATAGTCACCGGCCGGCCGAAATTAGACAAAACATTATTCAAAGTCTTCAATAAAAATAACAAGCACAATAATGAATAATAAATTTGTATAAGCGAAATGGAGTTGTTTTTAATTGAGAATATAATAACATAGTACAAAACTGTTAAGTAGGCTTGAGGATTATTAAGTTTAATAACCTCAAACACATGAACCGCCATAATTTTCAAGATTGATAAATTGAATAAATTAAAAGTTATC
Source organism: Nilaparvata lugens (assembly GCF_014356525.2). Lineage (NCBI taxonomy): Eukaryota > Metazoa > Arthropoda > Insecta > Hemiptera > Delphacidae > Nilaparvata > Nilaparvata lugens. The sequence continues at coordinate 10,425,813 of NC_052513.1, read as the reverse complement.
AACTTCAAAATGATTAATTATTTAATTGTGAATGAATATAATAAAGTAAAATGAAAGAAATACTTAAAATTACTTAAATAGGTGCTCACTGACCGTTAAATCACCTGTAGTCAAAAACGTGCTTCTGTTTCAAACATAAAACAAGCCACGCTTTCAAAGTGCTTTCAAAAACACTTCGAAAACATTGAAGACATATTATTGATTTTTAAAGTGCTAATTAATAATTACTTAATATCAACTAAGTCAGAAGTATGAAATTTAGAGCTAAATTACAAGGTAAAATATTACCTCTTGGTTTTCACGCCAACCTTGCATGGAACTTGCACCACATATTAACCGATCAGATTCAAAATCAGCCGACTCTTTGTCTTTGATAGGTTCCGAGAGATAGCCACCCATATTTGAAAAATAAAATATCCTAGAGTAAGAGTTAAATCAAATTAAACTTTTATAACTACAAAGCTTCTAACACATAGTTTATACTCCACAAATCACTCAGCGGCCATGTCGTCACTCGTCAGAAACAGAATTATTGCAAATTGGGCTCAAAAGACAAGATACGGCGCGTTTCTTGTGAGCATGCGCAACTACTGATTTGAAAAAATATTCTTATCAATTTCACCAAGTTATTCGAAATAAAAAATATTTTGTGATATGGAAGAATATTTTTAAATCGTGGTTGATCAACAGCTTTGAGAAAATCATCGATGAATTTATTATAGTTTGCTTATGACTGTTACCTATCACAGTATATCTAGATGCATCACTTTCAAGAAGCTGGTTCTACGTCATAGAAATTGGCCAAAGTACAATATTCTTGAAACTATACACAGAGCTGAAGGTGGACAACCTATCAACAGGAAAGGTTGTGCATTGAGGTTCTATAGTGAGGTCCACGTTATAATGGCAGAGGATGAAGATAGAAGAATAGCGATACCAATTCTCTGCATTAATTAATTATATTTCTACACTGTCAAAAACATAATTGGCATCGTTGTGGACCTAGAAAAGGATAGTATCACCGGCTTTGTCGAATGATAAACAAGGATAGCAAAACCAAAGTAGATCAAATACTGTCATTATAACGTGGACCGCACTATAAACACATAGAATAGTGTATGATAATATCATTGTAGTGACAGTTCAAGGGCTAAGCCACATGGAGACTTTTTCAGGCGTTTTTGCATTGTCGGCGGACGAGTCAGCTTTCCGATTGGCTGATTATCAGCTGATTCTCGAAAGCCAATCAGCTGATAATCAGCCAATCGGAGAGCTTCCTGCTCTGCCAACTCCTCAGATGCCAATACAAATATGCCTAGAGAAACGCTTCATATAGCTTGACTCCAGAGGTTTATAATATGATATCCATCTCTGAGAAACGCTACTTACTATCCATTTCTTCTGATTTACAACGTGGAAACTGACTGTCATTGTGAAAGAATATTCCAGACAAAAATGTCAAATACTTGGGAGTGATAATAGATTCAATACTGGGTTGAATCAGGACTTCCTATATACCTAGGTAGTATACAGAAGGTCCTGGTTGGATGTAGCACAAAAATAGAAACCATTCTCTAAAAGGTGAGTTCTCAAAATTTTTAGGGGATGAAAACTGATATCAAAATTATTCTAAAATTCTTTCTGAAATTATAGGGTCTTCAAGTCCAGTCAATATAAATTTATAAGTTTTTATATATATACTATTGTTTGGATACATAAGTATCCAGAACCAATTTTTCAAGAAAAATTTCCATGTGCTACAGAGTGGCCCAAAAACCTGGTATTTTCTGTTCATTTTCCAGTTTTCCAGCTACTTACAGATTTTGGCCAAATCCTGTAATCGGACAGAAAAATTTGCTTTCGCCTTTCTCTTTATATTTTAAAATTCTTAATATAAGAATTTAAATATAAATTCTTAATATGAGATCACCGGAACTCTCGATCTTTAATGAGTACTGAGTTTTTCAAAAAAATATATTTGTAAAATTTCAAGAAAAAAACCAATTTTAATGATATTAATTTCTGATCAACAATGTCTTCCGATTGTTACCATTCAAATGTATAATTCAAAATTCCTCTGGGCGTGATTTTGTGCTCTGGTATCTGAGACCAGGTAGAGCGCTCTAGTTTTCCGTGTCTTTTTTGATGATCTCATTTTGTAAATTTCCTGGTACGCCTGACAACATTGTTCCTTGTATTTTGAAAAACACTATGCTTCAATGAACATCACCAACATGAGTTCACACAAGGCCACACTAGATGAACAGGCCGTGCTCCTGCAAACGTGACATCACAAGAGTAGGCCGACTGGCAGCCGCATATTCTATAATAATCCATTCTCCATCCATACTTTCACAATAATCTGCTATTCGGGGGCTCATATTTTCAATAGGAAAGTATTATAATTCAATAGCTCATTCAGTAGACTCTTATGAATAGTGAATTCTCACTGTTTATACTTAATTTCAATACTGTCGGTACCGTACTCAATGGACATGGAAAAAATGACTAGGCACAAGTTGCTTTTCTAGAAACATTTATTATAGAAATATGAGAGTTGCACTTACTATTCACACTTTACAGTACTATTTAATTATTATATCTTAACTATTATTATTTACACCTTTTTACTATTTAAACCTTATTACTAAGCTTTTCCAGTTTCCTCTTTCTTGAAGATTTTTCACCTTCTTCAATATGCCTAAGACTGGATTCCTTTATTCCACTGTAATTTTTCAACAGAATTATACAAAATGTGAACACACATTTTTTCAAAAACCATTCAAATCATCATAACAACATTATGTCAATGCTAATTGAGGGTCATGAGTAAGTTTTCCGTGTCTTTTTTGATGATTCGTTTAAAACAAGATAATTTTCCACTTCTCCAGCCAGATCAAAAACTTTTTTAAGAATGAATAGTTCTCGTCGTTTACCATACTGAAGTGAGGGGACGACAATAATCATCATTAAATCCAGCTCCGTTAAATACGGTACATGACCAACATTTAGTACTGTACTTTCCACCATTTGGATATGGTATCTAGAAAGATAATAGCCTACCTTCAAAGTTTTCATTCTGAATGTTTCATTCTCTTTGCTAGGTACATTTTTCTCATCGAATACCTGAACCGTCAGCACGTTGCAACATCCTCACGTATAATAAATCTTTCATCGAAATGTTCTATACACACTCGCGAAGATTTCGATTATTCATTATTACTTCTATGTATAGCTCGAAGCAATATTTGAGTCCTTGGGGAACGAAAATTCTGTAACAATAGGTAATCTATAATAATTGCTTCTACAGCCTGGTACACAGTGATATGATAATCATATGTCATAAATCAGTTGTTTGAATTATTCTAAATCATCAGAAAGTTTGTTATTTTATCTCAGTTTATTTTAGTCAATAAAAGCCATTATTCTAGCTCTTCAATGGTCTCTATTTATTACAATTTTATTGACTAAAATAAGTACCGGTAATCAAAATGCCAAAGAGGAAAACCCGGGATCGAAGTAATGTTGAATCTCCATCACGGAATCAGGATAAGCCAAGATTCAACTGTTTCAAAGGAAAATTGATAAAAGCAACTCGGCCTTTTGAAAGGATCAACATTGACTTCAAAGGACCCCTGCCATCATCAACTAGAAACAAGTACATCCTCACTATTGTGGATGAATATTCGAGATTTCCCTTTGCCTATCCCTGTCGAGACATGTCATCAGAAACAGTAATTCAAAATCTCAATGACTTATTCACCACATACGGCTATTCTTCATACATACACACTGATAGAGGGACCAGTTTTCTATCAAAAGATGTCAAAGATTACTTAATGTCCAAGGGTGTAGCTACCAGTTCCACAACACCTTACAACCCTCAAGGTAATGGACAGGTGGAACGCTACAATGGAATAATTTGGAAGACAATCCGTTTAGCCCTACGGTCCAGGAACATGGATACTTCTCACTGGGAAAAGGTACTCTTAGAATCACTAAGCAGAATTCGCTTGCTTCTCTGCACGACCATCAATTGCACACCTCACGAGCGAATGTTCATTCATCCTCGTAATCCCACGTCTATGACAAACTTGCCATCCTGGCTGATCAACGCCAAGGAGTCATGGATGAAGACCTTTGTAAGACGCAGTAAGCATGATCCTGAAGTTGAAAAGGTAGAAATTATTCATTTGAACCCTCATGTCGCTCAAGTAAGACTTTCTGATGGAAGAGAAGTTTCTGTCAACATTCGTAGATTGGCCCCGGTAGGTTCCACCACTGGGAGGGAAGAATGATATGATAATCATATGTCATAAATCAGTTGTTTGAATTATTCTAAATCATCAGAAAGTTTGTTATTTTATCTCAGTTTATTTTAGTCAATAAAAGCCATTATTCTAGCTCTTCAATGGTCTCTATTTATTACACACAGCATTTATATGGCATGATTAACTTCACTGAACCTAATCACTGAAGCAGTACCCACATGAACTAAGGCTTGAAACTTAGTGAGTCGATGCTATTTTAGTTTCATAAGGGAGCTTAATAGTTCAATAGTGATAGTTTCAATTGTTAAATTGAGGTTTCAACGTGTACCGGTAGCTATTTCAGTAGGGAGATAACAGGTAATATGGTTATCCTCGGCGTGCAGTCCGCCACTCTTGTGACGTGTCACCCAAAAGTGGTGGGGGGAAGAGCACGGCCTGTTCATCTAGAGTGGCCTTGGCTCATAAGATCATGTTCTGTGAGAATCACCAGTTAGATGCACTTAATTTGGTGGAAAGGCGCGCATAAAGACACCTCATGGATCAAAATTTCAAACACTCATAACTTTTGACATGATGATCGGATCTCATCGTACATTTCATTCTTCTCGGCTCGTCAAGGCGGTTCAGAATGATGCATCATAAGTCAAATTCGAACGAAAGATATAACATTCATCCTCGAGTGTACTTTAATCAGTATTTCAATACACAAAAAATCTGGCGCACTCACACAACTTTCCTTGCCGTTATGAAAATTGATCAACTGACGCTAGTGTTCCCGCGCATCTGAATTAGTCTACTATTCGAAGATCTAAGCCAGCTGGTGACAGGACAATAACGCTGCAGACACATGAAGTCTGCTATCTTTTCATAGTGAATGATTTAATAGAATCAACACTTGCCAACAGTTTGCAAATTAAATAATCTTATTCTCTTGAACTTCGAGCTTATTTCTTATTTTAGGTGAAAATGTTACTGAACATTAATTGTAGAGATTTTCATGCCCAATCTTTTCCACTTGGAATTTTTTGTTTAAATTGTATCTGAAGCCTGATAATTGGGAATCTAAAATCAAACTTTGCATAGATGGGGCGGAGCTCCTGAAATTTTTACAGATATGAGACTTGTGGCAGTTGATATAGCTTATCAATGACTATTTTTGGTATGAATTTGATCAAAATCGTTGGAGCCATTCTCGAGAAAATCGCGAAAAACCCTGTTTTTGACAACATTTTTGCCATTTTAGCCGCCATCTTGAATTGCATTTGATTGAAATTGTTCGTGTAGGATCCTTATAATGTAAGGACCTTAAGTTCCAAATTTCAAGTGATTCCGTCAATTGGGAGATGAGATATCGTGTACACAGACGCACATACACACACACACACAACACACACACACACACACACACACACACACACACACACACACACACACACACACACACACACACACACACATACAGACCAATCCCCAAAAATCAAGCATAACAAGAAGCATTGTTATCAGGTGCACCTGGAAATCTATGTGATAGAGGTGGTGCTCTACCTGGTCTCAGGTTGTGGAGCACAAATTAAGCAGAGAGAGATTCTGAATTACCGTATACATTTAAATGGTAACAGAAGGAAGATATTATATTGATTTAAAACTGATGTAAGACAAAAAGTTTTTTACTATTTTATGAAAAAAAATTGTAACTCTCAGAACTCATTTGAGACAGAGAGCTCCAAATTATTTCATTTTATTCAAAATTTCTTAATCTATAAAAATGCGAGAGTCGATTTTTCTGCCCAATGACTGGGGCTTGGCGTAAATAACTAGAAACTGGAAAATGAACCGAAAATACGAGTTTTTTGGCCACTCTGTAGGCCTACCTTGCACATTGCATTTCTATAAAAAATTGGCTCTGGACTTCTCTCATGTATCAAAACAATATATGAAAAAGAACAGAACTACGATATATATTGTGAGCTTACCCCTTTTTTCATGTCAATATTGACTACAAAGCAATATTTTTCAAATATTATAACTTGGAAGCTTCAATCCATGACCTCATGACCAGCTTATATTTTATTAACAGATGTAATAATATATTTCATATTTTCTTAATAATTTTTCTTAATTTGTAAGAATTTCAACTTATTATATTTGTGACTGTTCATTGGATTAAAATAATATTTAAAAAATAATATAACGTCAGGAAAATTTGTGCAAGTTAACCACATGAAGTGGTTATTTTGGTGATAATCGAATGCTGTGATTTAAAAATTATTCAATTATTTAATTGAACAAAAGAGTTTTCAGGAAACATTCCACCACTATTTGTCTACTGTTTCTTCTACTCTGAAAAAAGAAGCAAACGATTGGTTCTCCCTGTCAAACAGATTTATCATTCAATAATTCAAAGAGAATGACTGATAAGATCATTCAATCCATTCAGTTTTTCCATTCCTTTTCATCCGAGTTTTAATGACTTGCAAACATGCTCTCTGCTCCTATATTCACAGGATTATTAGCGTTGATTTATTGTATCCAAATTTTATGCCAGACGCTAGATATCAAAGCTTTAAATATAGAGCTCCACCTTTTACAAAAGCTTTTGTCTGTGGCGAGACAATTTAACCGTTTTCTAGCTGCTTCTTTATTTATGGTGCTGAAAGAGGAGGTTCGGTTAGATCGATCTTTATAAGAACTTTCTCATTCATGACTCTTCTAAAACGTTTTTACCAAAAACTCTAAAAATTCTTTAGAATGGGAATTTTTTGTATTTTGGAAATCAAGATTTTCAATTAGAAAAAAATCCATTGAATTTATTCAGTCCAATAATAAAATAGTGTTTACAAATCATGAATATATTGCAGTTTCAACTCTTTAGGCTACCTATAATAATACATTACATACATACATACATACATATAATACCATACATTTAACTTGGAGTTGAAAATAATATGTCAACTTGAACATTTTTGTTTGTCGGCATCAGAGTGCATGTGCATTCGCAATATGCAAATAACAAATAATGCGCAATAAACAAATCTGCTAATCTATGGGATTTGTTGAACTGGTTGTGAATAAAGCGGCTTGTAGCAACTATTACTTAAGTAATTATAAGTAATAGTAGGTATTGCTTGTAGACAAAGGAAGAATATATGGCAAGCTATTGGTGGCTTAAGCTTTTCATTACCGGTACGTCACTTTTTATCAATTTCTATACAGACCAATGTTATGTGAGTGGATATTGTTGAAAAGAGATGGAAATGAGATAATTTCATCAATTTCCATTCACATAGTCCTACATAATTTAATGAAAATGTACTCATCTAATAACGTATTTTAATAGAGATTGAATGTTTACTTATACAAAATTACTGATAGTACCTTTTTATGTTTTTATGAAAATACATTACATAAGAAAGTAATTTCCTTTGATTAATATACTTATTAGTTCAACCCAAATTTGAGTGTAAAAGAATCTTCATCAACTTTAAAAAAAAAAATTTTTTCAATTGTGACATTTATATGGAAGAATTTTCTATTGATATAATCTCGGTTCTTTTCAAATAAACAACTAAGGTAACTCATTACATGGTATCCTGCTATGTACATGTACTCTTTAATTTTTGTTCACACCACTCGTATTTACATACACTTTTTATAACTTCGTTAACATACAACCTACATTTCAAAAGTCAATTTTTCAAATATAGATCTATAGTTCAATTCAGTTCAATTATTCTTTAGCTTGTTACTATAGTAGGTACCACAATGTATAATTTAGCTTATTCACTTTCTCTATGAACCTATATATGAATACCATTTCTAATCTTAAATTTAATAATACTCAGTCCAAATTTTGTTACCCCAAACTACCGGTGTAATAGCATATGCTAATAATAAATTATAAGTATATTATAAAGATCCTCAGCATATTATGTGATGTGTTTTATTTGAAAAATATAGCATTTTAGAGTAACTTAATCAATCAATCAAAATTTTTATTCGCATTTCAAACAATTGAGGGTCCTGTCAAACCCGAAGGTTTTTCGGCGGGGGCCCAGTTACAGAAAACCGAGTTACAAAAGATGAATAAACTTGGACAAAATAAATATGACACTTCAAAGATTTCAAGTATAAGATGAAAGAAAACAAATACAAATTTTTATTCTAAATATTCATTGATAATAAATATTCCAAGATTTTTGATTTCTCCATTAAAGGAGAAAATGAAGCGTCAATAAATAATTTAGAAATTCAACTAATACATTAACATAGGTAATAAAGTTCTTCTTCAAAACATTATAGAACTGTTGCCTGGAAGTAACAAAATTTACCTTCAGCTTTTTAACACCTTGGGGATTAAAAACCATTAACACAAGATACATCTCTCAATTTTCCTGCTGAATAAGCAGAAGGGTGTATTAAGTTGCTTCCTACCAAAATTCAAACAAGTCTTCTTGGAAAAGAATTATAAGAACGTGTTGAGCGGAGCCTAATGGATGTATAAAACTTAATAAACGCGAATTGTGAGAAAAGTGCTGTAAAGTATAATAAAGAAATCAAACATGATTAGTGGGGTAAGTTGTGCGTTTCGGAAGTGGGGGATAATTATTTATGAATGGGGGAATGAAGCAGGTCTCCCCCCTTGTTTGCTCTACTAATTGTCTGTCCGTAAGATAGTGCTTCAACAGAGTAATAAGTGAGAGAGACGGAAGAAAGTGATGACGAAGAATGGCGGTGGGGAGAGAAAGAGGGCATGAGAGAGAACCGTTTATTATCACCGTGGGGAGCCACCTTCGGCGTGATATATGGAGCATTATCATGAATATCAACAGGGTAGTTGGCTCAGTATGTGTTAAGAGAGTGCAAAACAAAACTCTCAAATAAATAGATAATTTCCGTGTTGCCGCAGAGCGTGAAAATAGCAGGTCAATAGTTAGTAGGCTCAGGGTCACTTAGGAGATTGGAAAACATTTACCGTGTATAAAGTTCAATCCTTTTATGAATTGCTATCTCTATAGTGTTTTAGCTCTCCATAATTTGATCAATCAAACTATATATTCTACAATTGCTTGGGAACTTTGTATTTTTGTCCCATAATATTGCAATACCACACATCAAATAGTTTTCGCCTAGTGAACTATTTGAGAGAATTTGACTTGTATAAAATTACAAATCATCAATCCCAAGAAATAAAAATAAATTAATTTACCATGTGGTACTCTATCAGTCATTATAATCATGTCAATTCTGAGTCAAGCAAACTAGGTACTAAAAATAATGATCCACTTGGGAGGCTGAAGAGAAGGAAGCCTTTAAACTATAGCTTAAAATCAACTCTTGAAAGTTTTTGCAGACTTTCTGCTCTCATAGCCACATTGATTTTCATAGGTTGGGTAAGATTTATAATGAAATGAAAATTAATTATTACTCTCTGAGAAAAGCTTCAATGGAAATAATTATCATAAAAAAATTACCAAATGAACAGGAAAAATTGATAAATATTGTTGGCTATTTAGCACTATTAAGTGCACAATTTATACATTTGTGTATTTTTTTGCTTATAAACTTTGTTATCTTTTTCAATTAATGTTACAAAATACCAGAACTGATCCATGCCAATAACATTTTTCCACTTGGAATATTTAAGAGAGTTTAAATACTTCAAATGAATGGAGAACTAAATAAATTGGAGGATTGGGTTGTTAATAGTATTATTTAAATATAGTAATTGACGAACCATCTTGATATTAGAATAAACCTTGGCTCTACTGATCATTCTACTAACTATATTAATAATGGTTTTCTTCAATTTTGAATTCCATCACAAATAATTAATTGTGATGATGAAATATAATAAAATATTATAAATTTAAAATTGTAATATGAAATGAGTACCGTAACGACTGGCAGCCCATTAAATTTTTCCTCAATTGAATTTTTTAATCGTAACTAATTTATATTCTCCTTTTCAATAATATTATTATTTTATATTATATTAATATTAACATTATTAATATTTTATTATTTTTTCTGTTTTCTAACTTTAATATATTTTAAGTCTCGATCTTTATAATATTATGTAATAATTTATTATGCCAGTAAGGCTCGTCATGAGATTGTCTGTGAGCCTTTATATGTATGGCAAATGAGCAAATTAATAAATAGATTTGATGAAAAATGAATTAATATTGGCTGGGTCTATTCCACCTCCTCCTCTGTTGAACATTGGCACACCATACTCCTCCTCAAACCTCCCCTCTGCCCAAACTTACGACTCTCGTTACTCCGTTCAGCTCACACTCCATTCAGCTCACACTCTGTTACAGCTCGACTAACATGGCTGAACATGTAACTTGGAGCTGTGAGTTACCTCGTTCTTAGAACTCTCTACAAACTTGTCTGGGTAGTGTTGGTGTGCTGTGAGATTGACTTTCCAAGTGAAAATGTTCTTGTAGCACTGTACCGTACCCCGCTCAATGTGGCTTTCAAATTGTTACAAGTCTTAATTATTTATAACTTGATTTCAAACTCAAATACATTATGATAAATGAAATTTGTTCAATATGAAATTATATTTTGAAACTTCCCATAATTTAAGGAACACAGTTTTGATTTTGTCACATCCACATTTTAATTGAAATTGTGGTCAGGACTGCTATTTTCGTGTTGAAATCAAACACATCTTCAGTAGGGTACAGCTAATATGATGTGTTGGTTTCAGGTTTCAACACGCATCTACAGGATGTGACAAAATAAAACTGTGTTTTCACAATTATGATAAATGTTGCCTGAATCACGATTGTTTCAAGTTCAATCCTTGGATGACTTGACTGTTTTTTATTTTCCTCTATCATTAGTCAGAAATCTCAGAAGACATTAGATACTCAATTTTATTAAATTGATAACCTAATTTTCAACAATCAATAACAAAGTCATCATGAAAATTGCCCATATTAATACCACAAATTATAAACACAGGAATTGATCGGATAATAAACATAAAATAATACAATAGAAATCAATTGATTTTCATATTCTTACTATACATAAATCTTTATTACTCTGATGTTGTATCCTTATTATATTCATCTTTTTCATGTACAGCCTAGGCATACCAACTTCAATATTACATTAGTTCATAATCAGTTTATAAACTACTATTTTTTGCAGGATTGGAACAATATTAAAATACTAACTTATATCTATAAATTGGAGAGGATTTGCTTCATTTATCTTTTTAGTATGGTATTTTTATAATTTGCTTGTTTGTTAATTTGAATTTTGATTTTTGAGACTGCTGAACTTGGTTATCATGGCTGATTCTAGATTTTAATGTAAAATAAATGTTTATCAACATGATCAACAACAACAAAAATATAATCACTTGACAAATTTTCTACAGCAATGGTCTTCAGGCCGTCTGCCCGATTTTATTGTAAGTCGATAAATAACATTTTATGTTACAGCCTATGTAAAAAACAAAGATGAAAAAACAGAAGTCACACTCCAGTATTAACTGGTACCGGTTACTACAAAAGCGAACTATATACACTGCTATTTATTATATTAGGATGAAAAACAGAAAGGAACCTTATTAAATTTCCCAGGCTGAAACGAGATGCTTTTAATGTTGATTCAAAAGTTTTTTATTTGGAATTCCCTTGACAAATTTCACATTAACACCTCTTTTCTAAGATAAGTGTATTCTCTTTAATGTTGATTCAAAAGTTTTTTATTTGGAATTCCCTTGACAAATTTCACATTAACACCTCTCTTCTAAGATAAGTGTACTGTATTTACTTTCAGGACAAAAGATCTATAACGATATTAGTCAGCCTACATGATTACGAAGTTATTTATTATTTCTTCCACAGATACTAATTTACTTACTGGAGAGTCAACCTTGAGAGAAAATATTCTTGTACACAGAGAGAGTCTCTGTATAAGTATAAAGTTTTTCATCAACTTGGTTACCTTTTTGATTTTCTATAGGTCAAACTTTCTTTCATGGAAGATTTTTCCAAAATTAATACTTTTTCTATTCATAATAATTTATAGTTTCTGCATCTGCAAAGTTTGAATATGTGTCTTCTAGGGAGTCACAGTCCATTACTCAATAAATTAGCTTACACTATCTAATAACAGTATTTTCACTACCGGTACATATCTGTAAAGCTTCTTACAGTCATGTCAAAATTATTGTGAATTTCTGTGTAAAATGAAATGTTTGAATTCATCTACAAATATTTGACGATTTGCTCATAGTCAGTTCTAGAATGAAGTCTAGGATCCCCACTTCTAATATTCTAAAGGCTAGTATTTCTGGTTGAAAGCTTATGTTCATTCTACTGTGGAGTTATTGATAACCAACAGCAAACCGGTACCGTACTACTATTTACTTCAATTCAATCGGATTGCATGCTCCTCCAACTCTATAGGCTGGCTATACATAATGAAAACAAGCACTAATCAAGTTCGCTTTTGTTGGTTTTCCACAATACCGTTATGAAATCCTATTTAGGAAATTATAATCAGGTCCCGAAGGGCTTGGAAGCTGGCCAATAATGTCAGTGCAGTTGGAAGTATGAATAATTCCATCCAGGAAAACTCTCTCATATTCCCAGAACTCAAAGCAGGGAACGAAGTTGATGCAAGTCTCCATTATATAATGCAGCTGTATTGTTCCTCCTATTGTTTGGATGGACAAACATTTTTTAAAAATATTTCAATGGCTTGTGTTTTTTGTTATTGTGTTGTACAAATGTCTGCATAATATCCCAAATGTATTATCAGATGTGGCATCATATATTTTTTTCATTATCCGGATTCAAATACAATAGACAAAATAGAGAAATTTTTTGGAAAATCTTGTTTGGTCTAGGAGGGACTATCAACTATAATTATTATCTTCATAATAATTATTACTACATTGACTCCGGAGAAAGCCAATAGCAAAAACGTTAGCTTCCTACTATCTCTCATTCGACAACCGACAAGCATGGTTCCCGTAGACGGTTTAAACACTTCTGAATAAATTGCTATAGATCATGTTAGTTTGTTTCCAAAGCTTATAGACCTATTGCATTTTTTAATTTGACATTATTAAACAAAATTTTCAAAACACAAGAATAGGAACTGCGCACTTATGAATCACTAATTATGCTTTCAGACAAAGTGTTCTCGAAAACAACGAATCGATCTAGCTGATGAATCAAAATGGATAAAATGGGACATACAGATAGGGACCTTCCTATACTTTCGATACTTACTGGTATCGATACTTTGCTTTCGATACCGGTGGTATCGGTATCGAATGATTCGATACTTTACTGGTATCGATACGAAAGTTGGAGTATCGAAACGGTATCGAATGGCGAAATGGGTAAAAAAGTAGTTCACTTCAATTAATGACATAATCATAAATAAATTTGTATATAAATTTTAGAAGATTATAAGGATTAATATAGATGAAAATTATAGTACTGATTCAATAAGAAAAAAGTATTGAAGGATGATCGTTGTTATGAAGTGAAAATTATAGGCTACAAGGAACAAGTGAGTCACAAATTACTCTGCTTCCGACACCACGCCGCTATGCTAGTAGTTTCTATTTCTAGTTTTGTTGAGAATTGCAAATAACATTGAGATTGAGAATGAGAAGTTCAAGTCCCTGAAGTTGAGAGTTTTGAAATAGTTTGTTGGTTACTAGAAACCTGGAAATACCTATACCTGAATTCACCATATTTTAATTTGTGAGCAATTTTTGGTGAGTTTAAAGTTTCCTAGCTTTGAATCTATGCTGTTTAGTTGTTCAGTGACATCATAGCTTCTTAAGTATACCAAACATATTTCGTATTTGCCCAGTGTAGCAGTTGCCAGACATTATGACATCACTAATAACAAACCATACATAACTGACTCAAGCTCAGTCAATATTGGTTCAAAAATTATCAATTTGATCTACTATTAAGACCACATTTATAATTCTTGAACAAATACTCCTACAATATGAAATCAAATTGATAATTTTTGAACCAATATTGACCGAGCTTGAGTCATTTACCCATCTTTAGGGACGTTCCAGTTCCGATACCACCATTCTTTCGATACTTGGTATCGAAAGGAGGGTATCGATATTAGTAAAGTATCGAAAGAAACGTATTGATACCCTTATTGACCAAGCTGGAGTCATCTTGCGAGAGGGTCTCCTTTGTTTCGACAGCCTATTGAGACTATAGTTGATAGATTGCAGTTTTGCAGTTAGTAGATAAGTATTTTAGTTGGTAATTCCGATACTTAATGCTCACTCGATGCTTGTGGTATCGGTATCGATACTTTTCTTTCGATACTCGTGGTATCGATACTTTACTAATATCGATACCCTCCTTTCGATACCGATTCGATACCAAGTATCGAAAGAATGGCGGTATCGGAACGTCCCTACATACAGAGCTGATCCAGAATTGAGTCAATGGGGAAGGCTGAGGGCCCAGAGGTTTTACCTCCCAGAATAATGATCCACTATATAATAGTGGTAATATGAAAAAATAATGATTGTATCTAGTGTAAAATTGGATGTCCAAGGGGGTTGCTATAGCCTACCTCTACCTTAGTCTCACCACTGAATATTCATAAAATCATCAATTACAGAAGAGAGGAAACTCTTCTGTTTTGTTCCATTCTCAATATAATTGAACATGGAATCCATTAGTTGATCTGCACCCGTCGATACTGAGTTTTCCTCTTTTCTAGGAAAGAAGGAAGGCCAGGCCGCCGGCCCTATTTCCAAGCCACGGCTTTATTTTCCCCTTTTTTCTTTCGAGGCTTTCTCGTTTAGTGCAGCTGTGGTTGATGCAATTTTGTCTGGAACCTGAAAATGAACAGATCTCCACAGAGACATTCATTAAACTGAAAAGGAAATTTCATGTCACTTGCAATGCCTTTGGTACAAAAAGTATCAGAGATTTCAACGTAATACTAGATACCGTGACGAAGGTATTTCTTGGACTCAGTGGTTTTTAAAACATGTATTAAATTATGTAATTGTTATTTTGTAAGAAAAAAGTTGTTTTTCCGATTTATAAAATTTATATATTTCCAGTTCATAGTTGTCATAGTCGTGCGTTAGAGATCACCTAATTTTAATCCTATGAAATGTGATTTATGCTCAAAGTTTTCTGAAAGATTAATTTATCTGAGTTATGAGATAAGCCTATATCACATTCAATAATATCTGTATCTAATTTCTTAGAAAAGTTGTTCTTTAATGAACTCACTAGTTCACTCCAATAAGAGATCCCTTACAGTACTATCCTTACAAATTAGTATTCTCCCCATACGAATTCAACTTTGCCTGATTTTGCAACGAAAACAGTTTTATTCTATTCATTTGTTCCACTTATCCCCGGAAGATTTCATGTGCCCTAATTTGAGAATGATTGTTTCTTGTACAATCATTCATCCCAGACAAGATCTTTCTTTCCCGTATCTTTATTCCATTATTTTCGAATCACTACGACTTTCACAAAGATGCATCCCTGAAATTATAGGTTTTTCTATGCATACCCTAATAAGGATTACAACTTGTATAATGATGATTCATTATCAAATTTTCTCAGCTTTCCCCCAGTTTAAGAAAATGTGTTTTGGACCCTTTTACTTTTCCCGTACTCCAGTTTGAGACCTTTGAGAACTCTCGATTTTCTCGTAACGTACCTCGATATTTGTAAATCACTGTTGCTTTTCAACCAGTGCTGCTTTTCTTAATCCAAAATACCTGCTTTCCTGGTACCCTAGAATAAATTTGTCTTTCACAAACTTTCTTCCCCAAGCCCTTGATTCTCCAGTACCTCAATTAGACAATTATTATACTGTCTCAGGGCTATTCATATGCACCATCAACCTTCAACGCTAATATACGACTACATGATGATATGGTTATATTTATTATGATTGGTTTCATTCCAGGTTCAAACCAATCAGTTCATCATCAAACCGAAGATGTTGCATATTAGAACGGGCATTGGAAATCCGTTAATTTGAATAATCGTAAACACGTAGGTACTTTCCCGATACCCTAATTTGAGAATTACTGTGTGTTTTACTATTTTTCATCCCCAAACCCTTGGTTTTCCAGAACTTTTATTTGAAAATCACTGTCTTGGACATTTATCCATTCCCGAAATTTACTCCAACCTCATTACCATTAATTTTCCAGTACCTCAATCTGACAGTCTCTGAATTGGACATTCATCCATCCCCGAAATTTTCTCCAGCCTCGTTACGTTACTCCAGCCACGTGATAAATACAAGACTGGTACCTGGTTCTCTCCCCGCCGCCAACCCAGATACTTTGGCGCCGAGAGAGCATCGCAGCCAGCAGCGTGTACGATACAAAAGTGACGTGTCAGTGAGTGGTAGCCACGCGTTTATGAATTGGCGGCGGCGGCGTCAAAATACGAGAGCGCGGGATCGCCGGTGCCCGTGGGTTGGCAGCAGTGTCTCGTATCGATTCGCGGCGCGCAAACCAGTCAACCAGCGAACCAGCAGCCAGTACACTTTTCGTGCAAACAGTGAGTGGACCTCCTGCTCTCGGCAGCTGCACCGCTATCACCTCATGACTGCTGCTGTGAGTTGCTCGCCAATTATTATCATCATCATCCATTCTCTCACCAACCACACTATTCCTCACAATATCCCAGACATTCAGATCGTGGACATTTTTCGAACACCTTGCAATTTGGTCTAGGTTATGATTCGGTGCATGTCAGTGTCACGTTGGGGGAATTCATGGTGGCATGTATGGATGTGTTATGTGTTATGATAGAACATTACTGTTGCAATTATACGACTCACAGTCATAGTTTGATCTGAATTTTTGGATGTAGAAACAACTTGATTGGGATTTGATTATTGATAACCTGTTTATTATTCAACTAATTGAAAATAATGTTTATTATTTTATTCAAAAAAATACTATTACCTTATTTTTTTATGTTCATCTATTGAGTTGCCCTGAAAAAATACATGATTAAAATAGTGTTCATTCTCATGATTTATTTTTTCAGGGCTACTCAATAGTTTTTTCTCAATAAATTGAATAGTACCCTTTTGTTTTTATGTTTTGTATATATATTTAAATCCATTGATTATTATGAAACATACCTCACCACGTGCTTTTAATATATTGATTGCAATTTATGAAAAATAATCTTCATATTATTTGGTTGTATAAGCTTCAGCAGAATTGTATTTTTGTCATTCTACTCTTTACTCTGTTGTTATTTTATTTTATTATTGTTGTAGGCCCATAACTGTTTTAATTTCCTAATATTATAGGCAAACATAGCCTAGTTTATTATAATTTAGTTGACCTTTTCACGGAATGCTACAATGAAAAATGATTATTCGTAGGGAGCTGTGAAATTATTTTTTTAACTTGTCAAAACTTTGATATTTTGTCAAAAGTCTACTTTTAAATGTACATTTGTCACATTTTTATATTTCCATTATAGTTCTTTTATTTCTTTTTTTAATTTTTAATTTGTTATTTCAAACTGCATTGTTTGTGTTTTTGTGGCAAATAAAGTTTTTATTCTATTTCTGTTATTATTCTGTTACTTATTGAATGATTTTTATCTTTACTTGTTTTATTTTGAAACAAATACAAAAAGAATTGATGTCTATAGTCTTGTAAGGGTACCCTATGAAATCATTAGATGCTCTTCCAAAAGTGTATTCCATTGTATGTGTTTGACTGTGATGAGAAAAAATAGCTAATAGGTCATCTAGACCAGATATAGATAAATTTTGCTTTCAATTAAATTATAATTCATCTAGTGAGTGGCCATCTTACAAATTTCCCATGCGTTACATAGTTATTGATTATAGGCTATTATTATGGTGATCTACAGTTATTCAAGAAAATATATTGTAAACAAATACTAAGAAGGAGGGGTTGAAATATTGGAATGACATTATGCTTCTGAGATTATCTTATTGACTACGGTATTTCATAAATTCGCTCAAAGTAATTGAATCTGCGACTCTGAAACTATGGGTATTTGGGTGATCTATTATGATGATTATTTCAGTAGGCCTATGGCAAATTTGGATAATTGACTGTAATTTTGAATTTATTGTTTCCTTTTTTATTGAATTGCAGGAAATTGAATTAATTTTCATCTCGCATAGGCCTATTACCGGGTTCACATGCTGTGATGCATGAGTTATGTTATTAATTGCTTGGGCGTAATTTATGCGAGCTCTGGGAATTATATGGGTGCAATTCAGAAGAAAAAAATTGATTCAGGCTAAATTTTTGAAATTTTATTACTGGTCATTCTTGTCGTTCATGTGTTGGAACAAATAAATTGCATGTGATGTTTTCATGAATATTCAGGAAATCTTATTCCCTTGATTTCCTATTTTTTATTTGATAAGCTTTAGATAAAAATTTCCTATTTTTCTATATACATCAAATTTTGATTTCACTCATAATGATTGATTATTATTTGATAATTTATCCCAACCATAATAATTGATTAGAATAGCAGAAAATAACATCGTCACTTGATCCATGGAATATAGTAGTATCAATGTTAGATGTAAGAGATTTTGATATCAATTCTAGGATTTTTTCAAGCATTCACTCTCCAAAAACAAGATTTCAATAACAAATAACATTTCTTTGCATACGGTAGTATGCAATTATATCTCTACAGAAATGTGAAATTAAAAAAAAAAAACATTGTGTGCTTATTTTTGTAGAAAACTCAATTATCTATTATAACTTAATTATCTATTATAGAGCCATACCCTGTAACACTCTACCTCCCCATCTCCTTAAAGATATTTTTTAACTGCGGGAACAGTTTCATAACAACAATAGAGCCTTGTCAATTCCAATTATTTTTGTGATATGTTTTATACTTTCCGCCTCTGTATTATTCATTTCCCATGAAAATCGAATAGAAAATACGGACAGCGGTGGCCCAGTCAAGTAAGGCATGCTATCAACTACTGATAGACAGATTCAAATTCAGTCGGCACTTCGAACCCCGCAAAGCTCATCAGCTCATTGGGCCCGTTCTGTGTACATGGAGTGTGGTAAATTGTCCGATTCACAATTTACCAGGTAAAAAGTTCCGCATTCCATGGGAAATTTTTGACAGATTCTGTACCAGAAACCAGTTCCAGTTCCAAATTCCTGCCCCACAGCCGAAGCGTGGTAAATTGTCCGGCCTGGTACAATCCCAACTATCTGAGCTCTCATTGGTCGATTATTGTAGTCTGCTTGCTTCTCTGCGCATGCGCTGATAGTTTGTTTACAATAGCATAGACATAGAATACATAACCAACAATATGATGTTTGATAACCATTCATTAAATTAATTTTTCTCTATAGAACATTTGAGAGTAATGGAATAAAAGAAATGCACACTTTTCTAGACGGTAAGTTTGTAAAACAGCCTTTCTTCATTCACGCAGCTAGTGAACGATACATTTTGGTGTAAATCAACTTTATAAGTGTGCGCCAAAAGCTTGAACCAACGATTTTGAAATGGCGTTCCATGGGAACATTTTGCACTAGTCACGTTATGGAACAATTTAAGATTGGAACTAGAACAATTTACCGTACACAGAACGTACACATTGATTCTAGATCATCTCATCGCCTCTCATAGTAAATAATTACG
Source organism: Nilaparvata lugens (assembly GCF_014356525.2). Lineage (NCBI taxonomy): Eukaryota > Metazoa > Arthropoda > Insecta > Hemiptera > Delphacidae > Nilaparvata > Nilaparvata lugens. The sequence continues at coordinate 10,405,844 of NC_052513.1, read as the reverse complement.
CTCAAATAGATAATTATGTTGGAAACACATCCCGTAAAATATGAGAGTTTGCAGAGAAGATATTGATGTTGTAGAACTTTTCCATAATTGAAGAAACTAGCGATTTTGTCAATATTCCACTTAATTTAGATGAAAACTAGCCTATTACTTCACAATGTAGTATGCTCCTGTAAAATAATACTTTTTATTGAAATAAAGTAAAATATTAACAAAATATCAAGTCGCTTCAAATATGAGAGTATTCCAGGCCAATCCTAGTAATCTGCTACTCGGAGACAAGGAACTAGTATAGAATTTATATCTATATCAAATCAAATCAAATCATTTATTTCGCCATTTAAAAAATCTGGTGTGGTACACTCACACAACTTTCCTTGCTCATTGAACTGGGAACCTCATTCTTAAACGACAATAATTTAGAGAAATAACATAATGACGATTGGCGGCAACATAATTATTTGAAACTACGATCAGACTACTGTATATGTGTGTATATAATAAATTGTTTTCAGAGTACTTTTTCCTTTGTGTAAATTGTGAAATCCGATGATTTTTTAAAAGTCGTCAAAACAGCTGTTCTACAGATGAAATGTCTCGACTATGTGTTATTTTTATAGACTGCTCTACCTACCTACCTCATGCACGAGAAGGAGGTTACAAAGTCCATTTCTCAAGGATGGGGTGAACCCCCCATTAGTTTCCCAAAAAGGAGACTCATGACAGTTGATGGAGCTGACAAATAACTATACAGAGTATGAATTTGAAATAAATTAGTCAAGTAATTTTTGAGAAAATCGTGAAAAACATGGTTTTTCAGTAATTATCCGCCATTTTTCTCGAGAATATTACGCAGCTCCTGCAATTTTCCTAGAAATGAGACTCATGTCAGTTGATAGGGCTTATAAATAGCTATCCATGGTATAAATTTGAAGAAAATCGTTAGAGCCGTTTTCGAGAAAACCGTGAAAAACATGGTTTTTTAGTAATTATCCGCCATTTTTCTCGAGAATATTACGCAGCTCCTGCAATTTTCCTAGAAATGAGACTCATGTCAGTTGATAGGGCTTATAAATAGCTATCCATGGTATAAATTTGAAGAAAATCGTTAGAGCCGTTTTCGAGAAAACCGTGAAAAACATGGTTTTTTAGTAATTATCCGCCATTTTTCTCGAGAATATTACGCAGCTCCTGCAATTTTCCCCGAAATGAGACTCATGTCAGTTGATAGGGCTTATAAATAGCTATCCATGGTATGAATTTAAAGAAAATCGTTAGAGCCGTTTTTGAGAAAATCGTGAAAAACATGGTTTTTTAGTAATTATCCGCCATTTTTTCCGCCATCTTGAATTGAATTTTATTGAATTTCTTATTGTCGGGTCCTCATTGTATAAGGACCTTAAGTTTGAAATTTCAAGTCAATCGGTTAATTAGGAATGGAGTTATCGTGTTCACAGACATACACACATACACACATACACACATACACACACACACATACACACACACACACACAGACCAACACCCAAAAATCATGTTTTTGGACTCAGGGGACCTTGAAACGTATAGAAAACTTGAAATTTGGGTACCTTAATTTTTTTTGGAAAGCAATACTTTCCTTACCTATGGTAGTAGGGCAAGGAAAGTAAAAAACAATCACAAACAAAGAGCAAATCAAATATGATGAACAATAAATTCATATATATATATATATATATATATATATATATATATATATATAAAAGCGAATGGCACTCACTCACTGACTGACTGACTCACTCACTCACTCGCAGAACTAAAAATCTACCGGACCAAAAACGTTTAAATTTGGTAGGTATGCTCAGTTGGCCCTTAAGAGGCACACTAAGAAATCTTTTGGCAATATTTTAACTCTAAGGGTGGTTTTTAAGGGTTTAAAGTTCGTCTTTTAGCATGTATATTCTTCTTATTCTCTTAATTATAATTGAAAAATGTCCATACCATATGTTGAAATAGAACTATAATCTAGAGAGAGTACCTCTTCGAAACAGTTAGTTGTTAACTGGTAACTAAATTAATAATTTTGTCAGGTTGGCATTAAGTTGAGTTGACTTTGTTAGCTTGGCACCAAGTTGAAGATTGAAATGCATTTATCGCGGAAAAATTGGTTGGGCACTGCTACTTCAATCAGAGCTATTCCTGGGAATATTATATTACTAGCCGTCAGGCTCGCTTCGCTCGCCATATCCGTTTAGTCAGACGTTTAGTCTGGACCCCCGACTGGATCGTCCTAACATATGATAAAAATGCTCAAATGAAAAATGCAGGCGAGCGAATCGAGCCTGCTGATCTCATACTTGGACGATCCAGTCGGGGGTCAAGGGGGCGGAGCCCCCTGGCTAGACGGATATGGCGAGCGAAGCGAGCCTGACGGCTAGTTAGTATATAAATATGATATTAGGATATATCACCATAGAGAAAAGATAAGAAGAAAATATCCCATGGTGGGTAGATGGCGTTTATGTTTCAAATTTCACTGTCAACTCAAGCCGATAGTTTTAGTAGTAGTTCTTTTTCGTGAAGCTATGTGACGCTGGTAGCCTCTACCGTACATTACGCTATTCTCACACTCTCACCCCAACAAAACAGTAATGATAGACAATAGTCGACAGTAATCGGCTTGAGTTGACAGAAAATGGCTTGAAATAAAGTAATAATCGGCTGAAGTAAATAATAATCGGCTTGACCATAAACGACCAATGTTATGAGATATTTTTATGATATTTTCTCTATGATATTACATACATTATCTATATGTTTTAGATATAAAATAAATCCGCTAGGAACTATTTGATGAATATAATAGATGATAGATGCGTGAAGATAGATAGAAAGCTCGATAGGTGACATTGAACTCAACATTTTAATTTCATGTTTCTAGTAATTAACAGTATGAGGAATGAGTAGAGATTTCCTCTACTAAATCCACTGAGGAGAAAGGCCACGTGGATTCAGCTCTCGTTGATGAACGAAAAAGGTCACGTAACGTTTCAACTCAATTAAAATTACGAAGCTGGTCCGTGGACATAGCAGTGAACGTGAGCGAAATTCCACGTCTTCGTAAATTTGTGAAATTGAATCAATTTCAAACATGTATGCACATACAAGTTGGAAGCGATTGTACACGCAATTTTCACGAATTGAATTGATAATTTTTTCCCAGTTATAAGCCAAATTCACGTGTTCCATCAAGTTTTGTTGACGTTGCGATATTTTCTGCCTTTTTTCAACAACTGTCATTGTCAGGTTGGTTATGAATGGAACGCGATCGAGGTGTTTGATACAGTTTCCCAAATTTTCACCGGTTTCCTTTTTCATCTGCGCCACCAATTAACAGAATTGGATATGATTTTTGCTCAGTTCGGCTCTTGACCTGATTGATGTGAATTGGAATGTTTAGTTTTAATTACTTAAAATACGTGTTTTGAAATGATCTCAGTTGTGGATCCATCATTAAGAGAAACTTAATTCATCGTTAAACGGAAAGATAACAGCAATGTTATCATTATGAAATATATGACTAAAAACGAATTGAATATCTTCTCCAAGAATTACTCAACATAATGATGATTAGTCTTGGCTTACCAAACGTTGTTTAAAGTTCAGAAATGATTATTTTACAATCTAAGGATGTTTAAAATAATAGAATATTCATGTGTGTTCACACATTCAGATATTCACTTTTTAAAAATCAGAACAAAACAATGATTCAGAGTAGAGGATGCATCACTTTTATGATTTGAATGATCTTATAGAATAACTTTTAGGAGAATCCATTCAAATTTCTTCTCCATATTCATATATCTGGAATTGATAAAATCATGACTTCTCATTTAAAACCTCAAATACTTTACTGAAACGGAGAACATAAGGGATACAAATTATAATTAACGTACTTGACTTTTATGATCGAGACGCTTCTTACTATAAATTGTAATTAAAAACCAACCTCTATGTAGTGTTTTAGCCTCAATTGAAATTATTTAATCTCCTGAAATTTTATGGAATAGAAAAAATCAAATTTCAAATTCTTCATCTTGGAATATTATTCGGTATCACGTATACATCGATTGCTGTTAGATTTCATCACAATTCCAGGTTGTGATAATTTCATTTTGTATCGTATTACTGCTAGAAGCTATTTGTCACTTTCTATTTTTCACTATCAAATCTCCATCATCACTTCAGGGAAAGGAAAGGTTGATATTAGGAAGGAAAATAATAATGGAAAATGAACGCATTGACGGTCAATCAATTTACATTTTAAATGACCGCCATCATTTTGCAGCGCTTTTCTCAAGTCCCGCCTCGGCCATTAATCATCAACTGAAAAGGAAGAAAGAAAAAATGAAAGAGGCCAATTTTTCACAGAGACTAAAAGGATGAACAAGATCAATGGATTAAGGGGTGGGGGAGGGTTGATTGATATACACCGTCCGGTGATATAATAGGTGGGAGAGCGTGAGGAAGGGGGAAATAGACTGGAATAATCTAACCAATCACAATTAACCTACTAAGCACGTTTCACAAACTACGCGCAAGGACATTGGATGTTCTGACAGTGGCACCTATGATCGTCGATCACCGGCGCTGATAAACGGGGTTGTTCGGGTGAGGGGTACAGGGGGCCTTGTATAGGTACACCTCCACTCATTGCAGTATTGTCAACGATGATAAACAGTTCACAATGGCCAATGCGCATCGATTTTTCCCCACCACATGAATACGCCGTTCAAACACCAATAATAAACAAGCTTATTTTGTCGGTGAACTACTGACATTGGGCTTTTCAATCAAACTATAGAAATGACCTCAAACTCTAGATTGAAATCGCCTTGATAATAGAAAACTTTTCCCCTGAACTATTGACATTGGATTTTCCAATCCCACTAGAGAAAGGACCCCTAAAATTGGAAGAGATAAGAGAAGTCGAGGAGTTGTAACTTTGTAGCTGGTAATAATATTCAATTAAACTTGAAATAATAAGCTTCTATTCGATACAATTTATCCAAATTTGCAGGAGAAACAGATACTGTTTAAAATGTATACCGTGAACAATTCAGATGTGAAAATATTGTTTTCAAAATTTCGCCACAGAGTTGAAATTACTTGGCACTACCCACCAAAAGATAAGTAGTCATGTCCCCTGTGTGCGGGTATCAGAATATTCAAGATTTAGTAGTAGTTGTGAGCAATTTCGGTTTGGAAGAAGAATTTTTTTATAAAAATTAAAACAAAAAGACAGCAGGAAATATGAAAAATAAGATTAATAACTCGTGGACCAGACCACGATAATAGGAAAATATTAGACTTTACAGAATATTTTTATGTAAAGCTCATTAAACAAAGTAGAATGTAACATATATAAGAAACTATAAGAAATGAATAGAATGTATAGGCTAACGAGTGTGAAAGGAACATAACAAGTAACTAAACAGGCTTATTAAGATAGAGATAACATACACTCAGTTTACAAGCATTCAATCAGTCAATGATCTCTATGCTCGACATAAAAATAAATTTTCGCCACACTGCACAGAAAGCAGCTGTTTTCCAGTCCCTACGTAGATCTGAAAGACCTTGTTTGCAGACGGCTCTCGTCTGACGTCAGAACAGGTTTCTTTCCGGCTAAGGCCGGAAAGAGTACCCTTTCCGGCCGCTAAATTTCAAGTGTGCTAAAACAGCTGATCAAAAAACTTTTCATTATTTGAGTTTATTATTCAATAATTAAAACCTTATAATAATATCATCTTATTGTCATTTGAAAGAATAAAAAAGTATAAACTCAACCTCCCACATAATTATTGAACATCATCTTTTAGGTTATTTAGACAAATCAGAATAAAAAATGAAAATACTTGGACAATTTCCTGATATTCAGATTACCTCAGATTTGCTAGAGCTATGACCTTCCACTTTTGCTTTCGGAAGTGCTTAATAAACAATTATTCTCATATGTATATATTGTTTATTTTTCTGTGTGGCAAGAAATAGCGTTCGCACCATGGGCAAAAATGTTTTTTCGGCCCTAGGTGCGAAATATACTATATTATGATTGGCTTCAGAATATTTTTCATCATTTTGTAGAGATCTGATTACAACCAGCTTTGTTTTAATGCAGTATCCAAAAATCCCATTATGAAAATACGGAGAAGCTGAGCTCAGTTTTGCCCGTACCCGAGGATTACTTTAATACACGTAACAGGAAAGTTCATCAGTTGAAAATATTTCCATCAACGCTGGGACAGATGTCTGTCACAGCAGGCAGATTTCTGCGAAATTGCAAATACATGACAGTACTTCAAATCTCCATTGAGTTGAGAAGAAAAATCCCGCCGCTATTTTTGCAGCAGGAAAATTATGATGTTGCAGTGGAATCAGAAACATGGTGGTTCATGTAGTTCCATGTTGCTTTTTCAAGAATAGGTAATTGTTCAATCATTATGCATGCTTCTCTTAAAAAGCTTCAGGCCAATATTCATTCAGAAAAGCTGAGGTTGTGCTCAGAAGCTTGTACACGCTTCTGCCTCGAAAATCATGAGAGTTGAATGGAAAAATAGCTTATATTATGTTTTAGATTCCCATTAATTGAATTTCATTGTTGTGTCTGTACTTTTTCTTCAATTCTGAACAGAGCTTGGTTTACGTTTTACGGACGTAACTTGCATCGATAACCTCGTTGTTTTTGTTAGAAATTTCAATTATCTTTGTCCGAATTATAATTTCTCATGAATATTTCGTTAAACTAAAGCGTGGTTTTAGTGGAGCATTGGATACATGGACTTTGAAATAGCAAAGTTTACCATTAGGCTCTAGAGATGCCCAATTTACTTATTAAATTGAAAATTATATCTCATGTTTTTCCAATTTAGGTTTTGGTTTTGTTGTTAATAATGGTCTTGTTGTTTTTAATTTCATTATCCAGGTGATGCTCGACACAGTACAGGTTTCATTTAAGATTGATGACCAGTAGGCCTATTGGAAAATCACCCCATGTTTAAAAAGGTTTCTAAAACTTCTATGGGAAGTGAAAACCTTTCTTGATGACCTTGTTTTTTGCTTACTGGTGGCATTTTGTGACTCAATCGTGAAAAATTAAACCATCCAATTTCACTACGGAATGTTATCCAATGATCAAATCTTGATTATTTTATTGTGTAATTATGAAAGTTCATGTATAAGAAATCGAGGAGGAAGGTGAATTTTAACAAATTTAAAATTAAAAGTCCATAGAAGGCTTGGTGAGAGGTCATCCTGGTCCCTGGTGAGAAGGAATCCATAATAAGAGTTGTATTATAAAGTAGATAAAAACATTCCAGTTGAAGAGGAAAAATAAATTTCTTCCGCAAATGAATCTAGAATATCATTCTATATAGCATTAATTATTTGGACAACTATAATTTTAATCATAGTAGATCCATCAGTGATGTATTTTTAAGAGGTTTTTGTATTTGAAGAGACATAAGAATTCCAAAAAGCTAACAATTCCTTGACAAGGAAGATACAGGATAGCTTCCAAAAAGCTAACAATTTCTTGACAAGGAAGATACAGGATAGCTTCAGGATACAGGATAAAGATGGATATCTTTTACAGGATAGCTATTATTTTGGTCGAGATATCATTGCTTCCTTCTTTTGATAACAGAAGCCGACTGTCACAAAATGTTGCTCAATTGCACGTGTTCTGATTGGAACATTGGATCGGACACTTTGCGAGAGATACGGTAACGATCTCCTCACAACCACGTTCAATCAATCGGCATCTCACTGTTATGAGTCCACGAGTGAGCGAATTCCCACCAACGTTCTCTTACATCTGTGCCTGACTCGTATTTACTGACTCAATTTCCTTGTTAGACTTCCTCATGGGAAACTCTCAAATTGCTGCCTCATTTACGCTACTCAACCGACGTTTCGGTTCAACTTACAAACGCAATTTATGTTAGGTAGCAATCCCAGAAACCTGTTATCTTGTCATTCACGTCAATGATAGCTTTGCAGATTGTTTAACCAATCACTTCAAATGCAGGAGCCATTCAGTTTTGAATAGGAATAACCAAACAACGAATTCAGATGAGAAGTCATCTTTGCATTGCGCATAGAGTTCTGATCTCACATTTTGATTTTATGAGAGTTTATTTAAACTTTTATGAAAAATCTCCGCCAATTCATGGTGTGAAAGTCTTATGATCAAGAGTATCATCGATGAAGTTATCATATTTCAATTTGAGAAGAGTAGCCACGTGACTGACGAGATGAGACGTTTTTTTATAATATTCATATGAGAGGATGGTTGTGACCACTTCTATTGCCTTCCAACGAGGATTGTTATACTACATTGTACCTCACTGATATATGAGCTGTTAAAAATGCACATTACGAGTATTTCCAGAGTGGGCATGATAAAACTCTGTAAAATTGGTGTTTGTACCGTTGGAGCTTAGATAGATGAATTGATTAATACTACAAACTGTCCTTCCAAATATAAATCAATCGATTGATTGATTTATATTTATGGATTATATTTTATATAATGATTCGCAACACATTCCTCCCAAAATATTTGGTTATTGGTTTTTCAATGGCATGAGATTGCAAATTGGTCAACAATGAAACATTTTTATATTCTTGGATGGTCTATTTTGTTTGAGACTATGAAAAGTCACATTTTCCAATAAATCTAATGAAACCAGCTAGAAGACTAGACGTTTGTAACTTCTATGTCTGTTGAGATATTTGATCCCATTTTGCAATGTGCGGGGAACATATTTCAAAGAGGTCTTTGAACCGCAGCATAATAATCATTTTCCACTTTTCAAAAGACGAACGTCAATGATCAGACATATGATAAAGTAGGGAAATTTGAAGAAGGAAAATCAATAGAAGAAAATGTCTTTTTTGAAGTTAACAAGATGGGCCTAATAGCATGAACTGGTAACCTGTGGCATTTTACACGGAATCGGCTCTATAATCGAGGAGAGGCTGTCATGGTTTCACAACAATTTCTAATTGGATTTCAAGTCAAATCCTATAACGTCGTGTAGTGTTGCAGATTGTTGCCGCGATTACCCAAATAGGATTAGATTGGTTTGAATGTTACTCAGGTTTCCAGTCCAGCACAATAAACGTTTCTTATAATGATTTGTACTTGTGAATCTTATCGTAAATTGTTTTCTTAATGGAACAAGGATGCTCAAACGAGGATTTTTATTGAAAACTGAATTGGTAATTCAATTTCCAAAAAAATACTCCAATATCTTATCTACAATACGACTGCAAGTAACCTTTTCCTGAAATGAACTTCCTATCTGAATGCAACTTCAAATGTACCACGTAAATTGGTATTATAAAAATTGGAATAACAAATTCAAAATACAAAATAGGGATCATCTTGAAAATTGAACTTTCAACAGTAAAAACATAACCTGTTTTTTGTGCATGTTATCAGCATTTTGGAATAGGATAGTTCTGGGCGAAGCCTGTTGTTTTTTCCCAATCATGTTCATGATTTGTAATTGGATCCACAAACATGTGAATAAATTAATTATCCAATGGAAATAATATATTAAAAACCCTGAAATAAAAATAAAATACCAAGATCAACCATTGTTAACGAAGAATCTTACATTATCTACTAGCTACACTTATAGTACAAGGAGCATTTAGGAAATTTATCTCACTGCTATTCTACACAATTAGGTGTAATTTACAAAAGTACATTATGCTAATGTAGGTGATGCTATCTAGTATCTTACGTCCTGCACAGTATCTTCTGTGTTGTATTATGTTTACTCGCTCTGCTATCTTCTGTCTTGTATTTATTGCGCGATGCTTTCTCTGTAAGTCTGTAATTTAGGCGGGTTTGGTGGTGGGGGGTAGGTAAGCCGATAATGCAAGCAAACGCGGACCATCCCTTCGTTGCAGGGTCACCACCCTAACAGCCTTGGAAACTGCGGCACACCTGAGCCACCCTTATTAGGATTCTAATATACGAAATAGCTTTCCACCAAACCCCCCCATGCAACCCCCAACCGCCACTTTCCAGGTGGCCAAGATTTCTCACAACGAAAATTGATGTTGATTCAATGTCCGACCCTCGCCAGCACCAGAATAAATCCCTCAAATTGGTTCTCTATTGTTGGCGAATCTATTCGATAAACATTGTTAACGTCGTTTGCGAGGATGACAATCAAATTGGGCGCTGAAATGTTTGGCACCCGGATGAAAGTGTGAGGTCGAACAACCATCATTCTTGTCAATCAAAAGGTTGTCTCTGTTTTTGCTGCTGTGCGCCTTCCATTTTACCACTGCAATACAGTAAGCTTAGTATGTTGGAATCAAAAATAGTAAAATAGGGAAATTCGCCATCAAATTGTCGTTTTTTGTTGAGGCTACTCTTGAATAGAAATAAAAATAAAAAATGCCCTTTTTTAAATTCTAAAATTTAGATTTTAGATTTAGTAGTTCACCAATTATTGTTCATCAATTATAAGTATTAGTATAATACGGTTCTAATAAGTATAATATTGATGTAAAGTACACACATGAGGTAAGTATTTTTTTCGAAAATGGAATAATTAGATATATTTGATGATCAAAGTCTATATTTCATGGTGCACACATGAATATGTTAACTGAGATATAGTTGGGAAGACCGAGTTTTAGAATTCACTTTTGTGTTATAGAACGAATTATAATATCATAGTAAGGTATTGAACTATTATATTATACAACTATATAATTCATGTTATTATGAATATAAAATTCATCCACTAAGGTATGCGAAAATATATTTTTCCTCCACCTGCTGTCTAAAGTGCTTACTTTACTCCCTAGAACATAATACTAAAGTGTCACTTTTTCGCTCTCGGGATGAAAAAACGGAAAAACTCCCTAGTGCGTAAAAGTAACTCCATTTAAATAACTTGGGAAGCATCTCTATTTCAAAAACTTACATTTTAAATAGGTTAGAAGGTCTATGCTTAGATGAGGAAACATAATAGAGGTGTCAGTCATTGAGTCAACTGAATTCAATACCTCAACCACAAATTGATCAACTAATGAAATACATGTTTGTATAATATTACATACTTAATATTAGTAGACGATAAAAATGTATACATATTTTTAAATATATTATACTATTCAAAATACCAGCAAACAAATATTTTCGGATCTTCAATTCAAATCTGAAACACGCGAACTGGAGTCAGCCATTTTTTATTGTCGGCCAGCTGATAGTTAGCAGGTTTTTAACGATAGATAGCACAATCGGCAGTGACCGAATTTTAGTTTTTAGATTTCAGGTTTTGTTGTAAGATAAAACATTGTCAACAATAACGTGAGTTATTAAAATTATTTGATTTGCAGTTTCTGTAAATGTAGGTGAAGGAAAAATATTGTGTACATCACGAGCAAAAAATACTTCTTCTCCCTCAGGAAAATTGTTGCCCTCGGCTTCGCCTCGGGCTTCAAACTTCTTCCTCAGGGAGAAGAAACAGTACTTTTCACTCTAGATGTACAAATAACTATTAACAAGAATGGGTAAACCAAAAATCATGATCGGTTTGGAATAAGTATTGAAAAATAATGTGGGTTGTAATAGTGTTGATAAATTAATGAATAATTGAATAACTATATGATAGTAAACATAACCTTGATTTTTATTTCAACATAAAAAATTGACATGATTAAATAAAGTAATTGTGTACCGAGTTGCGACTAAAGGTGTGAACAGAACGAGTAAGTCGCGGTGCAGATCAATGCCACTAAACAGCTCTATCAATGATGATGAGTCATTGATATAATATATTATAATATAAAGAAGAACGCTAGCTAGATCTATATATCGACCTGACTGCTCTTTCCGAGCCTAGGCTCGAAATTCAATTTAATACATAACAGTGGCGCAGATAAAAGTAGTTCCATGTTCAATCTCGACGAAGTGATAGGGCTACTTTGTGTATGTCACTTTGTATTAACGAATAGCTCAATAATCCTAAAAATAGTTCAATAGCACCGGTAATCGAAGAAGACTCGATCTCTCGAACCTAGAAATGTTTATTGATAAATACAAGTGCGCAGTGGATTATTGACATTCATTTGAGCTCTTGCATAGCACAGTGTAGATGTGGAGTCAGGAACCGATCTATATTCCATTAATAGAGGCGACTTGTCCGACTCGTAGTTGGAGGCTTGTACTGTTCTAGCCATTAATTATGAATTCAAGGTTGTCTTTCCCCTTCAGTCGGAGAGGGATGAAAACTCGAGTTCTCCCTCTTAACCCAGAAGGCCTAGAAAAGTGTAATGTTTCCCTACTGACCTACACGCAAAAGTACCCAATCGACCGACCTTAAACCCTCCAGACTTTCGTTTTGACATGACAGATTTCAACCTGAATATTTCAGGACGCGAAATTAGACATCGATTCGCTCCAATGTGCGACTATAGAGAAATAATAAACTGTTGCGAAAATAAAACTTGAGTCACGCTCAGTGCTGATAGGCTGAGTTCATGATTGAAGCGAAACTCACTTTTTGACAGATCCTTGGAAAAGGCTTGGAACGGCTTATAGCCTACAGTTATTTTTCTGCAAACTCACGAAAATAGCTCGACGAAAATTTGACACGCTTGTGCGATGGATTCGACCTTGAATAGTGAATGGAGTTTCCAAAAAACTCACCTTTGACCTATCATTAACTCTGATCACTAATATACTGGGCTAATTTACTAATTTCGTCCATGTAGATATCTATTTTATAAATAAACAATCTCCAGTAATATTCAACCATTAAGTTTCTGAATAGAATTTATTAGAAGTAAATTATGTAGTCTTCAGATGGAAATTAATTAGAAATTGTATTTGTTGAAATGCGGCGTAGTTTAAGATTGTCGTTCATTAATGATAATCTATCCTGCCTATCTTGTTGTATTTGCTTTCATTAAAAAAAACTGGGATGTGGTCGGATTAAGAAATAGAATCATGTTAAGTGGTAGTCTATACAACAAGGTTTTAATGTGGTTTCAATGATGATGTGATAAGTGATTATCACAGTATGCAATGGAATACTATTCTTGGATAAAAAACTTTTTTTGACGAATTTTGTAATGAACCATTTGATATATTTCATCTGAATGTAAAATCCATAGCTGAGAAATTTGGCTTATAAACTCCAGTTTTAGGTCTATCAATTGTAAATTTAATGCAATATACAAAGTTAAAACTCCAATCATATCATCTAATCGAATAACAATTATTCATATTGTTGAAAAATGATATTATAACAATATTTTACTAGAAAAAAATCAATAATATTATTGGAATGCAAATTTTAAAAAATGCGAAGAGATAAGTGTAGGTGAGGGGGACAACAGGTGAAAGAAGAACGTTAGAGAAGCATAATGTAAGTGAAAGAGTAGGAGAGATGTATGTGAAGAAATAAAGAAAAAGATAATTTAATATCAAGAGTGGAAGAGATATTTTGCCAATAACCTATTATATATTTCCGTTAATGAAAATTTCAATTCATATAAAATAGGGAGTTGTGAACTTATTTCGGAATATGTACGCCTCTCAAATTAATGAGCGTGGTTTACTAGTGACTAGGTTGTCTTTGATCAACTTTAATTAACAAGCGGGGTGGAATTTGCGAGGAGAAATTAATAACACTCAACAATGATCGAATGAATTGGCGTTTACAGAGCGAGTATCCGATGCATTATTCCAAATTTAGTAATTAACATTCATAGCTTTCTCGTGCGCGGTAAACCTGTCAGCTATGATGATCTCCATCAATGAATTGCAAATGATTAATTTCTGCCCTACCACAGACCTACTTCTATTGTAAACCTAGTAATTCCTGTTGAATTTTTTCATTTTCAGTAGTAACTTGTATGAAGTTATCAATATCTGAATGAACAATAGGTACTCTATTATCTATCCAATACTAGACCCAATCACCTCAATAGTAAACAGAGACAGTTGGAACTCGGAAGTAGTTTTCACAGTGAGGCCAAGTTATGTATACCTTCTAAACTAAAGCATGCTCATGTTTGAATATAACTCTTCAAGAATTAAATAAGTAAAGAAAATAAATGAAAGACTCAGATATCATACATGTGAATAAATTGTGAAAGATTGGAGAGCTCGATCCAATCTGTGGATTCAGTATTAGAAGTACAGGTGCAATTTCAACTATCTATGCCATAATATAGACCAACATAATAATCTAACATTTGATAACATCTGCTGAACTCTTCTATTTGGAAAGATTACAAGAATTGGAGAGAAAGAATAAAGGATATTACGTCTCAATAATTATCTGGATACTACAAAAGTAGCATTAATTTAAGGGCTGTGTTCTTCCTTTCTTCTAAATTTTAACTAATGAGTTTTTCATGAGTACAAAAATCAATTGTCTATATCATTCTTCACATACAAATGATTGTTTTCGCTATTAATAAAGTATTATGAAATGAAATGGTCTTTACATACAGTATATCAGTTATGCTTACATAATTCATATTTGATATTACATATTATTTGTAACAATAATCTGCACAATATCATAGAAATATCCTCCCTGTGAATATTGCTTTCTAGATTATATTGCAGTGTCGCAGGGCATTTTCAATATAATAATCAGACACCGCGGCAACATTCTAAACTAATTATTATCGTTTATGAGAGAAGCTAATTTAATTCTGACGCGTGGGAAAATCGTTCTCACGATTGAAGCCAACATGTGTTGAACAAGCGGGGCTGTGAAGGGGGGTGGAGGAGGGTTCGTCGAACTACCTACGCTGTACCTACCTGCTACCCACCCCCACCCTACCTAACCTTCCCTTCTCTCATGCATCATCACATCATCCAATTAGCATGCCTTGAATCCATCTACAACTTCTCCCACTCCCACACCCACTCCACTCGTGCATCACAATTCACAATCCATCCAGTGAAGACTGAATTCACGAGATTCACATTTCAAGTATTATCAATCATGTTATCATTCATTGCTGTACACCAGCAGAGGATCTATTTATGATTCAGAAGAATGAAAATTCTAAACATTACAAATCATTGTAACTCATCAGCAGAAGGATATCTATTCATTATTTTGCTAGTTATTGTAAACTTTGCTAGTACAAAGCTATTGTAAACTTTGCTAGTACATCTTTGGTAGATCCTTTGTAGTAAGTATTATCACTTTGCTAGATCCCTCTGCCGAAAAGCTAGATTATCATTATGATTCGTAATGTTTTTTCAATTTCCATTCAGAATCATAAATAGATCCCCTGCTGGTGTACAGAATGAATGATATTATGATTGATTATACTTGAAATGTGAAACTTGTAAATACAGTTTTCATATTTAGTATCTTTCTAGTTTTCTTTGAAAACATTTACATTGAGTTATCATAGCTAAATTAGTTTCGCACTATTTATTTATTTCATTTTTTCATAGACAATAGATACTATGCATGGAAGGAGCACACGAAACAAATTTGTTTTAAAATTCATGAATGAAAATAATTTTATTCAAAACATTACGATTCATAGTAATCATTCAACTCATCAGCAGAGGAATCTATTCATTATTCTGCTAGTTATTGAGATTCATGTATGAATTGGTAAAGCATATCGACGAGAGAGACTTTCACAAAGATTGATTCTTGGAAAACTATATGCATAATAGAAATGGAGACTAGAAGCAAATAACAGAATGTTTTTCTTGTTTCAGGTGAGTAAAATTCCTTCCACAAATTCAATCTGACTTTCTCTCGGTTAGAACGAGTGAGTATTGTTAGTTTACTATTATGGTGAATTACTGGACCAGAAAGAATGATTCACTGTATCAGAGAGAAGTATCATTTCAGTATGTATTAGAAAATAGTATAAAGTAGCTCTAGTGGTCTCAATTCCATCCATTTTGAGTTTGAAACGAACTTATTCACCTCATGTTTTTACACTGTGAAGGATATGAAACATTTACTCACTAAATATTTTATATTTTTCAAAAATCATATAGTCAGCAGGTCGTCATTTTAGTGTCAAAACTTTATGTAACATAATAATATCGGGGCACCGAGCTTCGCTCGTCATTTTTATTGATTGATGAACAGAACACAATTAAAACTTTTAATTTAAAAATGATTTTTTCCTACAGTTACGTTGAAAAGTGGCCATTGCTGCACTGATTACAGAACGCAAAGAATCACTTTTCCGCTCTAGTGCGGGAAAAATTTTTCTGCACTCCAGATTTGCAACATGGCAACGCAAAATACTTAGTAGGTTATATGGAGCAACAGTGCAGCAAAATCAAAATGAAGTTGGTAACAGTGACTGGGCTGCTATAGTGAGCAGAGGTGCAACCAAGCACAACGCGCTAATTATTACATTATATATTATAACCAAGGACAACAGTGGATGACAGCGACAGCCGACAGCCACCACATTCAGCACACAGCCGCCTCTTCATTCAAACACTACTACATTATTCAGGCAATTTTACCCATAATTACCCACTTTTCATATTCAATGGTAACTGTAGAAAAAACTTAATGTGAAATACGTGCGCAAAGTTCCTCTGCTGCACTCAACAAACCATTCCGCCCTCGCCTACGGCTCGAGCGTAAACGTTTCTTTCGGTGCAGCAAACTGTCACTTTGCGCACTAGTTGCACAAATAACTATTGTGTGTTTTGAATTGTAAATTGAGTGTGTAATTGAAGAATCTTAAGTGACACATAACCTAGCTACATTTGGACTGTTGTATAAATTAGAATTGGAACCGTTTTGGGCTTATAAGCCTGCGGCACTTTTCTGTAAGTTGTGTAATTCTGAATGATTAAATAAATGAATTATTTATAATGATCGTGTCTATATTTTACAGCTGGCTATACGTCAGCTTATGAATTTCGGGGATGAGATATTTTGATTTTTCACAGACGCACTCTTCCACTCACTTTTTTATCATCCACAGACGAAGAAATTCTCAGCTGTTTTACCAAGGATGAATTATCCTTTTATTGTCGTTCAGCGAGTTTTCCCAGGGATGAGACCTAGTGCAATCGAATCTTTATATCATAAACCAACTATGTTCCAAATTTTGTGAAAATCGTTAGAGCCGTTTTCGAGATCCGTTGGACATAAATGAATATAAATAACCAAATATAAACATAAATAACCAAAAATAAAAATATTTACAGAAATTGCTCGCTTAATATAATAGGATAGCAGTTTGTATGAGACTCATTCACCTTCTAATTTGAAGAATAAATTAAGATGGACAGTTAATACTGATTAATAGTAGTAACAAAAGGACGGTTCTGGGACACAAGTGTCCCAGAACCGACCTTCACCTCAAGGTCACCCAAGTCGACCAAACCTAACCTCAAGGTCACCCAAGTTGACCAAACCTAACCTCAAGGTCACCCAAGTCAACCAAACCTAACCTCAATGTCACCCAAAACGCACGACTCATTCACCTTCTAATTTGAAGAATACATTGAAATGGACAGCTAATACTGATTAATGACTTGAAAAATTCTTCATAAAGTGCAAAATATTTATGGAGAGAAAGGAAAATGGAGAGGAAAAAGATGGTCATCGCAGTGATAAGGGCAAGAAGAGATCAGACTGGATGAGCAAGTAGAAAAACTGAAGGGTAGACGAGAAAGAATAGTAGAATAACAAGGGAAAAGGAGAGAGTAAAAGTAAAGTAATTCGGCAATAGAAGAATTGAAAATTTGAAGAATAAATTGCGAAAATTGAATATTGGAAAGAGGTGAAAGGAAGAGCATTGTCGGGAAACGTCATATTTGAGCGCACTACATTCGTTGAGATGTAACAGGCCAGTGGGTATGCCGCATTATCAAACCCTCGCTTCAGTCATAAACACGCGCCCTTTCGGCTCGCAATTGTTATAAGCTCCTCATCCTAACATGCCTGAAATTCCATTTAAGAACGATAGGTGTTTGTTTACAAACACGTTCTTGCCGCTCTGGTAAACAAGTTAGGCAATAATTTCAGCCACTTTTGTTTCCTCTTCTCTCACTCACACACATAACATCTCATCATCTTCCCTCTCTTCATGACTCCAATAACTGTATCTCTACTACTCATACCACTAATAACTGCTATCTTCTATTTTTGGAAGCGTGGGCGTCTGTCTATTCGAGAGGCAGACCTGTTAATAGCAGGACTCTCTGACAGCACTTTGTGTGGGCACAGTCTGCGATATGACTGACGAAATACACCTCAGAGGAGTCAAGTTCACCTCAATTAATTATTCTAGGCTGCAATAAAGGTTTCGTTGACCTATCAGGAACTCAATTTTGTCTGGTGAATCTGAAATAACCTACTCTCTGTTTTAGGCTTGTTCATAACTCACTCGTTGACTCTCCGTTGATGATTCTATTGAAAGATGTACTTGACATCGGACTGATGCTTTTCCTCGCTGCTTTTACTAAACTCAGTCATAACTCACAATTTGAAGTTGATGAATATTTAGCCTGTAAACAATCAATCGTTTGATTATCAAAGCACATGGATATCTTCTTTGAAATTCATTGATCATTTTATCTATGCTTATGGGTGGAGATTTATCTATATTAACGTTGGTGGAGAGACTATATTATAACGAGTGCTCTACTCTGATGATTATACAATACAAATAAATTCTATTTCCATTAATATACAAATAAAAAATCTAATCAATAAAATGTACATAATATTCAAAAATACCATAAATGAAATTTACTACAGATATAAATAAATTGCATTTTTTCGGAAATTAACCTACTCAACTATGGGAAACCCATGTTCTAGAGCAGGTGTAGTAGTAATACAATTAAATTTGAAATGGGGGTGCAAATACATTGGTTAAGGGAGCTCACATATTGTTCGAAACTATTTTTTCCATATTATGTCTTCCAGTTGTTGTGATCCAGTTTTTAACGGCGCATTTCAATTTTCTTGAGTTTTCTATTATCTTGATGTGTACAGGAAGTAAATTGTGGAGTTTTGGTGCTAGGTGGTTGAAGTGTCGTTGGTATGTTGCCTTCCTAGCCACGTTCGCGATAAGTAGGCTTTTATTTCTTGTGTTATGACAGTGGTTTCTGTTTTGAAAGCTTTCTGGGGTCATGTGCAGTCTGCAAATAATTTCTAGGGAGTAGAATTGTCTTGCGTCCGTCACACCAGACTCATTGTAGAGCTGGTCTGATGGATAACGAGGTGGCTTCTGCTTGATTATTTTGATTATTGTTCAATGATTATTGTTCAATCTGTTCAATGATTATCAACAGAATTAGATGAGAATTGTTATTTATCCTAGTTACATGGTAGAACAGTGAAGTTGTTCTATAAATTAGTTGTTCTCTTAAATCTATAAAGATTACTGAAAACTCTGTAGAACTGATACTCTTCTAGTGTTTTTCTTATCCGAGTAATCAACAGATCCTTCATCCTCTTCCAGATATGAGAATTGCTTCATAAGATATGATTTATAACGAAAATATGAAGCTAGCAATATTTCAATGCAATTCAATCCTCTACGTGATAATCCGACTTACTGAGGTTTATACAGCTCCCATTATGATGAAGAACAGTATTCAAGTCTTGAAAGGTATCTTTCAATACAGTGTAATCCTTAGCTGATATTTTATAGGATTCATTGGGGGTTGATAGGAAATCCGTGTAACTTTAGGGCTGTTGTGGAGATCTTGGGAAGGTAGCAATGCGAACAGAGTAGATTTGTGAGAGAAAGAGAGGAAGAAAGTACATGGCTGAGAAAGAGAGATAGGTTGAGAAGACGAGTGGAGAAATTGCAGAAGAGGAGTAATGAGAGATACAGCGATTAAATGACAAAGTGATACTTTGGTTTCAATAATTGAGGAATGGAGGAAAAAAGGAAGTGGAAAATAGAAGAGTGAGAGAAAGGAATGGAGTGATGTGCTGTTGAATTTCCGATTCAAACGCTGTTCAGATTAGACCTTCATCAACACACCAATTCGAAGAAGATGAAAAATTAGACGAATTAGGTAGAAGGAAGAGGAAAAGAGCACTGAAGTAGGAATTTTTGATGAATTAACGTGGAGCAGAAGAATACTAAAAATCAAGATGATAAATAAGTTTTTTCATAACTTTGTATTACAACTAGTTTCGGCTTTCAAGCCATTTTCAAGTTATTTTCAAAAATAGAAGTTGCACCAAATATGCTACCCTACCGTGGGTGAATGACCTCTCCAACATTCAATTTCAGGGTGGTCATTAATTTCGAAGCCTTCTCCTCAATTTTGAGGAGACCTATTTAGCATTTCCAGGTATTAAGACAACCAGAGGATCAGAAAAGACAGGCCCATTGTTAGAACGCATGCATGAATGCATAATTGTGAATGTGTAGTTTGAATGGCATGTGGGAAATGGCATGTTTCATAGGATGACGACCAGCACTTTTCAAGCATGGTTATTTCAACACTTTCAACCAGGAATTTTAGAAAGTTGTGCACGTGGTAATTGAGGATTTTTGACAAGCATGTGGCAAAACTAATATTCTGAGAGGTCAATGACAAGCCTCAATTGGAATTTAAAGACCTTTTTGTAATTGAATAAATAATGAAATATCAAGGGTAATGTAAATAATGATCACTAAAGCTGTATTTTGATACCGGTAATCCATATTATATGTTACATTACTCATGAGTATTAGGTAGGCTGTTTCTTATAATATAGGGTAGTGCACTACAAATAATTATGTATTAAATTTTTTAATTTTTACTGTAGACTACAATTTATTACTTTATGTGATTGATGTTATGTTACTATGTCACATTTGAATTTAGATTGATGTATTTGGCACTTGTGAATTTGATGCATTTATTCTCATTTTTGTATTGTTTGTTTTGTATTGGTTTTGATGTAATATTGATGTATATATTCATATTATCGGAGTTGATTAAATCTTTAAGAGAGTAAAGAATTATTGTATGTCTTGTTAAAGAATCAGTTTCATAGCTGAGAGTCAGGGAAGATAATTTTTTTCTTGAATGAGCTTCAGCCTATTTTTTTATTACAAACTCTAGATTATTATTCCTCTGAAAGAGAACTGCGAGTAATTAATAAAGTTTGAAGTAGAGTCCCCAATATTGTTAAATACTGGAAAGATAAATATTGGCAAGTAGTGGTGGTAGTCACAGATCCCTTATGAAGAGGAACCCCACACATGAGCGACAGGTTGACACATTAGGCTATATATGGAGGAACGAGAACGTCCCAAGCCAGTCTTGAAGAATTGGTCATTGAGAGGTGTCAAGTGTCCTGTGTTGAGGTATTCTCTGGGATTGGCAAACAGCAGCATCAGATGTCACAATTCATAGGAGAGTGACGTGATCAAGCTACAGTGAGTCTTATCATCAGTTTTATTCTTGACACATACTAGGATTTCAATTATTGATCTGTGACTCCACTAAAGCCAAAAATAGCAACAACCTTCCAGTTTCCTTTTTCAAGTAGGGTTTAACAAAGAATTATTAGTAATTTCAGAGGAAGAGTTTTTATTCAATTCCATAGATTTCAAATTTATTTTAAATTATTGCTTTTGAATTTCAGTTTTGAACATTTCTTGAAAGATTTAAATTCTATTGATAATTGTATATATTGATTTTAATTACTCACTAGCATTTCTTGGATTCTATGTTATTATCAAATTCAAATTGAAAACTTCATTTTCAATTTTTAAATTGATTACATTTTTGAGTAAATTTAGTTTTGAAGCTCTATTCATATTTAATTTTCTCTCATTTGTGAGGCTTCTCAGCATTATTGCAACTTTATTTCATTTTCGTCTATTTGAATTCTCAATATAGTTTAGCAATAACTGATTGATTTCTTGTTTTATTCAACAAATCCCAAATTCACGACCCAGAGTGAGAGTTTCAGGTTATGTTTATTTATATTTTATCATTTTACTAGTATTTATCTATCAACTATTATTTTCCTAGTCAAAAAAGACTGGGTGGCGCCCATACAGAAACCATTATATTGGCAAATTATCCATTGAATTTAATGAATTACTCATTATATGATTATTTTTAATTTCAAGTACTTTATGTAAAGAGCAAGTAGACAAGAGCTCAAATTGTCGCCGCCAACGTGAGGCATTGATTCTTATGTTAATCAATCGGATTTGTTGATTAAAGCAAAAGTTTTTTTTTGTTTTTGAATTTCCCTTAGTATTTATTTTTAGTGTCTAATCTATATCTCTTTCATATTGTTTATTATTGGATTAATTACGCTTATTATGCGTTTATTATGACATGTTCTTGTGGTAGTTCTTGTGTTCTTGTGTAGGCTATATATATTCTTGTGTTAAACTTGTGTAGTGGGGTAGAATATTCTTAAGTCAGTGCTGGGAATTATAATTGGTTAAGTTATAGTGAAAGTTTATCTTCATCAGTGGGCTCTATAGTACCTAGTGATATAGGACATGTATTTTAGGGTATGTTAGTTTATAATTTGAGAAATAGGCGTATTATTAATTCTGAAACCGAAATGGCTGATAGCGAGGGAAATCTTAATGAACAGTATACTGAAACTAGCGAGGGATATTCAGG
Organism: Nilaparvata lugens; assembly: GCF_014356525.2. NCBI lineage: Eukaryota > Metazoa > Arthropoda > Insecta > Hemiptera > Delphacidae > Nilaparvata > Nilaparvata lugens. The sequence continues at coordinate 10,383,199 of NC_052513.1, read as the reverse complement.
TGACAGCAGCCCGGTAGATTCAGATAATTTAGAAGATAATTCTGAAGCCTCTAATGACCAAGTAGGGATGGGAGCAGTTAATGATCCTCACACGACTCAAACCCATGACTCAACTAGCGAGGGAAAAGAGGACCCATTGAAAATAATCATGGCAGGGTTAAAAGAAGAGTTAGGTGCCTTATTTCAACAAAATAGAAGAGAAATAGCAGTGAAATTGGACGAAAACAGGAAAGAGATTCAAGAAGTTTCCAAAGAGGTAAAAAATTTACAATCTCTCAAAACAATTGTTGAGAAGATACAAAAAGATGTAGGTTTTCTAGAGAAGAAGATTGAGAATAAGATTGTAGAAAAAACGGAAGAAATTCGTAATGAAATTTCTAAGAAAATCTCAGTAATTGAAAACACCGTTGAAAAAGTTGACGCGAGAATAACAACAGAGATTGCTTCAGTTAGAAGAGAATTGTCTGCAAAAACCGTGGAGATTGACAATGAGGCGTTAAAAAGAGTAGAACAAAGATTAGACGAGTTCCAGCAAGAGAAAAATAGGATTTGTGATACTCTAGAAATAGTCAGGAACAGACCTATTGTTGTAAATACGAATTGCCGTGGATTTGATGACGTTCCTAAGTTCGACAAATTCCGCGAGAATCCTATACAATTTCTCATAAAAATTAAGGAATATCTCCAACGAAACAGTCGTGAATCTTGGGCAGAACAGGCCGGTGTGATGGAGAAATCATTCGACAATCAGGAGGCAGCGTGGTGGATGATTGTGCAAACGACTATCACAACGTTTGAAGTATTTGAGGAGAAGTTTAAAGCAAAATTCTGGAATGAGAAAATACAGGATACTGTGAGAGATAGGATGAAAAATGGAAAATTTGTGAGAGGGAGAAAGTTGAATGCTAATGAGTATTTCATCAAACAAGTACTCATTGCACGAAATTTGGAACCAGCAATGTCAGAAGAAGAAATTATTGTAAAACTTGCTAAACACTACGGAGTAGGCTTGGAGAGTGCCAGATTTAATAGAAATATTAAAACGGTTGAGAACATGGAGCGGTTACTAGAAGAATGGACTGAACAGAACATTGATGCTGATCAGAAAGGTTTGAAAGAGGCTGGGAAAAAGGAGAACAAGATCGCCAATCAGAATTCGATGGAACGAAGCAACCAAAGCCCGAAGTTTGAGAGAAGGAATTACGACAATCAACAGGAACAAAGGCAGAATGATAATCGACAGGATAGAAGGAATTATGGTAATCAGAATTACAACCATAATAATCATTTCAATGGAGGTGGAAGAGGTGGAAGATGGAACTCGAACTATCACGAGGATCGGCGAAATAATGATTACCAGCAGAGTCGGAGAAATAATGGTGAAAGGAATCATAATAGAAGCAATGAGGATGTAAATAAGGATGATAAAACGGGAACCGCGAAAGTAGCTGAGAGCAACAAGACAAAAAACTAATTAATGTACCTGTGAGAGCCCGATCGCAGTGTCAAAAAGGTGGAGAAGGGCGACAAGAAAACTCTACGTCTACCCCATTAAGAAATTATACTGTAAATAGTATAGGAATAAGAACAACGACGGACATAGAAGAAGAATTATTAGATGAATATATTTCTGTAAATAAATTGATAGATGATAAACTAGCTAGAGCACTAATGTTGAATGTAAAAATAGGAAGCAAAAACATGAAAGTATTAATTGATACAGGATCAGCTGTTTCAATATTAACGAGAAGTAAATTGGAGGAGATAGAGAAAGAGACAGGAGAATTGAGACATCTTCCTGCGACTGGAATTTCTATTATTGGTGTTACGGGAATTAGAGCTAAGAAGATAACAAAGCAAGTTTTGATAGATATTTTTGTAAATAATAAACGCATGCCAACGAATTTCTTAGTTGTAGATAATTTGAATATAGAAATGATAATTGGAACGGACACGCTGAAATTGTACAGAGGATTAGTTAATATTGACACAGAGGAAATACGATTGTATATAGATGGAGAGTGGGTTACGGCGAAGCTTGAACAATTGACAGATGAAGAGCGAGAGATAGTAGCCAGTTGTCGAGTTGACATTCAAAGAAACGAGGAAGACAATAGGTGGAAGGACTTCTTAGAAGGGCAGGTAGACAGGGCGAGAGAGAACTATTCGAACATTGACCCTCAACCACTGTTAAGAATACTAGAACATCACAAATCAGTATTCAGAGAACAGATAGGTTGTGTAAAAGATTTTGAATATAGATTAGAGATAACAACTGATAAGAAATTCGTATGTAGAGCGTATCCCGTACCGAATTCTAAGAAGGAGGCAGTGAGAGCAGAATTGGAGCATATGAAAAAACAGGGTATCATTGAAGAATGTAACTCGGAATTTATCAATCCATTAGTGATCGTCGACAAAAAAGATGGATCAATTAGATTATGTGTCGACGCACGTAGTCTTAACAATGTTCTAGTAAAAGATCACACGACTCCACACACATTGATAATATTCTTCAACGTTTCCACAATAGAAAATATTTCAGCAGTATTGACCTCAAAAGTTCTTTTTGGCAAATAAAGCTCACGGAAGATTCGAAGAAATTCACAGCTTTTAGATTTGAAGGTAGGGTATTCTGTTTTCAACGACTCCCTTTTGGATTATCTGTTTCAACGGCGGGACTCGTCAGAGCAATGCAGAAAGTCTTAGGGGATAAGCTCTCAGATAAAGTCATTATCTATGTTGATGATCTTCTAATTATGACTGAGAGTTATGAAGAACATTTGGAAATATTAGCTAAGGTGTTAGAAGAGTTGAAAATAAATGGAATGACGGTAAACATTGAAAAATCGAAGATACTGAGAAAAGAAGTGCTATTTTTAGGGCATATTGTTTCACAGGAGGGAATAAGAATGAATGAGGCTCGTGTAGAAGCGATAAAAAATTTTCCCAGTCCAAAGAACAAGAAGGGACTACAAAGTTTTCTTGGTATGTGCAATTTTTATCGCCGATTTCAAGATAAATATGCAGAGGCTACGGTACCGTTTAAACACGTTTTGAGTAGCAAGAATACCTGGAGATGGGGACCACAGGAGGAACAAGCATTCCAGGACATAAAAGATAAATTCTTGGAAAGTGTCATGCTAAAACATCCAGACTTTAATAAACCGTTCATTATCACGTGTGATGCTAGTGGATTTTCGCTAGGCGGTTATCTATCACAAATTAATGATGAAGGAGAAGAGCAAGTGATAAGCTTTGCGAGTAAGACTCTTAATAAACAAGAAATCAATTACAGCACAACGGAGAAAGAACTGTATAGTGTAGTTTTTTGTTGTATAAAATTCCGAGAGTATATACTTGGAAACGATCTAACCGTCAGAACAGACCACCGAGCAATTACGTTTCTGAAATCATGTCGTTTGCCAGCGGGAAGATTGACAAGATGGTCATTACTACTAGCCGCTTACAACATCAAATGGGAATTTTTAAAAGGTTCTTTGAATAAGGCCGCTGACTGTCTATCAAGAGGTAATGCTGAAATCGCACAACAATTAGCAGAAGACAAGACGTATGAAGTTTATCGGCTCAAAATTGAGAGTACTGACTTGAGACGGAAAATGAAGAACATAAAGTCCTATCAACAAGATGATGAAAGTAGTAAAGAGATTATTCAATTACTACAGCAAGGAAATGAGGAGGTAGAAAAGCATCATCGTATCAGCGACGGAGTTCTATTCAGCCGAGTGGACCGGAAGCAAGAGAACTGGAAACTCCACGTTCCCAAGGTATTAGAAGAGCAGTTGATAATCGAGTATCACAAAATGCTAGGACATACAGGAGTTAACAAAATTTATCATGCTTTGAGAGAATCTTGTTTTTTCAAGAAGATGTATAAGAAAATCTATGCATTAGTAACAACATGTGACCTATGCCAAAAAGCCAAGTCAACCAATAGAAAACAAGCTGGACTCATGAAATGCATATTACCAGATAAAAAGTTACATCAAGTATTTGCCGATGTTTGTGGACCATTACCAAAGGCGAGATTTGGAAATGAATTTATATTCATTATGCATGATGCTTTCACTAAATATACAAAATTGTATGCAGTGAAACGATCTACAGCAAAGCAATTACTTGTCAAGGTACGGCAGTTCATAGATGAAATTGGGATCCCAGAATATCTTATTACGGATCATGGCACATATTTTGTGGGACGAGTATGGGTTGAAGAAATGAAACGTTTAAACATAAAAAATCGTTTAACGTCGGTATGGCACCCAAAAAGTAATGTTTCAGAGAGGCAATTGAAGGAAATGGGCACCCTACTCAGAATAATGTGTCATGAAAAACATAGTAAGTGGTATGATAATTTGAATAGAGTAGAAGAGATAATGAATAGCATTTATCATGAAGTATAGGTATGACGCCAATGCAAGCTATGTTTGGTAAAAAACCGGACAGACCACTGGAGGAATGGCTTAAATTTCCAGATGACAAACAATCAACGATGATGACAGAATCTCAACGAACAGTTTTGCTACGAAGTCGACTTGAAGAGATGGCGCAAAAACGTAAAAGAAGACACGACAAAACTATTACAAAGCCAGTCGAGTACAAAGCAGGAGATTTGGTCTTACTGAAAAAGACAAACTTGTCAAACAAAGAAGACAAGATTATCTCAAAACTTTGTTTGAAATATGAAGGACCATTTTGTGTTTTGCAAAAGAAATCAGAAAATTGTTACACGATAAACACAATTGATGGCAATTTAGTGGGCTCTTATAATGTTACAAACAGCGTGCAGATAGAGCATAAGTTGAAGGATGGAATAGGAATATGAATATGATTAATTAGTACCTATGTATTGAGTGGAAATCATATGATTGCTGGACTGAGTAGGTAATTGTATGATGGAAACTCAGTACAAACGGAGTATCATGTATATATCATGCCTCAATATATTGTAGTTGTATATAATATATAGCTTTGTGAATAAAATTAATCATGAATAATAGTGAGAGCTACAGTCTATACATGCCATCATCGATGACGACAATCGGCAATACATCTTGTTGATGAAAGGGGAAGTAGTTGTGTGAGGTCATTATCATTTTCTTTTGTGTATATTGTAGAGGGTTAGTTTTTTGTTCCTTTTGCGTGATAGTTTTTTTCAAGAAAGTTTTAGTCTTAGATGAGGGTTGATCTATATTCTAGAAAATTAGTCATTAAGAGTTTTACACATATTAGTATAAGCTAGAATTATGTACATACATTGTGATGACATTTGAATAATTATACTTTGTTTGATTACAGGCTATCATTGATGATTGATTAATTCCATGAATTGCATATAATTAGCAGTGTGTCTACAGGTTAATTTTTTAATAGCTGCATATTTGTAACGAGTGTATGAATATTATTTTATGAACTATAATCTGAGTGCTAATCATGTTCAAGTTACAGGATAAATTGTAATGGTGCATTTTTATTGAATTCCGATTTTCGGATTATGATTGTTCATATTGTGGTATTTTGATTGAGTTATTCAAAATTTGCTGTATATAATCAATTCACTTACAGGGTGATATGAATTTCTCAAGAAAGATTACTGACTAACTTTTGACTTATTAGACTACAGAACATTTTTTTGACTATTATTGATTAATTGTGTACACGTTTATAGGAATCACGTTTTGTATAATTTTTGTGTAAATTTATTTTCATGCATATTTTACCATTTATGTAATCTGATATAACATGCCTTTATTTTGTTTTGCACATCATTTCCAAAGAAAATAATATCCAAAAAGCGAGGGATTTTGCACCAAATATGCTACCCTACCGTGGGTGAATGACCTCTCCAACATTCAATTTCAGGGTGGTCATTAATTTCGAAGCCTTCTCCTCAATTTTGAGGAGACCTATTTAGCATTTCCAGGTATTAAGACAACCAGAGGATCAGAAAGGACAGGCCCATTGTTAGAACGCATGCATGAATGCATAATTGTGAATGTGTAGTTTGAATGGCATGTGGGAAATGGCATGTTTCATAGGATGACGACCAGCACTTTTCAAGCATGGTTATTTCAACACTTTCAACCAGGAATTTTAGAAAGTTGTGCACGTGGTAATTGAGGATTTTTGACAAGCATGTGGCAAAACTAATATCCTGAGAGGTCAATGACAAGCCTCAATTGGAATTTAAAGACCTTTTTGTAATTGAATAAATAATGAAATATCATAGGTTTAAATCACTGAAAATCAATTAGTAGGCCGAATCTATATTGTATTTGAATACCGGTAATCAAAATTATCTGTCACACATTACTCATGAGTATTAGGTAGGCTGTTTCTTATAATATAGGGTAGTGCACTACAAATAATTATGTATTAAATTTTTTAATTTTTACTGTAGACTACAATTTATTACTTTATGTGATTGATGTTATGTTACTATGTCACATTTGAATTTAGATTGATGTATTTGGCACTTGTGAATTTGATGCATTTATTCTCATTTTTGTATTGTTTGTTTTGTATTGGTTTTGATGTAATATTGATGTATATATTCATATTATCGGAGTTGATTAAATCTTTAAGAGAGTAAAGAATTATTGTATGTCTTGTTAAAGAATCAGTTTCATAGCTGAGAGTCAGGGAAGATAATTTTTTTTCTTGAATGAGCTTCAGCCTATTTTTTTATTACAAACTCTAGATTATTATTCCTCTGAAAGAGAACTGCGAGTAATTAATAAAGTTTGAAGTAGAGTCCCCAATATTGTTAAATACTGGAAAGATAAATATTGGCAAGTAGTGGTGGTAGTCACAGATCCCTTATGAAGAGGAACCCCACACATGAGCGACAGGTTGACACATTAGGCTATATATGGAGGAACGAGAACGTCCCAAGCCAGTCTTGAAGAATTGGTCATTGAGAGGTGTCAAGTGTCCTGTGTTGAGGTATTCTCTGGGATTGGCAAACGGCAGCATCAGATGTCACAATTCATAGGAGAGTGACGTGATCAAGCTACAGTGAGTATTATCATCAGTTTTATTCTTGACATATACTAGGATTTCAATTATTGATCTGTGACTCCACTAAAGCCAAAAATAGCAACAGCCTTCCAGTTTCCTTTTTCAAGTAGGGTTTAACAAAGAATTATTAGTAATTTCAGAGGAAGAGTTTTTATTCAATTCCATAGATTTCAAATTTATTTTAAATTATTGCTTTTGAATTTCAGTTTTGAACATTTCTTGAAAGATTTAAATTCTATTGATAATTGTATATATTGATTTTAATTACTCACTAGCATTTCTCGGATTCTATGTTATTATCAAATTCAAATTGAAAACTTCATTTTCAATTTTTAAATTGATTACATTTTTGAGTAAATTTAGCTTTGAAGCTCTATTCATATTTAATTTTCTCTCATTTGTGAGGCTTCTCAGCATTATTGCAACTTTATTTCATTTTCGTCTATTTGAATTCTCAATATAGTTTAGCAATAACTGATTGATTTCTTGTTTTATTCAACAAATCCCAAATTCACGACCCAGAGTGAGAGTTTCAGGTTATGTTTATTTATATTTTATCATTTTACTAGTATTTATCTATCAACTATTATTTTCCTAGTCAAAAAAGACTGGGTGGCGCCCATACAGAAACCATTATATTGGCGAATTATCCATTGAATTTAATTAGTTAATCCTTATTTGATTTTTTTTTTAATTTCGAGGTACTTTACTTAAAGAGCAAGTTGACAAAGAGCTCAAAGTATAAAATTATTTATCTTTCAATTAACAATTCAAGTAGCCCTATTGAATTACTTTATTAGAAAATAAAAAATCATGATAATTAATATGAAAAATGAATTATGATGGCAAATTGAATAAGTAGAGGAAAAGAAACAAAAATAAAGAATGGAGAAGAGGAGAAGAGGACTTGGGAGTAGAAGAAGAAAGACGGCGAAGTATAAAAAATGAAAAATATGGAATGAGTGAATGAGTTTAAGGAACCTATTTCAAAATTTTAAAACCTGAAGATGGTGTGGATCACTAAAACTAGTTGTTATAATTTATTTGTATTTTAAATATATTATTTTATTAATTTCAAAGAAGGGTACTATAATATTCTATTTTATGAAAAAAAAGTTGAAGGAAAAAGGGAGTTGGAATGACGAAAACTTGACGGTGAGAGTCGAGAATAAAGAAGAAAGAGAAGATAATGAGAAGTAGCAGCATGAAGAGTAAGATGGAAATAGGAATAGTATAGATTGAAATGAAGAGAGAAAAAGATAAATAAAATGGGAGTTGATATGTCAATGAGAGATGAATTGGAGAATTATGAATGAGGAGAACTTGGAGATTACGAAGTGAATAGTCAAGGGGGAGAACTAGAAGTAAAAAGGAAAGAAGGAGAAGATTGATAAGGAGGAAGAGAATGATAAGGAGGAGTAGTAGAAGAATGATGAGGAGAAGAAGGAGAAAGGAAGAAGAACGAGAAGTAGTAGGCACTCTAAAACACACGTAGAAGCAGTGTGTGTAATTTCTAGCATTGCGTTGACCTATCGGTTGATATCTTCTCATCGACTTGACTTTTATCGTTGGACGGTTCCGAACTAAGACCAACTCGAGAGATTTACGGCTGGCCTCCATTTTCTGCTCTTATCATCCTTTCTATTTTTCACTTCTTCTTTCTCTTCTTCTTCTTCGTCTTTCTCCACTCCGCAACCAACTTTTCCCTACACTCACCTCACGTGTTCGTATGTTGTGTTAAGTGTTCTTTGTAAGTTTCGCGGAGCATTTGTTCCAGTTAGTTTCTGCACAGCTCTGCTAGATCTCGTGTCTATTTCCTAGTTTTTATACTCGAAAGTCTAATGTGAGGAGTTCTCGACTGTTGAGATGAGGATTCATTCTCAGTGGTTTCGTTTCATCTCAATGTTGGAAGTAGATGTCTTTCAAAAGTACAGACTGTCTAGACGTTCACACCAGAGGAAATCCATCAGACAAATTCCAGTGGCCGTATTTATGGACGAGATTTGAACCCATAAGTGACATTTGAAATCTCATTTAAAAGAGTGTTGGGAATCCATTCAAATAATGAATGTTGTGCAAGAACCATGTTTAAGAGAGGATGGCAAATAGGATCAAAAAACTATCTTTCTATGAAACATGGAAAATTCATGTTGAAATGAGAAAATATCTCATAAATGATAAATGATATCATGCGGACTAAGATGAAATATGTATGCCATTTAATATGTTGTGAATAAATAAATGTATTTGATTGGTAGATTTTATTGGATATATAGAGATAATTCTGTGGAATGATTCAAGATTAACGAATTCACGGGTACGACTATTCAAACTTGAGTCCCACTCATTTAATCAAAAACTTTGCTTTTAAAACTCTTATTCACCGATATCAGAATTTATCAAAGGGGTTAAGCTTCAAATAATAAAATGGCTCTTCAAATAAGTTTAGTAAAAAGTAAGAACAATTAAATTTAAACTTTAATATCAAAACATGGTTGAGGACCGTTTTACTTCAGGATTTTAGACATTTAAGAAAAATTACTTCATCTTGTAAGTTTGAAATCTTGATGCGGAGAGTTCACTGACTTTACTGTCAGGGGATGGAATCAGAGAAAATAAGATTATAAACTTCATGGAAGGCTATAAATGTGAATAAAGATGCGCCTTATACAGTAAATGTGATAAGAGGTAGGTTAAACATGGCACTGGTTAAGTTAGCAATTTAGCTTTATGGGCTATAATGACATGCTTCTTCTTTATGGAGCTAGATGCATCCAAAGTAGGATGTGCTCCCACGCTTGAATCTGCGCCACAACCCTCTTAATAACAACGCAATCTCATCCACGCTTGAATTATCCCTGAAGTTTTCAACTGGAATTCTCTAGTTAGGGAGAGATCCTTGTTTTAGTGCTCACAACGAGAATTTATTGGATAGGTACCGTTGGATACTTTTTATTGCGGGAATCTTAATGCCAATTAGCGCAAAAATGCAATTAAAAAAAATTGGTGGATTTGATAGCAATTTCTGATCAATTGCTTTGTTTGTAAGAACATTGTTTTTCTGTTTTCAGGATCGGTTGCGGTATATTTTCTTCAGCACGTTTCATGTTAAGACAAAATATATACTATGATAATTTGAAATATTTTCTCGTGTTTTTCAATGATCATACAAATTTTATTATTATGCCTACATGTGATTTTAAAAGATGTGATTCATAACTTGAGAATTGATTTAAACCTGTGACAATCAACAATTTTCAATGTCTGTATAATAGAATATTACAAATATTATTTCTTTAAAACATTGCAGCACTGTAAACGAACTTGTCGTCAATTCTTGTTGCAAAATTGATTGATGAGAAAGAGAGAGAGAAATGAAATCCGTTCTTTTCGTACCGTAGTCCAAGCCTTACTTTCTTCAAACTTATAATTTAACTCATTATTTCACATGCTTCCTATCTCTTGAACTATGCTGCTAACATTAACTCCTAGGGTACTAAAAATAGAAATATCCAATTGATGTTATTTGATCAACTTATGATGATATATCTCAAATTTTATAACCAAATCATTCCCGTTCAATTATCCAGGGATGGAATAGAATTTCTCATTCTCACTTGTTGCAAAGCCTATTACAATAGAATTGCACACATGACACATGACAAAGAATGGAGATCATAAGCATTATAGTATTAGGAAGTTGAAAAAATCAAAATTGAAGAAAATAATTTTATAATTCATTATTCCATGATTCCTTGTTTTCATTTCTCTATTATTATTATGAAGAGAATTAGGTAATTCTTTATTAACATTCACTTAACTTTGAATTTTCTCGGTCATTCTCCTGTGTGGGAGTCTATGATTCATTTGAAGAAAGATTATGGGTGGAAGAGAAAAATTGGGGAACAATACGCCAGTTTCATTTGCTTCGAGACAGACATTGATTTAGTATGCTCTTCATTCTGAGCTAGAAGAAGGCCAATCTGACATTTAAACTCCAAGAGTCTGAGAAGGGAAGCATTTTTGATCTTATTAGCTCGGATAGTCGGTTCCAATTGGATTTCTTGAGACAATGAGTAGTGGAAATGAGTTTTGGCAACAAGATTCGCTGCTTCCTCAATTTGACATTTACAGCTCTAATTTAGTTGATTCTCCATTACCCTTTTAATGCAGTTAATCCACTGAAATACTTCATTTCATTCCCTGTTGATGACTTTTGAAAAGATTTCATCTACATTCTCTGTTGTCACAGGTAATAAAATATTGAGAAATTAAATAGTGTAGAAATGTATTGTTATCATGTAACACATCTCGGAAATTTAAGGCTGTGCAAAGGCTAAAAATAAACTTTCTACTCGTGATATTTTTCAAAGTTTTTCGGTTTTTCGATTGGACGAAATTTAGAAAATGTAAACCAACTCGATCACCAAACCTTGAAATTACAACATTTTCCATAGAGCTTCCGTAGTAGCTACAATCATCCTCATTATCGACGGAAAGTCAAAGTTATATGAAGAATTATTGTGGGACATGAGTGGTTATTGAGGACCGTAGAGAATATTTCAATGCAAAAAGAATACGGCGCTCTTTGTTAGTGAAGTAATTTGCCAGTCGTACGAGGAACGTGGTCCTCACCTCACCATGACATCAAATTACGGCTGAACTTGTTCAAATGGTTTAGCCTGGGGCTTTTTCAAAATTCGAAACGTAGACCTCGCGGGCAGAAAAGATTAGCAGTCTTAATTAAATTCGACGTCTCTCGGCTATTCCTGTTAGTCCTCTTTCTCTCTTTTTATCCATTACAGCTCTTCACCCGTTTCGTCTCTTCTTTTCTTGATTATTCTACGAATGAAGAGTGCTCAGGAGCTCGCGTCTCGTGGGTATAGACATTTCCATTTTCTCTTATCAACCTCTACTCCCTCGGCAGTCGAGGAGATTTTGTTCGTTTCGACTCTTGTGCTACGGCTGCTGTGTTTGTAGATTGTCGATGTACGGAGTTGGCCCCGATAGATTTCTACCTTTCAACCCCCCTCACTCCCCACACTTACTCGATAGCCCCACATTATTTTTCTTCCACTACTGAACTCACATAGTGTAGCTGCAAGGGCTACTGACAAAATGCGGGGCTTGAAATTACACTCGCTTCGATATTGATTTTGGAAATTCACTGGCAAAGTTCAATTCCAATGAGTGAATTATTCATCTTCATCAGCAATTCTCATCGAGCTATGTATGACTGCTCTTGAATTCCTGACACAATTGCAGAGACCAAGTGTCACCTCAGTAATATTTTGAGTTGCTAATAGTTGTAACAAAATTGTTGTTAATTATAACAAAACTTACTCATGAAAAAAAAATAATAAAAGAATCAAATTCAATCAATCATTGAACTCACAACTTGATACCATTGAATCTCTGTGATATTCTGATCATCCCAAATTCTTTTACCAACGAAGATTCGAATTTATATGAAGGATTTCTTGTTCATATTGTGTGAAGATTTCTTCAGAGGATTTACTAATCTTAGGTACTGTTCGAATTGAAGCAGAGGCTATTCATCAGGTTGTTCATCAGGTATGACGTGTTAAGATTTATATCATCTAGCTTCTTGCTCTGATCCCATTTATTTGGGAACCACAGCTTGGCTTCGAGTCTGGGATAAAGAGATATGCAATCAAATCAGGTTGAAATTTTAAAAAGAGGACACCATCTCTGAAACTAATCCGAGGAAGCTAAACACCGCACACAACTTTTCTTTCGGCTCCGCGGCTAGACTTAGCTTCTGTTTGTCTTTTTTAATTAGATTGTATCGCTCTGGCTCCGGCTGTGCAAAAGTCCCTTCGAATCAGTTTCATCCATCTCGGTATAAATTTCTGCAAAGTTGTCGGCTTTGTTCTCAGTAATTATTCGTGAAAGAGAGAGAGAGGATGAAGGTTGAAGAGAAGAGTAATATAATATACGTGGAGAGAGAAATGGAAATCAGACGAACAAAGGAGAGAGACTGTTTTGGACCTCGAGAAAGCATCGCAGTTGGTATTCAGTGCTACGATTCTCCAGAAATGGAAGTTCCAGCTCTGAATGGAGACTTCACATGCAATTTCAACTCAGAAAGAGTTATTAGTTCCTGAGGAAGCATATACTTATTGGCTACTGTATTCCAATTTGCCTCGGTAGCAAAATCTATTATTTCACCAGAACTGTATGTCAACTGCAGATAGTATCAACAACAAATATATAACATAAATACTATTATAATAGGTTTGGAAGCGAACGTTCAAGTAAAGATCACATTGCAAATGAAAATACAGCGTGACTCACTATTGGTGAATGTTCAAAACCGAACATTCAACTGCAGATTGTATCAACGAAGAAATCATAACTTACGAATTGCCATTAATAGAAGTCTGAGAGCAAGCAACTCATGTGCCTTGAATTGACAAGTTTTAATTGATTTGGTAAATAAATATGAGAGACCTGATAAGAGATGGAAAATATACTCATATACAATTCGAGTCGAAAGCAGGATTCTTCACAAATAAAAATATTCAGAAATTATTCAATCAAGTTGAGAAGTAGTTACATGCATAGGTGTTTGAATGCAGGAGCTAGAATAAGCATTACAGTCTGTTATCAGCAGATACACTCTCTGCAAAAGTTGTCGACTACAAAAGACTTGAAGCAAAATGTTGATTTGAATTTCCAATTATGATATTCAATTGATGTACTGAAGAATTCTGAGTATTCGAGCATGCATGGAACGTTGCCTCAAGCTACACAATTAATTACATTTTCCTCGGACAATAAGGAAAAATTGTTAGTTTCCACTTCATAGAAACTTAGTTTCCACCTCATAGGAATGTTAATATATCATCAACATTTGAATCGTTTCTGAGAGTAGATCTTGTATGGCAATTTCTGCAGTTTTCCGTTTGTTTTTATTGTGTTTGATTCTTGGAAATTTGGGAGTCGAGGGCTCTTGAATTCTACAAATATAAAATGTTCAAACATTCACTTAATTGTCAGCAGTGAATAAAAAAATATCTTGAATATTATCTGCTCTGAGAGCAGATGAGGTTGAATACGTTTTGGTGATTGGAATAACTTACAAAATGTTTCGATTTCAAGGTCTTCCTGAATTTTTTGAATTTTCCAGTTCAATTACTTCTTTGAATCTAAAATATTAGCTTACCGACCTTCGAAGAAAGCAGGAATCCATTCATACTTGAAAGCTTTTACGATCAAGAAGGCTTCTCTAGTTTGATACTAGGTGTCGTCATTCCTCTTATGGATCAAAGTCTCTTGAAACCAGGCATTGGACATTTTCCAAATTAACCATTCAACTGAAAAAACTGTCTAGTGTCAAGCTAGTGTCTAGAGTCTGTCTAGCTTCAAGAGTATTCTTGTTATGATTGAACCAAATTTAGATTTTAGTGATTCCTATATTGGTGACGTGACTTGGTTTGAAGAATCTAAACAATTAATCCTTATGGAGGTCAGGTGTACTTTTAACAAACATTCTTATAATGATCAGTGTACTTTACCATGCTTTAAACGAGTCTCATTACCCTACGATATGACATACTAGCAGCAATTTTTACGGCTGCTTGACATGCTCTCCATTTCCTGATTTTCTTATGGAAAATTAGTTCTCTCCAGGAAATGGGTACACGAATAGTATGTCGGAGCTGTTATGATGCAAGTTTTAACAAGAACTGTGAATGGAGTACTTCATTTCGAAAACTCCTGTTAAGCACTGCATTTTATGTCACTATTTTTACTCGTGAAATGCATTATGCAGAGGTGTATCCTTCATGACATAGACTTTGATGGAAATTAGTTAGTCGCCGTAAATAAATTAGTTTTTGTACCAGACTTCTGGAATCTCTCCAGACTATAATATTCCGCATTATATAGTAGATAAAGTATCTATTATGGATAGTGTAGTAGGTACCTGTAAGCTTGCTCTAGGTATTTCAGTGGCACAGTTGTATAGTTGTGGCATAGGTTGGAGTTGAGAACTAATATACTGAAATGAATATATAAATAAAGATATACAGAATTAATTCTGGTACAAATTTAGCTAATTTGTAACTTGCAATATTGAGGTTGTGGTTCTCCAGTTGTATAGTTGTGGCATAGGTTGCAGTTGGGAACTAATATACTGAAATGAATATATAAGTAATATAAAATGAAGATATACTAAAATTATTCTGTGCCTATACCCTATTACCTTTCAATTGAAGTGTTTCCTCATTTCCTCCACTGTGACTTGCCTTTCACTTTTTTCAATACTCAGATCATCGCTTACAAGTTCTGTATCCAATAACATAACAAACACTGTTCAAAACTTTCTTTAAATTCAATGAAACTTGGGAAGAACTCCCTTTTCAATCCTGGAGCTTATAATTTCATAAATACAGGTTCGTCAAACTTACATCAATCAATCAATCACATACTATCAAATTCAACGTTTTAATTATCCTATCAATGCAGATGTTATTCATTCATATTTGATTTGGAAATAATCCAGCTTCTTAATAAACATTGGACTGATGGAAATCTGCGACTATGACTTTTCTCATCAATTATTATTAATAAACAATTTCATAGAAGATTGTTCAAAAATCGCTATAAGAATTTTGTAGCAGTTAGTCTCACACAGAGGGCGAGCAAAACGGTTATATGAGTTGAATCTATATATTCATTGTTCAATAACATTTAAAAAATGAAAATCTAGGAGAATACTACTACTCGCTAGAATTTTCCAAATCAGAACATTGTTACTCAAATTACAAACCAACGTTTGGGTAATTGACGGGTATACAAGGTATGTGTTTATTTTGGAATAAAATTGTACACGGGAATTCTAACCTTATCTTGGACTGTGTCTATACCTATAAATATGGAAGAAAATAGCACAGGTACTACCTTATTATTTATCTACCATTGTAATAGCATCAGTGTCATTCGTATCGTAGATAAATAAATAAAATAAGAATAGAAAATTAAAAATAATGATCAAATAGGAAATAATAACTCTACGTCTACTTGAATACAGAAAAAAATTACATTAAAAAATTGAGAAACTTCAATTGTTGTATCGTATAATGTGGAAATCATCAAACAATATGGAGTAATATGTTCCAATATGAACTACGATCGAAATTTGCGCTTCTAACTCATGTAGCACACAAGGACAAGACGATTGTTCAATGAAACGTGTATCATTTGGAATTCCTTTCATTTTTCCATCTTGAATTTAAAAATTGACTCATCAGTCTTCCGTGCTTCCAAAGCAGGCGATAGCTGGTTTTTCAGGCCATAAAGTACGCTCGACAAAGGGGTTATAAAATAATATTAGTCATAAAGAAGTCTGAAGCCACTTTACGGCTCAATAAAGCAGTGTCAAGGTCAGCTTGGTTGAAGACAATCATAAATTTTTCAGTTGATTTCCCAAGGGGTGGTTTGCTCGCTGGAAGGCCGGCAATCGTGCTCTAATAATGAACGTAGTGCGTGATAGGCATTTCACAAATTACAAATCTCGCCTTTTATCAATTATACGGCATGTTATTTACAATGTACTTGAACTACTATTGATTAAGTAGGCCTTTATCCTTGAGTGCCTTGTTGACTCTTTATGTCTGAAGTAATAGCAAATTATAGCATTACACATGAACAAACCCGGTATTAAAAGTGCGTGTTGAGAGCTCAACTTTTAATCAACCCGAGCTGTCTTCCTTCAAGAACACTTTCCACTTTCATTCTAGTCCTAGCTAATAAATGGTTAAGAAACAAATGTGCTGATAATGTGCTATCCCGGCTATGGCCATCAACACTTTTCAAGTAAAGTGATAATATTTAAGAGATAAAGTGTCGGTTGCACAAAAGCCGGTTTTATTTTTATCGTAATTAATCTCAGAGGTTTTTTTTGAGAAGAAAGATTCTATAATTGGTTCTCGTGATATCAATCACGATTAAAATTCAACCGGCTTCTTTGCAACCGGGCTAGAGTGAATCACATGAGATGAGAAATATTGTGCTACACACGACCTCTCTTGTTTGAACCTTAATACGACGTTTTAAATCATCGCTAATTTCAATCCCAAAATCTCCTTTATAATAATATGTCGTAGACATTTTGGCAAAAGCCTTGATACCAAGATTTGTCTGAAGTAGTTCGATTTGCCTGGATTTCACGATTTGTAACAGTATACATATCTGGGCAAGGAAAATACAAGACGATGTCGACCTCTATGGGATCATACAACAAACCTTGTTTAGCCCGTAGTTTTTGAAAAAGTCAGCGAATCAAAAATGGATTGTTATCCTACCCTCTCCCCACACCTAATCTAATCTCAAGGTTCCCCATTCTCATGACCTTTCAAGATGAGTTTGACACAATTTTCGTCTATCTGTATACTTTCAAGTGTAGCATCTCTGTTTCGATTCGATGCTGATTGTCTTTGCCTTTGGTATGGAATTTTGAATTTGATCTTGTCTCAATCACTATCTCTGAGGGTGTTTGGGATCGTAGATAGATGACTGCAAATTCCTTTCAGCTTCACTCATGTCATATGAATGCAATCGTTCTATCAAATCGAATTGAGGCAAACTTTTCGATGTCATCCAAGCTAACCTCTGTTACCTTTCTCTTCCCTCTCCATGTCTTTCCTGCGATTGTGTGTTTACAGGCGGCTAAAACTGTTGTTCCTCCAATAACTTTCACGTCTTCAACAAACCCAACAAAACAAACAGCTGCGGTATCGGGCCCGCCTCGTTTGTCCTGTTCAATCTACAAATGTCACGACAACGGGCATGGGCCATCCTATTGCTGGCGGCGAAAGTCAGCCAAAATAAGAAGATAATGAAAAGGAAAGGGAAAGAGTGATTCATCACCTGCGGGGATCACATCTGCCGTTGCTATCCCTATTCATTAAATTTTCTCGGCTGCCCCAAGGCAGACCGCGTTTTTCCACCTTGTCTCATCATTCCACCTCTCGATTAAGTTCTCTTGCCATTCTGCTTTGTCCCATTTTTCCGTGTTTTCTACCTCGAAAGGAGGGAAGAGCAGCCAAGCTAATCCTGTTTGTGGCTCATAGCAGTGCGTGATATGCATCATATTCTACCTCTTCTTCACTTTCTTTCTACTTTTCCCCATCACAATTAGGTACCGACCTTTTTTGAGCATCGATCTCTGGAGTTTTCTCTATTAACTTTAACTTGTTTATTTTGCTTTTGATTAAGCTCTGCATCTCTTTTCTCCTTCAAACATGTGATCTATTCTCAATGTCTGGCTTACTTTTTTTTGTTTGGGATATTTAGAAAAATTCCCATTTCTTTTAATGACTTGTATTTTTGCCTTTTTCCTTCATACATGTGATCTACTCTCCATGTCTGGCTTCTTTCAAATTTTCTTTTTGTTTGGGATATTTAGAAAAATTCCCCATTCCTTGTTTAAGATCTCTATTTTCTCTTTTTTTTTCCATCCTACATGTGATCTATTCTCCCTGTCTGCCTTCTTTCACATTTTCTTTTTGTTTGTGATATTTAAAAAAAATTCCCATTTCATGTTTAGGATGCTTCATGGTAACTGAAATATATCATCTGTATTTATCCTCCATCAATGGGATTTGAACAATGAGATTCAATTCAATTCCAATTACATAAGTATTCAAGAAAAAGTAATTTTTCTACTGTACTATTCTGTCCTCATCAATTGAATTGAATTTTCAAGGTTTTACGACATTAAAAAAATGAAAAAAAAAATAAAAATAGTAAACAGATTTGAAGTTCGCTCGTTATAGAGAAGCTCTATAATTGAAGAAGCTCTTCTGAATTGAGAAGTAAGCATAGAATACAAAAAGTGCATTTTGATCCCTCAATACCATACTCAAATGTATCATTAAGAGCTGATTTGATCTCTAATTATGGTTCAATTCAGCACCTCTATATTTTTCACATTCATCAAATATAAATAAAATGATAACCCAACATGATCGATGAGTCAAAAAGAAATTATCCCCAATTATTAGAGGAATTAACATGTGAGAGATACTAACTTATTTGTCTATTTTCATTTATATCGGCATATTGACAAAACCTGATAAGGGTTTCAATGAAAGACTTAAAAAGGTTACAGTGAGCCAAAGCGTCGTGCATTGCAATTGAAATTGCCTCATAAAGTCAATTACAATATAAACACTTGTTTCAAGGCTTCACAAACTAAGTCGGACTCAAAATAGCTCAACTTCATCTGGCCTTTGAGATCCCATCGACTAATTATAATGAGTTGACGACATGTACGCCGACTGGCTATTGGTTATCCATGTGGATGAAGGTCACACCAAATGGTGGATGGCGCTGGGTCAGCTTCAAGTCGTTGCATCGTGCGTTCAGCTCCATTTCAAAGGATGTGTGTGTGTGGGCCGACTAATTAATCCTCATGGTGTTCATTAGAGTGATGGGCCTTGTTACCGCGCAAATGGTCGCTAGGATGAACTGTCTGCCACTAATGATTGAAACATAGATCAAGTGATAGAAATAGAATTTCAATAGAGACATTATAATTTTTTTGATGTACCTTCTAAAAACTATAGGAAAGCGTTTTTCTGCTGCGTCCATGTACCAACTTGAAATTGGATGTAGAAGGACATGGGTGTAAGCAAGTAAGTCAAGAAACCTTTACTGCAAGAGGTTCTTGCTTCTTCACATGGTTTATCAATTAATTTATGGAGTACATGATTATATGATTATAGAATGATTGGGAAAAAAATAGGGTTGGCGTTCACTGCTTTATTCCCGAAATTTTATAAAAATTGATTCAAAAAAGATTAAGTTAGAAAATGATTTAAAGAATTCATATATGCTTATACAGTACTATACTTTTTGTGTACGTCATTGAATGTGCGGTTCCTTAAACTATGTTATTACCAAATTCCACTGTATTATAGGCTTCTTTTTCAATTCAAAATTTTCTGTTGTGAAGCTGTCTGTTAAATGAAGAACTATTAATTTAATACATCTACACTTGAACCGTTAATATCGATTGGAACAGTTTTAAATAAGTTATAAGTCTGTGGTTCATTTCATGAAGATTAATAATTATGCACAATAATGATAAGAAACAATAAACTATCAAATGTGAAGCTCACTTAATATAAAATCTATTAAAACCTACATTACAGTATCAATATCCAGAATAGCGATCTGTGAGTTTCTAAAGGGGTTTGAACTTATAAACATTGAGATCTTGTTGTAGTACTAACTGAAGCTCAAAATTACTTCTTGACAAGCAGTTTAATCGAGAATAGAATATATTAAGTAGTATAAAATAATAATATATTGGATTAAATGTGTTCTATCTTGTCTGATTATATTAGACCCATGATACGAAGTTCAACAAAGTTGATCATTATGGAAATAGAATGAGTGAAGACAGAAGAGGAAAGAATTGAATTGAATTGAGAGAGATGGAGATTAGAGTTATTTATTTGGAGTCTAGAGTTCTAGTTCAGAGAGAGAGAGAGAAACTGAGGGTGTGAGAGAACAAGACAGTAATACAAAAAAAGGAGGATGGAATAAAACGATCATTTTCATTTTTGTCAGAGGAGGGAGAAGGAAGAAGAGAGAGTAGTCTAGGTGCAAGGAAGTGGTAGCAGTGATAAAAAGAGATGGAAGTAGTGCAACAGTTCTTGCATAATTGGAATTACAACTACCACCCTTATTTCAGAGAGTGCACTGAAAAAAGAAGGGTGGTGGTGTTATAAGTGAATGAGAGAAGAGCTTTTTCTGCAGATCTTGTCTATCTGTTTAGGGTGATAAAAAGAGAAAACGTGGAGAAAATAAGATAGGGGTAAGAGAAAAAGTGCGAGAAAATAAATGAGTGGAGGGAAAAGCAAGATTTGTTAGCATGCAAATCAGCTTAACTAGGTCATGCAATGTAAAGTGCATCTCAAGTACAACCAGGGATGCTCTTAGTTCTAATTCTTCTTCCTTATAGTTTATAGGTATTTTGCATTCAAATAGTAATGCTGTATTTGTTCTAGAACAGATAATAGGGAAAATTCCAGGTATAAAGATAATGTTTAGATGAATTTCAGATAATTTTGAAATAAGTAAGTAAAAAGTGAGTAAGTAAATATTGAGATATTTCTGATGATGCTTCTGAGATATTCATAATTCATACATTTCTGAACTGGAGAAGTCCAATATTCCCTGAAGTAACTCACATTATTCCCCAATGGAACTCATATTCAGAACATCTTGAACCGAGTATTTCAATAGAGTTCAGATAATTTTAATAAATATGTATTTCTGAGATATTCTGATGATTATTCAGAATTCAGATATTTATTAACCGAGGAAGTTCAACGTTATGTAAAAGCATATTCCAAGTGTAACACTTTCAAATCAACTATTGTCAAGTCATGTTACCATGATCAAATTGTAAGAGACAGTCCAGGGTAGCTGTCGGGTCTGTTTAAACTGCAGTTGACTGGAAGAAAATTCTCTAGAAAACATTTCAGATTCTCGTCCAAGACACATAAAACATGAATGCTGGCAAAGTAGGAGAGCAAGAGCCCATGAAATTTTCATTATAGTCTCATAGGGTGGAAAAACACATACGAAAAGTCTGTTTTATTCATGACTTCGTCAAATCTCTCCCGTTAGCGTTGTCTTCGCTTTCGATTCCAGCGTCTTACATTTGTAAGGCGGCCTTCTTAACTTCCGTCTTTCTCGGTCAATGAGAAAATTCTACCCTCGAATTGGTTTCTGTCCTGGAAGAGAAATTAATTTGAAAATGTTTTATTATTCTATTACCTATGGCTACTCTTATTTGGTGAAAGTTTTTATAATATAAAATAGTGTAATCATAATTGTGGAATGAGTCTGTATTTTAAAAATAAAAGAATTTCACAAAAACATATCACTCGTATCACAAATAGATCGTTTGAGTTTCTGATAGATATTGATTCAGTTGAGTCAACTGGGAGCGGATTCTCAATGATAATACTCATTGAATAATGTACTACATTCTCTGAGTTATAAGCATAACGTATAGCGTATAAATTGATAAGTATAGAACATAATATGTTATAGTCCATCAAAGTTTGAACATTGTAATAAATTCAAATGATAATAAATTCTAAATAGTTGTTTTTAGGGTTAACCCTGGAAAAATTTTCACAACAAGCATGGTTTCTACAATTAATTCTACAAATGAAGGGGAGACAGGTTTCCTCGAAGCAAGACATTGTGATACAAACATTGTTTGCTAACGCCATGATAATATAGTTCAAGCATAGTTCAGTACTACTCTGTACCTCACTTTTATTAAATTTGAATTAAACTCATAAACTTTGAATTGAATTCATAATCATACTGGAAATTTCTATTTTTTAACATAATGTTCACTTTCTAATATAGCAAACAAGTAGAATGAGTGTATCCATTTGAGGTAGCATCATAGCCCGCTAATTCAATAATTTTGGCCATAGGTTGATAATTATTCGATTAAGGGAGATGGTTATCCAATATTTTTATGTGAGTAGGGATGTCAATCCCGGGACTGATTTCCAATCCCGGTATTTCGGGATTATCCAATATCAATCCCGGGATTGGCAAAAGTCAGTTTAATGCATTTTCAACCAATTGTTCCTCCTCAATTGCATTTCATTTTAATTTCAGTAACAGTGTGTGGTGATGAAAAAGGGTCCATTAAAGAGGGAGAGGCTAATATTAAAATAAAAAAAAACTTGGGAATAATATTAAAATTGAACATTCTATTTCTATAAAATAATGTTTTCAAGATTAGGAGTATCTGTTTTATTTCATGTCCTACCTCAAATTTGCTGTAACCTAGATGATAGTGAGAACTGAGGAAAGCAAGATAGCTCATCAGAGTCTTTTTATGAAGAACAAAAGCATTTCTATCCTACATCAGGACGGGATAGAGCTCACACTTTAATTACGTCGAATACTGTAAAATGAATTAATATCACTTGAATTAATAATATTAATAATAAAATAGAATACTTTTTGTAAGACCGTAACGCCATACCGACCAAACAACGCGAAAGCTGAACCACTACACTACTAAATGAGATTTCGTAGAGCCAACTATAATATTTACTTCAACTATATATTCTACTTATGATAGAGGAAGAGAAGAGGAGAGGAATAATTAGACAGAGAGTGAATCGTTAGTGCTTTTTAATTTCTGATTTCTGAAGTCTTTCCAAAGTTCGGAATGCATTTCAAGGAAATGCTATCAGCACTATTGCAAATACTGCGCCGTCTAGACTTGTAATTGTGGTGCTGTGTAAACAGAAACAAGTGTGGAGACATAACAACCATTCTGCCAATTATGCGAACTGATAATGCGAATTTTATTAAGCCAGTAAAGAGTACAGTATACAATCAATATTATGTATATGCAACTGTAAAATGTGCCTGTAGAATAAATTAGTCAAATACTTAGAACAATAAATTAGTTATAAAAACTCATATTCATCACCGTAAATAAATTCCATATTGAATTGTTTTTGGAAAAATATGATTCACAATTCCAGGTTTACAATCCCGGGATTGACGCTGAAAAATCCCGGGATTGTTAGGTATCAAAAATGGACCGGGATCCCGGGATCCCGGGATTGACATCCCTATATGGAAGATAATATAATATCTATACACAACATAGTCTGCAGTACAAAACATAGCATGAAAATTCAATGACTGTAGCTGAATTTTCACTCTCATAATCACTCAAAATTTCCTCGAAATGCCAAGTACTACGTAAGTTTCCCAGTAAACTCTCAACCAATGAAGTAGCAATTAGAAAATGTGTGCATGTTTTTGCCATGCTATCAAAATCATCAGCAAATATTATTTGATGATGAATTAGCAGGATAAACAGGAAAGTTCCCGGAATTAATTAGTAATAAATTACTTGTTTACATACATTACAGGTGGTGAAACCACAAGTTGAGGCTTCTTTCCGTTTGGGAACTGAGTGGTGGCAGAGAAACAGGTTGGAGGTTGGGTAAGAAGCAAAAATGTAGGCACTTAGCACGCACGGCGCAGGCACACAACCCGTCTTGCGAGACTCACTCATTCTTCTTCTTTTTCTTCTTCTCTTCTCCACCCCTCTTCCCCTCATCATTACCACAGAGAACTTGTAAGCGTGTTGCACGCACCTAAATAAAATCGGCTAATAATCTGCCATCATCTACAAGTTGCCTTGCTCTCCTCCTACACCACTGAAGGATACAATCTGCAGATTTGATTTACGTAGAAACTGCTAATGAATACAATTGCCATAGCGTAACGTTGCGGTTCAATGGGATCGATTTCTGATCAGATTGGATCAATAGTAGAAATGCAATGAATTTTCAACCAGTATAAATTTAGAAATTTTAGTTAGTCCTAATCATATGAAACTCTCTGTTAGAAGTGTAACACTAGGAATATTGAACTTCTGTCTATATCCTGAATATTTCGACAGAGAAATTCAAATATATCTATGGAATTTCGTTTCAGGGTTCATAAGTGAAATCTAACATAGACTACCTATTCCTTACATAATAAATTAATTAATTAAATAATTCAATCAATGAAAACGATGGAGCATAGAACAATTGCTTGCTGTTCATAAATTAATATAGATGACAGTTGTTGGTTTGAAATTTGAAAAGACTTCACAACTATCAGTTCCTGTGAGTCTATATAGTTTGAGAATTTCCCAATTTAATAGTATAAAAAACTTTACAAAATTTGAATCTAGAGTTTTAAATAATGATAAAGCTCCTCAAAAAACTCCTGCGCTATTATTACAAAGAATCAAATATAACATTGAAGAACTATAAATTCTTGTTTGCTGTTTTTCAAATGAACTATCAGTCGATAGGTAACTAACACAAATGTGGAAAGAAATTTGAATGTAGATATCCACTTTCGAAAAACCTTCTCCATTTCCACACATATCTTTGTCAATCTCCTTCCCCTACTATCATATTATGTAAAGGAAATATAGTATTTCTATTTTTGTACGAGCTCTGGAAAGCCTCTTATGAATTATTCATTGTTCAATTAACACCAATTATAATTGCATAATGCCTAGCAGCCGCGAACTTTCAGATGGAATTATATAGAGAGATCGTGGATTTGTTGGGAACGCACTAGCCTATTTCCATCTTTGTCTTGCCACTTGGCAACTACTGTTCACGCTGCTTTGTAATTAATATATCGTTTGGGAATAGCATCTTGTCTGAGCAACATACAAACTTCAAGTCTCTGTCAACTCTGAGAACTCCGGACTATTTCCCAAAGCGCCTCAAGGCTTTCACAATAGACCATCTTCATATTATTCCTGGAAGACCCTCTTAGAAAATACGATCTTAAGCACTTGCTGCTAGCTCGTGTGTGCTGCTGTTGAATGATAAATAGGTGCTATGTTAGATGGACAACTATTATTCAAGGAGACAGGAGACGTTTCACAGAAAATAATATTCTTGTGGGAGTAGTTTCCATTATAGAAGTGCGAGAAAACATTTTCAATATGACATTTTCCCCCTGTTGAATTTTTAACCCACAATTATTTATTTCTATTTACTCAACAGATATACTCAAATTCCTTTCTTAGATAATTTTTTCTCTACCTGTATCAGGGAATTCCATGTGAAATAAATATTATCATCATATTCATTCAGCTCTTCCAAAGCTGCTTAACGTGTTCTTTAACACAATTCTATGAATTTGCACTCTGATTAGTCATTGCAATTAGACATGTCTTATAAGCAACTATGTGAAGTATTGTGTCTGATCATGTCTTGACTGACTGGTGTGCGCCTAGCCTAACACTGTATTTGATTGTAACAACAAGTGTGTTGAATATTTTAATATAGTTCTCATTGTGTGGTCAATTATTTTGGAGTGTAAATTGTTGGTGCAAGCCAAATGGCAGCTTCCCAAGTAAGGGTGATAAAATCTACTTTTGTAATAAAACCACCATTTTTCAGTTGTTCAACTGTATCTATGAATATATTTCTTACCTACTCTCGTAGATCATTAAATGAAATGAATTCTTATCTGGCTTTTCTCTTATTTTCCAGGCGTCCGGGTGAAGGAGTGGTGTCATGCCATCTAGGTGAGTTATGATACAATAATATGATTTTGTAAAAATGAAACATTTTCAGTAGAAAAAACAACTTATTAAGTTTTTCTCAATTTAATTATGAAAAATGTTGCAGTCTCTTTGACTACAGAGTTTCAATACTATTTCTCATTCAGATTATGTAGGGCATGGAAGGATGAACAAGATAAAGAAGAAGATGGTTTAGATGAAGAAGATAAATTTCCCCATAAACTCCATACAGGCTCATTCTTGCTATTTGAGTATGATCAATACTTAATACTGTACTGATACAAACATTAAGCAGATGAATATTCGAAATGAACGTGAAATGTCACCCGTTTTACTCTATTTACAACATTATATACATCATTCATAGAATCGTGAAAGTATAATTTTCCAATAATATTCTCCTTCCCATCTGTATGCATTGGGAATTTTTCAATTTTGTTTGTAATCCGAGCCATCTCATAAAAAATTTCACATGTTTGAATATCACAAAATTCTTTTGAATGTGGAAATTAAGCAATCTAAGAAGAAAGTGGTACTTCGACACTAGTTGTACATGATTGATGGGGATAAGTGAAGTGAGATGAGGAGGTGTTGCAGTTGTGCAAATGGGCCAAGTGTTTACAGTGAGAGACTGTACAGTGAGCCGCATCCCACAAAGTGAGCGACTCGAGGTCTCCGGTCTCCTCAGTGTTCTCAAGCCTCTCTCAAGTTTACTTAATACAAATTGGCAACCTCTCCAGGTCGCCATTGACACTGCATTGTAATCGACCACCCTGTATCGAGAACTGCTCTTACTCAGCCTGTCATTTACTACGTTCCAGTGAACTAAGATCAACCACCTCATTTGAACTGTGATCTGTTGAACTGTGTTTTAATGTGGATTCCACACATACCATCATTGAAGAGGATAGAAATATATAATTACAAATTACATGTTGTCAACCACCTTGAAGACTGGTGGATGGTTATTATCTTTTTTATTCACTATTAGTTTATCAGTGGATAGGCGTTTGAATTTTGAGCGCTTATAGTTGGTTTAAACACTTTTTCTCAAACAGTGTCTTTAGTAGCTCATGCGCTCATTACTGGGCTAGAGCTAGCCTGGGGCAGTAGTAGTTGCAAAGCAGTTATAGTTGTGTTCGCTTCGCTACTCGAAGTTTGAATTATTATGCGTGATCGTGGACGCGTAATATGATTTCAAGATGTATTTAATTATTCAGTTCAAATTATCACAATGACATGTCCCGTTTGAGAAACTACTCAAATACTTACTTATTAAGCGAATCTGTTACAGCTAAGTGCACCTCGTGCCTTATCAATTATAGTTCATAGCAATCAAGGACATGCAGTGTTTTAGCTTTGCAAAATTCAAAAAATTAACTCGCCTCTTGATGTCAATTTCATTTAATGAATTTGATTCAATTGCAAAGAGTATTAAATTTTCAACAGGATTCCAAGGCAAAAACAAAAACAGAAAATGTACACTTTCCAATTTTATCTGAGATTTTCGAACTGCTCGATATACTAGACAGCGGCCATCTACATTATTGTAGTGCAAATGATTTATCAACTATTGTTACAAATTCCGACGAACTTTGGAAATGCTTGTATGACATCGCAGATAAAAAATGTAAAAGAACAACTTAGATCATTGACCTCTCTCTGTTGAGATATGTCAGACATCAATAGAGCTTGAGTATGACCCCCAAGTGAAATAGGTCTGAGGATATCTATACCTATTTTTGGATATGCTAGCTCATTCTAAATTTACTATAGATATTCTCGGAGAAACACTTAAACAATAACGCCTGCAGTTTGTACAGCACATGAAAATTCAATATAAATTGATTGAGTTTTCTTAACTGTCAGGTGGAAAGCAAACCATTATTATTATTAAGCATTAGATGTAGAAATATGCATTCACTTTTATTTGACAGTATAGATGTAGAAATATGGATTCACTTTAATTTGACAGTATAGATGTAGAAATATGGATTCACTTTAATCTGTCAGTAGAGAATTTTTCCCTCACAGGGAAATTATTTTTTCCCTCACTCCCCTCACAGGGAAATTATTTTTTCCCTCACTGAGAGAGAGAGAGAGATCACTCTCTCCTTCTCCATCCCCCTCGTCCTCACTGGGGGGGGGGAAGATTAGATTAGATTAGATAAGATAAGATAAGATTAGATTAGATGAGATAAGATAAGAGAGAGAGAGAGGGAGAGGGAGAAGGAGAAGGAGAGAGAGAGAGAGAGAGAGGGTGAGAGAGAGAAGAGAGAGAGAGAGAGAGAGAGAGAGAGAGATTGAGAGAGAGAGAGAGAGAGAGAGAGAGAGAGAGAGAGAGAGAGGGGGGGAAATCTTTTTTTAGAACACCCCCCACCCTCCGGGCGGGGGGAAGGGGAGGCGGGATGGACGAGGGGTGAGAGGGGGGAGGGGATTTCGAGCAAAAAAGTGGCTTCAAAGTCTTAAAATTCATCTACTTTCACAACCTGGGGTTTTCCTATCCATCCAATGATCTACTACCCACTACCCACCTCGCAAATGAGGTATTCATTCGTATATTAAAACGGAAGGAGATGGTGAGTGGTTTTTCAATCTTTAAGCATGTTTCATGTTCAATCAAAATTGGTTGTCAAATGTAAGAGTTCCCTTGTTTTGTAGTGTTATTTTATCGTACCACATTACTGTTCGATCAGGATATCTTTACTATCAGTTATCCTAAAGCACGTGTAATATCCGTACTTTCCGAACATCCTTCTCCACTATGTTTTCAGAAAATCGAAACTAGTTTCCACAAACATGTCAATCAATCAATCAATCAATCAAATAATTCTTTATTCATCATTGCATCAATACAATATAAATAACGTCACAGTAAAAGAGGTCAAAGAATTTCAACATTAACAACAATTCAATTTAGATACTCCTGAATTGAGTACAGGCTCATAGAAATTAAATATCTTAGAAATCTTGATTTGAAGGTATCATAAGTTCTTCTTCTAACTGTCACGAACTGCCTTCTATTTGAAATATATGAACGCATCCACTGCAGATATCTACCAAGGGTAATAGACCAACCTATATCGAGAACTTCTATCACTTAGCCTGTAATTTACCACGTTCTTGTGAACAAAGACCAAGGAGCTCATCTGAACTGTGATGATACTGTTGAATTTTGCAATGTGTTAATGTGGATTTCACGCACATCATTATTGGAAGAAGAAATAGGAGTGAATAATCACAAATTTAATGCTGTCAACTAACCCGCAGACTTCTGCTACTGCAAATATACTGACAACAGGGTGAATAGCTAGCAGAAAACTCATTAGAATTTAAACAAATGCAATTTCTCATTCATTTTCATCTACAGAATTGAAATTTACAATGAATATACCGTACTTTATTAATACATGTAAGAAGCTGGTTGCTCTACATTCACGCTTCTTCTTTCTAATCATATGAACCATATGACTTGTTAATAATTTACTAATGTTGTTTATCAAACTAACAGCAGAGCTGATGAGAGAATCATTGAATGTTCATAATATATACATACATTGCATAATTGTCCAACCCTCGTCTCCCAACCAACTTATATTTCAATTGATAATCATATCATTGATTTGACGGAATAGTAGACGTGGATTACTTTATTCATCTGCATTAAGTTCAGGGAAAGACAAGATACTACATTTTTTTAGTATCCTGAACAACGTGACAACGATCTTATCTATTGTTGATTAGAATTTAACATGTCGCGTTTGTAACGTCATTTTATGTAAAAATGTATAATGTCAGAAGCTATGATATTCAGTCGTTGACTACATAATCACATTGAAGTCACAGAAATTATGTTTGTAGCTTCAAGCAGAATAGCAGTGATAGTAAGAGGTTATAATATCTTATATATATATATATAATATATATATATATATATATATATATATATATATATAGGTCTACTTTAAACAAATGATATTGATAGTGTAGGATCCCATATTTGTAGATATCCTGGATATCTCCTACTTGTTCTTGACATTCTTTTACAGTTGCTCTGACTCTTTTGCATAGATCTTGACATTTCTTGACAGTTGCTCTGACTCTTTTGCATAGATCTTGACATTTCTTGACAGTTGCTCTGACTCTTTTGCATAGATCTTGACATTTCTTGACAGTTGCTCTGACTCTTTTGCATAGATCTTGACATTTCTTGACAGTTGCTCTGACTCTTTTGCATAGATCTTGACAGTTGCTCTGACTCTTTTGCATAGATCTTGACATTTCTTGACAGTTGCTCTGACTCTTTTGCATAGATCTTGACATTTCTTGACAGTTGCTCTGACTCTTTTGCATAGATCTTGACATTTCTTGACAGTTGCTCTGACTCTTTTGCATAGATCTTGATATTTCTTGACAGTTGCTCTGACTCTTTTGCATAGATCTTGACATTTCTTGACAGTTGCTCTGACTCTTTTGCATAGATCTTGACATTTCTTTGACAGTTGATCTGACTCTTTTGCATAGATCTTGACATTTCTTGACAGTTGCTCTGACTCTTTTGCATAGATCTTGACATTTCTTGACAGTTGCTCTGACTCTTTTGCATAGATCTTGACATTTCTTGACAGTTGCTCTGACTCTATTGCATAGATCTTGACATTTCTTGAAAGTTGCTCTGACTCTTTTGCATAGATCTTGGCATTTCTTGACAGTTGATCTGACTCTTTTGCATAGATCTTGACATTTCTTGACAGTTGCTCTGACTCTTTTGCATAGATCTTGACATTTCTTGACAGTTGATCTGACTCTTTTGCATAGATCTTGACATTTCTTGACAGTTGCTCTGACTCTTTTGCATAGATCTTGACATTTCTTGACAGTTGATCTGACTCTTTTGCATAGATCTTGACATTTCTTGACAGTTGCTCTGACTCTTTTGCATAGATCTTGACATTTCTTGACAGTTGCTCTGACTCTTTGCATACATCTTTTCTTTATTCTGTTTGTATATTGATAACTGATTTGTGTAGATATAAACCATGATATAATTGATCATATACATTTTAAGGCTCTTGATACTTGGTTTAGCTGTTTGATTTATATGTATTTCACTCATTGTGTAAATCTCTGAATTTCTTTGGGGAGAGGCCGATGTATACGGAGAAAAACGTTTACTTTCCAGAATATCATCTTGCATGAGTTGAAGATAAATTTTTCTCAAACTTGGCTTCAACATTTGAAGATTTCATTCATATTGATGATGTTCCATTGACAGATTTGTTATACATCAATCATATGAGATAATTAGACTCAATGAAGCATGAGGGAAAGCAATACATCTTATGAATAGTGAGACTGCTTTTAATATGAGCTCAGACGCTCATTTTCATTAGTCTCGTTTTCTAGGAAAACGGTCGATTATCAGAGAACGTTTTCATTTTGTGAATAATGTGAGCAGGCTGAGTAATCCTGCAGACATATTTCCGGGAAAGTACAAGCGATGAGAAGCCCTGAGCTCTGAGCGAGTCATGAAAAAGGCCTAAATAAGATATGATGTTTTTTTAAAAGTTTGGATTAGTATTCACCCTTGTCCAGCTGGGAAAGTAAATTACCAACCAGGAAAGTGATTCTTGGAAATATCATACTCAAGTGAACCGTTTAAAAACTTTTCGCTGTGGAACCCCATCTTCTTGTAGAAGTCTGATTTTTTCCTTCACAATCATTGAGAGGTAGAAATGTAAGCAAGCACTCTCTTGATACATAAATCTTCAATTCCAAATAATTTCCGTAGAAATTTCTCGAATTGAGAGAATTGAGGAATGAATACATCACCCTGTTGAATGAATGCGATAGAAAATGGAATAAATATATTTCAAAAGTGAATTCAGAAGTGGTTATTTCGATTTATTGCTTGTGAGTTTTTTGATTTTTTAATTTCCTTCATCAGCAAAAGTATTTCAATAATAATTGGGCCTGCCCCATAAATTGTGGCCGATAATGTTTATTAAAGTTGAAAATCTATCATATAAAAGATCAAAATATAGAAGTTGATCTAGTTGATCTTCCTATCTTGACACTAAAAGCAGGTGTGACAGAAATGAATTATTTCACATCCTGTATCATTCTGCGGAGAAAATCGTTATGCACATGGATATGAAAAACGTTGCAAACCATTAAGAAAAATTCTCGTCGTATTTCATCTGAAATAGGTGGTATGGGAATCATAACTATATAATGATGGATACTTATTATTCCACGATGAAAATAATATACACTTACGTTGTACATTATTTTCAAACTATAATGTGAAAAATGTATCATACAGTATTCCAGTTCCTTATTTGACATTTACCTCCTATTGATTCACGGTCTGATAAGGTACGTTTCCAACTTTTAATGCCAGTACACTCCAAAGCTTGGATCATTCAAAAATCGTTGATCTCTTCACTCAGGAACAAGTGAAAATGTTCATTCCGGCAATATCCACCAAAAGAAAAATGAAAGATATCGACTTTCCAATCCTGGATAATATTTTACGAATTCAATATTTTAATGTTTTCACGAAAGTTTTACTATCAATCTATCCAAATTCAAAATTGTTTGTTTTTTCCAACCTATATTCTCAGATCGTGATTTGGAGTAGAAAATTGAAATGGACATAACCTATGTATGATATTTGGACAATTTGAAACTAAATTAGGAAATTGAAAATGTTTTGGGCAATAGCCTGTTTGTTTTTTTCCGATCATTGTATTGTTTGTTCTAACCTAATAAATAAATATTAATTTTCAAAACAAAGAGCTCTGATAAACGATAAAATTTGATCACCTCCTGCTAAATGATTTGAGTGAGTGAAATTCAATGTTCATTCAACTAGAATCTCAGCACCCCGCCCCATATTATCAGTAGCAGCAGCAGTAGCATCATTAGCGTGAGTCATGCGATAACCTTGGCTTATTACAATAATTTATGTTTGAATGGAATTTCATTGAGAATAGCAGCCAATGTTGAAGGCAAATAGACGAGTGCACTTGCCATGCTAATACAGTGCAGCAGTGAGCAGAGCACTGTTAGTGCAGTAGCCTATCCAAATCCATGCACAGACTCATTAGCGAGTCTCTTTCAGAAATTTTGTGTACGGCGGGTTGCCTATCTAGCGCCGTCATTACATATTTCATCCTATTTCGATTTCTTATTCACATCATTCTTATTAGTTCTTCTCATTTTTTCACTTTTGTATCTCTTCTCAATATTTCATTCTCTCAATTGATTATAACTAAGGGATTATATGGTTATTCAATTGAGATATGTAATGAAACTATAAAGTAGCCCTAAAAAAATGTACTATAATTAATTAATTTTCCAGATTGTTCTTCTATTCCCAACTTAATAAGAGTAAATTCACATTTAACATTCTGCTTAATTTTTCCAATTCAATTCCTAATTTCCTATGAGAGGCAGTCAACTATAATTTTCCACTTTCTCTTCGAGAAATCTCCACTTCTTTCTTGATGGTAATTTGATAATTTCATCGTAAACAATGCTCTTGCTCGAAATTTGTATCACTAAATCTTTGACTTCTTGTCGCTTTTTTCTATCTATTCGCATATGTTCAACAGTATTCAACATTATTCAGATATCCTTCATCAGTATATTAATTTTCCTCTCCTCCCTCGTTCAATTTCTTCGATTTTTCCAATAATATGTGTTCTTCTTATTCACCTCTATCTGAATGTCTGAAAATCTTCAATTTCTTCTGATCGATTGCTAAAGTCACTTCAAATTGTACTCGTAATATCAGATAGGCTTAGATCTAAATTGACCGAACGTAGTGAGATCTATGTTTCAACTAGGATTTTCTTTTGTCTGTCTGAATGTAACGCGATTACGGTGTTGATAGAATTCGATGAGATTTGGCAGGAATATTCCTTTTTCAACTACGCGTCGATATATACACAAGGTTTTTTGAAATTTTGCATTTTAAGGATAATATGAAAAGAAAAAGAATTCCTCCATACTCTGATATCACTATGTATGTATGTGTATATATATATATATATATATATATATATATATATATATATATATATATATATATATATACTTTGAAGATAGGATCAATCAGACTATAGAATTATTCATAATCAATCAGCTGCCAAGTGGATTATTCATTGCATGCATTAGACAGATGTCTGGCAGTGTCTATTTCTATGAGGTAGGGTTTCAATATTTCTCATGATACGTGTCCATCAGTATCAATATTCTCTCATTTGAAAAACAAATTCAATAGGTTATGAAAATAAAATAAAAAAATATTAAATGAACTAAATAATGTTGAAGAAATTATAATATTCTTGATTGAAAAAAATAATTTTAAAATTTTAAAAAATCAGATGGAAAGATTATCACGGAACTGGATAAATTATCATATGGGATACAAATTCAAACGTGAACTGAGTTTATTAACATAAGTGAGTTTTTGATCTTGGAGATAACAAATAACAGTTTTTAAGAGTAAAACTGATTATGATTCAACTGTAAATCGTGATTCAACTGAATCAACTGTATCAGGTGACATCAGAAACTTGTGGATGAGAAAACTGCGTAAGGTCTACTGTTCACAGAACTACTAGTAACCTAATATACATAAATCTGTAACAGCATGATATTTGGCTCAGTAACTATAATCATGAAGACCTTATTGAATCTGTTATTACCTTACAATTGTTGATTTCTAAGTATACAATTATATTATGACTATGATAATAATTGATAACAAGCCACACAAATAATGAAAATTTGATTCTCGCCAGTGATTCCATTGAAATATCGTTATCAGTAACAATAAACCCTCTCTTTTATCATAGAGAGAATTGATATTGGTTGCGCCCACAACATTTATCCTATATCTGCCGCTTTTCAAGTAGTCGGGGATTGCAGCATTGAAGCATTGCTAGTGATTCATTCTCCATTCAAATTGGAAATACCACGCGTCTCTAAGGCTAGCGGTCCGGTGGGAGTTACTATGTTACGCGAAATGCGTAGGAAGGAATGGAGAGATAGAATGATGAAAGGGCGCTACTGAGAGTTGTAACAGTTTTCATCTTCCCACACACCTTAGTTCATCTCCGACCATTGTTAATGCTCCATCGGACTTTCTGTTCTGTTTTAGTTCTCTGTGATGAAGCTAAAGGGCAATGCTCACTGATTCGTGATGTACCTCCCAGGATGTTTGATTCACAAACAAAGATTTTTCCACTTTTTCTTCGTCCCACGTTGTTGAGGCATGAAAACCTTTTGACACAAGAAACGTTCTATAAAATTTCAAATTCTTTGAAGAAATACTTCAGAGAATGAACCATTGTTTGAGCATTCGCACTTCGTGTTTGATATTCTCTTACAGTTTGGGGTGATGATGAGGGAATGAGTTTCATCATGTTACATGATGAATGATATCCTACAATTTATTATTAAGTACATTTCAAGTAATGCTCAAAACCACCATCAGTTTTCCCCATATTGAAGAAAAGTATCGATGGTTCATGGTTGATGATTATAAATGATTTTTGTTAATAATCGTCAATCCATAGCCAGGAAAAGTTGAGCATCATACAGCTTTGGAATGAAACCAGAAAGATCAAGCGGTGAAGATCAACTGAAAACTTTTCAGACCATCTTGTCTGATCAACTTTTCATCTCAAAAACTTGTCTGGAATTGAAGTTCAAGTTCAAAGTTTGAATTCATATCCGAATTGGTAAGATCAAATAGTCGTCGAGTATTCAGTATTGTCACATATTATTTACTCGGAGAATTCTATTTACAAATTTTATCTAAACTTTGAATCTGGTAAAGATTGGAACACTGAATGATTGAGAAAACAAATAATTAAACAATGATTCATAAACGTTTTCTAACTACGGTTTTATAAAGTAATTTCAAGTAATAATGATTTGCAAGGAGAGATCCGGCACTTCATGATTCCTCTATTTATGATATGACAAAAGCTGTTTATTATCATGATAATAAATTTCATATTTTTGTTTGTGATTTGAATCTGTATTCACAAATTCGAAACCTCGTTCACGTAGAAGATTTTGGGAGAAATTTCCTTCAATTCCATTTTCAAAAACCATCTCAATCTCCATGTTATGAGAGTATTGTGAGTGATGGAAGGCAATATTCAGATCACTTGAAAGCCTGATGAGTTCCATTATGAAACGGACAAAGGAGTAAACATGCACGTCAAATCTAACAATTTTCCCCAATGAGTCCGGGCCTTGCTCAGAATTTCCGATCGAAAACTCGATCTCATTTGCGAGCCGAAATCATGCAGAACATCACTCATTATTGTGCGGCTGACAAGTGCACGGAATCACCAGCAGTCCACGCCATGTAGGAAACCACACACGTCGTTACAATGTTATTCGATTACTGGCATAATCAACCATTCAACATGCGAATATCGGACAGCATTGATATGTGTAGGCTCTTCAATTAACTGACATCACGTTACTCAACAATCCATTAACTAACATCGATTAGGCTGTAGCCACCGAAAAGCTTTGTCATAATCCATATAATTGATACGAATAATTAAGCGGTACACAAATATGATAATATTTGTATACTATGCAAATGGTAAAAAATTGTGTTGATCAAAAGGGAAAAACTTATTGATCATACAAAATAGTTAGTGCGCAAAGTGACAGTTTGCTGCACCGAAAGAAACGTTTACGCCCGAGCAGTAGGCAAGGGCGGAATGGCTTCTTGAGTGCAGCAGAGGAACTTTGCGCACGTATTTCACATAAATTTTTCCTACAGTTACCATTGAATATGAAAAGTGAATGATTATGGGTGAAATTGTGGCTGAAATGCATAAAATGTTTGTGTGTGTGATGCTGTTATTAATAACCTTAATTCATTTAAAAATTAATAATCCAATTGAAGTTGAAAATTCTCAGCCAAAGTTCTCATTTTTATTTATTCAAGAATCAGAAAAATACAGATAGAACAAAAAATTCGCATTCAAAATACACGATTGGGATCGCTGCAAGATGGCTGAACTGACAAGCGCGTGACCTAGCGGGAAGAATCGTACCTAAGTTTGTTTCATCCAGCTAAAAAGTACTGAAACAGGATTCAGAAATTTAGACTTCTGCTCAAATTACCGAGAAAAATGCTCAAAGTAAACTGAGAAATATTAAAAAAATAACACAGACAACAGAGAATATTTTATTGTAATATTCTTATATTTTTATATGGATATCGAACGGTAATCATTTAACCTCAAAATTCTAATTTTAAAATGTATATTTGCCACTTTTCTCATTGCTTGCAGTTGAAATAATAATTATCAATAGAAAAAAACTATTATTTATTATTAAATGATGAGAATTTGTGAATGATGATTATTTAATTATGATTTAGATGAACATTATTCTTGTTTTGGATTTCTAGATTGGGATTTTATCATAAATGTAGGGTAGCCATTGAAATGATTCTTATCTAAATCTAACCACAGTCATTGTTACCAACTTAATTTTTGTTTTCGTGCACTAATCCTCCATATAACCCACCAACTATTTTGTGTTGCCATGTTGCAAATCTGGAGTACGCAAAGTAATACTTTGCGCACTAGAGCGGAAAAGTGATTCTTTGCGTTCTGTAATCAGTGCAGGAATGGCCACTTTTCAAGATATCTCTAGGAAAAGATTATTTCAATTCGACTACAAATGTGATAATGAACAGGAATATTCGAAATGTACAAATGAACAGAAAATGAATTTGCTGAGGTCGCGTCCTCTCAAAATAGTGTTACTCTCAGAATATCAAGTTTGAATTCAAATCATATTTTTGAGTCACGGTTCAGGAGCACAGTAATTATGTGAACTATATGAATATTGTCATAATATTATCTCAGACTGGATTTTCTAGTAATTTGATCACGATCTGTAATAGAATTTTTTGCTGCCGTTTAGAGAATAAT
Source organism: Nilaparvata lugens (assembly GCF_014356525.2). NCBI lineage: Eukaryota > Metazoa > Arthropoda > Insecta > Hemiptera > Delphacidae > Nilaparvata > Nilaparvata lugens. The sequence continues at coordinate 10,345,030 of NC_052513.1, read as the reverse complement.
GGACAGTATGCAATTTGAGTCGTAAAAACCCAAATTTCACATTAGACTACATATCTACAGTGTGTTTTATTGTTACCCCTCCCACTATTATCTGTCACTTTTCTTGATGCTTTTTTCTCAATTCTAAGCTGATGATGAAAGTCAAGATTTCTTGTATTTGGATAGTCATAGTTTCATAATATCAATATTAATTTTTTACCTTCATAATATGACCTTCAATACTGTGAGCAATTGTTCATATTTGAGAATATTCAGACCAGCTGTGATGTTCCTATAAGTTATATGATGGTTTGACTTCTCCCTTTTCAACTAAATTAGGAAATAGAGGAAGTTTTGGGCAATAGCCTGTTTTTTCTTTTCCGATAATTGTATTGTTTCTGCTAATTTAATAAATGAATAATTATATTCACAAACTTTGATTACTATCCTATAGATTGTGAAATCAGATATGATGAAGAAATATTTTCCGATATGGTAAACACTACAGACATCACTAATCCCAAGAGTAAGAAGTTCTCTACAGAATCTTTGCTCGCCGTATACAACTTTCAATCATATCAGACATCGCATTAAGGAAATACATTCACCGCCGAAGTAATTTAGGAGATGGCTCGGCACACCGAAGGATTTGCTAGACGTCTTGAGCAAGTTCTGAATACAGTAAATCAGGCGAACTCTGATTGTATAGTTACTCAAACCACTACATTCCCTCTAAAACACACACAGTCGGTATTCATCTACTTGTAACTGTGCAGTGAGGCGTCTTGTCTTCCAAAACAGGATCAGAAAGCTATCCAATCCTTAGAATGTGTTGCGTCTTGCAAGTTCGTCATACTGAATAGATTGTAGGCCCAGAAATAATGCTTCCATCATCCTCGTGAATCTCTCGAGCTTTGCTGCGGCCTACCATCTCAATGGAGTATTGTACTGTTTTGAAGTTGTAATTGTGTAAACTTGATCCCATCTGTCTAAAATTCATCTGCAGCTACTAAATTGAGTTCCAGGAAAATATTATCATGATGAATATCATCCTAACGATCAATGATTGGTACGGTATTCCCAAAAAATAGTTCATATTCATATATTTACAGGAAATATTGTTGTTGTTGAAGAATTAGTGCATCAATTCAAGTAATGTATTTTAATTATTTGAAAAATATCGGCGAACGTTCATGTATTGCATCTTTCAAAATTTGTTTCAACTTTCAGTATCAACTGTAAACTTAGAATCATTTAAATGATACTAATATGATATAATAAAAGGTAAGAATGTGTGATTATTATAGAGAAAATAGCTGATTGAATGACAAACTGATACATGTGTACCAAAAATTGATATAAAAAATAGCTGTATAACTCATTAACATGAATATTTTGTCGTTTTCAGTTGGTCACTTGTCTAGTGGATTCAGAATAATGGTGAGTTCCCCCAAAATTGATATATAAATAATGACAGAACTGAGATAGCATTGGAATATCGTTTTTAAAAATCGTTTAATGATGTCAAAGATTGATTATCCATTATAATCGACTAGATTGAATAAGTTTTCTTACGATCATGAAGATCGTTTGCTGTCTCAGATTCTAGTGCGGTGAAATTTAACGATAATAATCAATTAATCAAATTATTAATCATCAAATAAATCGGATTATTCAACGATGTGTACGATGAGATGAATGAATTTGAATGTGTTGATATAATAATATATTGTATCTAGAAGATATGATGATATCCTTTCCTTAATATAACGACGAGTGAGTGTATTATACTTTAAATAAAGCTGCTAAAATTCGTAAAGGAATATTCCTTATAATATAATCAGGAATACTACATTATGATAAGTAACTATGATAATTCTCAGATTATCATATCTTATGTTTGTGTCTCGACTCTCAGACATCGAACAGTTTCATCTCCTCCTAGCCACAACACTTGGAATTTCAGCATAAATGATTCACTTTATGAAAACATAGAGTTATCAAGGTTCAACATTTCCATAAGACATAGTTGTTATGAATATTCCATGGAAAACGAGGCTTCATTAAACTAGAGAATCATTAAAGATGTAACATTTCCCCAGAATTTTGAGAATGTTGTGAGACTATCCACTCAGACTTCTTCCTTTATTTGGAATATTCCAAGAATATCCACCATTCCAGGCTTTTAGTTCCAAGAAAAGTAATTTTCTATATTTTGTAATAAATTGTTCCATCAATAGTTGTGGGAGAAATTATTTTAGTCTGCATTCTTAGAAGTTATGTAAAGGCTGCAACTAATTTCTGATATTTCAAAAATGTTTACTCCAAAAGTAGTTTACTCCATAAAACAGAATATTGGAGCACTGCTTTTCCCTCCACTGAAAGGACTAGAAGAAACCAGTTTTCCTCTTCTATAATTAAAGTCTCTTTTATAGCACAGGTCTAAATTAAACTCATCGGATGGAATCGGAACCCACTGTCTAATATCCTTTAATGATTAACGTCATAATTGGATTCACTACTTACATTTCTTTATCAATTTAAAAATGTACCATGGTATAACATGTTGGAGTAGCTTATACTCTACCAACCAAATTCTGAACATTAAACTGAAAAAGTCATTTTATCAGATTGTAGACACGTCATATTAATGCGATGCCAATGTCAAGTTTCATATTCATATTGGTGAGGTGTATGGCAGATTTATTTCTGAATCGGGAGACTGTTTAATACTTTTTCCATCAGGTGAATTATCATCCTCAGCTCAGAGAGTAAAAGTTTCCCTTCAGTCTCTCAACACACAAATGATGATCAAAATCGTGACAAATATGTTACAGCGCAATATCAAATTTCATATAGTTCTGAAACTTTTCTAAAAGTGATGTGACATGAAAATCTTTAATAAAAGAGAGACGTTGAAATTCACTTTCACTTCAATACATGGCACACAAACAGTATTTCTCATGTCAAGTTGGTAGATATTGTTGAACAATGTGGTGCATTGTACAAGCTCCAGCATTTTGACACTAATTGGAAATAGCCAGAAGATGAAAGCTACATTGAAAAACGAAAACAGGGGAATTGACACCAAGAAGTAGCTGGTACTGAAAGCTTGAAAACATCAAAGGTAGTCACTCACACCTCTAGGTGGCATCAAAGTTATTCAAAGTATAATGAATTAAATCCTCAAACAGATGGCAACAATGTACGTTTCTCTTTAACTCTAGCATTTTTTCGACAGGAATGTTGCTTTGAAACTTCGACTTTGAGAGCTGCAATATTAGAAAAACATTTTTCTGAATTCGGGAGTGGCAGATTATTGACATCTCATATTGCTTTCTCCACTTTCTAGCTCACACAATTTCTCATGTCTTTTCAAATTCTTCATCGTTCAATCTATCTTTCTCTACCCAGTTTTTTCATGAATATATTTTTGTCTCTCTGTTTATCAATAGAATGTTCAAACACAGTTTTGAGAATAATATTACCCTTCATCTATTCAATTGCCAGAGAATTCTTTCTTATGGACAGATTACTTTCTGTGACAGCAGTATGAGGTCTCTTTTCATAAATTCACACAAAAAAAGTTGTGCAAAAATATATAATATTAGACCGAAACATGTCGTGATAAAATATTTTTAAAAAAGGGTACTGAGATTTTTAATTATTTTCTTTATATTTATATTACAAGTAGCCCTATACAGGAAAGAGATAAATATATAATATTATATGAATACATTCAGCAGAAGTCATTTAATAAGTGGCATTAATAAATGACTTCTGCTGGATGGATAGAATTTATTTCTTCTCACATAACAAGAAGCAAAATCCATAAAACAGATCAAGGTGACACAATCAGAATTGTGAATAGCCTTCCCAGTGAAATAAAGCAACTTAATCACTGAAGGTTCAGAAATGTATTCGAAATACTCCTAGTAAATAATCCTTTTTACTCGGTGAAAGAAATATGGACGAGAAATTATATTTAAGGGATTTTGATATAAATAAACAATAACATATTATAGTATATTTTGAAGATAAATTTGAGCCCAATGTACTGTTGCTGTTTATTTTTGAATAAACCTTGTTTTTTGTGCTGTATTGTATTGTGTTGACTGGCCTATATGTCAAATTGTGATGTTCTATTGAGGCTTTAAAAATATCCTATTAGATTCTATTCCAACTTTGACAGTTCCGATCCAAATTTCGGAAGAATGTCAATGTTTACTTTCAACTCTTGATATGCTGAGAAGCTAAATAGTTGAAAATTATTGGAGAGTATCAGTATCATGTATCCAGATAGGGGTGACTGAGGGGAAGGATGTTGTCGAAAAATGTGTGATAGAATTCGGTAAAATGAGGTCACAAAAATGGTGGGACCCCAGGACGTTGACATAATATTAGTCCCTTTCTACAAAGAAAGTCTGAAAGAAAGTGAGGGTGTGAAAAAGACCGTTTTTGGTGATGAGAAGGATCGGAAAAGGGGGAAATAGTGGTAGAGAAGGTAGTAGAATGAGAGGGGAGACATTGAGAATGTGTGTGCGGAAGAGAAGAATGTCAACAATCTTTTCGAAAGTGCAACGCGCCGTTACAGCTAGTGAAAAATTCAACAGCATTTCGGCCGCACCAAGATACTTCCACACTTCCCTCATAAGGCCAACCCAGAGAATGAATTTCTGGTCGTTTATTTTGAGGCGATCGTTTGACATAGCAGTTGCCGTTTATCAAGGCTTATGAGGCATTTTTTCAAACTGGAATTTAATAATGGGGTACTCGTTGGCTTTCAGTGCCAATCAATTCATCTAATGTGATTAATATTTTTGTGACCCAAGTGAGTTATGGGCTTCCCATACGAAGCAATGCATAGAATTTCATAATGCATCAAGTCTCGTGATAATTTTGAGATGCGATGATTATTCCTAGGTATCTAGGTCGATTTTGGCTTGAAATGATTGATTATGGACTTTCGGCTAAAATTATAGACACTTTCTTAGATATTTGCTGAGAACCATATTCAAAAAAAATATTTTTTTGGCTGCACCCCCGTCGCCAACCATTCAAATAATCCCGCCATTCCTACAACCCACGCTGCTTACTTAATATGAATTCTACAACGGAAGTGTCCGAATGTCAACCAGTGTTGAGGGTATTTGTCTGAAAGCGACAAATGTGAGTAGAAGCTAATAGCTTTTATTTAAAAATATCAGACTGCTATGTCATATTTTAATTTGTTCAAAAGTGATTATTGACATGCATTTCGTAAAGGAAATAAACATTGAATAAAATATTTGTTTCTAATGAAGTAATTCACAACATTACCCGAAAGATGGAAAGAAGAATAATCGAAAGTCTCCTTGGATGATGATGCTTCATCCAATCAAAAATTAAAAAAAGAGGAGAAAATTCAATGAAGAAGAGTGTGTCACTGAAACAGAGACCTTCTTCATACCGAATTTTGATAGAAAACACTTGTTTTCCAATATTTGAATCAAGGATTAGATGTTTTTCCCAGGTGAGACGAACATTGAAATTCAAAGATATTCTTATAGAAGAAACGCAAACTGCATCAGTGGAATCAGAACCACATTCTCAGTTTGCATATTATTTCAAAACTGATTTGAAACATAAAAACACTTTAATAAAAAAATTCGAATTGTAACAATACCGTTATTTTTATACACAATTTTCTATAACAATCTCGTTAAACAAAACAAAGATGAACTACAACTTTTTGTTCGCTGTAACATTATAAATTTCTGTATTGTTTTGGGGATGATTATTGTGGTAGCTATCCTTGATGAATCAGAAGGACTTGATATTTCCAAAATCACGTATTAATTAAAACAACCTGGGACACTAGTTTTTGCTATCTCAGATAAACAATATGGTGTATAGAACATACCACTTTAACATGAATATTATCACAGTATTTATTCCGAGAATGTTTATAGGCTGAATGTGTTCAAACCAAACTCCAAGAGAATCTCTCTGAGGAAAACAAGGAAGCTGGCTGGAAACAAGCTAGGAGAAATTGTCTATTCATGAAAGAGATATTGAGTATTTGGTGGTTGTTGGTTGGTTGGTTGTCCCTGGGTGAATCAATGGCCTCCGTTGTAAGCTGGCAACCGCGATAAAGCGGCCACTAAGCCAATTAGTCGTCACCTTTTGTATGTCGTTTTCCCGTAACGTATAATCCCGCTTTTGTTTATCGGCAGAATACGCTTTAAATTGAAGTCTAGTGCGATAGTGTCACATAATGCAACAACAAGTTCAATGGAGCCTTAATTAAGTTTCAGTTGAGTTTGCACTGTGTTTAAGCAGGGGAGAGAGCGCAAATAACGAGATAGAGAAAAACTTCAGAAATTTGTATGTTAGGTTCACAAGTTTTTGGAATCTCACCAGGGATTGTTGCCAGGAAATTCATTGAGCTGAAGGAATTTCAATGTGGTCTTATTATTAATTAAATTGCTTGTTACTTCTTAATTATTGAAAAATAATTTTCCCGTATAGCTGTTGGATCAATAAAAAAAGTTCAATCAATGCTAATGGGAGAAAATATTGAACTCGGGACCTTCTGATCGGTGATCAGATATCATCACTATCTAGTCATCAAAGAGAACTTCCCAATTCTACTGATATGAAATTTTCTTGACTCCTTTTTTTACAGGGCTGCTTATACTCATCTATTCTGAATTTATGAACGACTTCGATGAGAGAATTTCAAATCAAGTAAAATTTCATTTTCTCAGATCCACAGATTTCATTCCAATCTTTCATGTTCAAAGTTCCCACTATATTGTGCTTTTTCAAGATTTTTAATTGCACTTCGTCAAGACAATTCTTCCTTGACATCTTATTTACTTTTCACTTATTCACTTTACTATCGTTTCCCAATACACAATGATAAAACTTTTTGAAAAAATAGCACAGATATAGTTTTCAAGTAAAATAATTTACATCTCTATTCTCGAATGGATTCTTATTTCTTTCAATGGAATTTCCGATCCAATCATTCTTTTAAATGATTGGATGACAAGTCTTCCTGAAGAATAAGATCAATTATATGAAACTTACAATAATTATTATTATGAATTTCGTTTACAAATTTGTCCAATTAATGACCCACTTTGTACAATAAATTATCCATAAAAGCTGTATTTGAACTTGTGATTCGTATCCTAACTTTCTTCTCTGATGAATGTAATTGAGTGCTTTAATAGTGAAAAAAATTGTATGAAATGTATCATATTATCGAGGTTTTTTCTGTCAATTCACTCCACAACTCGTCAGTGCACTTGCCACGAGAGCTCGAATTATCTGGGTGAGATGTAGGGGCGTCAAATAGCAGCGCACCAACTAACTCATCGAGATTCCTCAGGCTGTCTCACTAGTTGGAAACGTAACGTAAACTGAGTTAGGAATTGATTAGAGAGTGGAGAGGAACGGCTAAATGGGATTGAAAATTGCAAAGAGTGAAACAAAGACTGAGAAATCGAGCTCTTTGTGGAGCAGAGCAACTTTCATCACAGCTCTCAACCTTAATTAGAAAGAACATGAAAGAAACACAGCATCTTACAACAGTTTACTCAGACTTCCAATTGTCTGTCGGTCCCAGTCTATCTCTCTCTCTCTCTCTGCAGGTTGTCTCTCAATGATGTTCACTTTTGTTCCAGCTTTGAAAAATAAAACAATATAGGGGTTTTATTGTTACAAGAGAGCAACAATGTTTTGTAGGTGCAATTGAGCCTTTCTTTAGAACTCTACAATGCTGTCGATTCTCTCCTATACAACGCTATCTCGTTACAATTGACATCAGATACCCTGCCTTTGCCTTCTATACAAAGTCCGAGCACTTATAGACAACAAGTACTTCGTTTGGTAAATTGATGACGGTGACTCTGACTGTTCGAATTGTTGGGTGTTTTATTACACATTGGAATTAAATTGATAAAGTTAGAATAAGGAGAGGTAATTTAAAACTATTCAATTTTGTTAATTAGGATGTTACTTATAAAAGATGGATGTGGAAATAAAGCGAGTTAGGAAAGAAATTTTGATTTAGCGAACAGATCACATTACTCTATCAAAGTTTTATACAAGGATTTCTTCTTCAATTACAAGGAGCCTTCATTTTTATTCCACTCTGTAGAGATAAATAAGAAATCATTCAAGGTATTTATTTTCTAGACACGATTACTATTTTCTATTCGATCTTGCTTTTAGGCGAAATGCAGAATCTTTTAACAAGCTACAGAATCATCGTTCTTCATCAAATCTATTTCAATCCAGTTGCTTCCTTTGATGGGAATTCTCATTTTCATTGGTGCTAAGAAACCTAAGCGTACATTCCTGAAATCGTTCATGAATATGGCCCTGAAAAAAGTTTCTCAGTTAAACTAACAGAAACATTATGAATAGACAAACCACAAAATTAAACCAATACACTAATTCCTTCTCAACATTCTATTATGTCAAGTTTCAAGTATAATATTCATTCAAGTCTTATTGATCGACAATTCGTAACATAAAACTTAGAGTATCAATATCATCGCTCAGGAGGATCACGATGATAAAGTGACATTGAGTATGAACTCATTTTTGATTGATGATGTAATAATCGATTTCTATTTGTGATAGTTTTCTATCAACTCTTTTCGGGTGTTTAATTTCTTCTGTTGTATGATTTCTTTAATATCTATGCAATATCCTAATTGAGTACCACCTATTCGCTTCACGTGTATAGTAAGACTCAGATCGTTGGCAGTTTGAAGAAAATAATATCACTTTTTATTATTGAAAAGTGATAAAAATACTATGATCAATAACAACTAACTTATTCATTGGCGAGACACTAGATGTACTAAGAATAGACGTGATTGAATGAGTCTCATTTTCAATGACACTCAAATTCTTTTTAGTTTTAAAATTAATGGGAGAAAGAGAGAATAAGGTTGATGAAGGAAGTATGGGCCAGACATACTTATTTTTACTCCGAATAATTACTGATATTTTATCAGTTTTTACATTTCAGTTTTTTTTTCATTAGAGTAGAAAGTGAACTGATCAGTTAATAATATGATGATAAGATGCAGTTATGATGAAATGAAATTGTGGTGTTTGTACAAAATTTGGTGAATATTATTACATTATTCATTTCTTGGATAGAGAAAACAATACAATAGTTGGAAAAGATAAAACAGGCTATCTCTTAATTTTTCTCTAATCGTCCAAATTTTATGTAGGTTAGGTCCATAAAAATATATATTGAAAGTAATGACCATTCCCCGAAATTATTTGATGATTTCCCTCCCATGAACTGTTAATAGTAAAGCTAAGCTTTTGAGGGAAGATGAGAGGACTGAATTATAGAAGAAGGAATGTCTTTTCCAATACAGTACTTTTATTCTAACATTTGGAGATCCATTCCTAGGAGTTATATGAAATTATGATAAATTTTATGCGAATGAGGATATTTTCTGAAACGTGCCCCCCAAAACCAATCTGTTGATGACCGAATACTTGGAGTTATTGACTCATAAAATCAAGAGACTCGCTTTACACCTGACGTCTCCGGCTGAACCCAATTTTCTCGGAAATTCTCCGACAGAAACATTACTGAGCCGATCCGTCTTGTCAGTTGATAGCAGGCAGGTCTCTTTCCCTGCTGCTTTTCCATCCAACGCTAGGATAATGTTCAGTGCGTGAGCGTAAATAGACGTAAAAAGTTATTCCATCTTTTATGCTTAGTCCTTCTTCGTTTTACGCTGTTCGCCAATAATAAAATCTTAGACGACTCGTCGGGTTTTACGGGCCACCTTTACGGCTGACAAAGTCCGTTTGATCATTTTTGTTTTTTATAGATTTCGTCGTTTTTGTGTCGCTCCACCGTTGAGAAGGGATGTAATTAACACCATGGAGAAATAACATTCCAAACTGATGTACAGTGTTCTAACCTTTTCAACATCATTTTCAGGCTTGAACTAATGTTTAACACACACACTCTACTTCTCTCTTGCATTCTAACTCTTTTTAGTTTTCATCCGCTACTCCATAACTTTTTCCTCTGGAAAAGGAAGAATTTCCCTTCCCTGGCTCTTTTCATTCCATGTTTTCTCTCCCACTTTGTCATTCTTCATCATCTCACATTTCCACTATTCCATCAGTCCCACATCTTTTACACTTCAAAGATCCCCATCGACTCACGCATTTAATATTCAGATTGATTAAAGCCAATAATATCAATATCATTTGAACGGGGTAAGGCATAACAATTCTCTTAAATATATGTGATGGAATTACATCAAAACTCCATTCACATTTGAAGTATTCTTGAGAGAGGATTTGTCAATAGAATTGTAATCGGATATTGATCCTCAAGCCCAGTTCACTCTTCCAATAAACTTTGGAAGAATCTTTTTAAATTATTCTTCTAAAAGTAGCAGAAATGCCTCCACCATCCCCATATCTTCCCATGCGTTTTTCAAATAAACCAAATAACGACATTGACAACATAATTGCATGCTTGTTGTAATAACTTCTCATACATCTACTTCCAGAATAATACGTTTCCATATGCCTACTCTTCACAATGAGGATTCATGCATTCACCTTCAGGCCTACGATGATAAGTTCCATGCATTCATACCCTGCAATAACAAGCCTTCACAATATCTTCTTACAATAATAAGTTGTCTCTCGTACATTCATCCGACAAGCATTCAGTTTTGACGCGAATAAAGAGTATTTCGCGGGTAGAAGATGGCAATTTTCTTTCCTCATTTCGTGGCAGACTGAGAGTGATGGAGCTCCTTCATGCCTTTCCCCCTTTAATTGCATGTCACTGGATAGCGTTTCTCCACCAAACAAAGTCCAAGAGATCAGACAAGCAAAACTCGTTGCAAAAGTTCGAGAAGTGGCTGCTTTTGTTCCAAGTCTGTCAACAACTTTCGCCCCAACATTTATTAGGTGAAAGTTGAAGTATACAATGGTGAAGCTCACTGCAACAAATCTCAACTTCATTATTGGCTCGATAATGTACAACGTTCAGTTGAAGAGCACTGAACTTTCAGGTACATTCTACTAGAACATTTATAAAGTGGATTACAAAGAACCGGCAATTTCTCGCCACAATAGCAACAGCAAATTGTGAAAACGCCATTCATCATGGTCTGCGAATAACTGGATTGAAATGGTGAAAATATAAATGGCTTTGAAATACATCCGGTGATAAATCTTGGCATCCCATCTGAATATTTATTTATTTATACATTGATAGATACAATATAATTCTCAACTATGAATGATTGGGTAAGGAACAACAGGCTTGAAGCCCGAAACTGTTCCTTCCCTAAATTTAGATAGAAATTGTCCAAAAATAGGTTATGTTTGCACCTCATTATTTTTGTTCAATTTTGAGTCCAAAATATTTTTATATTTATTTCAAATAATTTTATTAATCTCATAGAGAACCATCCAAGAGCTACTAAAATTAAAACTCTACAAAAATAATTAATATTGGAAGTTTATTTTGAAAACCAATCAAGGTATTTTCTTATCGTTTCAATATTTTTTACTTTGTACTCTTTACGAATTTACAGCTAGCGCACAAGTCTGACTTTGCTGGATGTGTCAAAACATTTAGATTTCTTATAATTTACATTTGTCTTACGTATCTTGTATTCTGGTGGAATAAATATTTTATAAAAAATAACAATATTGTTCTCATGTGGCTTGTTATTGCAATATATGAATGCCTGGAACTTATCATCGTAGGCCGGAAGGTGAATGCATGAATCCTTATTGTGAAGATTATAATGATTTTTCGGGGAGGGGCAGATAATTATGTATGATAAAAATAAGTGATGATGAATGATGATTGGATTTCTCAACTCTTCAGTGCAGTAGAGATGAATACAAAACTAAATCAATATAAAACTAATCTGCTGAATGAATTATTATAATCAATATTTAAAATATTCTAATAAACGTAATCTATGACAGTGTCTGAGAGTATCGATACTTATAAGATATGATACTCTATGGTACCATGATAACCATGATACTCTATGATAGTGCATTTTCTTTCATAAGTAGTCTATTTATTTTCATTTTATGACATTAGATTAGCATAAATCATCGGCATTGGATTGAAAAATGAACTCACATCCTTAATAGCGTATTAAATAAGTATTACATCTGAAAAATGTACAGAAAATTTTAATTTATTCATTGAATGATCCAGAATTGATTCTGTAACTTTTTCGAAAAATGAGCTTGAAATAAGTAAAGCTAGAATAAAATTCATATAGAATCTCTGTATAATTCAAGTGATAGGAATGTCCAGAAAAGCTCTCAACAGCTAGAACACACTATTAAATGAAACTGGTGAGGGCCTATTAGGCCGATAATAAAGGCAAAATATATGCTGACGTCGGAACTAATTAGTACAGAGCTAGAATTTCCCCCGACGTCATAACACTTTATTAGAGGACTATTCTCTCGAAATGGATTTCTCCTGTTGCTTCAACCCTCCATTAATGAGTAGACTCTTACAGGATTCAATATGAGCGGATGATATACGAATGCTTCTTCCTATGCTCCCTCGTATTTCTGAATTGGTTTGGATTATATGAAATGGATTATGAATTATTTGAAATTCCCATGTGAAATTGATTTGGATTATACTTCAAGTTCTGATTCTTCTGTTGTGAAGTTCTCCACAGCAAATAATGATCATTTTCGAACTGATATGCAAGTCTCAGATCTCAAAAGTAATCCATATCAATTGATAACCATGTCATTGAAAATCATGAAGATGCTAATATGTGATGACGTATCATGATCACTAGTGGTATTGAACATTTTTTCCTCAATTATAAACTTGCATGTGATTAATCTTGTATAATACTTTTTTCAATGATGATAAATAAAATGTACATACATTCGTTCCAAAAATATCCACCCTAGCAATGAAAATAGAAGATATTTTTGCTCATGTGTTGTTCAAAATACACATAAATGTTGATCGAATGGAGACATCGAATCAGGAACAGATCTTGGAAGCATACTAATCTTATAATAAGTGTACAGGAATCACTAATAACCCGGGATTATTCAAGTATTAGAAATATCTCAATCATATTTCCATTAAAACAGAATTGCATGAATAATCAACTATTATCTCGAATAAGAATATTTCAACTCTTCAAGTGCATGATGGATGAAATAGTGTGGGAATATAGAAACAGAAAACGAGAGAAAAGACGTCAAGGTCACCAGACTGACACGAAAGTAACTCCTTTGCAGGAGACCTTTTCCGACCATAACTTTCCCTGTAAAATCAAGATGAAAAATCCGGTTTCGAACAGTTTTTCTTGCGAAATTGTCCCATTCTGCCGCGCTTTTGTTGTCGCGCTGCTGAATGCACACGAATTTATATTCTATTCAATAAGAAGTTGGAGTCGCCTGGCCCAAGTTGGTGGCAAGTTTTCGGCGGGAAATGCATGGCGCCAAAACTTGAGGCGGGCGGACTGCAGATTGAAAGGTTGACACATGAACGTGTGCGTTGGGCGACCTTTTGAACAATGAAGCGCTCATTGTTCGGCGTCCGCCCCGGGTTCAAGGACACCACAAAGAAAGCTGCAGATGAAAGAGAAAGCCCCATTGGATATATGAGCTGCCACTTGAGCGTTGGGCCCCGACTCCTTTTCAAAATTGGCTATTGTACTAGTCAACTTGATTTGAATGTTTCAGAAGGCCAAACTTTGTGGCAATAGCTCAGTGCACCTTACATCTATTCATCAACACATCACGACATTCTATCACATTAAACTATCATCCAACTACATTTTATATATTCTATTTGAACTAACACTGAAAGTTGTAATTATTCATGGGTTCAATTCTCAACTTTTTGAAAAGTTTTGTTTTGTATTTGTTCAGTGCTTGTGTAAAGAGGCTTTAAAGCCTACAATCAATTACAATAAAAATTTCCTTTGTTCTTTAGCTATCAATTTGAAACTAATCTCCTCAAAGTAATACTTGTGACTGGTGCTTCAGAGAAGTTCCATCAGATTGCATAGATCAATTTGGGCGAGATTCTCAATTGGACAATATACAATGAATGGCAACTAATTTATTTTTCCTACAGTTACGTTGAAAAGTGGCCATTGCTGCACTGATTACAGAACGCAAAGAATCACTTTTCCGCTCTAGTGCGGGAAAAATTTTTCTGCACTCCAGATTTGCAACATGGAACGCAAAATACTTAGTAGGTTATATGGAGCAACAGTGCAGCAAAATCAAAATGAAGTTGGTAACAGTGACTGCTGTGGCTGCTATAGTGAGCAGACGTGCAACGAAGCACAACGCGCTAATTATTATTCATTATATATTATAACCAAGGACAACGAGGACTTTAGGATTTTAGGATTAAGGTTTTTATCAATAATAAAATTACACAGAAAAACATTTGATGGATTTCAGGCAATTTTACCCATAATTACCCACTTTTCATATTCAATGGTAACTGTAGGAAAAACTTAATGTGAAATACGTGCGCAAAGTTCCTCTGCTGCACTCAAGAAACCATTCCGCCCTCGCCTACGGCTCGGGCGTAAACGTTTCTTTCGGTGCAGCAAACTGACACTTTGCGCACTAGTTGCACAAATAACTATTCATGAGCTGTGTAACTTATTTCTCTCAACAGAACAGACTACGCCGAAGTAGACAATAGCCATCAGCCAATTAACGCCACTCGCGTTACAGATTATACGCACTTATTCAAAATCATCATTTTTTATTCATCATTTCATCCGATTATTATGTTTATTCTTATCAAAATTTCAAAGGAAGGGACAAGAAAGTTCAATTTCTATCCTGTTTTTCAAGACTCCTGATACTTTTTTCTCCACCAGTGAGCAGCTCACAGCTCCCGAATAAGCCAGATCGAAATTCGAATACTTACTCACCAAAATACGCTTACCACTTCCAACCATCTCTATATATAAGTAGGTGGGCAGCAGTGATACTATACATATATATGCGTCACCGTCAGGCGTCGCTGCCTGTTTTTGTTCGGCAGGGTGGTTAAGCCTAATGCCGGGACGCTCAACTTTCGCAAAACTTTTCACCAGCATATTTCCAAGATTTTTCACAGCGCGCCGAGAAAACGCGTCGTGAAAATGGAAAGCCACCTAAACCGATTTCGCAATAAAGTTCAGCGTCTGTGAACGGCGAATGAACGTGACAATGAATTCTCGAAAATTATTACTGAGAAATCTTATTTGTTATGCATGAGCTGGCTGAGCTCCCGGCAAGACATTTTTCATGCCTGCTCTTATCCGAATTAGAGCATATCGCACACTCTGATGCATATTCATACGTGATAATAAGCCGGGTTTTTCCTGTCAGCACTCTTGATCCAACTCTTTCCTCCATACACACTATGTCATACTGTTATTCGATCAATTCAATAATTTGGTATTGGAAGTTATCTTCATATTCTTATCTTGACATGATGATCCAATAGAAGATAGAAATGAAGATTAAAAATGAGAGATCAAAGTGTAAAACAGACCCTATCCTTAAGTACTACTAAAATCAAAATTTGAGAGAAGGACACTTATGTCCTGAACCGGTTGACCCTTATCTGATCATTATTTGATTTGTGTATATTTCCATTGTAAAACCAAATAAAAAAAATAATAATTATGAGCTGTTTGAATCTCTAGTTTTCTGTTGAAGTACATTATTAGAATCCTTTTTTGTTGTTTCTATCGACCTACAAGGTCTATAGATAGAAGTCATGACACCAAATTTTCATTTTGGAACGACACTCAATATGTCTATTCCATAATATATCGTTATATCAAAATATACTACACCATATAATTATTTTATATCCTTTATACTAATATAGTTATTTGTGCAACTAGTGCGCAAAGTGTCAGTTTGCTGCACCGAAAGAAACGTTTACACCCGAGCCGTAGGCGAGGGCGGAATGGTTTCTTGAGTGCAGCAGAGGAACTTTGCGCACGTATTTCACATTAAGTTTTTCCTACAGTTACCATTGAATATGAAAAGTGGGTAATTATGGGTAAAATTGCCTGAAATCTATCAAATGTTTTTCTGTGTAATTTTATTATTGATAAAAACCTTAATCCTAAAATTCTAAAGTCCTCGTTGTCGTTGGTTATAATATATAATGAATAATAATTAGCGCGTTGTGCTTCGTTGCACGTCTGCTCACTATAGCAGCCACAGCAGTCACTGTTATCAACTTCATTTTCATTTTGCTGCACTGTTGCTCCATATAACCTACTAAGTATTTTGCGTTGCCATGTTGCAAATCTGGAGTGCAGAAAAATTTTTCTCGCACTAGAGCGGAAAAGTGATTCTTTGCGTTCTGTAATCAGTGCAGCAATGGCCACTTTTCAACGTAACTGTAGGAAAACATATTATTTTCGTTCATCAGCTTCGTCCAACAGCAAGTAAACAAACTTTCAACAAGCATAAATATGACAGCATGTTCAGACCTCTTCCTACAGTGTCACCATGATTTCACATGGGAAAAGAATCTAATTTTTTCATAGTTTTATCATTTTTCTTAGTTTTAACAGCTTTTATTATTCGAGTTGAGGTATTCTATCCGTTGAATATAAAAGCAGTCGTATTCCAAATCCTCCGTAAACAATAAGTGCTTGTACAACAGAAGACCCAATGCGCAGACTTAATAAAACTCGATGTGTTCGATGAAGTAGTAATAGTTATACGACTTACGACACCAACGGTTTCGATAGGTATCTAGAGCTACTGTAATGCACTGTTACCCAACTGCAGGTTGTACGCAATAGTACAAGCACTAGCATTGTCGTTAAGAATCGCTCCCCTCTCCCACACCAGTCAGTCCCTGAACATCGATCAGGGAATTGCTTGATACACACTTGATACACTGAGAGTGCAGATTGGCAGTTTCTCTCCCTACACACTGAATTGATCTCTCCTCCCTACAAACACTCTCCTATTCTTGTTCTTCAATTGTCTCACATTCTCATTGTTCTACTATCTGTTCATCTATAAACTGTTGTGAGCCCTTTGATCGAGCTGGTTTGATTGAGTCGGATTTTAGTAATGTGTAGGTGAAGAGAGGACAAAACTGGATATCGTTGTTCACTTTCCAAACAATTTTGGTGAACATTTTGCTTCATGGAAAATAGCTTCGCATATGAATTTTAATATAATTATTTATAAAATAAGTATGATTAAGTACTCTGATACTAAATGATACTATATACTCTGATATTGTATTCAATGAAGTGTAAACTATACCCATGATACTCTTCGGAATTTTTGTACAGCAATACCAAATAATAATGTGAGTTTCTATCTCTCTCTCTCTTTCTCTCCCACACTTTTGGTAGAGAGTTAGTGGGGAGGATATTTTTAATATTCTTTCCGAAGAATGGACATTGATATGTCCAAAGCTCCGCCAATTTATGTAGATGCATAACAATATGATTATTATCTAGAGTTATTATATTACAAACTGCTTTTTCATATCATATACAGTTCAATAATTATTTTCTTAGTCTATATTATGTAAATTCATCTATAATTTTGCTGTATTGTAAGCTATTGTTTATAAGTGTATAAGCCAGTATATATTGTAATCTACATAAATAAAGTACTCAATCAATCAATCAATCAAATCAAACACTCTTTGCTCTTTGCTCTGTTCTCTGTTTCCAAGCAACACATGATACGGCAATGCAATATCAATTCACATTCATTACTTTAATGATCAATCAGTAAATGAATATTGTTTTCATACAACGTTTTATTGAACTGTTTGCACTTTGTTCTCCAATAATAATTGAGGAGAATAGGTCTTTTATGTTGATTTTCATGGTAGTACCAATGTCTCTGTTATATTTCATTCAGTATCATGTTAAACTTTGTAATTATATTACATTCTATACTCACTGGGTAGCACGAAGAAAAATATTGATTGTCAATATGATACAAAATCCGAAATGACTATAAAAATTGTTTGTCATTGTGATACTTTTAGAGTAACAAAAAGCTTTATTGGTATTGTGGTACGTTTAGAGAATAACGAAGAGAAACATATAGGTCGTGAACTCTGATTAAAATCCCATCTCGAAATAATTCATCCTGTTAATCTCTATTTGTGGATATTAATATCGGAGTAGTACTCGAGTAAGGAAACTCTTTTTTCTAGACATCACCTATACGAATTTAATTTTCAAACTATTAAGAATTCCACACAATTTGAAACGTTGAAGGTTTGCTCTTCCTTTCGACTTTAACGAAAGTAGTTATCAACAAATGTAAATTAATTCCAAGCTCAGAAATAATTTGTTATCTTCTCCAATCAAACTCAGATTTGTAGATTTGTTTAAATTATCTTGATGACCAAGGCTTTTTTGAAATAATATTGATTTGTATCATATCTCCAATAGAAAACCAACAATTTTGAGTCTGAAAGATGATTTTGCTAAGAGTCTCACGGGCAACATATTACGATGTGTCTGTTCATATGTGGCCAAAGATGAAGGTCAATTGATTATCACACATGGGATGATAGATTTCCTTTCTTCCATAAGGTCGTATCAACGAGGTGTTCCTTTGATGCCTTACTGATACAATAAACATACCAGTTCACCGGTTCTTATGGGTCATTAACCCAATAGTATGTATACTTAACCAACAGACTTTCTTTCAGACTTTCATTCTTGTTGATTTATTTCTAGTTCTTCATCCACAATACTCCTTTTACCACGCATCTTTTCACGTCACCACTTCCTTCACAAAACCAGTCCACTCTCTCACTCTCAAACTCTCCAATTCATGTTCTCCATTCTTGTCTTTCCCTCAGCTTACTCAATCATCACGGTCACGTTGACAATAAGTCTTATTAATCGATGATTAAGTTTGTAGTGTCAGTTATGAGTTATATCGATTCAAATTATTCTTACATTCAATTACATCAAAATTCACCCATCATAGGTGATCCAAAATCATCTTGTCCTCACGTGGTCTCGACTTCATCACATCTGAGACCAGGTACTTGCATAGGGAGATGCAGCTGAATGCATGTGCAATATGCACGTGTATGCATATGGGAGACGCAATTGCATAGTTCTCTTTATCGGATTCCCTGATGTGATTCTGTCATATTCAGCTAGTTATCTGTCGTTTAGCCGTACTGCAATGTGATAATACTCCAACAGTGAGCATAGTTATCTCATCCCTTTGATAATGTTATTATTATGTCAAGTGGTACTTGACATACAACTGGACATTATTAGCTGCAGTTATCTATGGATCAGCTGAAACTACCTCTTGAATTATTAATTGTATGAAGTATTACTAGCAGGAACCCGTGCTTCGCAAGGATCTATTTTCAAAATTGATAATCTGAAAACTTGACGTAATGAAATTTTGAAGAATTGAAAATAGGCCTATAACCATCCTTGGTTAATTAAGAATCTAGCCTATATGCAAAATTTCAAGTTGATTAGTCCAGTAGTTCAGACGTGATAATGCGTCAAACATAATTTTCCTATCCCGTACATGTATAATCCAACTCTTCATTTTATTATAGATATGGTTAATGACTGCAAGAGATAGGAGTGCGGAACAGAATAGTTGTGAAACTATGATAGCCCCAGAAGTTTCTCGAACACAATAGTAGGTACTACATGAACTTTTTGAAAGTGATTTAAAAAAAAATGTTAAAACAACAGAACTGAAAGTTGTCAACCTTATCATTCTACCTCCATTTAGAGAGTTCGATTCTTGTTGGCAAGAAACATGTTATTCAACGCAGAAATCATTGTTAATTTACTAAACGATGGGATAAGTTGAATAGTTTCCCTTTCAGGGGGAGTTTTGACAACCCACAAAACTCATTTTTCATTTGAGGAAATATCGAAAAGGTGCATAGGATCTTATTTTTTGTTCAGCTTGCCAAAATACCCCTCATTTCAATATTAAAATTTTTGACTGACTCTACAGTGAGTCAATAATTCTATCATGGCTCGAATAATTTTGAAATTGTAATAAAATAAAATGGTAGAGAATGATTAATTCATGTGAATGTCAACACCTTTATTTAAAGACATATTAACTGCATGCGTTTTTGTATTGCCGATACAGCATTGATAAAACTGTAGACGTTTATTTAGCAGTCTCAAAAAACTGTTCTAGCTAAAAATTAATAATCCATACATTGGGTCTATACATTGCATCAGGAAAATGAAGTTCAAAGCTATGGTTTTCCTAAACATATGTTGTTGACATAATTTCTTTGATGCAGCTGTTTCACATTCGCCATATTATTATACAGAGTTTGTGAAAAAAAAATTGATTATCAAAACAATACTTTCATTATATTGATAATAATATTAAACATATTTATCAATTATCAGAACAATATTATTGAGGTTGAGTGGAATCAGGTAGAAAGCAATAACAGAACAGATGTTCTTTTTTGAATTTCTATCATATTATTTTGTTATTTCCAATGATTACAACATAAATGTTAGAATATCACATGTCAATGAATAAATTATTTCATTTCCATATGGCACTCACCTAACGATGTTCATAACCTTACTTAATAGGATCCTTTTTCATCCTTTGAAACCCTTTGAGGCAATATATCTCAAAATCCGTTCTTAGTGCGCGTCTAGCATGTTTGAAGAATATTTGTGCAAAGTTTCAAGTCTGTAGGACAATTAGTTTGAGCTGTAGTGTGATTTTACATCAAATTTTTCGAAAAATGCCCTCTCCTGGACCCCCCTGTGCTCCTGATCGAAATTTCTCTGCATAGATCTAATTTTTTTTCGTAGCTGAACAAAAAAGTTCCTCATGACTTTGCTCTGCAATGAGCGGTTAAAAAGTACAAAATTTTGGGGGGTCCCTAGCTCCCTCAGGGGGGCAAATTTCTGAAAATCCTTTCTTAGTGGATGTTTTCAGGCTACCATAAACAATCGTGCAAAATTTCAAGTTTTTAGGCTCAGTAGTTTGGGCTGTGGTGTGATTTCAGTCTGTCGGGGCTTAGCCTTTTATAAGTATAGAGATTATAGAACTTTTCTGTGATATTTTTTAGCTTTCAAATCCCTTGACACTATTTTGATTGGATCATTCTCATTCCACCTCTATCTACCCTCAAATATCATAATCTGATTAAAATAGTGTTCAACGATCATGTATTCTACTTGTAGCACTTGAAACTGATTAATATATTCATATTTTTTATAAGAGCACATAAGGATGGAAAAGCATGTTTTTAATAACAACTGCTCGTTATTTATTTGATTTGAAGCTATAGTACTAGTTTGTTGCTACGAAATTTGATTATGAAATGAAGTTTATCAGAAAACGTTTACAAAAACTACATAATATGCTAGTACAGGTCCCATAGTCTCGTCTTGTTCGTTCAACTAGCACCATCAACAAGGCCTTTTTCCTCAATCTTCAATATTTTCTTAAGGTTCCAAATTATGACAATTCTACTGAGCTATTAGAGTCCCATAAATATAAATAGAAGTTGGCAAAACTGTAGATATAACAGAGAAACTCATGGTTTGATGACTTAAAATAATGGATTAAGAAACTATTCTATTAAGATGTGTTGAGAGACTATTCATTTCAATGACTGGGAATAAATATAGAGACTATCCAATTCTACCACTAGGAATGGATAGAAACCATTCCATTTCATGTCTAGAAATAAATGGAGATACTATTTGATTTTACGAGAAAAATAAATAAAGTGTAGAACTAATGTGTGTAGTGGAATAACTTGTTATGTGTGTAGGGTTGGGTGTGCTTGTGTATGTGGGAAGCTTGAACGAGCTAAACCCTTCCATTTTCCGGCCTTATTATATATTTCCCTTTAAAGAGAGAGGCTGCAGTAATTTACATGACCTACATTCTCCACCTCAAAGTACATCAAACGTTTCCCTCTTACGGTATGAGTTCCGCTGGTGGATAATAGTATTGAGGACGTAGTCGACTCTTTGAGAGCAGCCTTTTTATAGCCGAGCAAAGTGGAATCAGGTTGGATTATAACGGTAACGTGGATTCTAGCAAGGTAGTACACCACTCATCCGGAGTATGTGGGTAGACTTGTATTATTTGTGCACCTAGATTCGAATGCGTGGGTTGCATCAATTGGCAAACTCATTCAATAATGCAAATAGAAATCCATGTTTTGATTTCAGTATCATTTTTCCATCTTATCGCTTCATGGAGAATGATATTGTTACGAATACTCTCAAAAATATCGATTGAAAATTCCTCATACGATTTTTTATAAGTAGTAGTACTGGTGAGAACTACTTATATTATTAATTTATATCTTTATCATTTTGGAAAAAAATTGCTCATTGGTCTTCTTAGACTTGATTGCAATGTATTAAATATTGATAAATTCTACAATTTTGCAAGAGAATTGATCATGTTCTCCAACGAGCCATTCCTAATGATGTATTTGAAAACTTCATGAGTATCGCTAATCATGCTTGAGACAATAAGGCTAGTTACATAAACATCGATTTTTGGTCGTGCGATATTTTACCGTCCTTATAAATTCTATTAGATTGAACAGATGATTTCAAACATATGATGTTTGCCAAGTTCCGTTTAATCTCATAGAATTCATAGTGACGACAAAATATCGTACGACCAAAAATCGATGTGTGTGTAACTAGCCTAAGTCCAATTTCATTTCATTGTCATCATGATATGAATGATCGAATTTTGACCTGTCATTGTGAGTATTTCAGTACTTTATTGACAAAAATATTGTACACATATTTACAAAAAAGAATAATTATTGCACAATGGAATACCCAATAATATTGAAAAATTTCGGGAATGTTATTTTACATACTTAGGTAGTTCAAATATATATTTGTCGAGTTTGCATTTTTCTCCAGCCAAAGACTTTGTTTTTTTTTATTTTGTCATGAAACACTTTCCAATGATCTATATATAAAAGCGAAATGGCACTCACTCACTCACTCACTCACTCACTCACTCACTCACTGGCATAAATAAAAATCTACCGGACCAAAAATGTTCAAATTTGGTAGGTATGTTCAGTTGGCCCTTTAGAGGCGCACTAAGAAATCTTTTGGCAATATTTCAACTCTAAAGGTTGTTTTCAAGGGTTTAAAGTTCGTCTTTTAGCATGTATATTCTTCTTCTCCCAATCTCTTAATTAGAATTGGAATTTCCATATCATATGTTACTATAGAACTATAATCTAGATAGAGTACCTCTTCGAAACAGTTGTTAACTGGCAACTAAATCAATAATTTTGTCAGGTTGGCATTAAGTTGAGTTGATTTTGTTAGGTTGGCACCAAGTTGAAGATTTAAATGAATTTATCGCGGAAAAATTGATTGGGCACTGCTACTTCAATCCTGGGAATATTATATTACTAGCCGTCAGGCTCGCTTCGCTCGCCATATCTGTTTAGCCAGACGTTTAGTCTGGACCCCCGACTGGATTGTCCTATTATAATATGATAAAAATGAAAAAAATGCAGGCGAGCGAAGCGAGCCTGCTGATCTCATTCTTGGACGATCCAGTCGGGGGTCCAGGGGGCGGAGCCCCCTGGCTAGACGGATATGGCGAGCGAAGCGAGCCTGACGGCTAGTACAATACTATAATCACCAGATCATAATAATCCGACCACAGATTGAAATGGGACCCGAAGAGTTAGAATCACTTCTGCCACGAGAATCTGATCAATCATATTCTATTTAGAGTTATCATTGATTTTGGCTGGGTTCAATAACCTTTCACAAATTATTCGAGGTACAAATGCAATGCAAACAACACGTCATGCTCGATGTTGTTTGTCTGTGCATATTTGAAACTTTTGCATAGTCGTAGTGTATTATTATTTGTATATCATTGTATCCGACGTGAACTTATAGCTTGAATGCAACAGTACTTGAAAATCTTTCACTGGAGAATATTATTAATAGAGACAGTAAGTAATAATGTGGAGATTCTAGGAAAGTTTCGAGGTATCGTGAACCGTATTCGGGAATTCACTGACATTCCAAGTCACAATAAATAATCAAAGTGAAAAGGTCGGGAGAACCTATCTGTTACTCAATTTCATAGCTCTTCTATTACTAAAACATTCCCAGCATGAACATTTTGCTGTCTAAATAGAAGCTGTTCGCAATAATATCTACAAATTAGAACGACAATGATTGTAATGTCGGTGGAAATATGGAGTTGAGAATTGGTTCTAGTTTATATTCTCAAGCCGCAGTTTTTACAGTCAATTCATTATTGAATTCCCTCGGATAAAGAAGTTTGTAATGCGTACGGATAGTTCGAATTAAAATTTGGTAATATTTAAAAAAATAAATTCGGAAGTCCTTTTAATTATTTCAGTATATAGGATATTGATGGTGTACAAAAAATCACGATACAAGTGTCTGAATGGATATCACAGTAGATCTGGGTGTAACTGAAATAGATGAGATTCTATTCTACTTACTAATGTATTCTTCAATAATTATAAAAATCAAGTTTCAGAGAATCACTTCGAGCCTAATAGTATCGTGTCACATTATTAAGTAGTCTTATAACTACTTCTTACACTAAAAATCTCCTCTTGAAATTTAATCTCTAATTCAACTTTTCAAGGAATATTGAGGAGGAAAATTTGGGCCTACTCAACTATACTGACGAACACATCACTGTACATCAAGTACATATACTGTACATACTGTACTTGATACTTAATAAAGTGGATAAGTTTTATAGATATCTATTGATGTAGCATAATATCCATACCATTCTATTAGAAATTTGAAGATTACATGTGAAAATTATTTCCACACCTCATGTGGGGTAAAACAATGTACACAAGAAGGTTTCCTGTATCTATATACTCAACCAGTCAAACTCTTTGATATAAAGCTTTTGTAAAGTACTCTGTAAAAACCCAAGGAACTCAATCTCAGTATAAGAAACAAGAAGTAAAACCTTTTCAACAAAGCAATGAGTGCTAGTGCTGATCCCCATGATAATCTGCACATTATTGTGTTGCAGAGGTTTCTTAGCTCCTCCATCTTTTCAAGGCTTCCTGCACCCATTGATTTATGAATCCGCTATTCGCAAGCAATACATTGTTAACTTGTATCAGATATATCTCTCTCCTTATCAGGAAATAGAAGAAGGAATAACTTGTTTCTATGCAGCAGTGGCGTATGTACAGTACATTTGTAAAGTTTCTTGCTGCCCTGCCAATATCTAGTTTATCATTCATAGCAACAGGGAATGCTGATCAGTTTTGTTCTGCTTCTAGCGAAAAACCTCTCCCGATTCTGGTGCGGCACGTTACTTATAACGTCCATCATCTTCAACTCCTTTATATGTTTTTATCATTCTTCTTCTTTTTGTTACCATTCTTAGTAATCACCTTCTTTTCATGCAACTTCTAGAAGCTACATTCTACACCCCTTCAATCATCTCCTTTACCTCATCTGTGATGCATGAATATACATGATGTACACACATGTACATCCACATTCTCCTTCTTCACTTTTTTCGTCTTTCTCATCTATTCCACCTTCCTTACACCTCCTGTCCCACTATTTCTTCCTCTATATATTTCAGTCCTCATTAAAATAGTCTATATTTTCATTCAAGCCTTGTTCCTTAATCAATCATCAATTGTATTCTTCAAATCGTATTTCTCCTTTCCTCCTCCATCTCATGCAGATACGATCAAGAATAAAGCATTTCACTTTCTCTCACCCATATTCAAATATTAGATTGATTCATCCATTTCATTCATCTTCTCACGAAATTCCTCTCTTTAAACCAACTTATTCTCCCACTTCTACTCTTCTGTCTTCTACTTCTTCCCTTCTACTTTTCATAATCTTGCTTCTATTCCTCTTCCAGCTTCTCATCTTTCTTACTCTCTATCATCTTCTTTTCTTTTTCTCTTCTATTGATACTATTTCTCCTTCATCTACTCGTCCTCATCATATTATTTCTTTTTTAATCTTCTCCTTAATTTCCTCTACCATCTCCTCCTTCTCCTCCCCCTCCTCCTCCTCCTCCTTCTCCTCCTCCTTCACCTCCTTTTTCTCTCCTTCCAACATTCTTCAAACCAGCTCTTTCTCCATTCACATGAAATCCTCTCATATCTCTTTCTTGTCATTTTCCTCTCCTCGTACTTTTCCTTCTCTGCTCCACGATAATCTAATACTCAACCCTCTTCTCCTCCTACTGTTCGATTCTGCTGGTCGCCTCAGAGCGTTAGTATAGAGTTATATTCCCCAGGGTGACCAAGCAGTAAACGACGGAATGCGGTTGAACAACATGAATCGCCTACATTTTCCTTCCCTTGAATGCAACGCTTGAATCTTGAAATCAGTATTTATCTATGGATGAAATAGTTTTCTACCCCTGATATGATCGGGTATGTCAAATCTCGCAGATCACTTGAAGTGAATATATATCTAAAAGATTTTAGTGTCAGAATATTTCCAATTATTTTCCATTTGGATTGAGGTTCATATAGTTCAAAGCTATAAAGTAGACACATCAAGATTCAGCAGTACAATTTCAAAACCAAATTTCTCCATTTTCAAATAAAGTACTATTATCAACCCAGTGCTAGTGATAATTGATTAGTATATGTTTAACCTAGTACTATGATTAACGTAGTGCATCTAAAATTATTGTCAATTTTCATCAACCAAATTCTTATTATCCAATTGGCGTTGAATGAGTGTCTCTCTAGACCCGTATAAAACGTTCCTTTTGGTCAATGAATAACATATCAGGTATTTGATTTGATTATTAGTAATGTCCAAGGTCAATAGCGTTGACTCAAGGTGAATTGTAGCAAATAGTTGCAGAAGTGGAATGTGGAAACTTTGTTCTATGAGAGAGCGAATGTATTCAGACTGACGAGTTCTGCAATCAGGGATTTCTTTGACACATGGGTTCTCGATGAGCTTCCTCCAAAGGAACCAACCTCGTGCAGATAATTCCTAAAAACGAGGCAACTCACAACCACCGTCCCGATGGGAAAAGGGGGAAACTCATTATCCAACTTCACGAAAACTCCCCTCGACAAACAGACTGACCCCAGGTGGGAGGGGGGAAAGGGGAGTACAACTCGATTCTGGGGGGCTCCAGGGTCGATTCCAACTAGATTACAATGTCTCTGAGGAGAGCTAAGGCGTAATCGTTTGTTGGCCCTCAAAAGAAAAAGTGGGATCCTGTCGGCGCCCTGATATGGACCGTGAAGGTGGGGAGGGGGTTTCATGATAGCTGTGGGTAGGGGAAATGCTTTGAGGCTATACCTTCAACACATACAAAACACTGGTCCTTCCTAATAAGACCCGATCCATTGGGGTCGTTGGCCTCTCCTTTTTCTGTGACCTGAATTCATAATATTTCTGATATGTCTACCTATGGTTCTTCCTACAATCTTGAGCATCCTAACATTGAAAAGAGAGGAAACTACACTTAGTTTATATCGTAGATTGGTATGTGATACCCGTACCATATTAGGCGAATAATCAAGTTAAGACTTGGTTTATAGCTTTGAGTGATGTTTGCAGGGGGTCAAATTGCAGTGTAGAAAATAACTTATAATTTTCACAAATGAATTATAAATCATGACTCATAATTTTAACTGAACATTCCATGATAATTATTCAGAAAGTAGTTTTAAAAGAATCTTGTTATCTTCATATCGTTCTACATTTATTAAAACTGCTACAATTAATTGTTCTTGCCACAATAAATTTCAAAGTAAGTCATCTTCTGTCATGATAAAATGAGTAGCGCTGCTCAGAATTGAAACAAGCCATTCAATTTTAAAAACCGGGACAAAAGGCGGACTTTGAATTAGTGTGTATGTGTGTGAGTACAGACAGATTCAACTTGGATAAAAAGTGCTAGCTCATCATTAGTGCAATTAGTATGCACGTTGTAATTTCACCTGAGCCTGCCCTACTTGGGTGCGCTGTTGTTCTCCTGATGAAGAACTCTGCTGTTTACGCCGCGAATATTAATTTGGCCACGCTGTTATCTCTGAGTTGTGTCCAGCAGAACTCCATTCCCTGGCTTGACTGTTATGAGGCACTCAGATTAAAAATGTCACCCGGTGCTGTTATGCGTGGAGTACAGCTTAATAGAAACTCCAAGGTTAACATGGAACAAGTATCAGATAAGAGTACCGTTCTGTACTACACATTTTTTCAGAGAATTATTTAATAAAATTATAATTATTTTGCAAATTGAGAACAAATCGTTTATGAATTGCTCTTTGAATTTTTGGAGGTTACACTTTTGTTTACTATTGATCAGATGTTTTGTAGCAGCTCAAACACAGCTGACTGATTCAATATATATTAAATGTCATGCCAGGTTTTCATGCAAGCTGTAATATTATTTCTAAAATTAAGAACTATTGATAAAGGACCAAGAATTTCGAATAGAAAATAAAATGTATGTATTATTGTTGAAATTATTTATTATTCACGAAATTATATTATAATATCAATATCAAGTATTATTGTAACTAACTAGGTCATAACATGAATATTGTATTATTGATAGGAGCAGCAAAAACTAATTATAACAGTCTCAAACATAAAAAGAATTGTGCAGAAATATTAAATTATTAATTATTGTTTCAACTGAACCACATGGTGAATACCGTATTGTATTATTATTGATAGATAACTCTTTGGCAAGTCTAAGCCAATCATATGTCATAGAAATAGCACCAAAAGGGTGATCGCTTGAAAACATCATAATATGTTAATCTGTTATCAGACAACAAACCTGTCTTATCATATATGCTAGTGCATGTACACTGTTGTCACGTGGTATTTGAGCACAACAAAATATTTTGAAATGAACTATTGAACTTTAATAGAATTATAAAATGGAAAAGAAAGATAACCTAGTCAAAGAACCACTCAAGTAAAATCAAATGTTGTTAGTGATAAAAGAGTAATCGTATTATCTAAAATGATAAGAAAAAACATGCACAATTGTGATTCAACAACTATGAGGATCCTTTGGCAGAATTACAAATTATAAAGCGGCTTATTTATTATTGGCAGATCATAAAAAATAAAAGTTTGCATGTACATTGAGGTTAGAATTATTTGTTTACACTTTTAAATGAATCAATCGATCTAGAATAAATCGATAGTAATTATCTGAATCAATACCTAACGAATCAGCTGATTGTTCGAACAACCAGTACAAGTTAAATTATAAAGTTTACTCACAAAAGGTGTATTATATATACTGAGGAAGATTTATGTAAATAAATAGGGACAACTATTATTGCTGCATAAATATTTATTACAATCTAAAAAGCACGAAAATCAAGAGTATACAAAGCTCGTATAAAAAAACTAAATATATATTACATATTAACATCGTATATCGCAACTTATTCATCAGAATAGTTTAAGACAATCACTCCATATATTTATATAAATATTTTTATTTACTTTTCCTATTATAAAGTTGAAGAAGCCCTGATTCTGAAGCAGCCAATTGTATTGAGTTTGCTAAATTAAAAGCCAATCAGAAAGAAGCTTACAAATCGTTCAAGGAAGAGATAAAATTTTTCTGAAAACCACTTTCTTCTGGCTTGTGATCTCGTTCTGAGAGGATGCACATGGAGTTTAGGGTTCTTTCTTCCTTTAAATTTTAAAATTATCAAGCCTATCCCTCTTTTAAATGTGAACTATTTGTAATTAATGTTCAATTATCTGTGAACTCAGTGTTGTTGAAGAGTTCTTAATTGTAATCAATTCCCATAAATACATCTTCAATACGGAAAGAAATCTATAAGAAATCTGGACCACGCGTGAGCCCAACTGAGACGAAAAGGACCTGCACAATTAATTATTGGAAATAATTGATTTATTCTACAAGACCTCCAAGAACATCATTACTGTGAGTGTTTGTTCAAACGAGCTCGTTTTGGAAAGGCCTCTTTTTTATTAGAGTTGGGGAATTAATCAAAGCGCTATAAAAATGAATTCGAATCAAGGAAATTTTGCAACGTGTTGAGTGCTATCATATAGTTTATAAGGACGTTTTATGAATTTATTTGATATATGTAGGAAGCTTACTTCCATGCACGGCACGAACTCATATCGAACCCTGAGATCTTATGTTTCAAATCTATAGACCAAACAGGTTTTAAATTGTAGAATTCTGAATTGAACCAAGTACACGCATCAGTATTAAATATAATATATTTATAGTCTTTAAAGCTTACTATTGTGATTGCTAGTAACCTTGTGATAATTATTCAAATATTATAAAAGAATTTATTTAAAGAAAATTATAGATATAGAATATTTATATATATATTGTTTTATGGGAATATATTTGTGTTTTATGTCAGCATACAAATCATAGAAGTTCATTTTATCCTAACTCATCTCGTGATATACAGTTTAAGCTGTCTTGGTACCAAGAAAAAAAATATTCAGCAGCATATAAAATTAGTGAATCAATGATAGTCACATTAGTTCGCCAGAAAGAACATATTAATAATTATATTAATGAGGTTCCTGTTATATCATATAAGGATCCAGAGAGCTTCCAGAACTGGCATTGTAAGTTCTAAGGAATTTCGGAAGGATAAATTGGTGGATACCTGTGTTCATGATGAGCGTTTTGAAAATCAACTAGAAAAAACCATAGTTGGTTTTCATTATTCTCAGTTGGATACATGGTTACTGGTAATCAGTCATCAACTATCTTTTCGATTTCCTTATTGGTATTCTTCAAGAACTTCACAGAAGCAGCGGTAAGAATTACTAATCACCAGTCATTGAACCTTGTGGTGATTAATTACATTTGGAAAATTCATGTATCTACCACTGAGCTAGAGCTGCGGTTTGAACCCAGCAATTTTGTGAGCCAAACGGCCTTAACTATTTGTGAATTTATTCGCAAATTAGGGACTTTAGCAACTGCTCTTATATATATACTAAAATTACCATTTTACATAATATCACTCAACAAGTGGGGCAAAGGTTTACCATTTCACACAATGGCTTCACAACCTGGGACTCTATCATAAGAGATAACCCCCCAGGAAGCACGTCTTTACACAAATGGCGCCCAACGTGGGGCCCAACTCTAATAAAAAAGAGGCCTTTCCTAAACGAGCTCGTTTGAACAAACACTCACAGTGATGATGTTCTTGGAGGTCTTGTAGAATAAATTAATTATTTCCAATAATTAATTGTGCAGGTCCTTTTCGTCTCAGTTGGGCTCGCGCGTGGTCCAGATTTCTTATAGATTTCTTTCCGTATTAAAGATGTATTTATGGGAATTGATTACAATAGAGAACTCTTCAACAACACTGAGTTCACGGATAATTGAACATTAATTACAAATAGTTCACATTTAAAAGAGGGATAGGCTTGATAATTTTAAAATTTTAAGGAAGAAAGAACCCTAAACTCCCTGTGCATCCTCTCAGAAGAAGATCACAAGCCAGAAGAAAGTGGTTTTCAGAAAAATTTTATCTCTTCCTTGAACGATTTGTAAGCTTCTTTCTGATTGGCTTTTAATTTAGCAAACTCAATACAATTGGCTGCTTCAGAATCAGGGCTTCTTCAACTTTATAATAGGAAAAGTAAATAAAAATATTTATATAAATATATGGAGTGATTGTCTTAAACTATTCTGATGAATAAGTCGCAATATACGATGTTAATATGTAATATATATTTAGTTTTTTTTTATACGAGCTCTGTATACTCTTGATTTTCGTGCTTTTTAGATTGTAATGAATATTTATACAGCAATAATAGTTGTCCCTATTTATTTACATAAATCTTCCCCATTATATATAATACACCTTTTGTGAGTAAACTTTATAACTCAACTTGTACTGGTTGATCAAACAATCAGCTGATTTGTTAGGTATTGATTCAAATAACTATCGATTGATTCATTTAAAAGTGTAAACAAATAATTCTAACCTCAATGTACATGCAAACTTTTTTTTTATGATCTGCCAATAATAAATAAGCCGCTTTATAATTTGTAATTCTGCCAAAGGATCCTCATAGTTGTTGAATCACAATTATGCATGTTTTTTTTCTTATCATTTTAGATAATATGATTACTCTTTTATCACTAACAACATTTGATGTTACTTGAGTGGTTCTTTTACTAGGTTATCTTTCTTTTCCATTTTATAATTCTATTAAAGTTCAATAGTTCATTTCAAAATATATTGTTGTGCTCAAATACCACGTGACACTGTATAAGAGGAACTCCATCTAGAAAATTAAGCAGTTTAAAGAATTATACAAATTAAGTTATTATTGTAATTAAAGGAATTATATTTTACTACTTGCCACTGACGTCATAATCATTCTACCAATGTCAAATTTTTATGCAAATTAATTACACAGAGATTCTCAGAGAAGAGGTTCTAGCCAAAAGGCTTAGAAGAAGACAGGCACTTCCCTTTTGAAATTCTCACCGTTAAGACCTGTTAAAAGTTACCAAAGACCTATTTGTGAAATTTTGTTCGATTTTATATGTTTTATCTGTGAGGCAATATTTTTGGCTATTTTATTTGTTATTTGTAAATTTATTTCATCAATAGTAAATTCGAGAATTTCAAGTTTAATTATTCCCTGATTTAATTGGTGAAGGAGATATTTAATTAAAAATTCCACACGTGCTGAAACCGAAGCCTGGACCCGCCGCCAATCAAAACGAATTTGATCTAAAGGAAAAACCACGACCGCCAAGGAGTTTCACGTGAGTTTTGAAATTTGGGGCCCCAATCTACGCTTCGAAATAAAATACAGTGCGGAAAATATAAAATTTTCCTTCGTTAAATTATTGGCCACGCCGACAAGTGCTTATTGATTATTAAGATCTTAGATTTTATTCTGGTATAGAATTTATAAAGACTTGTAGTTGATTAACTATCCTCCGCTGCCAGAACCACGACCCCGAGCATTTTTGAAATCTTTTATAGTTTATTTTCACTATTTTTTCAAAAACTGTTAATTTTATCAATTGTAAAATTCTGTTGAATCATGCATGGTGTCATGCGAGTACAAGAAAACTTCTGATCATTTTATTTATATTAAACTATTTTCAATCTGTAAATCAAGCTCTGAATCTGCACTGTCAAATCATATATTTTATTATATTATATTTCAATTCTGTTAATTCGTCTTCTGAGTTCGATTATTTCTTAAGCCTGTCAATTGTTGTCAATTGTGTCTGACACATTCTATATTATCAAGAACCGATCAAGTACGATCATTGAAATAATTGAATCAACCTGGATATTGGAACAGATCTAAGTGGATGAAGTGTATGGGGTCAGATCGAGATTATTTATTCTCTGTCCTTACCTGCTCATATATCAGCTTTTATCTGTTACCAACTTTGACTTAGGAGCGAATTCGTCAACTGTACAGCAGATGCAGCTGGAGATCATATAATTTCCTACAATAGAGCATGAAACCCGACAAGACTCTGTTCTCGAAATATATTCCGAACGATATCTGGTCCCAGTACCCTATTTTAATCCTTTGGAACTTATTAGAGACGCAGTCCCATAAATTATCTACATCGGGATTTTTGCTCAACCTGTATGATTTTGTATGCTGTTCCATTACAGGTAATAGTTCTAAGATATCCGTATTCAGTGTTTAGCAAACGCTACACTGCTTATCAAAATTTTATCATTATACAATCTGTCGTAAGAAGAATCAAGGGTGAGCGAGTGTTTATGCCTCCCGCGATTCAGACGATTGTATCAAATCTTGTAGTGAATCGATCAGTCTGGTATTCACTTAGCGTCCACGCACGCAGTTTCAAAATTTATAACCTCAACACTGGTGACTCAGTGCAAGATTCATTATACGTGTATCGACCTATCCTTGGAGGTGAGAGTGACTCCCCAGGAAAAGCTTTACATGATTATACGTGTTTGAGGCGTGTAAAATACAGCTTTACAGTGTATAAGCCAATTCTTTTTTTTATTATACAGAGTCCGGCATAAAAACCTGACGATTTTTGAGGGTTAATAAGCAACTACAATAAATTGAAACATTTGATATATCAAATTGAACATTAAATTTTGCAATTTACAGTGAATTACAAAGAACACTCACAAAGTTGTTTTATTCGAAGATCATGTCATCCAAATGCTTTCCGTTACTTTTTACACACTCACTTAACCTAATTCTAAAATTTGCCATTGCTCACTCAATCATCACTTGTGGAATTACTTCAATTTTTCGTTGAATGACTTTCTTTTGTTCTGTGGATTATTGGCTGCCCAATGATGTTAATTTTGTTTATTCACAAATCCCGACCAATGAAGATGTGTATCGTCACTTGAGAGAATAATGGCATCCTGGTAGACTGTTTCGAGAATGATCTCGCAAGTGGCTTTGCGATGTGCCCAATCATTTGCATTAATTTGTTGCACTAACATTATCTTATACGGATGGAATTTCAGGTCGGAATGAAGAATTCGTTGTCCACTTTGATCAGAAATGGCTAGCACAACAGCACGTTTCGCTGCTAAACGTCGTGGAGACCGTGTAACAGCTACTCTTACCGCGTTAATGTTTTCATGGGCTCTCACAGTCCGTTTTCGTCCTGTGGTTCTGTTTATAAAGCAAACGACATGTTCCTAAAATTCTTCACCCACAACAAGATTGTATTCCTACTCGAAACAGGCGCGTGTCGATTTAAATTGAAATGTCTGCGAAATAAGCGCTGTGAGCGGGAGCGCTAACATAGCTGAATCATTATTTTAAAAATAAGCTTCAATCACAAACGCTCGTTTTTCACTTGACCACGACATACTGGCTACTGAAATGGCATAAATACACCCCTAGATGTACAACATTCCTGCCTTTTCAACGACAGTGGTACCAACATAACAATTACTACAAAATCGTCAGATTAATATTCCGGTCCCTTTATTATAGATAACTAGAGCAAAGAAAATCAATTTGCTAGATATGCTGAAAACTAGTCCCAAATCACCTCCAGGATGTTATTAAGAACTCTTAATACAGTCTAAGCATGTAAATTAACTTGTTATATCAGCTACCAATTTCTCTACAGTTTATTAATGTGGTGACAATTAGAGAACTGTTTGGTATTAGCAGATGGCCTTCATTGTCATCCTATTCCGGAGATGGTAATACTAGTCCGTCAAGTAATACTGTATAAGCTACTCGCTCGTGTATTCTAGATTGATTACGGGACATCCATTTCACTGTGGTTTGTTATTGTGTATTTCGATGCACCTGATATTATTAATATCTAATCTGGATAGTCGTCTCTGGCGTTAATGATGTGCTTCACTAGATTACATCTCAAATGACTAGAGCTATTTAACCATAACTTGGTCCCCGTGTCTGCAATTTGACCAGCTGCAGTCTCATAGAACTCCCCTCTACTGTTCATCTAATGCTCGATGCTCACTTTGGCTGTATTGAGAATCAATAATGAAATCAGCTAAGGAAGGATGGAATGAAATCACCATCCATATTGTTCTAGAGGCGAAAAATTTCTGAGACAGAAAAAGACGGGGAAATTGTGAACACGCAATACGATCGTAAAGACCAAGACTGAATTCGGGCACTTTTACTTCTGGCGCATTAAGAACGCATTAGTGAGTCAAATGAGTAGGCAAAATGGCCACAGCTGCTTGAATATTATCAACTCTGTGTTATTTACAGAGTACGAATGAGATATTATGTTCTCACCTATCATTTGAAATGAAATATTCTATTATTTTAAATCAACCAGCATAATCATAGAACTATACTGTAGATTTGACCTATATATTTCTATTTTATCCTGATTTTAGTATGTTTTTACAACAATGAGATATAGCTGATAAGAGGAATAGCTGATAGGAGGAATGAACTCGATAGCGCCAGCCTTGAGTTACCTAACCAACTCCATCCTTTGAAAATAAAGGAATAAGGAACATTTCAAATCTCATTTGATAAAAAATTATATTTGGAGATTCCAAATTCATCAAGATCAAAGAATAAAAGCTTCAAAGGAGCAAGTTATAGGCCTACAGTTTGAAATTACATGCAAAACTTATTCAAGGTTGTTTTCCAAGAGATTAGATTTCTCAAAGTTGAATTCAAATCATAATTTGTATATAAGTGGATGATGATGTTAACTTTTAAATGAGCTGATCTTTAGAACCAACGTCATTTCAAAATTTTATGGCCAGGTGGCCAGGAGAGAACCGGGGAGGTCTCATGAACTCACTTGTGACATTTCTACTTATAGGGAACATTCAGCTTGAGAAAAATAACTACTTGAAAGAGCAAGAAAATAGCCTTCCACTTTCAACTGAATGCTCAGAAATAGAATAATAGGCATTCGTACTACATGTACTACTTCTTACTATCCACGATCAGTTATTTCATGAGGATTGAATAGTTACGGATACTTCTTCAATCATGTAAGGAAATTGTTAATCAATGTATTAAATTACACTACTTGCAATCATTACGTCGATCGTGTTGATTCAGAACGGAAAGCATATTCCATAGACTAGAAAAACAACCCTTGATAGAAGAGCTATTCAGTAATGACTGTAACAGATCTCCCTTTGTTGAAGTAATGCAGTAGACTGGATTGCGTGATCTCATTCCAATAATGTTTTAAAATAGAATGTAATATTGATGATTGTAGTGTTCTGTATTATTGCAAATTTAAAATTTATAACCTGAATACTTTTCATGATTATGAAATCTACAACTTATCCAATTT
Organism: Nilaparvata lugens; assembly: GCF_014356525.2. Lineage (NCBI taxonomy): Eukaryota > Metazoa > Arthropoda > Insecta > Hemiptera > Delphacidae > Nilaparvata > Nilaparvata lugens. The sequence continues at coordinate 10,308,178 of NC_052513.1, read as the reverse complement.
CATTCTTAAACATAATATTGATCTAGTGACTAACCCGATATGGTTGTTTTAATCAAATACAGATGGGCGAAAAGATAGGCCCGATTACTACGGTAGCTATAGCACAGGCAATGACCTCTTCATAAGATGGTGAATATTTCAAAGTTAGGGTTATGTTAGGGTGGCATGCATGAATAGAAGTCAGCTTTTCTAACACTTTACCCCTTCTTCATATTTCCCATCCCCCTCCACTTGAAGCCTTTTACGGTGTGTTCCCTCCTCATTCAGATGGATGAAAACGTAGAGAGAAATGAATAGTTCATGTCTCCCTTATTATTCAAGGGCGCAGTTCAAGGCCCTTTGATACTGTTGCCCTTGGCAGGGCTGTTGACTGCTACCTTTACCTGGCTTCCTCTCTCGTTATCTTCATCTCTCTTCCGAATCGATTTCTGTTTCTCCCCGAAAACACACTCAAAATAAACCACTCTACATGGAACGTGGATGTCATTCCAATATTATGGCTAATGATCTCTGCATTACATTGATCCACATTAAGCTCAATCATCCATATCTATTTCAATTATCCCTATTCGTGCCTAGTCATCACCAGTCAGTAGTCCAAATCGTACTACTAATCCCAAACGTGATAATAGACCCTATTATTTTTGATAATAGACTATTCAGAATAGACAGATTTAGAATATCACACGCAAAAAATAGTTATTTGTGCAACTAGTGCGCAAAGTGTCAGTTTGCTGCACCGAAAGAAACGTTTACGCCCGAGCCGTAGGCGAGGGCGGAATGGTTTCTTGAGTGCAGCAGAGGAACTTTGCGCACGTATTTCACATTAAGTTTTTCCTACAGTTACCATTGAATATGAAAAGTGGGTAATTATGGGTAAAATTGCCTGAAATGCATCAAATGTTTTCCTGTGTAATTTTATTATTGATAAAAACCTTAATCCTAAAATCCTTAAGTCCTCGTTGTCCTTGGTTATAATATATAATGAATAATAATTAGCGCGTTGTGCTTGGTTGCACCTCTGCTCACTATAGCAGCCACAGCAGTCACTGTTACCAACTTCATTTTGATTTTGCTGCACTGTTGCTCCATATAACCTACTAAGTATTTTGCGTTGCCATGTTGCAAATCTGGAGTGCAGAAAATTTTTTCCCGCACTAGAGCGGAAAAGTGATTCTTTGCGTTCTGTAATCAGTGCAGCAATGGCCACTTTTCAACGTAACTGTAGGAAAACTATATAATTTCCTGTAGTGATCCGTGGCCTAGTGGATAGAGTGCTCGCGTAGCAGTCCATAGATCCCGGGTTCAAACCCGATCACTACTAAAAGTTTTTGACCAGATCACTCCTGTGTTATCGTAGGCAGTCGTAAGGCCCATTGACGGCTTAAATTAAACACCGTGTCCCACGAAGAGGTTCACACGTTTGATTTTATATTACGTGCCCATTCATGCTCCGAACTTTTCAAATTTTACACAGTTTACAAAGTAGGTTCTAAAAATATTCTGGGAGAATTTCAACTCCCTAACCTTCGTGAAAACAAAATGGTGGCATATTGTGAAACGATACTTTAAGAACATTAAAACGGTGTTTTCGGTTTCATTAGATATGTTTATTGTTGCGCTTCAGGTCATTAAATGCAAATTTAAAATTTATAACCTGAATACTTTTCATGATTATGAAATCTACAACTTATCCAATTTCATTCTTAAACATAATATTGATCTAGTGACTAACCCGATATGGTTGTTTTAATCAAATACAGATGGGTGAAAAGATAGGCCGATTACTACGGTAGCGAAAGCACAGGCAATGACCTCTTCATAAGATGGTGAATATTTCAAAGTTAGGGTTATGTTAGGGTGGCATGCATGAATAGAAGTCAGCTTTTCTAACACTTTACCCCTTCTTCATATTTCCCATCCCCCTCCACTTGAAGCCTTTTACGGTGTGTTCCCTCCTCATTCAGATGGATGAAAACGTAGAGAGAAATGAATAGTTCATGTCTCCCTTATTATTCAAGGGCGCAGTTCAAGGCCCTTTGATACTGTTGCCCTTGGCAGGGCTGTTGACTGCTACCTTTACCTGGCTTCCTCTCTCGTTATCTTCATCTCTCTTCCGAATCGATTTCTGTTTCTCCCCGAAAACACACTCAAAATAAACCACTCTACATGGAACGTGGATGTCATTCCAATATTATGGCTAATGATCTCTGCATTACATTGATCCACATTAAGCTCAATCATCCATATCTATTTCAATTATCCCTATTCGTGCCTAGTCATCACCAGTCAGTACTCCAAATCGTACTACTAATCCCAATCGTGATAATAGACCCTATTATTTTTGATAATAGACTATTCAGAATAGACAGATTTAGAATATCACATGCAAAAAGCTATATTTCCTGTAGTGATCCGTGGCCTAGTGGATAGAGTGCTCGCGTAGCAGTCCATAGATCCCGGGTTCAAACCCGATCACTACTAAAAGTTTTTGACCAGATCACTCATGTGTTATCGTAGGCAGTCGTAAGGCCCATTGACGGCTTAAATTAAACACCGTGTCCCACGAAGAGGTTCACACGTTTGATTTTATATTACGTGCCCATTCATGCTCCGAACTTTTTCAAATTTTACACAGTTTACAAAGTAGGTTCTAAAAATATTCTGGGAGAATTTCAACTCCCTAACCTTCGTGAAAACAAAATGGTGGCATATTGTGAAACGATACTTTAAGAACATTAAAACGGTGTTTTCGGTTTCATTAGATATGTTTATTGTTGCGCTTCAGGTCATTAAATGAAAAACTAGAACATAGCCTAATGAAAAACCTAGCCAAAGTGCAAAATTATTCTAATTTGAATCCATCCACAGCAACACACTAATAACAGCGGTTGAAAAATGATTTGTAAGCTCTTACAAAGAAACTCCGCGGTATCCTGAGAAGTTCCTCTTCCATTGATCGTTTTAGTTTCTCATCATTACTGAAGCTATGGGTATTTTTCCCTCAAAATTAATCACAAACAGTTTAATTTGGTGATCGGGGTGGCCAATCAAAAAAATCACTTCCACGACCAATCCAACGGCTATAAAGTTTGTCATTTGGTAATATTGCTTTCATGATTTGGGAATGAGGTGTAGCACCATTTTGTTGGAAGGTTGCTTGATTCATTTCTGGTACCATCAAATGAGTCAAGACCACCGCAGCGAAGTAAACAAATCAGATGATAATTTATGAAAGTAGTTTTCATAGGGAGCGAATTGGTAAAATTTTCAATATTCCGTCATTTTGTTTCTATGAAGGTTAGGGAGCTGAAATTTTCCCAGAATATTTTCAGAACCTACTTTGTAAAATTTAGAAAAGTCCCGTACATGAATGGGCACGTAATATAAAATTAAACGTATAAACCTCTTCGTAGGACACTCTATATATTCAGGCGAGGTGGGACCTTCCCGAAAGGGACTCCCCACCAGCAAAAGCCATACGATTTTACTTTTTAGTTAGCTATATTTTCTGCATAATTTAAGATTAAATTTTATTCACATCGGTTGAATCAATATTCTCATCAAGATAATCTTACTTAATAATTAATGATTTATTGAGAAAAAAATATACAAACTATACATTGCTGAATGTGTAAATTTTGACTTTTCCCATAAATAAGAAGAGGAATAAATTTGGCTTGAACCCTGTTACAATTTCCCTCAAGAATTAATGTACTCGATCGCTGATTGGAAATTGTCAATAACTTCGCATCATCAATAATAGATCTAAAATTTCTACTGCTCTTCAACAATTCAGGCTCGTATTAACAAGTGGTATTTGTAAGAGTGAACTAAATTGGGATCACCTTCTACCTCATCCTTGATAACTTCATGTTCTTTATTGTAGATGATCTGAAGTGGATGAGATCACTTGAGCATGAGAATGTTAAATCAGGAACTCCACTGTATGGTGGTTGTAGAATGTATAATCATTTGAAGGAGCATAAACTGGAGTGTCTTTCATTATTCATCAAGGAATCGATGAAATCTCTTGTTGGTTCTGCAGAATACAATAGATTTAACTAGATCATCTAACTGTCTTCGAAAAAGAGTGATTCCTATTTCTCATCTCCATTGAACAAATGATCATGGATTTAGAAAATTGTATCATAAAACCCCACAATACATTGAAGGGGCTTCAAACGTACAAAAACTTTGCTATCTCGGAAGTATCATCTAAATGTTGGAACAAATTGTCTTCAATCCATCAAAATTGACTGGTTTAAGGCTAAACCAACCAAATAATGCTCCTCTATTCAGATACCATTATTTCGCACAGATCTTCCTCGATAATAGAGGCCGGGTCAAATAGGGCACCTGATAACAACGCACCGAGATTTGTAGCTTAAAATGATGACATTGACAGATTAATGCATGAGGATATTGGATGACCCTCGTAAATCCACACCAGTGGCTTGATGGCTGTTATTAATGCTGACTGTACAGCGCGGCCGATAATAACCGGATCAACTTTAACGATGTCTTTTATGAGCCAATATGATCTTCAACTGGAGACTGATGGAGTTCCACTCCTCCTAGTCATAGTCTAGCCCTAGGAGTAGAGACAACCAAACATGGGATGATGTTAGTTGCGCCGCCGGAGGGAAAATGTCGTATATTTCTGGCACATTCCAACAAAATGTATTCGCAAATTCAACAGAATATATGTGTGTTTGTGTGGAAAATAGTATTTGGCGTTCCAACAAATTATATTCAACGCCAGGCAGGCTCGAACGCAGCAAGAGAGCTGGTGAGCTGGCTCCATGTTAATTTCCCAGTTGTATGACAGGCCGTGGCGCGTATTTTGAATCACAATTAATGACCGTAATTTATCTTCTCTCCAGTTGTCATTTCAGCATTACTTCTGTTACGCTGATGGGATAAGCTCTAATTGGACATATATTTGCTCTATCAGTACCGCTACTGGAACAACTAGAGCAGAATATAGTTTTCAAAATAGATTGAGCAGAAAAAATTACGGATTTTATATGTTTCTTATCTTTGGTAATGATATAGTACATAAATGTCAAAATCTACATGAATTTCATGGTGTTCCAATGAAACAGATAACTTTCAGTACAAAGGTTGGTGATGAATTGTGATGAATCAGCTATTCATTTCTATGTTTTTATCATATATATTTTTTCATTTATCTGGAACTTCATTTAATGTTTCAATGAGACTTCAACACAGAGTCAGTAATAATATAGTTTATAAGTTAATCCAATTCAACATAAATTTTGGGGTTTTTCAATAAATTATACAGACAACTTCAACACATATATTCATGAATTATTAATGAATTTCTACGTTTCTTATATATTTATTTATTTATTTTTCATCCAAATCTTTATGAAATGTTCTAATGAGACCTAGCACTTCACTTTAATCCAAGGGGAAACTGACTCATCTTTCACAGTTAACAAACATCGTTCTCCTTAACTCAAACCAATTTGTTAATTTGTGTCAACTACCTGGAACAAATCCTAATTTCCAAGACATTTGATCATTAGTAGCAAGTAAGTTTGCAAGTTGAGAGCACTTAGGAAAAGTTGCATAATTGATGAAGCTCATCCAATGTGTAGGCGACTTGCATTAGGCAACGCGTCAGGCCTGAATCATCGTTCAAAATACACAACTTACTTTCGAGAAGTCTGCTTAGCGAAACTTATGAGAGATTGTTTGATTGGAGACGGGAGTGAATGCTGACAACAAAACATACATTTAAGATGAAATATGGGACGTCTCTTAAGGATACACTCTTAGTTCACATAGTTCAATCGAATCTTTGACAAGAACTGGTACCTTGTTTACCAGACAGCAAAGTTCTCAGAGTTTTGGAAATTTAGTGCAGCAGAATTTGTAGAAAGAGCTGGAAGTCTCAAATGCTAGATCACACTATGTTCTAGACTAGAGAGTACCCTTCTAGAGAGTGATAGAATTAGAGAGCAATAGCTCGTTGCAATTATTGATTGAAAGAGCTGGAAGTTCCAAATGTAAATGCAAATTCAGATAATAATTTTATTGTAATTTATTCTATTGAGCAACTGTTACCTCTATATTATGAAATGCATATAGAATAAATGTAAACTGGCAGCTCTACTAGTATAATAGTATTATATTGCTGCTAGTATAATTCTGAAACTATGATTGTATTCAATTGTTGAATTACTCAAAGGCAGAATAAATTTCATTTCCATGTCTTCATTTTCCATGTTCCGGATCACACTATGTTCTAGTGCACACTTGAGTTGCAATTGATTATATAATGCTTAATCATGGGAAGATGAACCGCGATGAGTTTTTCATCAGGATTGGATAATACTATATAGTATTATATGATGATGAGAGCATTAATATGATTTGAGATCTTTGACCATGTTACATGATGATTGGGTGAGATGCATTATGAAAGATAGTTTGAGTTAGTATGAAACCTTTGATGATAAATACAGGTATGAAAAGATCTGAGTTTTATCAATGTCAAATTACAGAAAAAGTTATCTTGTTGTGGGGGAGAATTGTGGAGAAAACATCAAGCAGAGAAGTTAAAAAATAAAAAAAGAGTTGAAATAGTTATGTAAAAGACATAAAATTGCTATAAGTACAAAAAACAGTTCAAATTCTAATCCTTTCTACTATATTTTTTTAGTATGTATAGTAACAAATACGATTACAAAAATTTGAACCCCTGAATGAGGTAAATCAGTATATCATACCAGTATGCAAAAACCACCTCTCTATCAATACTTGAAGTTGTCTAAAAGTTTGAAATAGCCAGTTGCAAAAACTCACTCAAGACGATATTTTCTACGAAGAATCCATCAAAAACCATACAAGGAACTCTTACAAAATTATTATAAAGTTCTATTATATTAATATTTGGAAAAAACTAGACTGGAAAGTTTTCTGGAAGTGGAAGAATTTTGCTCATGGAGGTCTATTTTTCCACACACAGGCTTTTAGTATTCATAGTAGCATTTTTCCTGACTGGAGGCAATTAATTATCTAAGAATCTCGAACAGGGAGACACGAAAAATTTGTCACAACTCATGGATGAACATAAACGATTGCCGTGAATTCACAGCAGTCACGCACTATGACAACAATTTTCTACTAGAACACGTGAGGCATGCGTGACTTACGTTATAAACCAAATTCACCAAGCCACAAATATACAGTACCAAAAATTCAGTTACACAGATATACTTACAACATTGTTGAGGATTGAGGACATGACTTTGGTTTGGTTACATACGAATGTAGTTTGGCTTGGAAAATTCTAGTCTGAAATCTCATGGAATCTCGGCATGGGACGAGAAATCATAAAGAGATCACGTAGGCTTAATAGAAAATTTATAAGTTGAAAATAAATTGAGGGTTTCTTTGTTTTCATTTCTGATCTGAGCAGGCGAGTGCTGAATATATTTTATCGTGTCGTCCTTCCACTATTCTTCTGAGTTCAGCATGGATTCACACCGGATTAACCCCCCCCCCTTCCACTAAAAAACCCTCGCCAACCCCCACCCAACAACCAACTGTTTGATGGTCGACGCGCCACTCCGCTTCTCTGAGAAGTTTTAATATTCTATTTGAAGAAATTGTGCCGAGAATTTCTAGTACTGTATGGGAAGAGCGGTTTGTGTGTACAGTGCTCGAGTGATATTGATTTTGAAAGTTGTGTTTGTGGATGTAGAAAACAATGATTGTTTGCAGAGTCTATCGTAAAAATAATCAATGTGGAGAAAGGAATCAGCCACCAACTGTACTATTAACAAGTTGAAAATTTCCGAATAATAGTAATAATTTTATAATATATCCATTTATTCTTCCAATTGATACATTACACATAGTCAGAAATATAATAGATATGTTAAGAAATAGTCTGAATTTAAACAACTGGAGAGAGATTAGTGGATTCTATCTTTACATTCTGTGTAGGATGCAGCTTTCATCCCAATAACAGGAAATGGCGTTTTAAAATTCCAGCATTATTATGAATTATGTTATTCAAGTGATGACAACGCTCATTTTACATTAACTTTCGTCGTATCTGGGAACTACTTCATCCAGATTCTTGCTTCTAGCATAGGAATGATGATTACTTCAATTTAAGATTTTGCGATATTTTCTGTTGTCATACAATATAATATGCGACATTTATGTCGCATCCTTTCCTCTCATATTTGATGAGAGGAAAGTTTACATGATGTGCAAGGGAGAGTGTCGTCTGCAAGATCATAATTTTCCGAAGCTATGTGATTTTGATTTATCAATCAAATACATTCAAAACAATCATAGCAAATAACATGTTGTAGAGATAAATTTTGAATTACGATTACAATTACCTATGATTTTCCATGATGATTTTTTATTCGCTGTATTATATATTTTTTGAGTAATAAATACGATATATAATATGAAAATATATAAGTTTCCCTGTAGGCTCGTTCCATGATTATAACGTTTTACCTTGAAAGAGCGAGGGAATGAGTCAATGATATTGGGCCAACGAACTTGATCTGTATGAAGGTTACAAGAATATTAGATAAGCATGTGAAATTCATTGATTGAAGCATTCTTTAGTAGTTATCGCCAAAAGCCTTGAGTCTAGAATAAGACTAACAAATTCGCTTGTTAGGGAATATGAGAAAAACAGATCACTAATTCGTCTACAAATAAAACTTGTTCACATTCATACATCAGGCGATTGTAGAATGTTTGAAGAGTAAAGCAAATTAGGTCGGAACTGGACTTTGGAAGGCAGCAACTGTGCGAAGTCACTTCCGCAGAACGTTGATAGAACATTGACAAAAACTTGCAAGAAATGAGAGAAATAAGGAACAGACAAGGTGAAAAACCGCGCCTGGAGATGGAATGAATGGGAAGATGAAGAGGAGATAGGAGATGAAGGAGATGGTGGAGACCTGTAGAGGAGGAGGGTGGTGGAGATGCAGGAGTGAAAGGAGAGGGAGGATTGGATGAGGAGGAAGGAGAAGGAGTTCTGCTTTCTGGCAAGGCAACAGAAATAAGGGGCTCAATCTTATGGTGGCCGTGTGGTGAGCCCCCCGCGAACCCTTCTACCGACAACCCATTCCAACCACCCTAACCTCAGTTTCAGAGCAGAGCAGAGGTAGGAATGGCTCGATCCCTGTGAGAGATTCTTAGCACGCGCCTCGACTCAAATTGCTTTCAATTCTCTAGCTATATGTCTCTCTTGCACATTCTCTTTTTTCAGTCTTTTTCACTGTCCTAAAACTTTTTATTCTCTTCTTCATCTCTGCCATTCGTTCTCTTCTTCCTTTTCTATTCTCTTCTTTCAATTCATCATGTTACAAATTAGGAGGAAGTTATATCTGCCCTCTCTTCTTCTTCTTTTATTCTGTTCTTCTATATGATCTCCTTCTCATTTTTCTTCTGCTTTATTTGGAATTTTCTTTCACTTTTTCACTTATTTTTCTTCCTTTCTGTTTTTCTTCTCTCTTTTTTGCTATTCTTCCTCAATCTAGTTTCAATCCTTTTTCAAATTCTTCTTCTCCTTCCTCTTTTTCTCCTTCTCCTCCTCACCTATTCCACATTCACCCGCACCACCTCTTCCTCCTCTCCCTCATCATATTAATTCTCTTTAATCGTCTTCCCACATTTCTTTCTACTCTTCTTTTCCCTTCACTTTCTCCTTTCAATCCTCCTCCTTATCATCATCCACCTGTTTCTTTTTTCTTCTAATACTTTCTCGATTCCTACTTCAATCACAACAGTAATTCTTTATTCCCCACATTCTCCTATTCTCCTTCTTCTCTTCCTTCTCTTCTTTCTAATCCATCTCCTACTTCTTTCCCTCCTTCATCTCCTCCTCCTCCTCTTCCTCTTTTTTCTAACCCCTCGTGGTTTTTTGTCTGAATTCCTCCCTATCACATCATACATCATAGACACCAATCCGGTGGTCGGTATGTATCTTGCATGAAGTTTCTCCGCTTGCATGAGAAATTTGACAGCTTCAACCTTCTTGATCGTTGGCGGTGGCCTCTTTAAAGGAACACATGATTCTTTTCATTGACTATGGCCGGCCATTTATCCACGAAGCGTTCGGATTAGCAAAAAACATGTTCATTGATTCTCTGAGCGGCAATCTCCGTAAAAACTTGCAGACAATTTGCCAATGTCATCGTTCAATGTGTGAATTGTGTGACCTGGCTCACAATACAAATCCTCAGTCTAAATTGAAAAATATCTCAACGTGAATGTATCTTCATCTTTCAAACATGTAAAATCATTCATCATTTTTGAAATTTCCAGAAATTATCCATTATCCATTGAAATTCTCTTCCAAATATTGTGTTGAATATGTTCGATGTATACTACAGAGTTATCCGAGAATGAAATTCACGAATTTGGAATGCTACTATTGAGAATGATGTTGATTGAAATGAATCTGCCCATGTGGAAGTGAATCACCATGATGCTGGAATCAAACCTCTATCCTGATACCTTTGTATATTCTTGGAATAATCAACTGAGTGTTGAAATTCCTGGTAGTCTATCAACTCAAAGCAACTGAATTCTGTTCTGCTGTTGACTCGCGTATCATGTGATACAACTTTCCATGTAAATCCAGCAATATGTTGAATATTCTGAATAGATTCCAAGAATTCGAATAAGATATTCTTAACAAGCAAAACTCAAAGCTGTTCCTCCACCGAATTTCAATTTATTTACAAGGTCAGAACGTAGGTTTTATAATATTTTTCTTCCAGTTTCACCGTCCAGTTTTCAGTGCAAGCACTTGGAAACATGATTTTTTGAATATTGTGAGAAGTTCAGTTCTAGATAAGATTGGAGGAACATTTATCATAGTATTGATCAATGGATTCCTATTCAAAATACTAATTTAAAATGATTTGAAACTATATCATATTTTTCATCGATATCATAAAATTATTTTACAGTGGAAAGATTACCTCAGTAATTGGAATCGATAAATTGAAAAGTGATTAGTTATTCAAGTGACAGTTATATCTGTCACTTCAGTTATGTAACAGTGATTGGAGTGATTAGTATTCCCGTATTCACAATTCAAATCATGAATTTAAGAATGTAACCTTCTAGTCGTGACCCTGGGTCCCTGGGACCCGACCAATTTTTTTTTAGTTATAATTTTGCTTCCGTTCGCTTTACTGTCTATTGTGACCCATGTAAATTCATGTCAGTAGACACTAAAACTTGATGTAGAGTGTTAGTGCTCTGTGACTTGTTGTTCTCGTGAAATGACGCTTTTGGGTCCCTGGGACCCAAGGGTCACGACTAACGTAATTTTTTTCATTTTTTTTCAAATGCACATTTCTATGGAAAAGTGATTGGATTCAAGCAGTCAACATGTACATTTTGAACAGAGACTTCGAAGAATGTACAAATTGACTTCTAGATCTCTATTTCAATGACATTGGTGATGATAAAAATAAATTCGTAGTTCAAGATAAGAATACTGACCCTGAGTATGATGTGACATGGATGATAGTGACACCAATGAACTTCATGTGATCCCAGGGATACTAAACCTCCCCTAAAAGTGAACTTTATATGACCTTATATATTTTCCATGTTTCTAGTAGTTTTTAGGATTTATAATAATATTCATCACTATAATTTCATGAGTTTTGCAAAGATTGTGCAACATGAACTTGAGGGTAGGGTAAAAACTACCCTAGAGGTGAACTATGACCTTCCAATTTTTTCCCCATATTTCTAGAAGTTTTGTAAGATCCATCATAGTATTCATCACTATAATTTTTTGTTCACTTTATATAGAATAATAATCAAACGTTACTTTTCACTACCCTAAAAATGCAAAGTTTCATAATTTTACTTTTATAATTATGATAAAGATCGATTTCTGCTTCATATAAGTGCTCGTTGCGTTTATCAATAACCCACACATTAGAATCATAAAATGACATTATATCTTGAAATACATTGAGTTATTCAATATGAAAGAAACGGGTCCCTGTGACCCAGAATCATGACTAACGTGGTCAAAAAATAGAAAGTTAAGCGAATTTTATTCTAAGATATACTTATAATATTGATAAAAAGTATTATATAGTTGAAAGTCTTGTTTAATTAGTATCCTCAATAGAAATACAGAGTTCATATAATCAATGCTACTTTAATCTTATCTAGAATTGAAAACTGGACAACATTCATAAACATCATTTGGGCTAGCGATTTTTCCTGTTGTGAGAGAATCAGAAAAGTGAAGAGCATTTACTGCTCACACAACATAATATATGAGGTGAGGCGCCTCTCTGAAGTGGCCTACGATTGACTTTCGACCCCAAACTCAAATAATGACCACCAATTCCACTCCCCTTCTCTCTTTCTTATCACTCTCTCTCCACATCTTTATTTTCCTATCTTTCTCATCCTCCATTTCCCTCACTCCATCGTGTTTTACTGGCCTGATTTTCAATTTCATTTAAGCCTTTGAACCGCGATTGGCGGCGAATCGAATTTCACTGACTAAGCAACTCCCATTAATAGGCCACGGCATGCCGCTGGCTATAGCTGTTTCCCACTCTTTCCCTCTCTCGCACCCTCTCTCTCTATCTTCCTGTTATCTCAATTCCTCTTTACCTCAATGGAAATCTCAAATGTACAAACCGACCGATATCAACTTCCACTGAGGAACGGTTTCATCTTCTTTTTCCTCTAGGTAGCTTCTCTCCACTTTACTTCACTCGTATTACTCTTTCTTTACCTCTTTGCTCAAACTTTTCTTCGTTGGAAGAACTCTGTCTATTTATCACCCTTGAATAATAGTTGCGGGTCAAGAATAAATATGTTCAAGTTGTTTTTTATAGATTGATGATAATTATTCAATCAACGGTCAAGTGACAAAGGAGCGATCATTCATCAAAAAGCAGCCTTCATTGATATTCAAGTATTATTAATCAAACGATCACTCAAAGGCAACTTCCATTCATCAACCGATCAGTCTCATCCGTGATATTCAATTAAAAGACAGTTTATTCAAAAGAAAATTGATTAATTCTTTTTCAAAAATTGTGCTAAAACCTAAGTGATTTGTGAAGGAATACGTAGCTCTTCATCATCAACAAATATAAATTCATCGATATAAAGTCTCTACGGTCGTGGAAGCCTCTTGAAAATATTTGCAGAAGAAAATATTAAACAGTAGAATAATCCATGTGCTCATATATGAAGTCTCAAATCGCAAAATGAATGTGTAGTATTGATTTTCAATAATATAAAATCACTAGTACCCTTTGATATCGGAAGTCACGACCGGCTTTTGTCAATTATGCAATAATCAATTGTCTAAAATATTATTGAATTACGTGGTCTCACTATTATATAGAAATGTGTCGGGATTTCACTATTATTTGAATTTTTAAACATGCAAAAAATAATAGTATCCACTCTGAATGAAACATTATATTTGTTTAATATTAAAACTGGGAATGGGAAACACTTAATGATTAATTTGATGGAAGGAAAAAGTCAATATTTATGTGAAATTGTGATATTTTTAGGATTGAACAAGAACAACATTAAAGTTGTTGCATATCAATGTCATTCATATCCAATCACTTTTGTCTGATAAGAGCGTACACATTTTTGCGAGTCATATTGCATGCATGAGACGGCGTGCAAAATCTGACGTGTATTCCGTGCGAAGGACGCACATCAAATTGATATTGATCCCCCGAGCGAAATTTTACAAGATTAGCAATGCCAAGGGAATATGATGTTGTATCACATCCCGTAGCAACAACGAATTTGCATAATTTGAATATTTTCCCCTTGTTCGGCCGGGAATTCATTACAACAAGTGCATTCTGGCAGAAATACTAGTCATGCATCAAGTATAAAACAGCGGAATGTGGCATGTAAGAAACTAGGTCACTGTAATTTGGAGGGCAAGGTCGCCAGCTTGTTTTCTATCTTGGCTCTATTGATCCCCTTGTAGAACCAATTCATCCTCTATAGATCCCGGGTTCAAACCCCACTGAGAGCCAAAAGTTTTTTAAACAGATCACTCCCGTGTTATCGGATGGGCACGTTAAACTGTCGGTCCCGGCTGAAGTATGACAGTCGTAAGGCCCATTGACGGCTTAAATTATATATTCAGGCGGTGGAACATTCCCGCAAGGAACTCCCCACCAACAAAAGCCATACGAATTTATTTATTTATTTATTTTATTTATCCTCTATAATAGTTCTTACACTGTTAAGATATTAATATAATTTAGCAAGGAACATTATTTATTCAATCTAGAGGGGAAGGTTGTCAGGAAGGACTTCTATTTACTCTCCTAACATGTAGATTTTTCTGCCCTCTTGTTCATATTATGGTCTGATTCATAGGGTGAATCTGAGAATCCATTAACTCATTGGAGGTAAATATCAATTGTTGACAAATATTTTATTTCCTGAGGGTGGTGCCCACATTAGCTCTAGGCTTGTGTGTGGGTAATAAGGCTGATGATAATGAGAGATGAATGGCTCTAAAGTTTTAGGTGGGTTCCGAATCACAGGAAAGTGATTTAAAAATGTATTTCTTTTTCAATTTTTCACTGCTTTTATTCGTTGTAAAGATAAATTCATTTACTTTGTTTGGTGGAATAAGTTGTCTCAAGAAGTTGAGTTTCTGCAAAAACTTAGAAATGGAATCTCCAGAAAAAAATTCAAATCTGAAAAGATTTTACTTTGAATAATATGCTTTTATATCTTATAAACTGACAGTAATGATTATATGTTTGTGAGAGTTAGGAGTAACTAACTAGAAATAATAGATTAGAAAGTATACGAAGCAGAAAAATTAAAAAGGATGGTTATGAAAGATTGGGAAGTGGGATAGATACTCAAGATTGGAAAAACCAGCAAATTTGAAAAACAATGTGAAGCAAAGAAGTTGCATCAGAGAGACACAACGAAAATAGGTGAGTAACTGCCAATTGGTAAAGTATGGGCAAAAGAAAGCGGGAAAATGGAAAGATAGAGAGGAAGATAGGCACTTGGCCTCACTTTTTGCAAGGGCGCTAATTGGATGGGGCTCGCATCGCGAGGGGGTGAGAGGGTGACGGTTTGGGGGATCGGAAGGGAACCCTAGTTGTGAGGAGGGGGATAACAGGCTGTCCATATTTTCACCGTTGGCCTGCGATTTGCATTTATAAACACCTTCACAATCCGATCCCCATTCCGGATACACGTCAGCTATTGATCCAAACCTGAATCCCGGCTACTCTCTCAATCACTCACTCTTTCTCTCCTTCTCTCTCCATACATTGCACCCACTCAGTCCTTTGTTGTTCCACCTTGTCCATTATACATTCTCCTCTTGCCTTCCTCTTCAATCAACTATTCTGCAGCGCTAGTTGAATCCTTCTCTCATGCCTTTTGCAATTCTTTATCCCGCCATTTATATTTTCTTAATGATCTTTCTTCTCTCAAGTAGAATGACTACTGTCCTTATTGCTTGTTCTCTATATATGGTACTCAAATCAAATTATTAAAAAAATGTTTCAATAACATTCCGTTTCTGTTCCGTTCCTGATTCTCTTCTGTCAGAATTACATAAATACTTCTCGAGTCATGCTGTTTCAATTGAGTGATGAAGTGGAGGATGATCTCCGGAGAGAGTTGTGGCATGGAGGCGAAAGGCATGTGACCGTAATGTGTGGAGGGCTCTAGTGCGAGAGGCTAAAGCTCACATCGAGCTGTAATGCCAGAAGAAGAAGAAGAAGAAGAAGAAGCTGTTTCAATTCCTAAAAGAACCAGGTCTATTGTACTTTGATATTTTGTCGTAACACACTGTAATGTATATGAGTAAATAGAGTTAATGAAAAACTTTCAATAAAAAGTTGAACATGCATTTATTCAATGAAGGCTGCTGAAATTTTCCTGACAGATTTGAATTAGTTAAAAACGTGTATTTACAAATTTGTTAGTTGATATTACTTCAACGTAGCTAGGTCGACAGAAATCATCGAAAAGATAATGATGAGGAGTTTATCATAACTGCTCTTTATCTAACAAAATTCTCTTAACTAGTCGGCAGTAACATAAATTATTTCTTACGATAAATATCCTATCCTACTATTCCATTGAACGGTAGTCATCAATATAGATAGATGAATTTTTCTGTCATCAATGATACGTTTTTTATTCATTTTTGAAATTGAATCAAATATCTGTCTTGTGATCGAAGAAGAAAAATGATTCTACAAGATGTATCAAAGGAGGAAATACTGAAGGAATAGATTCAGCTTACTGATTTGGAAATTGGAATAATATAACAAAAAATATTCAGAAGCCTTCCACTTGAGAAGAGTTTCTGCTTTTTAATGAGTTCAAATAGTTTTTTCAATCAAGAGAGCACAAAAAAATTATTCTCTCTTGTTTGCAGCACAGCCACTCTTATAAGTATTTCTTTGAAGCTAAGAACATGACCTTGTTCAATGGTTTTTCTTCATACAGCAGTTTATCTTCATAAATGAGAATACAGCCTCATTGAATAGTTTTTCTTTGTAAAAGTGAATGCAACCGCATTTGTTAGTTTTCCTTTTTAATCAAGAACTCAGTCTCTCTCAATAGTTCCCCTTTATAAATGAGAACATTCCCTGCTAATTGACCTAATTACGTTGGCCCTGTATAGAGATTCCAATGACTTTCACCCGAAAACTAACAGTCGCAACTGAAACCACTCTCACAGAAATTGCTGCCGGCAAAAGTGGGCCACTCCATTGTAAATGAAATGGGTTGTTGGTACCATTCATTACGCCCTCATTATTATAATCGAGGAGCATTGGAAATTGTTTGTGCAACTTTGAATGCATTGCAAAGGGAGACTATTGGAATGCATGCAAAGCGAGTAAATGGAAATGGAGTTTTCAGATGCAGAATATGCATCAAATTAGAGCATACGACTACGTTACGCAGTGTACACGTCAGAGATGTGGTGGGGGTTGATTGCGGTGGGAGGGGAGGAGGGTTGTGAGAGAGGGTAAGAGAGCGAGTATCATGGGGAAAGGGTTGAGAGAGATATGGAAAGGGGTAACTGCACGTATTCAGATCACGGGTGCATGTTGAATCGTTGACAGATGACAATACCAAGAACTGCATATAGCTGGCTGGATGGTTGGTGGGAGTAGGGGGTAGGTTAGCGGTCTGCCCGTAATTGAGAAGCGACGTCGACCAATAGGAGAGCAGCCCGGGTCACAATAATGTGTTGCTATTGGTCGAGCTAGTCAGTCAAGGTTATATCGATCCTATGCACACATTCAGGTCACCTGTACTACCACTATGACGCCTTACTACAGGGTCAGTTGTGTGTACAACGAAACTGAGTGAGTAGGACGGAGTATTAAGAGAGAGGAGAGCGGAGAGAGAGTGAGTTGGAAATTCAAGAAGGGGAACGATTGCAAGGGAGAACTTACAAAAAGTTTTACAGTAAGAGAGAGGAAGAGAGAGCTGAGAGTAATGAGATGTTAGTAAGAGTTGGCTTGAGATGAGAGAGGTTGAGAAAACAAAGATGAATTACGCAGTTATTACAAATAGAAAAGACTTCCAGTATTGAATTAATATAACTACTCATTTGTTTAATCAGCATTTGTAACAATCAGCTAATGAGAAAGTAATTGATTGCACCGAAAATAAATGCCGGGAATTCAATTCACATTGAATTGAACGGGTGAGTTATTAAGAGAGAAATTATTAATTGAAATAGGGGACGAATAATATGTGAGATACAAATTCTCAAATATCTAAAATTCTAAATAATATAAAAAGGGAAATAATTGAAAATGATTAGAAGCGTCATCTCATACTCTTCCTCATTTTCCATTCCATAGCTGTGTGACTTAGGGTGATTGTGGAGATGATAAATAGTAAATAATATGAAAACAGCTGAAAGTAAATAATCTGAATATAAGTAGTGATACTGAATATTAGTGTAATGAAATATACTGAAAAATAGATTCTACTGTTAAATAAGAGAGAGTTAGAGGTCATTTAAAAATGGAATGTAAAATGAAGTGTAAGAGAAGAACTATTTTGAGATAAGATGAGTAAGATTAAGAAATGGAAGATAGGGAAGATGGATAGGATAGTGTGAAGTGACTTAATGAGATTGCGAAAAATGAAAGTACTAGAATAAGAGATAGAAGAATAAAGAGTAAATATATGAAAAAGACTCTGAATAAAAATGTAGGAGATTGTACGGGATAATAGATAGTTCCGAGTTGCAGTAGAATGGAAATGAGACTGATAATAAAATATGAGAACGGTAGGCTAAGGGAAGTGTGAGAAGGAGAGTATAAGAGAGATCCACGGTTAGGGGTGGGTTCTGATAGTTTGTGAGAGATTCGGAGAAAAAGTGAGGAGAGATGAGAGAATGAAAGGGAGCGTCAACGAGTCCATAGTAAAAAGGTTCAAAGAAGTAGTCTCAAGTTTTCAAGTATTGTACAGCTTCTAACACAAACGTACAAGAGAGATGGAGCAAAGGAGTGTCTAAGAGAGACTGAGAAGAAGAAGAGCTTTAGAGAGAGATAGTATTGTTTGTAGAGTAATTCTCGATGTTTTCACTATTTAACCTCGTTTGCGAAGAAAGATATATTCATAGAGGAAAGTTCTTTCCCATGTTTTCTTCTTCGTCTAGCTCCTACTAGGACTCTTTAGTCTACTACAAGGCAAATAATAATGCAGTTGAAAGTTGTGTACTCTTTGACTGACCTAGCTCAAGCTTTTATACTTCTCAGAGACCTCTTTCATCTTTCATCATACCCCATTTACATCTTTATACAAAATCATTCAAGCAGTATGCTTTCAAATTAGCTCTTTGTGATTAAATAATGTGTTCTAGTTGCGTTTGGTTTTGTCAATAGTCAGTTAAACTTACATTGAAAAAATTTATTTGTTGAAACGTAAATGTTCTCTACTCATTCTTTGATCAATCAGTTATCTCTGATGTAGAATTTATACACTGATAAATGGAACAAAGATCTGGATTGTTTCATGATTTCTTCATATTCCAACAGTTCAATTAAACAAGGCTAATTCCAAATTACGAAACATAATCCAACAATAATATTGTAGATTTTAATCCTGAAGTTAATTTTATTGTTTTCTATGTTCTCCACTTCTTAGTTCGTTCCTGCATCAGCTGTATTTTCTTTGCATCAGCACTTTGTCAATGAGATTGCAGAGAAACTATAATCTTAACAAATCTTATAGCTAGAGTAGAAGAATGCCTTACTTTTCCAATCCAACTTACATCCTTGGTCAACAAATCACCATAATGAGTTACACAAGATTGAGTGATTCATTTAATTATTTACATCAATCAATGTTGTAGAAAAGTTTCACAAAATGGATAACGCACATGAACACATGATACTCACGTTCTTGATAGTCTTGAGGGCATCATTCAAATATGAATATTGATTTTTTGGAAATGGATATAGATAATAATTAGAAATTAGAATCAATTTTATCGATTATCCACAAGTGCTGTAGGAAAATCGAACGCATAAATTTCTAGAACTGTAATAAAATGTAATCATTTTCATTGATATTCATAAAATTAGTTGAATAAGCAGACATAATCCCGAAATTCAAAGTGACTTCATGAATATGTATATAAAAATCAATAAATAAGACTGATTCAAAGACTCAACATTTGCTTGTATTTGTATAGGGTTTCTCTGAACCCTGAACATATTTTACAACTTTTCACATTGATAACTAATTTGCATGCTCTGAAGATAATCCCAAGTTATTCTGTTGATATAACTTCAGGTGGCAAATAACTCCCTAGTTTGAATTTCAATGGCAATGCAATAAACAATTAATATTTCACCAAATTAGTATTACGGAACGTTTCAAGTCTAGAGCTCGCCTGACCAAGTTTTCCCTTTTGACAACTTTGCAGACAAAGGCCTATTGAAATTGTAGACTACAGCATACACTTGAACATTCAAACGGTTCTCTGTATCAAACCGAACAAGTTCAGTTATGTTGGAATGTTGTAATTTACAAACGAAATTTCAGCCGAATGAGCCTAAATTCGCAAGGTAATTAATTCCAGTCAAGTGGTGTATGCTACGAGGTCTGATAATATTCGAAACTTTGACATGACGAAAGTTCTGTGGAGTGGCATTTACATTTCGCAAGTTTTCTTCAAGTTGCAGGATATTGTGTGGCTTTGATAAAATGGATTTCAAATTATCCGATAAGGAAAAACATTAATTTTTGTGTTTTCCTCAAATGTTATTCCTGATGGAGCTTGTTAATTAGTTTTTCGTTCTCTTTTCCTTCAAGGATTGACAGCAGCAGTGGTGCGTACTTCTACTCTGGGCTTAATCTGCTAAAGCCGAATCTCCTGTTGAAGCTAAAATCTTGTTACCAGCTCAGATCTCTCATCAACTTAAACTGATTTAACAGTAATCTCAATTTGAATCGAATCCATTTTCCCAATCCTATTTCGAAGCCAGTCAAATCTCTGCAAGTCACAACTATATTCAGTTTCAGACGTAAATTCATCTCGGGCTTGATTTCTCAATTTCACAATCCCCTCCACCTCCACATCTACACCATCTACAAGTTATTCAATCTCTCTCACCCTCTCTATCCCTATCCCTCTCTCTAAACACCGCCGATTTATGAAGTTACATTACAATTTTATCTACAAGTTATTCACTCCCTCGCACCATCTCTCTCCCTCTCCCTCTCTCTCTAAACAGCGCCGATTTATGAAGTTACATTACAATTTTATATTATCGTTATTCTAATTGCATTTAATCTTTATTCTCATTGATTTATTATCTATACTTTGTAAAATGCGTTGAATAATTAGCATTAACGTCATTTAATGTAAATTAGTGTATAAGTAAATTAGTGCCAGTAAATATTGTAACATACATAAATAAAGAAATTCAATTAATCTCTCTCACTCTCTCTCTCTCTCTCTCTCTCTCTCTCTCTCTCTCTCTCTCTCTCTCTCTCTCGTATTACTCGTATACAAACGTATACGTATATAAACGTATCTCTCTCTCTCGTATACAAATTACTTTTTCATATCATATACAGTTCAATAATTATTTTCTTAGTCTATATTATGTAAATTCATCTATAATTTTGCTGTATTGTAAGCTATTGTATATAAGTGTATAAGCCAGTATATTGTAATCTACATAAATAAAGTACTCAATCAATCAATCAATCAATCGTACTCATTACTTTATTATTCGTTCTCTCTTCCGAAAAAGCTCTTTCTCAATCTTGAACAGTCTGAAAAATATTCATATAACTTAAAGGCCTACTGCCAATTTATTTTTTTGTCAATCTGTTTTCTGTTATGAGTTTCATCTAAGCATTAATATCTTCCTCTGATTTAAGAGAAAATCAAAATGATCTATTGCACCCCAAAAGATAAATACAGGAAATATATTCCACATTCATATTTGCAACAAGCTCCACACTTTTTCAAATCATGAAGAAGAATGGGTAAGTCGAATATGAAATGAATATCAAATATTTAGTTTATTACCTCCGTGATGCTGAGCTGGTTAGATGCTGGAATTATTAGGTACTCATATTCATATTAGGTAGGCTCATATTCTATACAAGAGTATTCGAGTATACAAACTAAATGTACTATAGTTTATATGATTGTATCATTAATCCAATAAAAGTGTGAGAAACGAATGGATTGTATTTCCAATTGGACGTTTCTAAGAAAATAATTGATGTTCGTCTTGTATCACTGCAAGAGGTCCTCAATAATATGATGCCTGACAAGTAATATTCATCCATTCATCTATTTATTATTTCTACAATGAAGCACTGACCAGCAGAGAACAACTGAGGGTACTCCTTGTACTATTTCTCTCCTAAATTTAAGTAACATTATAAGAGTCCGAAATAGGGTTATGATTTCACTTCTGTGAAATTTAGTCCATTTTCACTCAAAAACAACAGAAACTGCGAATTTCAATGCAGGTAGTTGTCAAAATCGATAAAAACAAAAATATTACACTCTAATTACCATTAATTGAATATTTGTGTAGTTTTACAAAATTTAGAGCCAGAAAAACACAAATCACTATAAATATTAGGCGAACAATAATCAGTGAGCAATGCAAGTTATCTATCACTTGATAGATAGATTCTTTTGTAGCCAGTGTAGTTTATTGTTATAATATCATCCATCGTCATTACCATCATTCATTTTAGGTTTTGAAAAATTCTTTATAACTTAGTATTTAATTGCATTGCTATAGTGTATATATCTTTTAAGTTTTTAGTCATTAATTATAACTGGTTATTTCTGCAGCCAATTATTTGCTTTCTTTCGACAAAATGAACATTCATTCATATCATATTTTTAATCTGTATTGTTCTCAAATTAAGTTTAATATAATATTAATTTTCATAACTTAGTTTATCGATTTTAAATTTAGCGAATTACGCCAGGCCCTCACAAACACAGGCTTAAGCCTACATGTGAGTCTCTCACAACCTAAGGGTATATATATAAATGCACTGTAACTGTACTGTATTATTAATTCGTAAATCGTGAGAATAAATTGATTAAATTTGATTTGATACAAGCAGAGAATGGAGTACTACTGCTGTATTCTGTGATACAAGTTATCAAGTGAGTTTCCAATATTTCCTCGTATTTGAAGTTGAAAACTAGCATCAACGTCTCTGTAGGTTCCTTGTGGTGTTCCAGACTTAAAATGATCCTCCAATGGTGGAGAACACGTTTGAAGACTAGAATAAATAATGTTCGAACTGTGTGATGAAGGTCAGGTGTGGCAGGTGGATTTATTATTGTGTAGCTCACCAATAGTGTCTGCTGAGTTGCTAGACAGCGTGTTTGCGTTCAACAGTCTTCAACAAAATGTGCAAAGTTTGAATAGTTGACGTTGCTTGACACGTGACATGTGCGTGATGAGATTGCAGACGTTTTGAACTCAATATTGCAGCGGCCTATAGAATACGAGCGAGACTCTGTCCCCTGTGCGGAAGAATTGGGTCAAGGAAAGAGGAAAGGAAAGAGCTCTGCTCAGTTTCCCAAGCCGAGCAAACTCGACCCACTAAACTTCGCACATCCAAATAGTAAACAACAAACAGTTGCTCTCAGTATTTGCTCTGGAGATAGCGCCGCGCCAATATGCGTTACATTCGCCGTGAATTGTATAGGGAAGGTTCACAGTGTATCTTGAATGAATATTGGAGTTTCAATCACAAAAAGTTCCGCAC
Organism: Nilaparvata lugens; assembly: GCF_014356525.2. Taxonomy (NCBI): domain Eukaryota; kingdom Metazoa; phylum Arthropoda; class Insecta; order Hemiptera; family Delphacidae; genus Nilaparvata; species Nilaparvata lugens. The sequence continues at coordinate 10,284,850 of NC_052513.1, read as the reverse complement.
TTGTAGAGTGCTGTTTGTTCACGAGGAGGATTCGATTCAGCTCATATTTGAAAATTGCTTCTCATGTACCGTATGAAATTACAAAAATCATAGGAATGTTTGTTTTATTGACAGATTGGATTTTGCTGGATTAAATTTGAATTACTATGATAAGAAATACCTATGACAATAAATCACAAATTTTGTTCTGCGACTAAATTTGTACCGAAAGTTGATTTAGAAAGCTGAACTTACTGAATGGAGCTAATAATATGTATTCTGTATAACTTTATTATCATATTGTTGTAAAACATTTCAGTGTTGTGAATGAATTTTCATTTCAATTTCAACTATTATTCATGTATTGCATGATACCACATAAAAGTATCTTCTTCTTCGATGGCGCTACAGCCCAAATCGAGCCCTGGCCTCCTCAATTCTGCGCCTCCATTCGTCACGATCTCTTGCCTTCCTTCTCCAGTTCCTGATGCGAAGGAGTTCTGCTGCATCCTTGGAAATACCATCCGCCCATCTCAGTCTTGGCTTCCCCACCGGTCTCTTGCCTCCTGGCTGTCCCATATATATTTTCCTGGGGGCGCGAGTGTCAGGCACTCGCCCCCAGGAAAATATGCCCTGCCCATCTTAAACGTTTCAGTCTGACATATATGGACAGGGGTGGCTCCTTATAGAGTGCAGCTAATTCGTTGCTATTTCTTATTCGCCAGACACCCTCATCACACACAGGTCCATATATTCTACGCAGCATTTTCCTTTCCCAGCGGTCTAAATTGCCTGCTGCCTTTGATGTTAATGTCCAAACTTCACCATATCAACAAAAGACAACGATAAAATTCGAAACTTGAAACTAACATCCTGCAGAAAATCCGACAACGAACTATTGGTTACCCTCAAAATACCAATAAAGAAGAAAAATTCAACTATTTCATTATTCCACCTGCAATCTATCCCGCTTCATTGGAATGGTCATACCTGCCGTTTGACCTCCCAACATCACCTGATACTTAGAGAAGAAAATAAACTGCAAATCCTGTCAGATGACGAAGAAGACGATTGCCAGTTCAAGCAGAAAGGCCTCTGCTTAATTCCGAGGAAAAAGATGTCGAACTCCGCCACCCAAGCCACTTGTCTCCACCTTCTAACATCAGAAGCAGACGTATCGGAGCTACGAGAAGTCTGCAAATTTGATTGTAAAGCAACTGACAATCAAACCCTAATCACTCGCCTACGAGAAGACACCTTCCTATTCCACAACACCGGCAAAAAGACGACAATTCGCTGTAAAAACTCAACAACTGAGGTCCCAAGCAACAGTCCAGGAACCCTATCACTCCACATCCCTTGCAACTGCGAACTTCAAGACGACAACGGCGACGTACTGATAAGCACTCTTTATCCTTGCGACTCCCGTTCCCATCCTTCTCCAGCTATTAATAACTTAATTCCTCACATGTGGACAAATTTATCTAAATTGAGCATCCCAATTTTTAAACATGAGACTCTGCCTCAGTACTTAAACCTTTCGGAAATCTTAAATGAAAATTGGCACTTGAATTTTTCAAAATTTGAAGAGCACAACTCATTCTCAGAAGACATTTTCCATCATGTTGAAATGCCAAATAACTTTGATTTGTTAGGGGTGAACAATAAACTGATCATTTATATTATTATTGTCTGGCAAACACTGATAACTGTTATATTCTTGTATTTATGTCTTCAAAATTATATTAAGAAGAAAGCAAATCAACTGAGAGTCCCGAAACGTACTCCAATTGTGGACTACCCACAGGAGCTTTAAGAATATATTGTGTTTTAGTAAAGTAGTATGTAATGAAATCATTAAAATAATGGGTTAGGATATAGGAAACTATGCAAATAATAATTACTTATTCACTATTATTGTATCCATTTACTCTTTTATGCTATCGATTCAAATATTTTCCCAGATTAGAAGATAAACTATTTCAATTATTATTATTATTCTTATTTTCAAGGTCCACAATATTATTTTGCTTACTCGAATACTATTCGGACTTGATGTTTAATTTTTGCATTATGATTCAATTTTATTACTTTCGTAGATTTTGTAGGTTTAATTTTATTCATCAATATAATTGAAATTTTTTCCATTCAATTCTTATTCAGATATGGATGTATTGAATTGTTGATTTGAGGTTGATTGATGTGTTAAGTTTGATTTTTAGGAATTAGTTCACTATAATGTAATTTATATCACCTGCATTTAGCTTATGAATTGGCACTCACATAGATTTAAGGTATTCATTGAAAGTTATGTTACATATAAATATCCAATTAGAATAATATTGTGAATAATAATAATAATAATTTTAGCTTGCGGTAATTTTGACTTTAATTTTTGAAATATTATTGAAATGTGTAAAAATTAACTTAGAGAGATGCCGTTTTTTCGATAACTTCGGGCCGAAGTTTAGGGGGACCCGGGGATGTAATAGAACTACATAATTTTATTATTTGTCATGAATTTTCACAATGAATAGATAAATTGTTGACGACGGTGAAAATTCATGACAAGTAAAATTATGAAAAAAATGAGAGGCTCTAGTCAGTCGGTTACGAGGACGGGACCTGGAGCTATCTACTGCAGATAATCGGGCCCGGCTCTACCCTTCTTTTCCGAGACATCATCGACCAAGAGCCAGCCTTAACATCATCGACCAAGAGCCAGCCTTAACATCATCGACCAAGAGCCAGCTTAACATCATCGACCAAGAGCCAGCCTTAACATCATCGACCAAGAGCCAGCCTTAACATCATCGACCAAGAGCCAGCCTTAACATCATCGACCAAGAGCCAGCCTTAACATCATCGACCAAGAGCCAGCCTTAACATCATCGACCAAGAGCCAGCCTTAACATCATCGACCAGAGCCAGCCTTAACATCATCGACCAAGAGCCAGCCTTAACATCATCGACCAAGAGCCAGCCTTAACATCATCGACCAAGAGCCAGCCTTAACATCATCGACCAAGAGCCAGCCTTAACATCATCGACCAAGAGCCAGCCTTAACATCATCGACCAAGAGCCAGCCTTAACATCATCGACCAAGAGCCAGCCTTAACATCATCGACCAAAACGCCTCAAATTCATTGTTTTTGCGGATGATGGAATGAAATAAGGAGTATATCACCTCTATCACTCACATCGACAGGCTCCTCAGCTCATACTCTCCAAGCTATAGATCTATAGCATAAGCTTCTACATTCAGTAACTTGGCCAACTATTAGGTACCACGAAGCTAACCAGAATACGAGTATTTGCGGGCTCCTCCAATTGTATGAAAAGCGACGTGAAGTCAAGCTGAAAACGGATGAAACTTCATTTTTTTCCTTCAGATTACTCTATCCATGTCTTCAACAGAACAAAATTCAACTTATGTTCTAGCATTAAAAATCTGGTGTGGCGCACTCAAACAACTTTCCTTGCCGTTATGAAAATTGATCACCTGACGCTAGTGTTCACGCGCATCTCAAGTCTTCTATTCAAATAGCTGAGCCAGCTGGTGACAGGATAATAACTCTGGAGACACACGAGGTCTGCTATCTCTTCATAAGTTATTGAACGATTTAATAGAATCAACAGTTGCCAAAAGTTTGCAATTGAATAATCACATTTTCTCGAATTTCGAGCTTATTTTCAATTTTAGGTAAAACTATTAATGAAAATTAATTGTAGAGATTCTCATGCTCAATCTTTTCCATCTGAATTTCCTTGTTTAAATTGTACCTGAAGACTGATAATTGTCAATCTAAAATCAAATTTTTCATACATGGGGCGGAGCTCCTGAAATTTTTACAGATATGGGACTTGTGGCATTTGATAGAGCTTATCAATGACTATTTTAGGTATAGATTGAATCAAAATCATTGAAGCCATTTCGAGAAAATTGCGAAAAACCCTGTTTTTGACAACATTTTGCCATTTTAGCCGCCATCTTGAATTGCTTTGATTGAAATTGTTCGTGTCGGATCCTTCTCTATTAAAAGGACCTCAAGTTTCAAATTTCAAGTCATCTCGTTAATTGGGAGATGAGATATCGTGTACACAGACACACATACACTCATACACACACACACATACAGACCAATACCTAAAAATCACTTTTTTGGACTCAGGGGACCTTGAAACGTATAGAAATTTAGAAATTCGGGTACCTTCATTCTTTTCGGAAAGTAATACTTTCCTTACCTATTGTAATAGGGTAAGAAAAGTAAAAATGGTTAACAGTTTAAAATACCATATTAACCTACAAACTGAAGAGTTTCACAATAAAATAATAATAATAATATCGAGTGACCTGGCTGGCTCAGGTCTGGTGTCAGAGTTTTCAGGTCGCAACAGTTTCACAATAATATTGAGAGAAGATGGATTATGAAATATGGGAAAGTGGAGGAATCACTGTACAGTAATACAAGTGTACCTGAGATGATGGTTTAGTAATTTAACAGCAGAATTACAAAATTCTGATTCACCACCTATCAAAAAATAGTGTAATCACTACCAAAACAAGTAGTATGCACTAGAAACGAAGTAGATTATAAGAAACTCAGAAACAAGTAGGAACTTTTCAATCTAGCTAATTATTAATAATAATTTCCCATGATTTCCCTCAATTAGGACTGACTTTATCAAACTCCTAACCACTTTAATTAGATTACATAGGAGCATTATCTCTGACAGAGAAGTTCCACGACAAAGTTACAGAGAAGAAGCCAAGAAGACCGTCTTAATTGAAGAAATCAAAGCAAATTGTACTTGAGGAAGGAGCTGAACAGACTCCTTTGAGAACTTTTCAAAGGCAATATCAATAAGCGTTATGGATTGTTCGGACTTTGTGGAGTTGAACAAAAAACGAATGGACTTCAATAAAAAGAGATGTTCGGACGAGATTCCCAAGAAAGCAGAGGGATAATCAAAATCAGAGTTTCTGCACCAGACCAGTGCTGACAACTTGCAATTGTCCCTGACCAACCTTCCCTCCTCCACCACAATCTTTCCCTTCCCATGATTCTCACCCTTCATCATCCCTCTCCGGCACTCAACAAGCCAGTAATATACTTTCAAAGTGTTCCGCCCTGCCACAATCCTGTAAAACGTGACCTAGTTAACAACACGACGCTGGCCAACATTTTGCGCCAGATTTAGTGAATGATCGTCGGGATGTTCTCCGGATTGATAATAATCTGGAGAAAATGTTCTGAAAAATAGAGTGCCGTGTAGTGCAATTCCTATTGAACGTAGCATCTCGGATGTCTTGTTGCTGATTTTAAAGTTTACTTAGTTTCGTTTCCTAAAACTACTCTCCAACTTGAATTTTGACCTAGTTCCAACTAGAACTGATGGTGGCAGAGATGAGTAGGTTAATGGAGTTCGTGATTTCCATTCCTAGGTTCTATTCCTAGAATTAACTATAACCAAAATAGACCATCTTTTGAATAAATATCTATCAGTTTGTATTGGATAACTTGCTAAGTTTTTTGTGTCCATTTTTCTATTCTTCAAGTGAGATGCTAGATGCTATATTGTGCTGGAATCGAACTATTAATTTCAATTTTCTATTTCTATTCTGTATCATTTCAACTACCATTTCTCAAACTATATATTTTCCTCCAGTTCAAGCTCCTTCGATTTTCAAATTATATTTATATTTAACTTGAAAATTCAACAATCACACACATAACATAATCGAATTTATTTGAATAAAAACCGCTCCACTATAAAATAATAATACTGAAACAGAAATAGTTGATATGAATAGGAACCAGTCGGCTATTCCCATGCTGAAAACAACAAAGCCATTCACAGGTAAAATGTCCATGTGTGGTTGAAATTCAGGAAACAGCACATAATGAACGACTTTTTGTTTACGGTTTGTGGATTTTTCTAATTTCTTTGCACGGCACGCAACAGTTGACATCGCAACGATGTCATTTCCCGTCGGCAACACGGAAAACGCGAGCTCTGCTCCTATCAAGGTTACTCGGTTCCGTGACCGAACATTGATTAAACCAGCTATTAAAAGTTTTACAAATTCATCCAATGTGTAAGTACAGAATGTGTCCATGTTGAGCAAAACTGGCAATGTTTTCCATAGCTCATCTACATCAAAGATTGTCTATTCTTGATTAAGTGTTTCCCACAAAAAATAGCTAACTCTATTGTCATCAGAATTATTATGGATATGAGTTAATCCATAATTATGAGTATAGTATCCTCTTAGTCTTCGGAACGTGAGAAACAGGTGATTTGAAGTAATATTTATATCATAAAGATTTCTCAATTTCTTCATTTTTATCGTAAGTGTTCATGTACTCAAAGATGTGTGTGTAGCAAAGAATCTATTGCCATAATGAATCGCAATTTGAAATTTATCATTTTAAATATTATCGATTTCCTATTATTTCATATCTTATAGCTTGCTGGCTTCATCATGTGATCATCTTTCAAATAACATTGATAATCAGCTAGTGAGACAAGCTTGATACTTTCTACCTATAAGTTTTCTTATGAGCTTATCATGAGAAATACATCATTAAAATGTCGATTTCTGTTCACAGGTGAGTGTTCCTGCTATGAAATCCCAAAATTATCATGAGTGAAAACGTAAGTAACACTGTACTTGACTTTTGAGAAATTTCATCAGTTGGAATTCCTTGGATTACAAGATAATAATTCTGTAGAAACGGAATTTCTTACTAGTCAGAAGTTTTAGTCCAGGTTTAGTACAGCATGTTCAATGCAGCATGGTACGATAGACCCTTTAAGTATCATGACAATTAAGTAAAGTTCATTGGAGATTCCCTCAATGGATGATCATGGATATGATTAACTAGAAGGTCACATTACAATATATTTCTCCCACTGATAACATTAGCTCAAAAGACTACATGTTTTCCATGCGCACTTATCAGATACACTTTTCTATCCACTTTAGATGAGTTATGTTATGAGAATGAACATCGCAGCACTCTTGTTCACTCGTAAATCATCCTTTTGGTTGCTAAGTAATAAACTTGAATTACTACCAGCTCTTTACTTTTCGAGTAGAATTCCTCAAAGGACCGAGAATTATTCAGATGCTAAGTAGCCTCCGATGTTTTATTGGAATAAATTCTCGTTAGTCGAGAAAATTTCTCTCTCCATTCAGATTTATCCAGCTGAGAGAGAATCAGAAATAATTTCGGAGGGTCCTGTTGAGCTTTCACACTAACAGGGAAATGTGTGAAAATGCGAGGCAACTCTGCTGCAAAGTCGACTCCAAAACCGATATTGCGATATTTATTGTTTTATTTCATCCTGAGTATTATGAGAGTGGGATGAAGGGAAATGTATATTTGCATTGGAAAGAAGAATTTCACAGTGAGCGAGCAAAGCAGGAAGGAACGATGGTATGAACTGATGAACTTTGTTTATGAACCTGTTACTGAACCTCTACTACAGAAGTAATAATACAAGTTAGAACCAACTTTTACATGTAATAGAATTTTTCTCTGAGAAAAATTCTATTACACAGAGAGTGACCGACCATAGCAAGCAAAAAGGGACGAAATGTGATAAAAAAATGAAACTGTTACAGTACTAAACCGCGTAATAAATTTTATCTGATATATTTGAAACTAAGTGTTCATGGTCTTATTCAAAAGATGGATATTCAAAATGAACCTTTCAATTTTAAGAGAACAATCACATTAAACACTCGACCAAAAATGTGTGTGGTAATCCAATTTGTATAGATGGGCAGAGTGTTTCACACTTCATTCATGGATGAATGACACGGATGAATCAGTTCATTTATTGGATAATCTGCAGCTGCGGTAGGATTGGATTGGAGTGTGCGGTGGGACAAATGGAATGCATAACGAACAGCTTTCGCAGTTAACCGATTAAATTCGGCTCAGCTTGAGCCAGCATCCTATTAATGCATGAACGAAGATTAACAAACGCCACCTGGAGCCAACTAGATAATTGCTCTGCAATTTATTCAACTGTATTAATATTATCGTCACTTATCTGATGGAACAATGCTGTGGAACCCGCTGCCTGTTTAATTTACTACTTATACGTGGGTGTGTGTTGAAAATGCTGAATGTCGACTCCACTCTCATCAAGTGAAATATTGGGTTCAATTTGCCAAAACATCATTAGTGGATTACACTCTTCGTGGACATTATTAACATCTAATTAGGACTTACACCTTAGGGAATGTAGAACATGATGATTACAGACATTTATCCTTATTATTATCTGAAGGTTAGGAAAAACATGACCAATTTTAGGCATTCATTCCATAATTCTAAATAAATAAGCGGATTATATACCAGGTTTTCTTCTTTTTTGGACCCATAACTTTATCTAAGTTTTATCGACAATACATAGATGAATAAATTAATTCTGTGACAAAAACAAATCTCTCTTATCCTGATCCAGGTTACTCCAAGGATACTCCACACTATATGACTTCATCTAAATGAATGGGAATGTCGCCAGAGAATAATATAAATCTTATTCTATTCCATATCAATTAATTATTGATATTCGATGCAATCTTACAAAGCAATAATAACCTTCTTTCACGAATGTATTTTATAGAAATTTATTTTATGTATTTTATAGAAATACATCACATCAATAATCATTATTCTACTATTGGAAAAATGTAGTCAATAATAGGTTGAACAAGAAGATTTTCTCAAATTATTTATCTTATTTCTATTTATTTATTTATCACATTGTGTACAAATACTTAACATGAGGAAAGGCACGCTCAAAACTGTCCCATTTCCAATTTATACTATACTGTCCAAATCAAAATGTTGGTTAGGTCACTTTCACTTTTCAAAATACAATTCAATTTAAAATATGAAATTAAAATGGAATGCAATAACATATTTGCTCATTATAATAAGAATGAATGATAATTGTTCAGACAAGATTTGTGGGGTAATTTCTACATAAATTAATTATACTTGAAAATCGTGAATGATAAATTGAGAGAGATGATTATGAGGAGATTACGAGGACATAGCAGCTGCTATACTGGAGCTGTTACATGCAGCCAAATCCACACTTAATTTCTAGGTTATACTCTTGAGATCCTATTGCAGATGATTGCAATTTGTTTTCCAGGTTACAATCGCTGGGAAAAAACGTGTTATAAGGATGTTGAAGGAGGCTGCTACTTTTTGGTACTTGGCCCCTTATGCAGCTTTTCTAACAGTCAGTAGAGCTGAGCCTATACTGTGGAACTGTTATGATGGGACATTTGATGAGAGGAGAGCTTATTCCATGTTATGGAGAAACCATTCAGTGAACAAAATAAGGATCTTGGTTGCAGGTTTAAGGAACTGTTTGTTTGTATCAGAGAATCTATGAGATTCTAATATAAAGTACTTCAGTTCATCCTTCATTATTATCCCAACATTATTCTGATTATTGATATCTGATACTTGAAAAACACGAGGAAAAGTAAATGAATGGAAAAACTATGAAGATTTTATCTCTTTTTTGTAATAGCGGTACAATATCATTTACAAAGGTCATCTAGAATATTTAGATTGATGTTCCAGATCCATCAAAGAAAACGAAGATGAGCAAATTGCATACCATGCGCCGCATTACTGAATAGTACTCATACCTGAGCAAAAGGCTTCTTTCTTCACTTCAATCCAGATTAGTGAAACAAACTTATGAGCTTGCAATAAAATGTCGAATGAACATGATATTGAATTCGATCATTCAAGTTATAATCATCATTGAATACAACATACTTTTTTACAGAGGAAATTTACAGGTTTATGTACAGAGGAGATATACTTTACGGCTGCAAATTTTTGAAAAACTTAGACAAAGGAATGTATACCAATGTTTTTAAATTTCAACTTTCAATTCGACATGTTCTTGTCAATTTTAATTGAATCTCGCAACTCTCCAAGTAAAATAAAATCCGGCTGAACACTTGCTGCGAGATCATACATATATCAGTCTACATTTGTAGAATAGAATAGAATAGAATAGAATTTTATTGGTCATAAAATATTCACATGAATACATGGACTTCGTCAATTTTTTAACACTAAAGTAAGTCAAAACAAACACAAAAACACTAAGATCAGTCAGTATCAGAACAATAAAATAACACATGAATCACATAAAACGATTCCAATCTATTCTAAAATAGTCATGTACGGTGTACAAACATTCATCAATTAACACTGCTTTCAATACTTTTTTAAATTGTGTGCATGTGAGTTCCTTCAAGTGGTCAGGTGTGGAGTTATATAATTTGATAGATGTGAAGTGCCAGTTTCTTTGTGATTTAGTGTGACTGTACAACGGAATTCCAAGTTTGTGTCTATTTCTTGTATTTAAACTATGGAAGCTATTAGAATCATACTTATTCAAATTGCGTCGTACATAACATAATATTTTTAAGACATATAACGACGGCAACGTCAGGATACCTAGGTGAATGAAATAAGGTCTACAATGTGCATTATATGGTAGCTTGCATATTATTCTTATTGCTTTCTTTTGAAGAACAAAAATTGATTTGGCGTTTACACTGTTTGCCCAAAGCATTATTCCGTGAGAAAGGAGACTCTGGATGTGTGCATAGTAAATATTCACTAGTACAGACACATCCACAGTTACACAAAGTCTCCGTAACATATACAATCCTTTAGCCATCTTTGTTCAATATTACTTTAGGAGAGCTTTCTATTGAACACAGTGTGCGTTTGAGCAGACCTCAAGTTCCCTCGCAGAAAAAAAAGGAATTTGTAGCTCGGTGAGGAGAGTGGAGTGTTGGCAAATGCATAGTACTATGTGTTGTGGCGGGGGAAGTGGAAGGGGATGAGCGGATGTTGTAAACAGGAAGCTGTTTCCAGAGAAGTGAGTGAGTGAGTGAATATGTGTGTTTGAGTGAGTGGATGAGTGATCCACACTCCTAACGTAATGTAACGTGGGAAGAACAGAGGAAGGATTAAGATTAGTGAAAGCAGGAAGAATGGATAAAGCAGGAACAAGAATATGAATAGAAAAAAATCAATTTAGAAAAATATTAGGAAAAAAACAGTATAATGGAGAGGAATTTCACAAAATGGATGGAGGGGGTAGGAAGGAGGAATGAAGAGAGCAGTAAAACTGAAAAAGTGATAGGAGATTTGAGAAATGGGAGAGCAGAAACAGGAAAAAAGGAGATACAAAATTGAAGAGAGGAAAAGGAGGAAAGGAGGAAAACGAAGAAACATGAGATGAGGGAGGAGAAGGACGATAATCAGACAAAAATAGAGAATTATAAGAGAATGTTGGCAATGATGGAAAAAACGAATATGTAGAGTATGATGAGCAGAAGAAGCAGTATAAGTAAAATGAAGTGAAAGAATAGACAAGGAGAAAAAAATTATCAAATGAGCAAAGAAAAGGAGAATAAGAGAATTAAGTATGGTAAACAGTGGGTGAAACAGAGAAAAAAGAGGAGAACTAAGAAAAATGAGAATGAAAAGTAAAAGCGTTTCATACTGAACAAGAAGAGAAAAAAAACATTGTAGTTGAAGGAAAAAGGGAAAGGGTGATGCAGAGGTGTAGCACCATGAGAATGTAAAAGGGAAGAGAAAGAAAAAGTATTAAGTGGCGAAGGTAGGAGGATACTACCACAGTGCATGTAGGCTAGTAGAAAACTAGAGCTGAGAAGAAAGAATTTGAGCCGGTGATCAAGTCTGAAGCAAAGAATTTAAAGAGAAACTCTATATATCGGCAAGGCTCTTCTCCGTAAAGGGCCTTCGCTGAAGTATCCCTAAGGGAAAGCGTGCTATCTGTTGACAGGCTATGGAAGTCCTTTGGACTGCTGATAGGGTGAGGGAGGGAGGTAGGGAATAAGGGGACACATCCGGGAAGGAATTTGAGATAGGCACTCCACTAACAGCTTTTAAAGGGCCCACTAACGCTTTTGAAAAAGAAATATTATTAGACCTGGCACAACGCTCTTGTTCCTAACATGCATTGGAACGTGAAGTTTTACCAATAGCAAATAGCAAATACAGAGGGCGTTCTAATGGCTGAATGAATCCGTTGTACATTCCATTCAATTACAAATCGATTCAATTAGATTCATGAATAGGTGTACATTCCAGAGACAGTATAAAACTTAGTATCATAGTAGAAAACTTTGTATTATTCGTATAATAGAAGAAAACTTTGTTTTTCTGTTATTAGTTGATTATCTCACATGAATATTATTGCTCATATGTTTACTTGATTATGATGATGAGAGGAAAAGAACTACAGTTTTCATAGAATGATTATAATGATTAGTATAACATAAATCTAAAACTGAATTTTGAAAATGTGTACTGTGAATAATTGGAATATTTGGACGAAAGGCATCCTGGAATATCCTCCAGAATTCCTCATGATTGGCGGTTCATGATAAATGTACATGAATCAAATATCACTTAACATAATAATGAAAAACTGTCCTTTTTACTTTCCTTGCCCTATTACCATAGGTAAGGAAAGTATTGCTTCCCGAAAAAAATTAAGGTACCCCAATTTCTAAATTTCTATACGTTTCAAGGTCCCCTGAGTCCAAAAAATGGTTTTTGGGTATTGGTCTGTGTGTGTGTGTGTGTGTGTGTGTGTGTGTGGTGTGTGTGTGTGTGTATGAGTGTATGTGCGTCTGTGTACACGATATCTCATCTCCCAATTAACGGAATGACTTGAAATTTGGAACGTAAGGCACTTACAATATAAGGATCCGACACGAACAATTTCGATCAAATGCGATTCAAGATGGCGGCTGAAATGGCAAAAATGTTGTCAAAAACAGGGTTTTTCGTGATTTTCTCGAAAACGGCTCCAACGATTTTGATTAAAGTTATACCTAGAATAGTCATCGATAAGCTCTATCAACTGCCACAAGTCCCATATCTGTGAAAATTTCAGAAGCTCCGCCCCATCTATGCAAAGTTTGATTTTAGATTCTCAATTATCAGGCTTCAGATAAAATTTAAACAAAACATTTCGAGTGGAAAAGATTCAGCATGAAAATCTCTACAACTAATGTTCAGTAACATTTTCACCTAAAATTAGAAATAAGCTCGAAATTCGAGAAAATTTGATTATCCGATTGCAAACGGTTGGCAACTGTTGAATCTATTAAATTATTCACTATGATGAGATAGCACACCTCGTGTGTCTTCAGCGTTATTGCTGTGTCACCAGCTGGCTCAAATCTTTGAATAAATAGTAGACTTGAGATACGCGGGAACACTAGCGTAGCGTCAGGTGATCAATTTTCATAACGGCAAGGAAAGTTGTGTGAGTGCGCCACACCAGATTTTTTCGTTTTTCTATGACTACTATAATTTCAAATGGTGTCTGTATACATTTTTAATTAATTATTGGCATATTTATGTATTCATTTATTTCTTCAGATGCATAATTCAGGTGAAAACAACAGGCATTCACACAAAACTGATTCGAACCTTAATTTAGAATAATTCAATTTAATAATTTAAGTTAAGTTAAGTCGATAATTTTAGTCTAGAAGTTATGTTAAAATGATAACTTTATTCATAGTGTAGGCTGAATGAAGCGAATCAGAAACGATGAAGATCAATGAAATAGTTCTCTTTTTTCAACAAAGCTTGTGCTTTGGATTGAGGTACTTCAATGAGAACTAGAGGATTGCAGTTGAAAGTATGAATAATCTCTGGAAATAATCTCTTATTCAAATATTAATACGATATGTACTGCAGTAATTATTCATAACTGGTTCAAAATTAACCTTTATTAGTTGGCGATGTACCAAAATTTATCAAGAACCGAGTAGAACTACCACTTGATAGCTTGATTACACTCGTATTAGTTTTGTGGGTAGAAACTGGTCTTATTTGACTGCATTCGGGAATTCTCTTTTCCAACTTTTGGATCATTTGAGAGCTCTTTCGCAAAACGAATATCAAGGAGGAATAACAGCTTCCAGAGATGCTTTCAGCTTGTTCAGCCTTTATTAAAGACAGTGTTTGGTATTATTTATTGTTACTGCCATTCTCAAGTGCTTCTAGCTGTTTATTATGATTGCGCCAGGCAGACGAGAAGCTCCTAAGTAGGGCGATATAGAGATACAGCAATGGAAAGATATAGACTTGTCTAAAGGGAGTTGTGTGCGAATATTATCAAGACGTCTCTCGACCTCTTTCTAAATTCAGAAATGGCAGACGCGCCTTTTGAACTTGCCGTTATCAAACAACAACGTCTTATTACAGGCAGTTCTGGCAAACTGGCCTTGTTTCTCAGAAACTAGCGTCCGTTCTGAGAATCCCTTACATGTGGAGCATTGTACTCTGAAGATGGATCAGCCTCTCTAACGTAATTACTTCATGCTTTTAATATCGTGAATAATTGAACCCTCGAGATTATTTTCATTACTGCACGTGAGAGGTTTCACATGCCTCAAGGGTTGCATTGTATGCCGCTACTTCCTTGATTGGATAGGCCTGTTAATTGGACAATGTGCATCCTTGTTGTTAGTGGCTTCAAGTTGAATCCTTCAGCCAGGTAATCAAGAATACAATACGCTGAAATTGAATCCTCGAGCTTCTGGATTGTATGATTTTACCGCAGTTCTGCATTATAGTCATAATATAAGTTCGAGAAGGGCATTTGAGAATACTGTACAAACAAATTCACTTTTCGCCCATCAATGACACATTTTGACAGTCAATAACTACTAATGCTTACTTGACAAATTCAGGTATTCACGGACTGTTATCTAGTGTGTGTTCTTTAGTTACTAGTTTGTAAGGTGGCCTGTGCTTAACATATCTCTTAGTTCAATAAATAACAGCAATTCAATTAGAGACCTCCACAACGTTGTTACTGTGTATATACTGTTATTGATTTATCTTGAGATTCTCCTCATAATAAACTTTTGATTAATTCGAAATCGGTACTACATGATTCATTAATAATGTATGATATCTGATCTTGGTTTATCACCATTTCTCATAGTTACCATATTATAATACCATGCATATTGACAATCTTTCAAATTTATGGCACATTTGAGTATCGCGAGAAATTTTTCCTTTAATCTCTTGATTATCTACTTCTAAAGCATATATTCTTGATTTAAGCTTACACTTATAAGATTGATACTGGAATATAATGAGCTATAATGAGAAATGTTGTTATTCTGATTAAAGGACTGATTGAATTTTAACTATGCAAATAGATTCTTAATCTACCGAGGATGGTTGTAGACCTATCCAAGATTTCAGTAGGTAAAGTTTCAAGATTGTCAAGTTTTTAATATAGACTCTCACGGAGCATGCGTTACCGGCTAGTCAATTTATAATATTCAATGATTCTCAGTATTCGAATAAGACTGTAACTAAAATTTTGTGCTCTTTAGAAATTGAATTGAGTTTTCTAACGTTGAAATCCTGAGAGCATATTTTGAAAGCACATCCAGATGAACTCACTTCATTTGAATTATTCGCAGAAAGAGTGAATACAGTGGAATTTCTTAGCCTTGGAAATCTAGTTTCTCAATTTTCTTGGAATTTTTCAGTGTGGAATTCCTCAGTGTGATGCTTTAGCTCTGAATATTTTATCTGGGTGATAAAACTTTGTTTATTTCTTCTGAATCTAGTAACGTCAGCGACCTACCTAGCCTAGCAAGTGAACATAAGTCATGATGCACAATTATCACAGAGTATCCTGTCAGTTCTGTGACAAATTCGTGTCAGCTCCGTGTCGACAGTCAGATCGAGAACGAAACATTCCATGACAGAAAGGCACGCTAAACTATGCTTTCACAAGCTTGTCAGCTCTTGAAAAATGGCACTTGAATATTTTCATGTTCGAATCTAGTGTAAATAAGTCCTTCTATCGTACTATACGCTGTCATAGCTCGATCTCTTTTGATGTGAAACAGGGCAACTGGAAGTTCTTGAATAATACATAACCTTATTGAAGTTGAAAAGTTGCTTGCCTTGAATGGAATGGCAAATGAGTTCATAAAACTACCATTCAACTTCCTCTTCATTAATTGTGCGATGAACCGGGTTCAGTGGGTATCAAACTACTTGCAATGTTCATTGAAAACTGAGTTTTCAATGGAGTTTCAAACTTCCCTGTAATAGATGGCATTGTGAAATCGTATAGCATGCAGTAGCAAGTATTATAAATAATTACTTGTAGGAATACATTGAAAAAAGACACATTCCATAATCAATCGGAAGATTTAGGTTCTTCATGTATTGTGTTGACTAAAGGATTAATTGATTATTTCCTGGGTAGTCGAAGGTTCAAGGGGCACTACCGTCATTGAAGTGAAAAAATCAATTATGAAATACGGTGCACACAGAGCTCATGTGCAAAAAGTAACATGAAACAATTCATGATATTTAAGGGATGGCTACTTCTCAGTTAAATTTGTTCTATTTTACTCTTATACTCCTTATTTATCTTCGCCTTCCTCTTCATCATCTTTTCTTATGATCATCATCTTTTCCACTCGTATTCTGAGTGTGTCAACGAAATTTTCTTCTTCCTCATTCTCACTCTCTCTCCCTCCTTTTTTCTCCTGATCATTCCTTTTTTTCTTCTCCGCTTTTTTCTTCTACTCCTTCTTCTTCTGCTCCTACCTCAGTCAGTTAGTCCGTCAATTATACATTAAAACCTCATTAGAATTAATAAATATAATTTTATATTCCGTGAATCAAACCTCAATTTACGACCTTCCAGAAATAGGTTTGAAAATATAAGAATGGATCTCAATGTTTGCCGGAGGCAATATTTTTACCTAGCTAATAAATTAATCAATAAAATTCCATATTACCTTACGGAGCATATTAATCAAAATTCTGTTACATTGCTAAAAAAACTATTGAATGGATAATTAGGCTACTAGTAAAATCGAGGACATTCTTTTTGAGTGACTCTTATCTTTGTTTCAATAGTATGTTTGCCATGTCTCTTTCTTTCTCTTTTCATCCTTTCCCTCTTTCTTTCACCCTTATTCCACTCATTCATCCTATTCTTCCATTAAATATTATATTATATAATTTCTTATCTCATCTTTTGTAAGTTCTTGGTGACTCATATTGAATTGTATTAGCAACTCTCACCTGCGCACAGGATTTTCCTTGCAGGTGATTGGTTTCTTATATTTTTGCTGAAAATTTTTTTCGTATATTTATTGTTGTTGAAGAACCAATAAAGATTTTTTTATTTGATTTGATTGACTCCAACCTATCTATATATCTTTCAGATTTCTCCTCCTCACACTCAGACTGTTTATCAACCATATCCTTGTCTTCCCTCTCCGTCTTCTCTCGTCCTCCTCCTTCTTCTCCATCCAGATTTGAGATAATTCACCGCCTCCTACTTGTCCTTCTCTTCCCAACTACCCCCTTACTTCTCCACCTCCTCACTAGTAAGTACGAACAAACGCTGCTTCTGAATATGTTCCTTTGCTGATGAGTGGTGTCTAGACGTGAATACGACACAAGCAACTTAGAAGCAAAGAGATACTTCAGCCTACGCTCTACTCTACTCTACTGTGCTCAAAACCAAAGTGCTCCTTTGACAGCATCAAGTTATCTCGATAATTACAATGCATACGACGAATAATGTATTATTATTGATGACGCTGTCGATATGAGATCATGATAAATGTCTGGTAAATCGCTATTATAATATGTGTATGAATTGAAGTGAAGTCGCATTGGAATTATAATGTAACAGCGCTCATCTCGATTTCAAGCTTCCGATATATTGAAAGCTTTAGAAGCAATAATATAATTCAGTATATTTTTGATCAATATAATTTATCATTATTATAACTTATCATTATGCAGGTGACTTTTTGGCGCAGAGATCCTGTCAAGGATGTTCTGCCTTGTCGCAATGCCCTACACTCTTACAACACTCATATTGGCTTGAAGTCCAATACTAGAAATTTTCACATTCACTCACAAATAAGTTTTTCCTTACTATGAAGTTATTAGAAATTATTGGATTTTTCTCAACACAATTTCATATAATAAATAAATGTTGCTGATAATTTTGGAGCCTGAAATTTCACTATATGATTCTACTACTATGACCCATAAATAAGGATAGGTTCAAGCGAAAAAGGAAAAATCATCAACAACATTTCTAGAAAATTCTCCCATACTCTAGAAATAATAAACGCTCTGAATGTAGTCAATCTATTATTTTCTCAACAAGAAAATATTGCATGCGGAAAATGAATTTGATTATCAAGTATTCCTAGAAAAAACCCTAGAACTGTTTTGTACGATAATAGCTTGAACCTATTTTTAGAAGCTTAATACCCAACTGGAGGGTCGTTGTTTTCGTATGAATTGCGTGTTTGCTCTGGTTTGTAGACTTTGGAGCTCGACTTGGGACTTAGAGGCTATATATGAGTTATATGAGAAGTTTCACTGGGTCAAAATCTTCTATTGAATAAATCTGTTGATTGAATCATCCTGAAAAACGGATTCTTCATGTGGTTTCAAAGTTATAGAAAATAGAAAAAACTATTTTATGATGAGTATTACTTGAAGAATAGTGTAATTTGGGAGTAGGCCTAGGCAATTCTATGAAGGATGAAATTCCCAGGCTTGGTTGCACAGGATCCTGATGAATTTTAGCTTTGATTCAATGCCACGAGATCCGATCAGACTAGCCTTTTTTTTGAAAACGTCTTCTCTAATTGGTTCTTCTGTTATTAATTCAAGATTTGAATTCAATAGGATTTTGTGCAACTGGACACCAGTATTATATACCCATAGAATATATTCTAAATATTCTTGTATAAATGAATTAACGATTCATTCAAAACTATCTTCCTGATTTATGATTTGGTTTTGATTAGCAACTGTAATATTCTGGCATAGAACATAAAGATAACATTATGTTATCAAGAATAATTAGAATTCAACAAGTTTGTCAGATAATTTGTTTTGTTTTCATTTGTTTACCCTAAAAGTATTCGTTTGTTCCATTTTTGAAGTACATGAAAAACATTGTTTTGCCATTTCAAACAGCGGCCCAACCCACGTTTCCAATATAATAGCAGCGATCCAATGATAGTATAAGTAGATGAGACGAGTGGGAGATGTGTGTAACATCACTCATGAATCCCAGTCCATGCTACCACAAGTAGTACTCTGTAAATAAATCACACTATAAGCATACATGTTTCGATCCGCCCTTTCCCAGAACGCCCACAATGTTCGCTGCTCTCTGTTGGTGGTACATCGGTACCGGTATCATCATAGCATCAAATTAATTAGCAACACGTAGGTAGCCTTTATCAGCCTCAGGTTATTTTCAATGATAACGTTGTAACATAAGAAAGGATATGAATGTGAGCATAACTTTTTTAACATGATATTTTCCACTATCACATTGTGGGATTGAATTAATGGAATCCCTGAGAAATATCGTGTGTTTCATAAAGAATGACCCAATTTTAAACAGTTTTTTTTTTTTAATGGTGCACACAGACCAATTTTTCATTAAATTACCGTACTCAAAGAAGTATCAAGTTTATGATGATGTATTATTACTATTTCATGTGCCCTACTTTTGAGTCTCGGACGACATCTAGACGGTAGCCAAATTCATCCCAGACTGTTCGGAAGATGTCTTCTCGGACTGTAGCTGGTTTTTAGCTCCTTAATATCAAGTGCTAAGGGAGGAGCATAGACACAATCTTTAACGTATCCCCACAGGGAAAAATAACACGGTTTTATGTCAGGGGACCGTGGAGGCCAGGAATGCATAGCCAAGTCTTGCGGTCCAGTGCGCCCTATCCAACGCTGAAGCAAGTTGGTGTTGAGGAAAGATCTTGTTGAAAAATAAAGTTGTCCGATTCAGCAATTTTTTGAGGAAATAGCCAATTCCATATCATTGCCTGTAAAAATTGCCGTATCATTGACATCTTGCGAAAAGTATGGGATGAATTTGGCTACCATCTAGATATCGTCCAAGCCTCAAAAGGAGGGTACATAGAACACTTATAATAATCATCATAAACTCGATACTTCTGTGGGTAATTTGATGTGAAATAGGTTTGTGCGCAAAATTTTCTAAAATAGATATAACTTTTTAAAATTGGGTCATTCTTTTTGAAACATCCGGTATTTTAGTAAGGGTTGATAAAGTCATCGAGAAAAATTAGGGAAATTCAGTCCTTTTTGCAGCATTTCTCATGTTCTGAAACCTTCCATTATTATTAGTATGTCAACTAGGAAAAAATGTTAAGCTTTTGAAAAATGGAATCAGTTTTATTGAATACATTGGAGAGTGACCTTTCCTGTTCCCAACGAAAACGTAATTCACAACCTAAAATCGTGCCATGCTCTGTAGACTATGTTATGGGGGGTAATAGTTATTGGTGTTAGTTCAAACGTAATAATTGTTCTTAATAATCTCTCGTATTAACATTTCGAGTTTTAAGTTTTTTGTCAACATTTTGCGATCAAAAATATATGTTTCTGAAAGTTCTAAAGAAAAATAACCTTTTTTTTAATAATTTTCAATCGAAATTCTGGAATAAAATTGTTAGGCCTAAGCCTGTTTTTTTATTGCCAATGACTATTGTGGGATTATTATTGCCAATCACATTGTATGATTATCATGTTGTGAATGTTGTAAATGAGTGAATAGAAAGTAATGTTCATTCCCGATTTCAAGTTGTGTGTAAATGGAGGAAGGCATAGAAATTATATTATGAGAAATTGCCTAACATACAGTATCACGGTTATAAGAAGGTTAAAATGTGTGCAATAATGATCCATGAGGCCTTATCGTTGAGCCCTTATTCAATTTCAAGACGGAAATTCCCAACGGTCACAAGTCTATTATTTTTATAATGCCCATCAGTCTCTACAGAGGATATAATACCTCCTCAGTACTGTATCTTTCTTTTTCTATTCGATTCCTCTGCAAGGTTTTTGTTGCCTTCATACTGTTAAAGAATCTTCTCTGTCCAACTCAAATTATTCCTGCTTAAAGAAAATAATAAGTGCTTTTGAGTTGAAGGATTATGAGTTTAATACTATGAAATAGACCTGAATATATTTTTCTGGATGAATAGAATGGACTAAATTATCAATTGGTAAGATGTGAATGATATTTATTCCATTTCATTGATCAATTAAGAATCCCATGGTATTAATTATTATCAGTCTCACCATGCCAGCCATATTGCAAAACTTATTTTAAAAGTTTGGATTCTCATCCTCTTATCCCACAAGGATCACATCCTCTTCTTTTACTACAAAGTTATCAATCTCATATTCATTGAAAAAAACTCTTCTCATAGAAAGTTAAAAGCTGTAAGATGTCATGATCTTAAGACTTGAAACAAGACTGTTCCACCCTTATTTGCTGAATCTCAATATTCCATTTTCACCTGGATTATCACAAGCTCATCAGTCTTATCCATCAAACTCCATTTTTGGCATTTCTCTATGAAATCTGATTCATTGAAGTAGAAAATGTATTCAGGTATTCAACATTAATTACTATTGACTTATCTAGGGAAAAATTTCAATTCTAGTATAATTCTCATCTTGCAGTCATTTGTGAAACCAAAATATTGTGTTGCAAAACACATATATGTGTATCCTTGAAACGATCATTTCTTTTCTTTATAAAATTCACTTAACCATATTTCAAAGAGTAATAGAACTCAGAAATAGAGTAATAGGAGTAATAACTATTAAGAAACTAGAAATAGTCATTTCTATACTAGAAATAGTCATTTCTATACTAGAAATAGTAATAACTATTATCTGGAGAGTTCAAGCAAATTTTGGACAAGAGAAAAGGCAGTTTAATCTGTGTCTATATAACTGATGGAATCGTATTAATGATCTTATTCAACAACCCTCAGTCATCAAGAACTCCACAACTCTGTTATTATTCCAATCAGTTTCTTCAGACAACTGAGGAACAGAATTGACTATTTCAACTTCCCCTAGTTCTCTGTGGGGTCTCGGATTCGACCCAGAAACTACTCAGCACAATGTAAAATGGACGACGACTGTAGTTCTGAGCTGAATTGTAATTCCGGACTGGGAAACGCAAATAGACACCATCTCCGATTCGAGCTGCTGGGATAGAGATTGAGAGAGAAAAACAGAGAAAGTCGTACAAAAAGGAAGGGATTCAGTATGTTTGTTTAGAAAGAGTGACAGGATAAGCGAAAGCTTTCCCAATAGCGGAAGAGTGAATGTGTTCTAAGATGGTAAGGAGGGTACGGGAATGTATCTAGTTGAACCAAGGAATGATAGTGTATGTTTTGGAGTGAGAAAAGAGATAAGTTAGAGTGAGAAGGCTGCTAGTTGTAATGAAAGTTGACTAGAACGAGACGTAAGGAAACTGTTGGGGAAGAGTGTACATCTTGATGAGAGTATTACCAAATATGAGTATATCACTCACACACCATATATTCAACAGACATTTAATTACAATGATGAAATTCGAATTAGTTTAAAACAAGAAGATATTTATACACTTCCAAGTAGAAGTTTTCTCATAATTGAAGGCGAAATCAAAGTGAAAGATAAGAATGATGTTGAAACCAAGGACTTTTCACTTATCAATAATGGAGTTGCATACCTATTTGATGAAATCAGATATGAATTGGGAGGGGTTGAAGTTGATCGCACACGTAATGTAGGATTGACAACAACCATGAAAAACTATCTACGTCAATCAAAACTCAATGAAAAAATTATGGAGAATGCAGGATGGAAGTTGACTGGATGGAAAAGTTTAGATAAATTCTGCTTTTGCATTCCTCTGGATATGTGGTTAGGTGTAATGGAAGACTATAGAAAAGTTCTATTAAATGTTCGTCAGGAAATTGTTCTATTAAGATCATCATCAGACTTAAATTGTATTGAATCAGAGACAGCAAAATCGGTGAAAATTGATATTACAAAACTACAATGGAAAGTACCCTATATACATGCTTCTGACACTGTTCGTCTTGATCTGCTGAGTTTAACACATAGTGATATACCAATTACCATTCCATTCAGATCATGGGAATTGCATGAATTTCCACAATTACCTGAAACTACAATCTTCAATGGACAGTTAAGACAACTTCAAACATATTGAAACCTAGATTCATTATTCTTGGATTTCAAAAGAATAGGAAAAATGTTATAACTGCTAACAGGTCACATTTCGATTTCTGTAATCTGAACAATGTTAATCTCCATTTAAATGCTCAATCATTCCCCTATGAAAATATTGTTGGTAATAAACATTTA
Source organism: Nilaparvata lugens (assembly GCF_014356525.2). Lineage (NCBI taxonomy): Eukaryota > Metazoa > Arthropoda > Insecta > Hemiptera > Delphacidae > Nilaparvata > Nilaparvata lugens. The sequence goes on along the minus strand of NC_052513.1, from coordinate 10,261,501 downwards.
TTGTATCAAATGTTCTCTGAATTCCAAAATGAATACTATCCTTATAACAGCAGTACATCAATTGAGTATAAAACATTTGATGAATATGCACCATTGGTTGTTATAGACTGTAGTAAGCAAAATGAACTATTGAAATCTGGTGCAATAGACATAAAGTTGACATTGGAAACAACAAATAATTTCTCAGAAAAAACCAGTGCCTACTGTTTAATCCTCTATGATAATGAGTTTGAATATACACCACTGAGTGGAACAGTAAAAAGAGTATTATAAATCTTCTATAAAATAACAAAGAACTAGACATTATTCAAATCAAAAGTATTATCTACAAATGTATCAATATTTTACCTTCAGTATCATCCCATTGATTTGTAGAATTGTTCTTGTCTTGATCTCAACCATTTTCTTCAAATTTAATTTTAAAGCATTTTATATTATTATTCAATTTATCAGCTTCTTTCAAAGCAAAATACTGACTGTGATGATATAGTGCTATCCATATGAGCTTAGATTTTTCATTAAAGTTGAATAATGTTCTTGGTCTGGGTAACCAAACCTACATTTTTTTCTGGGTGTACTCACCTACATCTACAATTTTTTTCTGGGTGTACTCACCTAAACCTAAGATTTTTCGCCTATATTTATTACATTTTTTCATACCATTCATTAAAAGAGATTCCAGAGGAAAGTGAGAATTGTTGGATTAAGTTTGGATCAGTCATATACTTCCATTTTTTTCATTATTGAGATTGATGTTTGGTATGAAAGTTGCAGCTAATGGTATACATTGTAAAAAATGGAAAAAATTCTGAATCAAATTTTTGATATCAACATTAATATCTCTATTATTATCTTTATTATACAAATATCGACCAAATTTATCAACACTCATGATCTATTTTATATATTTTTTTTTAATACAACCTGAGGTGAGTTTTCAAGTAGTTCAGGTTAAAGGCAGAGGGTCAAGCCCCCCCAACCCCCCCCCCCTTGTGGGGGGGGGTTTAGTGCTAAGGTTTGCTTAAGGAAGGGTCTCAACATAAAAATGCTTGTTGCTCAGTTTCAGAGTTAGGATCCCTTGACAAATAATGGATTTACTGAAAAAAATTATTCTTAGTTATTCAAGAAATTGGATCTACTTTTTCTGTTCAATCTTGACAAATGGGGTGTCAATGGATTCGTTATTAGATTTACTGGAAAAAGTTATTCTTGTAGATTTTTTGTAAAATTAATGGTTTCTTAGATATTCAAGAAATTGAAAAAAGCTGGATCTAGTTTTCCCGTGAGATCCTTATTTTTTGTTCAATCTTGACAAATGGGGTGTCAATGGATTCGTTATTAGATTTACTGGAAAAAGTTACTCTTGTAGATTTTTTGTAAAATTAACGGTTTCCTAGTTATTCAAGAAATAAAAAAAGCTGGATCTAGTTTTTTTTCCAAAAAAGTGGGAAATCTTCATTTGAGGTTTATTGTGAGATTAGGGGTATGGCTAGGTTAGGTTAGATCAGATTACATTGGATTGGGCAAGGTTAGAACCAAGAATCAGATTTGGGGCAGATTTGGGGGCAGCTTTGAGCCAGGTTTGAGCCAGCTTTGGGGCAGTACTCTCACTTTACCCCTACTCACAAGCTCATCAGTCTTATCCATCAAACTCCATTTTTGGCATTTCTCTATGAAATCTGATTCATTGAAGTAGAAAATGTATTCAGGTATTCAACATTAATTACTATTGACTTATCTAGGGAAAAATTTCAATTCTAGTATAATTCTCATCTTGCAGTCATTTGTGAAACCAAAATATTGTGTTGCAAAACACATATATGTGTATCCTTGAAAAGATCATTTCTTTTCTTTATAAAATTTACTTAACCATATTTCAAAGAGTAATAGAACTCAGTAATAGGAGTAATAACTATTAAGAAACTAGAAATAGTCATTTCTATACTAGAAATAGTAATAACTATTATCTGGAGAGTTCAAGCAAATTTTGGACAAGAGAAAAGGCAGTTTAATCTGTGTCTATATAACTGATGGAATCGTATTAATGATCTTATTCAACAACCCTCAGTCATCAAGAACTCCACAACTCTGTTATTATTCCAATCAGTTTCTTCAGACAACTGAGGAACAGAATTGACTATTTCAACTTCCCCTAGTTCTCTGTGGGGTCTCGGATTCGACCCAGAAACTACTCAGCACAATGTAAAATGGACGACGACTGTAGTTCTGAGCTGAATTGTAATTCCGGACTGGGAAACGCAAATAGACACCATCTCCGATTCGAGCTGCTGGGATAGAGATTGAGAGAGAAAAACAGAGAAAGTCGTACAAAAAGGAAGGGATTCAGTATGTTGTTTAGAAAGAGTGACAGGATAAGCGAAAGCTTTCCCAATAGCGGAAGAGTGAATGTGTTCTAAGATGGTAAGGAGGGTACGGGAATGTATCTAGTTGAACCAAGGAATGATAGTGTATGTTTTGGAGTGAGAAAAGAGATAAGTTAGAGTGAGAAGGCTGCTAGTTGTAATGAAAGTTGACTAGAACGAGACGTAAGGAAACTGTTGGGGAAAAGGGGAGATATTGTCGGGACAATATTATACAGAATAAGAAGTTGCTGCTATGATATTTGGAAGGTTAGACAGTTCCAACGCTCGTCTCTACATTGAAATGCTAGGCAATTTTTGTTCACCACTCCATTGTTCTATTGCACGGGACAACTAACACGGATTAATACATTGATATCAGAGAAAGAGGATAATTGAGTAAAAAGAAAACAAACGCATGAAGAAATTATGGTAGAGGAAAATGTATAAAGTTTTCGAATAGGGAGAACTGAGTGAATGTGGAAATAGTTTAATCGAATTTGAAGCTGATGTATTTTTGAAACTGTCATTAGTATTCTAATATTAAAAAGGATGAATAAAAAGAATAAGTATTGTGAGGGAATGTGGAGTAAATAAATTCATTCATTGATGATTCACTTATCTTGGTATAATTTTCCTAAGAATGGTTAACAATTTTCTACTTTAATCTCTGTAACTGGTTTCCTCCTGCTTATATTGATACTATTGTAGGTTGAATGGCACTGAAATATACTCTAAAGTAATGAATAGATGATACACTATAACTCTATTATGATGGTAATTAAGGTTGAAACAATCATCAATAAATTCTCGGAGATCGAAGTCAAACACTATCTCCGTAAACAAAGCCATAGCGCATTCTAGTGACGTCAGATAGTGAGTCAAATCGATACCATAGGTGAAAAAATGAGTCTAGGTTTTTACAAAATACATACTTTTCTAAGAATAATCTAATTATGTATATATGTTATTCATCAGGAATTCTATTGCACTATTCATATTTTATGAAGAATGCTGTTGAAAGGAAAGTTTTCAATGACTAAAACTAGGTCTTATTGACTTCTTATATACTATATTGATATTAAAAACGAAGATTTGGAATTTCTTACGTACGAAACCAATGTTTCGTCACTGCATACTCTCTATGTTTAAAGGGACTTGGAAACGAATGGCCTTAGACGAGGGCTATCCAGAAAGTAGATTACTTTTTGGAATAAAAATAAACAAAGTTTATTTATAGGAAACAAATTTTATTATATAAATTATTTGTATTATTTGTCTTCTTAAATTATTTGTCTTTATTCCTCCTACTTTTTTATATTCTAAACTTCTAACTGAGGCGGTACCGACAATTCAAGAATTAAAACAATGTCAGGGAAAATGTTGAATGCAATAAAGAAAAAATTGAAATTTGTTGATCTCAAAAGAAAATGTACTTTTTCATTTCCACAATATGCTTCCTTTTGAGATAATGACCTAGTATTCTTATGGATGAGAATATTTCCTCAATGATTGTTGAATTCATCCGATTAATATGGAGTTTACTGGAAAGCTGGTCATCCCATTCTGTATCAAGTTCCAAATCACTTAAAAAATAGAAGCATATCGTCCAACAGAACATTCATAATAAACAATATAGAAATATGAATTCGTATTCCATTGTACACTTCTATTGTACAGATAAAGGGATGACGTCTCACGGACGGAGTGAGTAGATGACTGTGAAGAGGGAGAAAGAGGATCGGTGTATAGAATGGGGAAATGGTGAGGGCACTAGAATGGAATAAATTCTCAATTGAATTTAATCGGTGTTCATTCGCGCAGAACATATACAAAATCATTGAAGTTTGAAACTAATATCATCCATATTTACATCAATGCCACCCATATTCATGCTCCAGTTTCCATTGTAGTTGACATGGTTTCGTCACTATTTCGATTCACTTGTTTCAACAAGTGAGAAATTTAAGAGATTATTATTCATTTACACGTTAAACAAACACTTTCTGCTACTCCACAACACTTTGTTGGCTTTGAATCTGATAATAATTGACACGGAAAAAGTAATTAGGTAGTAAAAGACACATAAATATCTTTAAACGATTAAAATTTCGTTGGTAGAACAATGATAGGATTTTCTACGTGCAACATCTCAAGTATGGTACTCTGTACTTTTATGCTCTATTCTCCAAGAATTGAAAAATCCTTTGAAGCTATATTTCTATAGATAGTTTAATGTCATATGATATGGAAATGAACATGAAGACTACTAACACAATGTATATTATGAGAAAATGACAGTAAAAGTAGCAGACAAATCACTGCACCCGTTATATAAAGTACTCATCAAAGTATTCCGTAAATCCCAAAATCAAGATCTTTTTGGTATTTACAATAACTTTCCAATCCTTAAAAGCTTGATGATTTTATTAGTTTTGAGATGAAGAATTTCCATCTACTACCCATGTTTCCTATAAAGGATTTATCAATTCTCATACTATAATAATCCTCATATTTTGAGTATTTTGACAACTCAACATCAAGATAAACCGATATAAGGATTTTACCAATCCTCATATAGAAAATTAGCAATAGATATAATATTGATAAATGGAAGTACTTAAAATATGCCAAGTTACTCATAAGAAATTAAAAAGCACATCCATGTGAAGTGGGAAATTAGAAAGAAACCACTAATGATTTAATATAAAATTATTAGTGAGCAAACATTTCCAGCAACATGGCCACAGAATATCTCGTTGAATTTTTGCGTGCTGCTTGGAAACTTTTTCTGACTCCACTGCTATCACTTATCAGAATTTATTTGTTTCTTCACCTTTGCATACAGCAGCAAGCAACTAAATACAGTTTTAACAAGGAGACGGGCACTAATGCGAAAAGTCAGCTGGAGTCTTGCGAAGAATATAAATAGTAGTAATTGGAGCCGAAACAACGATGCAGTCCCTAGAAATTAACCATGAAAAATGTTTGTTCATACTGCGGCCTGAATCCAAGCTGTTGTTGAGATAGCTGGGATATGCGTGACTGGTCCTCCCTTACATCTTCCCCTCTTCTCCTGTGAATTATTCTCTCTCTTTTCCATTCTTTCGTATATCGATCTTGCTTTTTCTATCTTCATCTCTCTTCTTGATCTCTCCCGATAACATCAGCCCTCTGATTGATTCACATTCGTACTTTTTCATTCCCAAAAATCCAACTAGCAATTTTCAACCACGTGACTGAAATAGTGTTCGAAAGTTGGGGTTGAAAATTCCGATTGGTTATAAAGGTAATTTATTTCAAAGAGAAACACAGAGGTTCTTTGAACAATGATTATTTGCAGTACTCTGTTTGCTACAAGAATGAGTTTCATATAAACTAGCTTACTGAATTCACAAAACAACTTGTTAACCTTACAAATTTATTCTAGCATAAAGCATTTGTAGCAAATTTGAGTCATAATAATCCGAATCAATCACTACTAAGCTCATGTATTTACAAGCTCTGAATCGCAGAAGTAATATTGGTTTATTATTCTATTTCATATTCCATCAGTCATTCAATAAGTTTGAATATTACTTTCTTAAAACATCAATATTGAAGCTAATATTGATTCCTCGTATGTCTTGTTATTGTTTGTGAAAAATGTTTGAAAACCACTCGATAAGGATGATAGATACATCACAAATATACATTTTCAGGCTAGATATGATATTGTTTGGAGAATTGAAAATTATTTATTAATCCTCAATCGTTATTGCTATTTCACAATTCGACATTGATAATTACAGTATTAAGACTGAATCCACATAATGAACATGTGGGGAAATTCAAGAAACATTTTGACATAGAATCTGACCAATGAGAAACTAACTGAGAATGATGTGAGAGTGGATCTTGTGAAAAATCTAGAAAGGATGACAGAAAAAACAGGGACTCTACGAAGCGGAAGGGATACAAAAGAAAAAGAAAAAGAAAGGGGAAAAATTGCAGACCCGGGCAAATTGAAAGCGCTCTTTTTTGTTTCAAGAGTGCATTCCACACTAATCCTTTCCTCATTCTTCCTTTTCTAGTCCTCAGCTTCCTTTTTTCTTTAGATTTTCTTTTTGTTCACCTTATCCTTTCTCTCTTCTTCCTATCCCTTCATCTCATCATTCCTTTTCTCAAATCGGATCTCTGTGATCAATAGGTGAAGGTGGACGGACGAGTTGAGTGAGAAGAGAATTTTTCGCACTTGAAGAGCTTTTCTGATCACCTGCTCTCAAGGAGTGAAGCCAGACCCAAGACTCCTTGTTATGCTAAGCAGATCATTTGCAACTTTCGTAAGAACTCGTTTGGTTCATCGGATTTCTTCAACTGAAGCTCTCATCCTCGCGTTGGAGTGCTCTATAGTATCATCAGCGCATCAGCATCAGCCAATCACCGAGCACAGATCTTCTGCAGCTCTTCAAATCTAAGCTCTATGATTGGTGCAAATTTCACAGTATCTGTAATCTCTCGATAGAACTTTACACATTTTTACTCACAATGGACAAAGATGTGAATTTCTAGACCCATTAGAAACTGAGATGTTAAAACTTGAAAATGGAAGAGAAAATCTTACAGTTGAAATAATGACTTCTGAAAGAATATCTTCTTCTCTCTCTGCTCCCGTTTGTTTGTTGATGGAAAAGATATTATTTTATAATCCTTACTTATAGGACGTAAACTATTTTTCAGAGAGTCGACAATTATTCGTTTTAACACCGCCGATTTAAATTACAATATTATACTGTCGATATTCAGATTGCATTCGATCATCATTCTGAAGATTGATTTTTACTTTCCTTGCCCTATTACCATAGGTAAGGAAAGTATTGCTTTCCGAAAAAATTAAGGTACCCCAATTTCTAAATTTCTATACGTTTCAAGGTCCCCTGAGTCCAAAAAAGTGGATTTTGGGTATTGGTCTGTATGTGTGTGAGTGTGAGTGTGTGTGTGTGTGTGTGTGGTGTGTGTGTGTGTGTGTGTGTGTGTGTGTGTGTGTGTGTGTGTGTGTGTGTGTGTGTGTGTATGAGTGTATGTGCGTCTGTGTACACGATATCTCATCTCCCAATTAACGGAATGACTTTAAATTTGGAACTTAAGGTCCTTACGATATAAGTATCCGTCACGAACAATTTCGATCTGATGCAATTCAAAATGGCGGCTAAAATGGCGAAAATGTTGTCAAAAACAGGGTTTTTTGCGATTTTCTTGAAAACGGCTCCAACGATTTTGATCAAATTTATACCTAAAATAGTCATCGATAAGCTCTATCAACTGCCACAAGTCCCATATCTGTAATAATTTCAGGAGCTCCTCCCCATATAAGTTTGATTTTAGATTCCTAATTATCAGGCTTCAGATACAATTTAAACAAAAAATTCCAAATGGAAAAGAGATTGAGCATGAAAATCTCTACAATTAATGTTTCGTAACATTTTCACCTAGAATTTAAAATAAGCTCGAAATTCGAAAAAATGTGAAGTATGCTGAAATATCTTTGACTTCGTCTTTACAAAAAGAAAAGAGGATATAATAAAAAAGAAAAGAGGATATAGTATATTATTTATTCATTTATTTATTTATAGGCAATATACATGATTCAGGTGTAAACAACAGGCATTCGCCCAAAACTGCTTTCAACCTTAATTTGAAATAAACAGTGCAGAGTTTATGTTGAGTTCATGATTTAATTTACACACAATTTCAAGTTCAAAAATCTGGTGTGGCTCACTCACACAACTTTCCTTGCCGTTATGAAAATTTATCACCTGACGCTAGTGTTCCCGCGCATCTCAAGTCTACTATTCAAAGATATAAGCCAGCTGGTGACAGGACACACGAGGTCTGCTATCTCTTCATAGTGAATGATTTAATAGAATCAACAGTTGCCAACAGTTAGCAATAATTTAATAATCTTATTTTCTTGAATAACGAGCTTATTTTAGGCGAAAATGTTACTAAACATTAATTGTAGAGATTTTCATGCTCAATCTCTTTTCCATTTGGAATTTTTTGTTTAAATTGTATCTGAAGCCTGATAATTGGTAATCTAGAATCAAACTTTGCATAGATCCTGAAATTTTTACAGGTATGGGACTTGTGGAAGTTGATAGAGCTTATCAATGACTATTTTAGATATGAATTTGATCAAAATCGTTGGAGCCGTTTTGAAGAAAATCGCAAAAAACCCTGTTTTTGACAACATTTTCGCCATTTTAGCCGCCATCTTGAATTGCATTTGATCGAAATTGTTCGTGTCGGATCCTCATATCGTAAGGACCATAAAATCCAAATTTCAAGTTATTCCGTTAATTGGGAGATGAGATATCGTGTACACAGACGCACATACACCCATACACACACACACACACCACACACACACCACACACACACACACACACACACACACACACACAACACACACACACACACACACACACACAACACACACACACACACACACACACACACACACACACACACACAGACCAATACCCAAAAACCACTTTTTTGGACTCAGGGGACCTTAAACGTATAGAAATTTAGAAATTGAGGTACCTTAATTTTTTTCGGAAAGCAATACTTTCCTTACCTATGGTAAGGACAATAACCTATAGGGCAAGGAACGTAAAAAATGTATTGACTAGTCTTTTTAATTTATCTGACTATATATACCATATTATTCGACGACAGTGAAGCTTATGGGTTTTCATCTTGTGCGCAATCTCAGTCTATACATTTATTTAATCATTCACTATTACACACACAACTTCTTGAAAAGTACCGCTCCAAACAGTTCCAATTGGATATAATGTCCCAATCTGAATCCCTCCTCTTGAATATACTTAGAAATGGATACGCAAATAACATTATTCCACTGTGAAGTGACAAAATTCTATTCTGTCCACAAATAAAATGGGATGAATGATAACAAAAATATAATAACCCACAAAGCTGCAACGGAATTCTATTCAGCACTGAAACAACATTCAAAACGTGGCAATAGTTATGCAGATCGTGAGCGAAATTTCAAAGCGACTACACGGCTCTGGGTTGCTGTTGCTGTTGCTGTTGTTGCTATTATTGTTGTTGATGGCCTGTTTTAATGCTGTTCTGTTGCTATTATATATAGCCGTGGAAATGTGTACCTAAACACAGATATGCAGATACTATGGAGAGACAATTCCGCAAGCTTGCTGAGCATCCATATACTCACTACGTCTCATTAGGCTTGGAAGACATTCGCCGAATGTAGGTCAGAAGAAGCTTCAAACGCATCAGGCATACGAGATTATGGCGGATCTCGGTCATAAGGCACAAGTGTCATCAAGTATTTCACAGTGAATTGCCGTTTTCTGTTGTCGTATTATAGCTCTAAAGTACATCCTCCATTTCGATTCATCTTTTCAGGGAAGCATGAATATTATGTCAAATGGTATTGATATAGTGAGATCCACTTTTAGTATAAAATTTTAGAGAAAACTTTTAGTATCAGTTGATTCGTAAGCAATGATGTTTTTTCAAGGAATGATCTCAGTTTAAAGTGAATCTTACTATATAATGATCTACAAATGATCGAATCGTCTGTGACAGTATGTTAGTACGACGTTTTCTTATGATAATATTGTTAGCGATGTTTCTGAATGAGACATTAGCACTCATTACAAGAATATTACTGTTATGATTGCCATTGAGCCACCGATACCGATGTGATACAGCACAGTACAGTACTGTTTATGTGTTTTTTATGCTTCAATTAATATAATAATTATGACGAGGATGGAGTTTTAGGATAAATCTAGAAAAATGTCACCAAAATCCTGTTCTAGTATAAGTAGAAACTAATTAGTTTTAAGTTGATGCATTGGTGCCTGGTTTTTGATTGTATTTTTTCTAGAGTGATCTTTAGTTTATAAGAAATCATTGACAAGAAAATACAGTACCTCCAGAAATCTTCTGTGGAATAGAATACAGTAGTAATGATGATGTATTCGCACATGAGATCCATCTTGCTTTCACAGTTAATTATTGAAAATACATGGAAAAATTGATGAGGAATGGGATTTTCAACTTTGCCTACAAACATACTAACGTTAGATCAGATTTCTTAGCTGTATTCTAATCTTCTCTCAACAAGTTTTCATCCTTCAAACACCCAAACTTCTCACACTCTTCACCGGATATCCGCTCTTCCCCTCTTCCGCACTCAATCATCACCAAGTTTTCCCATTCTCCACGTGTTCCCTACTGCAAGTTTCACATCACAAACTTCCACGATCCTCTCAAAAATATATTCCAAATCACCTGTCGACGGAAAATGCTTGCTAAAGCCCCATTGTTATGCTAAGGAGATCATTTGAAACTTTCTTAAAACTTTCGCGACAGCTTTTGTCAAAATTCTCCCTCTCCTACAGGCGATCTTCAGCTGTGTGAACGGATTTATAAGACAACATAAATACAGATAGGTACAGGTTGATATAACTGATCTGAGAGTACACTTGCTGTGATTCTAAAGATGAGCGATCAATCTCTCGTGTTCCTTGCAGAAGATTAAATTTTCCATTCCAGCTTCAACGATTATAAATGTTTTTAAACCGAAATCATATCATCGTTGATGTAAACAATGAAGAATCCCAGGAATTTATGGATAGGGGGAAAAAGTAAATAGTGATTGGATTGTAATCTTATATTATCTTTGTCTAATTAATCAATAAATGTATTTTGATAAACGAGTAACAAACATTGGATTGAGAGCAAATATATGAATCCAAACTAATGTTAATTATAGTTTTCTAATAAGATTATCTTATTATAATTCATGAGCTTCACCAACTATGAATTAGGGCCTAGCCACACAAAGCGTTTTCTTCAGGCCTTTTTCAAACTAGTCGACAGGGCGAAAAGCTCTCCGATTGGCTGATTGGGTTAGCGTACAAAACATGCTTCTTTGTAAATCCTTGTTGCTCTAATAAATAATTCAATGGTTTACCCGATAATGCAACGATCTCTGTTCCTGCTTTCTGGTTTTCTTCACGGAGAATACTTCTGATTGGTTTGACAACCGGGGCTTGCGACTTCAGTTCAATGATTTTTTAATCAGGATGTGAGACAGTATTTTGGATTGAGAGTCAAGGATCTTGTTGCCAACAAACTCATGGATTTAATGATCCATTAGATTCAATAAGTATACTAGAAACCGGGTCCAAGTATTTTTAGTAGTATTGGGCCGCTATAGAATGAATGAATGAATAACAAATAGAATAAACAAAGAAGAGAACATGGAAACTTGAGTTACCTAAATCATCGATGTATTTCCATGGATTTTTACCGTGTTGGGTATCAATAGTTTCAATGAATTGAATTTCACTACAAGTCATAAACTCTGAAAATATTCAAAGCGTCAGAGACAAAATTTGTGTGGTGTCAGTGATTCGAAAACGTCAAAGTTTGGTGTCAAACCTCAGCGAAAGGTAGAGAATCAAGTTTTCCCAGATGAATTTGTGAGTCGCGAATCGAATTCGTACAAGTCAAAAACGACAAACTTCCTCTTTCAATCGCTCACTTCAACTCTCTCTCTCTCTCTCTCTCTCTCTCTCGTTCATTCTTTCTCACTCCTTTTTCTACAAAACTGTTCATCAATATTCTCCTCTTTCTCTCTGGATCTCACACCAAACACACATTTACATCCGCGACACTGATAAAGTTATTTAATTTACGCGCTTCTCACGAATTTCCACGGAAAGTGAGAATTGAATTTTCCGGAAAAGCGGAAACGTACGTGAGATCGAATCAACGACCTTTCATCAAACGCGTCTCGGCGCTCTCACTCACATCAAAGCGTCGCCAGTCGCTGCATGAAATGGATTACTGATAACGTGTTGACTGATTTCATTAGGGGGCGTCAATTTGAGTTTTCCCACTCTCTATTGCTTCTGCCAGGCAAACTTGCGCGAAAGATGGTACAACTTCAATATTTTCTCATGAAAAGCGTCAATTTCCATTCATGAAGAGTGGAAATATTCTAAATCTGGATCTTAAATCAAATGATGATTCCCTTCTGACCTTTAATGTGGAGGAAGGTATGAAAAGGTGTGAGATGTTTCTGCTTTTGCGATACTAATATTTCTTATATGGGCGAAACCCCTTATTTTATTTAAACCCCTTTATTCATTTATTCATTTTATTCATTCATTCCCTCACAGGACATCAGACATTCCTGAGACTTCTAGATAGCACTTTTTTCTGGAATTATTGACTCCCTCATTCTAATGTATCTGTACTAAACTTTCATCCAAACTACTCTGTTCTGCAAGACAATTGAATTATTTTTCAAGAAACCTTCTCAACTGTGAATAAAGAAAAGCTTCCATAATTATTGATTTCGTACATTATGTTGTAAATCTTCACAGAGCTCACCAGCACAGCTGTTGATATTTTCGTGCTGATTTAAAATATGTATCTTCGTTCAGCTCATACGAAAGGTTTTATTAATACCCTTTACTTTGCAAACTTTTTGACGTCGCTATCTATTTTGAAACCTTAAAAACCGATCACTAAAGCAATTTTTCAAGTCTAATGGCTTGATTAGAATCAAATGACCGAAATTGTTTGAAAATCAATGAATTGCAATGGAGATTGATGACTAGGTGGCTTCATCCTTACTACATAAATTTTGCTCGGACCTGGCAGGAGGGAGAAGTTGTAAAGATATGAGGAAGTTTGGTTTGTAGTGCGGGTGGGGGGACGATGGGGTGCAAACGACCTTTAAGGATCGATCGGTGGCCGTATCAATTTCGTTTGACCGGCTTTCGGCTCGTATACGGCAGCACGTCTACGAGCATTGCAAGCTAATCGGCCGAGTTGAGAGAGTTCGGCCAACAGCCTCGAGTAACCTTTCCAAAAGAAAACGGACGGCGCCGATTGCATGTCACACTCCAAGAACAACCAGGAGAAAAACAAAAGTGAATCAACAACCACGCTCCACAATCACACACGCACTTATTTGGAGACCTGTGATTGACGTTTCGAGTTCGAAATTAACTGTGTTATTGATAGGATTGTTCCATTTTATTCTTTAATCAATCAACAAACTAACTTTTAGAGAATAAACTGGAACTTATGAGACTGGAAACTAACTGAACGTTGTAGTATATTACTGACAGTAACAAAGTTCTATCAGTAACTATCAGCTGTGCTAATAGTAAAGTTGTGTTTCTTTTCTGGCTCAAAATTTTGCAAAATTACACAAAAATTTCCAATTTGTAGAGATTTTAGTGAAATATTTCTGTTTTCAATTGGTTTTTGAATATGAAAATTTAAAATTTTTAGTTCAGTCATTAGTTTTGAAGTGGAAATTGGACTTTTTGAAGTGAAAAGTGAAACCAAATTCTTTTTTAATCTTTTATTTGTAAAAATTTGGGAGAAGACCGTTTTGGGCTATGCCTGTTGTCTCCTTCCAATCATATTATATATTATAATTATGATTTGTGATTGTCCACTACCTCCGTAAACAAAGCCGTAGTGCATTCTGGTGACGTCAGCACAGGTAGTGCTCCTACACCAATAAAAACACTAGCTGATATAGATCAGCTGAAATCAACGAGTTTTTATTGGTGTAGGAGTCCTACCTGTGCTGACGTCACACGAATGCACTACGGCTTTGTTTACGGAGGTAGTGGATTGTCAATGAAATAAATAATAATAAAGAGTTGTAACAAAGTTCAAAGGATGTAACTGTTGAAATGTTCCAAAGTAGAAAATAGTAAGTGGAACTGTTACTGTTAAGTGGAACATGATCCATTTGAGTGTTTTTTATAGTAGAAAGAGGACGGAAATAAGGACGATCAACTAATTATTATTTCCCTCTATTTTAAGAAGAGGGGAGGGGATTGAGACTCCAGGTGGTCTCCTCTATGACACATCCCTTATGAAGAGAGAAATAGTTCAATAGAGTTATAGTTAGAACACTAAACAGAAATAATAGCTGATAATCCTTCTCTCGGGCCGACCTTGGGTTTCGGATGGACACGCTAAGTCGTCGGTCCTGGCTGCCTAATAACAGTCGTACGGTCATGTCCCTGAAATTGATCAGATGCGGACCTGAAAACTCTGACACCAGACCTGAGCCAGCCAGGTCACTCGATATTATTATTAATATCCTTTTCTGATCCTACCTGCTCCTTATTTTTTCGTACGATATGAAGAACCACAAAAATCTGCAAGTAAAATGTTATAACTTTTTCCTACAGTTACGTTGAAAAGTGGCCATTGCTGCACTGATTACAGAACGCAAAGAATCACTTTTCCGCTCTAGTGCGGGAAAAATTTTTCTGCACTCCAGATTTGCAACATGGCAACGCAAAATACTTAGTAGGTTATATGGAGCAACAGTGCAGCAAAATGAAAATGAAGTTGGTAACAGTGACTGCTGTGGCTGCTATAGTGAGCAGAGGTGCAACCAAGCACAACGCGCTAATTATTACTATTATATATTATAACCAAGGACAACATTTTTATTCAATTTGACAAATTAAGGTTTTTATCAATAATAAAATTACACAGAAAAACATTTGATGCATTTCAGGCTATTTTACCCATAATTACCCACTTTTCATATTCAATGGTAACTGTAGGAAAAACTTAATGTGAAATACGTGCGCAAAGTTCCTCTGCTGCACTCAAGAAACCATTCCGCCCTCGCCTACGGCTCGGGCGTAAACGTTTCTTTCGGTGCAGCAAACTGTCACTTTGCGCACTAGTTGCACAAATAACTATATCAATAGGGTACAAGCAACCAATCGGGTAGAAGTTAACCTTTAAGTTTCTTCAGAGAAGCCTCATTACCGTTAACTTCTTCCCACAACATACATTATTGTGACTCGAGAAAGAACACTAGCCTACTCTCGCTCGTTAAGAAGATGACAACGGTCTCAATTCCAATTCATCTCCTGCCTCCACATTCCTCTTTCCGTTCTTCCTGCTGTGCTCGTTTCTCTTTTTCTAATTCGAAATTATTTAAATCGTCTAATTCCGGCTAGAGTTCAGTTGTCAGTAGCCGGCAGTTCTAGTTAGACAAACGAGAACGGGGGGGGGGCAAATTCGATTACGCCTATCTTTTTCGTGTCTTTTGTGAGCACTAGCTTAATGAGATCTATATTGTTCGCTCTCTGTCGATGGAGTCCAGTAATTGCGACGAGTGGTCCTCCCCCGGTGGGTGGGGTGGGGGGATTCAATAGAGGGACCAGCGGCAGTACCTTTGTGACGTAATAAAACAGGATGTCAACGCTTTTCGGAATTCCATTGGCGTAGTCTCTCTGCCAAACTAGCCGACTTTTATTAGAGCAAAATCTGTCAGTTATGTTTGTGGCTGCAGTCCAACTCGATGAAAGTCTCTATACTGGTGAGTTATTTACCCACTGCTTTGCTCTATTGATTCAAACTTTCATAAAGAGCTTCTTATACAAATTATTATACATTTTCTATAAAAACAACACCAATGAGATTTCAAAAATTGATTCCTACATTATCATTCGATTGAGACTTTATCCAGAGCATTTGTATGTATTTCTCATAATTTCACCAAGGTTATGAATTTTTCGGCTATTGTATCAATCAAGACTCTCCTCTCAATACCTCTGAATGACTCACACTTCATGAAAAATGAATTTTTAATCATCCTCTTATGTACCTCATTAATACCATATCCTCATTCACCCTCATCCTCTACCCTATTCTTATGGTATTCATAGGAGTGATCCGTGGTCTAGTGGATAGAGTGCCTGCGTAGCAGCATAGAGATCCCGGGTTCAAACCCTCTCAATACTAAAAGTTTTTTAACCAGGTCACTCCCGTGTTATCGGATGGGCACGTTAAACTGTCGGTCCCGGCTGAAGTATGACAGTCGTAAGGCCCATTGACGGCTTAAATTATATATTCAGGCGGTGGGACCTTCCCGCAAGGGACTCCCCACCAACAAAAGCCATACGAATTTACTTTTTTATGGTATTCATAAGAAAGATGGCACATGGATATTGTGATGAATCTTTCAAATAGATCTCATGAAAAGAGAGAAAAATTGTGATTACCTTTTAAAATGAAAGAATTTGCTAAAGGAATAGTTAGCGACCGAGCGATAAAGCTTACTTATCAATAACTGTATATTTGATAAGAGTACCGTTCTGTACTGAATATTTTTCTAGGAAAATTGTTCAATAAAATTATAATTATTTTGCAAATAAAGCACAAATTATTTACGAATTGCTCATTGATTTTGAGGTTACACTTTGTTTACTATCGATCAGATGTTTTTAAAACAGTTCGAACGCAGCTGACTGATTCAAAGTATTGTCAAATGTCACGCTGGCTTCACGTAAGATAATACCATCTCTAAAAATCAAAACTATCCATAAAGGATCAAGAATTTCAAATAAAAAATAAAATGTATGTGTTATCGTTGAAATTATTTATTATTTAAGAAATTATATTATATGTCAGGTCTTATTGTAACTAAATAGGTCATAGCATGAAATTATATTATTGATAAAATGGCAGAAATTAATTATAACAATCTCAAACCTAATAAAAATTGTACAAGAGTATTAATTTATTAATGATTTAATTCAACTGAACCACATGGTAATTAAATCTCTTTGGCAGGTCTAAGCCAATCACAGTGCATAGAAATAGCACCAAGAAGGTGATCGTTTGAAAGCAACACATGTTAATCTATTATCAGACACCAACCCTGCCTTATCATTTACGCTAGCACATGTACATTGTATGAGAGGAAATATGTCCAGAAGATTAAGCAGTTTTAAGAATTACATAAATTAAATTATTATTGTAATTAAAGGAATTGTATTCTACTGCTTGCCACTGACGTCATGTTTACGTCACAAGCGTATCAATAATAAAATTACACAGAAAAACATTTGATGCATTTCAGGCAATTTTACCCATAATTACCCACTTTTCATATTCAATGGTAACTGTAGGAAAAACTTAATGTGAAATACGTGCGCAAAGTTCCTCTGCTGCACTCAAGAAACCATTCCGCCCTCGCCTACGGCTCGGGCGTAAACGTTTCTTTCGGTGCAGCAAACTGTCACTTTGCGCACTAGTTGCACAAATAACTATATCAATAGGGTACAAGCAACCAATCGGGTAGAAGTTAACCTTTAAGTTTCTTCAGAGAAGCCTCATTACCGTTAACTTCTTCCCACAACATACATTATTGTGACTCGAGAAAGAACACTAGCCTACTCTCGCTCGTTAAGAAGATGACAACGGTCTCAATTCCAATTCATCTCCTGCCTCCACATTCCTCTTTTACATTCCTCTTTCCGTTCTTCCTGCTGTGCTCGTTTCTCTTTTTCTAATTCGAAATTATTTAAATCGTCTAATTCCGGCTAGAGTTCAGTTGTCAGTAGCCGGCAGTTCTAGTTAGACAAACGAGAACGGGGGGGGGGGGCAAATTCGATTACGCCTATCTTTTTCGTGTCTTTTGTGAGCACTAGCTTAATGAGATCTATATTGTTCGCTCTCTGTCGATGGAGTCCAGTAATTGCGACGAGTGGTCCTCCCCCGGTGGGTGGGGTGGGGGGATTCAATAGAGGGACCAGCGGCAGTACCTTTGTGACGTAATAAAACAGGATGTCAACGCTTTTCGGAATTCCATTGGCGTAGTCTCTCTGCCAAACTAGCCGACTTTTATTAGAGCAAAATCTGTCAGTTATGTTTGTGGCTGCAGTCCAACTCGATGAAAGTCTCTATACTGGTGAGTTATTTACCCACTGCTTTGCTCTATTGATTCCAACTTTCATAAAGAGCTTCTTATACAAATTATTATACATTTTCTATAAAAACAACACCAATGAGATTTCAAAAATTGATTCCTACATTATCATTCGATTGAGACTTTATCCAGAGCATTTGTATGTATTTCTCATAATTTCACCAAGGTTATGAATTTTTCGGCTATTGTATCAATCAAGACTCTCCTCTCAATACCTCTGAATGACTCACACTTCATGAAAAATGAATTTTTAATCATCCTCTTATGTACCTCATTAATACCATATCCTCATTCACCCTCATCCTCTACCCTATTCTTATGGTATTCATAAGAAAGATGGCACATGGATATGTAATAGTGTTACTCCCAGGAATGATTTATATTATAAACTATTATTCCATTAACGAAAAGGCATGTATTCAGCATGTAATTTGATTTTTTTTCCATAAAAATGCCCAAAAGTTACACCTAACTTTTCTACATGACATTGGAAAGATGTGCTCCCAATCGGCGTTCTCAGTTTGGAATGACAGTGCAGCAAATCTTCGGGAATGACAGTGATTCGGTTGCAATTATATTGCATATTTTCTTGTTGTGATTAATTGACTGCCTTCAAATTACCTTGGAGGGTGAAATTAGGTCGCAGCCGGCCCTCTCTCCCACTTGACCCTCCTATACAATTATTATGGTGAAATAAATTTGAATTTTAATTCTATTACATCGAATTACATATCCTGAATGATAATTAAATTAAATTATTGAAAATGTGTGTTACAGTGATGGTGGTAAGCCCGGATGGACTTAGGCCTAGGCTGGCAGCCGTTCTGCTGACCGCTGCATTGCTGACTCTGTTCTTCGGACTGCACCTGACTCTTTACGACGCAGCGCTCTATCAGCTGCAACACACCTCCTCTAACTCCGCCTCCTCTTCCTCTTCCTCCTCCTCCGCCGCCTCCGCTTCCGCCTCCTCTGGCTCCTCCTCGCCGCCTCCTCTCAACAGCATCCTCAACGTGCCAGCTCGTGTTCACTTCCCGAGGACAAGTCGTCGACTACCTCAAGTGAGTCATTCAAAAGCTATTTTTATTATTTTACACAAACCATTTCTTTGAAAATCATTCTTTATATTATTACACTTATGTTATTCATTAACACATTTATATATATATATCCAACACGATTCCATATTTATGTTGAATAATGCATTATCTTCTATTATCTTTAGACTTAGCACTCTTGATCTCTTGATTCGTACTATATGACCTTTTTCAATCTCTTCTGTCCATTTGCAATGAGCACATAATAGTGAGTTCAATGATAAAATGAGATACTTCAAATATTAACTTTTTTTTTGTTAATCAAAAATGATCTCAAACGAGTGATGGAATAGTTATGCATTGCGAATGAATATTTTTGCAGTTGTATGGAACTGTGCTGGCGAAGTTGAATTAGGTATCATCAATTCCGATAAACTTGTCCCGAAAAGTTTGGAGTTCTTTCATTACCAATCACGTAGATTCTCAAATATCTCCACTTATTTTCTACACAAGAGTTGAGATAATGATAATGTGGGCAGGATTCAGTAGAAATCAGTTGTATTGAATTCAAATGAGCTTCAGATTGTCAATGTGCATAGACACAGAAATGAGAGTGCATATTTGAACATATGATTAATATAATAATATGATTATGTATAATTATAATTATAATTATAGTATATAATAATAATAATATAATCTATATATAAAAGCGAAATGGCACTCACTCACTGACTGACTGACTGACTGACTGACTCACTCACTCACTCACTCACTCACTCACTCACTCACTCGCATAACTAAAAATCTACCGCACCAAAAACGTTCAAATTTGGTAGGTATGTTCAGTTGGCCTTTTAGAGGCGCACTAAAAAATCTTTTGGCAATATTTTAACTCTAAGGGTTCTTTTTAAGGGTTTAACGTTCGTCTTTTAGCATGTATATTCTTCTTCTCCCAATCTATTAATTATAATTGAAATTTCCATATCATATGTTACTATAGAACTATAATCTAGATAGAGTACCTCTTCGAAACAGTTGTTAACTGGCAACTAAATTAATAATTTTGTCAGATTGGCATTAAGTTGAGTTGACTTTGTTAGGTTAGCACCAAGTTGAAGATTTAAATGCATTTATCGCGGAAAAATTGATTGGGCACTGCTACTTCAATCCTGGGAATATTATATAACTAGCCGTCAGGCTCGCTTCGCTCGCCATATCCGTTTAGCCAGACGTTTAGTCTGGACCCCCGACTGGATTGTCCCAACATATGATAAAAATGCTCAAATGAAAAATGCAGGCGAGCGAAGCGAGCCTGCTGATCTCATTCTTGGACGATCCAGTCGGGTGTCCAGGGGGCGGAGCCCCCCTGGCTAGACGGATATGGCGAGCGAAGCGAGCCTGACGGCTAGTTATAATATAATTATGATTGATAGTTTGAGAAAACAATTAAGAGGATTTATTCTTCTCTTGCTTGTACAAGATATTTTCAAATTTAGAATCAACACAATCACATTGAGAATCAACACAAGGTGCAGCCTTCACAATCGCAAGTTGGGGGATATTATCGCACTATTCAATATTGATGGAAATTGATGCACTGTAATGAGGTTTATAAAGCCCATATTCATTTTCAGTTGAAATCTTACAGACTGCTCTTGCAACAATTTTCTGAATTGAGCCAAAATTAAATTAAAAACAATAGACTATTATGAATTAACTACACTGCAGCAGTGGAAGCAATGCCACTTGAAACTATGCCAAATCAACTTAAATTATGAGGAACTCAATACTTTTTCTTTCAATAAATATTTTTTCAAGCTCTCCACGTCAATACATCTATCAATACATTTTGATAGAAAATTAAATAAACTCTTTCTGGAATTCTGAGACAAAACTTTCGTTGTTTCTAAAGAAGCAATTTTGTGAAAGATTTATATTCGTAATTTTGATAACGAGACTACTTCAATTACCATTTCAAAGCTGCAACTACTCTAGTTAGATGAGAACAATGTCTGAGATTAATTCAGTACATTCCAGTGTTTTTTGATAACAGTGCTCGTAGTTTCAAGGTTAATCATCTTACATGAATTGCCTTAACCTGTCTCATTGATGACTCTCATCATAATGCTCGAATATCAACAGACTTTCTTTGACAACAGACAACAGACTAATCTTTGGCTGAAAACTGTGCTGTGTACTGATTTTTACTCTCATATATCTCATTATCATTATCATATATCTTCTCATATTATCTAGAGATAGATAATTAGATTTCACTTTGATTTGGATATAGGAACTGGTTCACTTTGATTGTAGGACTTGCTTTAGACACTGTTGAGTGGAGTTGAATACAATCAAGGCATAGAAAGAGAGAACAAATTGAAAAGAATAGTGAATAGTGAGTGATCAGTTGAGATTGTGATTGACATAAATCCCTGATTCATAATCCTGTCAACTGGAATAGTGGTTGGGAGAATCAATCGGTTATCCGAATTTTCTCGCTTTCCACCATGATCATTAATAATAATTATTGAGAATCAATGTGTAGGGAAAATCAAAATCGAATTCTGTACGAGGAGATTCTAGATCATCTATTACTTAATAATGTATTTACTGATAAAGATTATGCTGGAATCGCATCAGAGTTCTTAAAGGCAACCTGTGGTAATATATCATGAATGAAATTGAAATATTTTCTATTATGTGGAGTTAGGGGAGATTTTAGTCCTCTCTATCATTCACCCTTCAATGTACTAGGTTACATACTATTATTACAATTTGCTACAGAATCATGCATTCTTATGCATTCTTGTGATTATCTCCTATTCCTTGAATCTAGCTTAGGCATCAAGACAATAATCACTGATTTGACTTCTAGAAACCTACAAGCTTTTGTGGTTTCTCCAATTTATATTTTTGACGATTAAACATGACATAATTTGTTAGTTGTTTTCTCTAAATACTAGAAAATTTGTTTCATCATTTGAATTTGTGAATGGAATAAATCTAATTTGAGAAAAGAATGATAGAAGTCTGCCACTCATAGGAACGTTCACCCAACAGAGTCTCAAAATTTATTCGATAAAAATAATTTTTGGCTTAGTTAATTACTAACTTTCGCTAATTAGAGTTACAAATATACACTGTTTTCATAAGTAATTGGAAGAAATACATATTTTCTAAGAATGTTTTAAGATTTGAATAAAATATAAAATAATGGCAATATGAAAATTGAATCTACAAAGTGACTGTCAGCTTAAATTTCAAGAATTGACAGATAACACAGAAGAACAAGATTCGCTTCTTGAAGATACTTCATGAAGGACTACTTTCATGCTTAGGTTATTATGAGTTTTACCTTCCACCACCGTATTAAATCGATCAGCTCAAATGAAAGAATCATTTCAATCACTATATTCTGAACGAATTCACTCCATGTTGTATCATCTATGTATCTACGCTCTCAATCTCTCCACTATCTCTATCTGTACGCTCTCTTTACTAGACTATCTACGAGTACAACTGAACGATACCCGATAAGAATTGGAAATGTTTGTGAGTAGACAGGGACTCGAACCTGATACGTTCGCGTTGAGCCGGATGCTAAGAGACAAGGAAGCACTTGAATCGGCGGCAATCTGATGGAAAGGGTCAAGGTTCAAGGTTAAGTCTGCACTGAGGAAACAACCCAACCCCATCTCCAGTCTCCACACTTTCCTTTCAATCTATTTTGGAGAGGTGGGCGCTTGCTGTAAATGTCGTGTATTGATGCCATGTTACCACTTCGTTCTACCAGTATACTCGTACTGCTCTACTCAATCTGCAGTCACGCTCTCGCACATTCTTTTTCTATCCCTCTCTTCATCTCCAACTCATTCTCTCTTTCTTTCTTCCTCTCAAACTATCATTCTCTGTACCTCACACTATTTCTTTTCCTTTTGACTCGTTCCCTCTCTTTTCAACCCTCTCCCTCCGTGTCTAGTATTCTCCTTTTACTCTCTTTCTCCTTTGACTCCTCCTTTCTTTCATTCGAATCCTTCTCTCTCTCAACTCCCGTCTTATTATATCTTCTTGATATTTCTTCTCAAATTCCTCCATCTCTTTCTAGTCCTTCTTTTCCTTTTTCTCCCTGTGACTTGTCCCTCTCTTTTCAACTCTCACTCTCTCTTTTTATATCTCCTCTTTCATCTCTTTTCCCTTTTACTCGGTCCCTCTCCATTCAACTCTCACTCTCTCTTTTCCAACCCCTCTATTCTTTCCACTCCTATCTGCTATCCTCTCTTTCTTATCCACTCATTCTCTCACCTTATCTCTCTCTTTCATTCTCTGTAACACTAACTTTCCCTGTATCTCACACATCTCTTTTACCTTAGACATGTTTCCCTCTTTTCAACTCTCACTCTCTCTTTTACTAGTCTCACTTATTCACTGTTTTCCCTCTCATTCCCTCATTTTTCAACTCTTATTCTCTCTTCTCATATTCTTCTCATATCTTTGTTTCCCTCCCACTAAGTTTCTGTCTCCTTCTATCTTTTAGCGAAATCAAATCGCGCTCTGCAACCTCTCTCACAACCATTTACTGTCAGCTGATCAGTAAACAAGATCACGCTAGCCGGCAATACCTTTAATTCAAGTTTCTTCTTCCACCCTTCTTCCTGATTTGCCCTCTTCCCACTACTACTTCACTCCTTCCCCAACACCACTCCTCTTCACCCACTGCACCCACCACCTACTTCCCCCTTCCCCTACTTCCCCCACGCTTAAATTCATTAATAAGCCAGAGCTGGCAGATGACTATGTGAGACTCTACCACGCTATCGTTGCAAATGTAGGTCACATTCGTGATTTTTCAGGTTGTGGAAATAATTTTGTGAAATAAATGAGTCCGAACACAATCATTTGTCGTATTAAATTCTTGTGGCAACCAACTCGTGCCGTGGCATTCACACTTCATTTAAAATAGTTTACAACTATCGTTATATTTTATACATTATTTGAAGCCATGAGATCCTGAAATCAAACAGGGAGTTTAGAATAAAGCATAGAATAAATTAATATTTTTATGAATTGTAGATGTTAAGGAGATGAATACAGAGTGATTCAAAACTAAACGGCAATCTCTTTAGATCCCAATATTATTGTTAATAATGTTTAATTAATCAATTTAATTCAAAAAATCTCCATTGGCATTTCAACAATAAAAATATTATACACTTGATAATTTCCCTACAGCAATGGCATTTAGGCCGTCTGCCATTGTAAATAATGTTCAACTCGAGAAATAAACAAATACAGAGTGATTAACATGGCAATCTCTTACTGGGATCTGGTTCTATAGCTTGGAAAGAGGAACAAAATTATGCAAATATTGGCCAGAAATGCTTTGTTATCTGGATGAATTTGGCTGAGGATTGTACCCTTTACTTGAAATTTATTATTTCAGTAATGTTGGGAGGCCTGATATGAGAACTAAAACGACGGTTTATACGAGTTTATATTACTCAGTTTACTTTCACGAGTTCACTTTTTCAGTTTAAACGAGTTCACTTCCCGAGTTAAATCTTTCGGTTTATACGAGTTGACTTTACTCAATTTACTTTTAACGATTTCATATTCCTCATGTTTTATAAGATGAGTATCCAATGAAACAAGATGAACTTTAATGATTTTTGAGATAATCGCCAAAATATGCTGGAAATGTATTTCAAATTCAACGGAACATAACTAGAGTATTAGAATGAAAAGTCAGTATTTTTAGTAAACAATGTTTTTCAATTATGTGCTCACTTCCTGTAATGCTAATATTATAATGTCCTTCTCTTACTTTGTCATTTATTCTTACTTCAATATTTTTTTTCGAGCCACTCCCGTGTTTCGAATGGACACGTTAAGCCGTCGGTCCCAGCTGCCTAAAACAGTTGTTAGGTCATGTCAGAGGCCCTGACATTGATCAGGTGCGAATTGAAAACTCTGATACCAGAACTGAACCAGCCAGGTCACTCGATATTATTATTATTACTTTGCCATGAATCACTACGTCTAATCCACATGATAAATAAGCATTTTATATAGTGTATATTGACAGCATAACAGAGACAATATAGATTCCAGCTCAAGCAATGCCCGTGACAGCCTCGATGTAAGACAAAGAAGCTCTCGATATGGATTTCTAAACCGAAAGGTCGAAACTATGAACTTCGTAACGAGACATTGAACCTGACCAATAAAACATGCAGCTTTATTCGATGAACTTGAACTGGAAACTCGGAAGCAGAGGATTGTATGAGTGAAATAATAATAATAATTTGTTGAAAGCGTTGCTTGAATTTTCCGGGTGAAAGAGGAAGTGGAGCGGAAGGGTGATAGAAGAAGAGAGGAAAACAAAAAGTGGAGAAGAGAGAGAGAGGGAATGGTGAAACGGATGTCGTGAGCTGTCAGTTTATGAGAGAAACACGCCTGCGATCTCCATCAGTTTACAATCAGCAGAGCAAACATGCAACGCGTATTATTCATATCCACACAACTAACACCGGAAGCCGATGCTAGCACCAAATCCCCCCCCCCCCCACTCCTACCTCCACCCCTACCTCACCCATGTCATATTTGAAATACAGTTCCTTTCATTACTGTCAAATCTATTTTGTCCAGTTATTACTTAGTTCTCAATTACATAGAGTTGACATTACAATTTAAACTGGCATTTCATGGTCAATTCTAATTTAGCTCATTCTGTAGAATGGATGCAATTGCACGAAATGAAGTGAATAGTAATCAAATAATACTTACTGTATTGTGAATTCAATAACGTAATTTTGTAGAATAAGATAAGGTCAATAATTTGCATTGTATAATGCATAATTCTTGTCATCGAAAGACTACTGAATTGAGATTCAATTACAGTACAGTATTGACATAGAATCGCAAAGTTAAAAGGCATTATAATTGTCTATTTTTGTCTATTAGTGGATATCCTATGATATTCTTCCCATAATATCTTGACTGTACAGTCGGATGGAGTGAAGTTTCTAAAACTCCCGTGTGGAATTGGGGATAAAACGCTTAATTAAAATATATAAGAATAAATTTGTGAGGGAGATTAATTGATTCATTGAGCGCTTTTTTGCAGATTACAATATATACTGGATTATACACTATACATAGCTTATATGATAGCTCACAATACAGCAAATTTTTAGATGAATCTAAAAAATATAAAATAAAATAACAATTTTTTAAATGAACATGATGATATGGAAAAATACAAAAAGATGATATTGTCTTGTATCTACATTAATTGGCATAGCTTTGAACATAGCAAAGTCCTTTCTTTGGGATGAATACTTAGAATATCCTTCTCAGTAGCTCTCTTCGGAAAAGAAAAAGAGAGAATGAGAGAGGGAGGAAGATCTCATTTTTTAATTGCAAAATTATATTGAATGGAGTTATTGAAGCATTGGAGCACTGACTGATGGAGTTATTGAAGCAATGGAGCACTGACTGCTACAGTAACAATACTCGTTTCATCACACTGTTACTGAACATTGGCATGATACTGAGGAGTTGGGCGTAAACTTCGGCCGGAGTTAGGCCTCTACCTTCACGACTATAATCGTCTTGATGGCTGACTGTTACTATTCAGGTGGGGAGAGGAGAAGGAGAGAGACAACATTACTGGGCCTGACAAAGATTTAACGGTTACGATACAAGTGCTCATCCGGCGAAGAGGCTTATTTCCTAGCTAGCTTCCTCCTTTATGTTGTATTCCTCCTATGTTGTGTTGCTCCCGTGAGATTTAACTCGAATTAACCTCTGCTCTGCGCCGTGTAATGCAGGAAGCCGCTTCGGCATTTGCAGGCGCACGGATATGCCCGAGCTTGATGAGACGATGTCTTCATCTGTATTATTTAGGCACGCTCTCTCCTCAGCAGGATACCTTTCATCTTGCCTCACCCCACCCACCTCAGTCACATGCTGATAATTCGTGAGAACTCAATCGAGATACGTTTGATGTGTGCGTCTCGACTAAACTGGCTGGCTCCGTGAGTCAACTCTCTAATTCGTGTGTTCCGATTCGTCAAGCAGGCTAGGCAAGCTAGCTGCTGATTAGTTGAATCTCGATCGTGTAGATTTGTGCAGTGACTTTATAACTCTGCACTTCAAATATTGGTTCTTTGATATCCAACAATGGATGGAGTCCTGAACGTTTAAAAAACTGAAACAATGAAAACAAGTATTTTTTCAGAAAAATTTTTGTACCGTAGAAATTATAAAAGGGTAAGATTGGAAGAGTTTTTCTAAAATTGGAATCCTTCATTTCCACTGAATTCTCCAGTAGAAAGTTCAGTCTCAATATTAAGCTACGAACCGATAAATATGGAAAATCTATAGTTAGCCCTGGGCTTTCCAATGGGGGCTTCGCCCCCATCGTTTATTTCAGAATAAGACCCCGCACACACACATCGATTTTTGTTCGTACGATATTTTGCCGTCCTTATGAATTCTATAAGATTAAACGGAACTTGACAAACTGTTAAATGTAATAGAATTTAAAAGGACGGCAAAATACCGTACAAACAAAAATCGATGTGTGCGTGCGAAGCTTCAGTTTTCATTGAAAGTCATAGAAATTGATGTGTTGAGATGTTTTATATTTTTCCGCGGGATTTATTGAAGTATTTTATCGATTAAAGTGAATGGCTACTTTTAATATGGTGAATGCCATTATAATAATAATAATAATAATAATAATAATAATATCGAGTGACCTGGCTGGCTCAGGTCTGGTGTCAGAGTTTTCAGGTCGCAACTGGTCAATTTCAGGGCCTCTGACATGACCTAACGACTACTTTTTAGGCAGCCGGAACCGACAGCTTAACGTGTCCAACCGAAACACGGGAGTGACCCGAGTTGAATATCTTTATTTTCTAACTTATTAAAATCCCCTAATTAACCGAGTGCCTGATTATTTAAAATTAGTTGTAAAGCTGTAATATTCAAAGAATAAGTTGCTAATAATTCAAATAAAGAATGATCGCATCGCAGTTAGCAAAATTTAATGAAAGACTGAATTATTATAAATTCAGCCGAAATCATTCATTTGCTCCCCATTATTATTATTATTTAGCGTATGACAGATGCACAACAAATATATAGCTCATGAGTCTCAAAAGCCTAGATATTTAACCTGAGTAGGTGCTAAACCAGTTGAAACTCCATTCATTTTTATTGGTCAATTATTAACACTTATTTATTTTATATTTTTCTTAATCAACCCAATTTTATATAAATTTGTATAAATTTTATTTAAATTTTATATAAATTCTATTTATTTATTTTTAAATGCTTTGTAATAATATTGTATAATGCATAAATATATACTATGTACTATATATTCATATTGTAATGCATTTTGAGCAAGTGAAATGAAATTTATTCTATTCTATTTCATTCACTGTATATTTCCAATTTCTTTGAGATGTTGTGTAGTTTTCGGTCAGAAAAAACATAAGTTTGTCTGACCGCCATCATTTGCTAGTCCATTTATACAAAACATTGATGAAAATGTTGTTTTTGTATTATTTTTGTTGCGGTGAAATAAAATTTGATTTGATTTGAAAAAAAATGAATTTTTGTTGCGTTAAATATAATGATAACGTCGAAGAAAATAAATTATCAACTATTAAATAACGAAGTACCCTCCAAACATTCCTTTCTAATCCTTCCATCTCATTTAATTGAGAGTTTTTATCCATTCTAATAAACAGCATATCAAAATAATGTTCCGTTTTTCGGGTTATGTATTATTATTTTATTTACTGTATTATTTTATAAAATGAGAAAAATGTATATTGTGACATCGATACTTGAAGAGTCATAAAAAGATTTCGTAAGACATTACTTCTAAATTCAACTCATAACTTTTTCATTTCATTAACCA
Source organism: Nilaparvata lugens (assembly GCF_014356525.2). Lineage (NCBI taxonomy): Eukaryota > Metazoa > Arthropoda > Insecta > Hemiptera > Delphacidae > Nilaparvata > Nilaparvata lugens. The sequence continues at coordinate 10,232,347 of NC_052513.1, read as the reverse complement.
AATAAGAAAATAACCCTCGGTTTTTCAATGTTTTATCCTACTGTATTCCATTCATACCAAGCATTGGAGTGTGACATATATTCACAGTTAAGAGAGTATCTTTCATAAACTGGCAGTAGTCGAAAGTCACACTAGTAGGACAGCGATGTTGCCCCCTGGGAAATTTCCTATCCGGCATGCAATCCACAGAAGCGGCGCCGGATTCCGTTTTCATTCAACTGTCAAGCTGCAAGCTCCGACTGCTGTGACTTTGCTGCGCCGCCGCGTTCCTGTCACTCAACCGCTGCCGCCAGTCGATATCCTCAAATCCCAGCGGTTTCACAACTGACTACAATGCTGCGACAAATCGTGCCAACATAGGCTACAAAACGTGTTTCAGCGATGCCTTTGCAACATGGTTCGGTGTTGCCTAAATAGGCTAAAGCATGGTTCTGCGCTGCCTATATAGGCTAGTATCGGCTCAACCGATCTGCAGCGCTTTTAAGCCCAACCGCATTCAGTCTCTGTGCCTGTAGCCATTGATTATTATCCCGACTGGTAATCGGTTTTTGGCGGATATAGAGGATCAATCAATTACATGAACGTATGCAGTCTACAGGAGAATCCAACTCCAGTCACGAAACTATTACTCGCATTCAGATTAACCAATGGGATTGATAGCCTTCGCCTACGCTGTGAAATCTGATGAATTGAAACAGTAGTGTGTCTCAAGTCAGATGTATGATATTACAGATCTTAATGTGTTCAGACACATAATATCATTCCAGCTTGCACAATTTGCACAGAGGATCTGCCTTAATACACTTTGTGAAAATATTAAGGACTGAAAATTTTGTGAAGGAAGAACTATGAGACTTAACATATTTCGGACTATCTGTAATCTAAATTTGGAAGAGGAATAGCACAAGGTTACCTTTTTTATCTCTCTCTCTCTCTCTCTCTCTCTCTCTCTCTCTCTCTCTCTCTCTCTCTCGAGTAATGGACATTGATATGTCCAAAGCTCCGCCAATTTATGTAGATGCATAACAATATGATTATTATCTATAGTTATTATACAGGGTGATTTTTTAGTCCTGTTACCCAATTTTTGATGTAATTTATAAACGGAAATTTGGGTATTAATAAAAATAAATATTTGCTATTTACAAAAGAAAATTGATATTTTATTACTCACATTTCCTAGTTACTTAAAATTATTACACCATATGCTCAAAATGTCCACCCATTGAGGTTATACACGCTCGGACTCTTTTCACCATAATTATTAGCAGAAACCTTTTTCAGAGTTATATTGGAAATATTCGTGATTAAGTCTGTAATATTGGCTTTCAGTTCATCAATATTGTGAGGATTGTTTTGGAAGGCCTCAGACTTAATGTAGCCCCACAAAAAGTAATCAGGGGATGTGAGGTCTGGAGACCTTGGAGGCCATAAACCCTCCAGAATTGTTCCAGAATGAAAACCCGTTGTTCTATGGTAAAAGACATTCTGTTCATAACACGACCGGAATCATCACAAAATGTTACACAGCTTAAGGATAATAAACTCGCACTGCCTTGTGTATACTGAGTGAGTAGGGCTACCAACTTCGTGCAACAAAACAAAATTTCCCTTTATTAGGGGAAAATTACCATGTATTAAAAATAGGGTAACAGGACTAAAAAATCACCCTGTATTACAAATTGCTTTTTCATATCATATACAGTTCAATAGTTATTTTCCTAGTCTATATTATGTAAATTCATCTATAATTTTGCTGTATTGTAAGCTATTGTATATAAGTGTATAAGCCAGTATATATTGTAATCTACATAAATAAAGTACTCAATCAATCAATCAATCAATCTCTCTCTCTCTCTATCATTATGATAATGTACTTATTGTATGAATGAAAAAAGAATAAAAAATATCCCTTCGCAATTTTTTCACCTAGTTTTCTGAAAAATTCCTCTCTACTGAATAGGCTAATAGGCTTCATCCTACTCCTCTCCTCAAAAGAATTGGGAAACCGAAAGACAGCTAGAAAAAAAATCGAGAGGATTAGTATTGATTTGCAATTTGTAGCGTTGGTTTGCAGTAATTAGCCAAGTGTGGTTCTCCACGTGTTTTCAGTTTGTTAGATCTTCCCCATTACTTCACTCAAATACAAGTTGTATTCTCTTCTAAAACACATATTTTTTTCTCGACCAACTCAGTTTACTTCTGAAAACCAAAAGAAAATCTGACAGACCCATTTGAACCAAAAAATGAGGCTCATCTATTCAAACGCTTCTCTTCTATTTTTCATTCTTTCTACACCTATTATTGGGTACAAAACTTAAGATGTACCTGATAAATTGTAGGATTTTGAATGTTTTATATTTCGAATCCTGTGAGATTCATGATTTTTGATTGGAGATTTTTTAGTTTTTTGAAGAGTAAATTGTTATTTTAATAAATGATAGTAGCTTAACCTACAATTTAATTTGGACTGTAGTAAAAATTTGAGAAGGGACAGTTTTGTGTATAAGCCTGTTGTGCATTCTCACATAAGTGTAATAATTGTACATGACTAAATAATTTCATAAATTTACTCTCTCCATATCAAACTTTCGAACTCACATCTTTGTTGTGACAATAATCTACATCACGGCTTCAATACGAGTATCAAAATTGAGTATGGAATCGTTTCTATTAATTGTAATTATTAAACATTTTGATCCTGATTTTCACCTGAAATTATACCGAAGATGGAATTTTCACATTTTATAGATACTGAACTTGGAAAGCACCGAGACTAGTCATATAGAGCAAAAAATCAAAATCTTGAATTGTTTAGAATTGGGAAAAACTTATTCGAGCACCTAAAACTTGGGAATCCAGGAAATAAAAGCACTTGAGTGCATTTCGTTGAAGAAGACCACAATACTTGTATACTCTTATTTGATTTCCTTCTTGAGAATTTTCTAGAAATTCCCTTCCTAGAAAAACAGAAATTTTTCTTAGACTGCAGCTCCATATAAAGTAGTTGAACTTCAGTGCAGTGATGGAAACTTTCGCGGTACAAAGTCAATTTCAGCTGAAGCATCAACGTCGTTCATTCGTATGTATGATTATTTATGCAAATAGACGACATACGTAGTTCCCTCAGCTATAATAGTTCTGGAATTGGAATGTCATGTAGTTGCTCCCAGCTCATGCAACAAAGTTCTCTAAAATTGCAGAACGAAACTATGGAGGGACAAAATTCTAGGAAAGATCGTGAACAAACTCTGATCTATTCCTGTTGAGGATCATTGCAGATGCTTAAATCTGAAAAAAAGTTAAACTTCTAAAATTGTGTTTGAAATGTAAAGACTTACTTCCAGTAACATTTCCAAACCTTCCAGTAAATGTTGTCCACACTGCACTGATTTATAACCTAAGGGCCTGCTTTATGAACATCTAGAAAATAATGACAAAGAACTAACTTCAGTTTATTTGATCCATACAGCACTAACTTATTAACCAAGTTTACTATAATCATTCAGGAATCCAGCAATAAAGAAAAAAGAGTATTAAACACTAGTATATATTACAGTGACTTTATGATTAATCTCCATAATAATATACTAGTGTCTGATATTCTTTGAGTCTATAGTATATAAAATTATCACATAGCTCGCCATGTGACTTTCCACGCCCAGTATAAGGGAACCTTCTTTCCTTCTGGTCTTATGGTGTAAACACTTGACTTTTAAATTTTCAATGTACAGTCCCTAGTCTGATCGAATTAGAACATTTTTGAAATAATATACCAATTTTGAGTGAGGTTTCATTAAAACAAATGCTTCCATGCGATTGTTGAAGTCATAGATAGTGAGTACATTAAATTTCTACACATCATCATCAGCACTATCAAAACGTCTTTCATAGTACTGATGAGATTTATAAACATCCATGTGACAATAGTTATTTGTGCAACTAGTGCGCAAAGTGACAGTTTGCTGCACCGAAAGAAACGTTTACGCCCGAGCCGTAGGCGAGGGCGGAATGGTTTCTTGAGTGCAGCAGAGGAACTTTGCGCACGTATTTCACATTAAGTTTTTCCTACAGTTACCATTGAATATGAAAAGTGGGTAATTATGGGTAAAATTGCCTGAAATGCATCAAATGTTTTTCTGTGTAATTTTATTATTGATAAAAACCTTAATCCTAAATCCTAAAGTCCTCATTGTCCTTTGTTATAATATATAATGAATAATAATTAGCGCGTTGTGCTTCGTTGCACCTCTGCTCACTATAGCAGCCACAGCAGTCACTGTTACCAACTTCATTTTGATTTTGCTGCACTGTTGCTCCATATAACCCACTAAGTATTTTGCGTTGTCATGTTGCAAATCTGGAGTGCAGAAAAATTTTTCCCGCACTAGAGCGGAAAAGTGATTCTTTGCGTTCTGTAATCAGTGCAGCAATGGCCACTTTTGAACGTAACTGTAGGAAATAGTATATTTCGCACCTAGGGCCGAAAATGAGATTTTTCCGGCTCGAAATCGGTTTTCAAGTCCGAGGCCGTAGGCCGAGGACTAGAAAAGATTGAGAGCTGGAAAAACATTTTTGTCCATGGTGAGAACGTTATTTTTCGCCACAAAGAAAAATAAACAATATAAATATGAGAATAATTGTTTATTAGGCACTTCCGAAAGCAAAACAGGAAGGTCATAGCTCTAGCAAATCTGAGATAATCTGAATATCAGGAAATTGTCCAAGTATTTTTATTTTTTATTCTGATTTGTCTAATTAGCCTAAAAGATTATGTTCAATTATGTAAGAGTTTATACTTTTTATTCTTTCAAATGACAATAAGATGATATTATTATAAATGTTTTGATTCTTGAATAATAAACACAAATAATGAAAAGTTTTTGATCAGCTGTTTTAGCACACTTGAAATTTGGCCAATCTGAATGTCAACGTCAACAATGCTTGTTATCGTTGACTTCGGAAGTTTAGGTTAGAAGTTCTATCCTACTCTGAAAATTGAATTTGTATAGTTTATAATATATATTTTATCTGTATTTCATTCATCCAAATAAAATGATAGTATCTTATTGCAGAATACTTATTCAATTCTAGAAGCATAAACTGATTCCGTTTCATAAACCACTTTGTAAACACGTTCACATCAAATCAGAATCAGCTGACTCAAAGGTTATTTTACAGCCCTAGGGCCGTAAAACTTTTACCGGCCTGGTCAGAAAACAATCATTTTCGGCCTCCATATGACGCACGAAAACCAGCTCATTACATCCATATGGGGCGAAAACACATTTTCCCCTGACATATTTTATGAAGTTTCAGAACGAAACCTTCTATAGAGGGATAGGATTATAATGGAAGTTACATGCGCTAACTTACATTATCTTTCAAAACAAAGGTTGATATTATCAAGTGAGGCTCAGTTATGATCTACAAGGCTATTACGATCTATTTGACATTACACAGCATAGAGTTTACTATGATTTTGATAACATGAAAGTGCCATTGGATAGGGATTTATCCCCTGACGTACACCATTTTGATAAGAGCATAGAGTGACACTGACAGTCGAATCCATACACTCAGTACATGTACGAGATGCATTTGTGAGATACACAATTTTCTCTTAGGCCTACTACTGACATTGAACTTGATCTCGTTAAAGCATTAACAATGATGGATAGTTGACTTTGTGATCTAGAAATAAGCATCCCTTTTTTAAAGTACAAAGCTTTATAATCGGTTGTAAGATGGATAAGTCAATATTAAAGAATATTTTGTTCCGGATTCAAGAAGGATTCAAACAGTTGCTTTTATTTTCTTGAGAATTTTACTGCAGTTTGTTATCATATTTATACCATCACCCATCCTTCTTCTACATCTTCTGATTCTTCTTTCAGACGTTTTAACGAGGATACCAGCTTGAACTTTGAATACGGTTTTCTGAATAGTTCACCTGATTTCATTCCATACAATTCTTGCCAGTTTTCATTTCTCATTTATGCTAGCAAACCGCTGAAGCTTGCGCAGGTTAGAGCTTTTGTAAAATCTCTAAACTAGAACTAGTATTTCTTTGACCAGGAAATTCTGAGAGTTCTTGCATGGACCCACACGCCAGAATCTTATCACTAGGGTTATTCGAAAGGATCTAGAAGGTAGCGATATGTGGTCTCTTCATCATCTCCATGTCGTTTACGTTCAACATGAGAGTTCATCTGCCTTTGGACCCAATTCTTATTTTGAAGAAGAGGTATTGCCCCTACTGATTTTCATTTTCCTGAATATTATTATTCTCCATCGTTCTAACGAGTTATTTTAATAGGCTAGCTTAGAAGCTTGAGGAACAAAATTTCTTGTGAGAGTTCTGTGGAAACTTTTCACCTAAATATGCATTTGATTCAGAGAAGATGTGGAGTTTCTCTAAGCTTAAATAAATGGATGAGGCAGATAGTGTCAATTTCACAAATTGATTAAATTTTGAATGAAAAAGCTCCAGTTGTAATGCTCTTAGCAGATGATATTTCAACTAATCCTGTAATGATGATAAGAGCTTTGAAACTTGAGCTTTGTTCTAGAAAATTAAAATTTTTTTTTTATAAGTTACAGTAGAATATTTTCTATTAGAGAGATTTTTTGACATGAATAAGATATTTAATACCAAAATGGGTTGGATGAAAGATAAAGTAAATGTTATTTATTTATTCATTTGTGGATACAATTACAAAAAATCATATAAATATGATTGGGAAAGAATAACAGGCATCGCCCAAAACTATTACCAAATTTTCATACTGAATAAATATGTCCAAGAAATAGTTTATGTTCTTACTGCTGAAAATTCAAGTCCAATTTTTGTTCAAAAATATATATATGAGCGGAAAATTTTGAATTTAGAAGATAAATCATGAATAATTTATAAATTAAAAATATAAGTAATTATTTTCTTTTTATTTTTCATTCAACTCATCTTGATATTTCTCCTCCAAATAACTCCTCCAATATTCGAGTATTGAATTGTGTTTATTCCATTGACAAAGTATAATTCCACTAGGATGGTAATAATAATGTCTCTCCTTGGAACCAATCGTCGCAAACCCTATTAGTCCAGTCAAGGAAATGCTATAGAGGGAAAAGTTGGGGAAACAATTTTTGACCCCGCAGTTATGTTTAGGGTAGTAAGGAGGTATACATATCAAAATTCCTCACCACCACCCCCTGTGCTGAGGGGGTGGGGTGGTTTGAAGGTGCCGTTTTTGGTTTCTCGCATAAAACTCAAAAACTATGTATCCCAAGGACTTTACTGTCATGTAACAAATAAGAGCTTACATAATTTCCTACAATATTCATCCTACAATTTTTTATATCTCCCCTGGTTTTCGATATCCGCTCTTGAAGGTGTGACATTTGAAAAAAACACGTTTCCAACCAATTTTTTTTTCTATTTTTGCTCCTATAACTTTTTAAAAATCGATGGGAAAAGTCCATGTTGATTATGAGCTTATAGAGCATTGAATTCTCTTCAATTTAATGTATTATTTCACATTTTTACAAATTCCCCTACACCTTTTGCAGCAGCTTTAGTGTTGAGTGTGAAATCTCCATTTTTGCAACAGTAGACCAATTGACAAAGAGATTTTGAGGGAATGTTTTAAACATTATTTTTGACTTTGCAACTTTGTTAAGACTAGTTAGGAGGAGGACATAAGTTCCCATTCCTTACTCATGTGCTAAGGGGATGAGGATGGTTTAAAAGTTGAATTTTTCAGCGTTTTGCATCCACGCTCATATCTTGAGAACAATGCATTCAACCGAACTAACAATTCGAAAATGAAGCTTGATAAATTCTCTACACTTTTTGTTTAGTGGTACTTTGTGATATTCCAACAGTTCACGATATATTCGCTCTTGAAAGTTTAATATTGTTAAAATAACAGGTCTTTATCCAATGTTTTGCTCTTTCAGGGCTTATAACTCTCCAACAATGCATCATAAAAACTGATGCTTATTGAAGGTTTGTAGAACATTGAATTCTCTTTGGAATGGTGTATTATTTTACGTTTCCAAGTTTTCCTTTCATTGTTATAGCAGCTTCAATGTAGGGGGTGAAATTTTTAATTGCTGCACGCTTTACTCAAAAGTTATACTGTAGTGTCGTCAAAAAAAGGTCGAAAAAGAATCACAAATATTATCAATGTACGATTCTCCTAGAAATCAAACTTATTTGATGCTGTGTGTTGTGTGTGCAGGCAATAATAATAGGAGTGCGCAAGTGCGGAACACGAGCGCTGCTGGAGATGCTGTGCTTGCACCCTAGCGTGCAGACGGCGGCCAGGGAGGTGCACTTCTTCGACCGCGACGACAACTACGGCAAGGGACTCGACTGGTACCGCAAACGAATGCCACACTCCTTTCGCGGACAGCTCACGCTCGAGAAGACACCCAGCTACTTTGTCACGCCAGAGGTAATTCATTAAAACATTCTGTTGTTTTTACCTCAGATGTATGTATTGTCATGGAGAAAATATAGCGAAACCATGATGTAGGGCGTTTATGTTCAAATTTTCACTGTTAACTCAAGCCGATAGTCCTAGTAGTTCTTTTTCGTAAAGCTATGTGAAGCTGGTAGTCTCTCATACTTACAGAGACTATACAATCATTAATTTTAGTCACTGTTTTCATACTATGTCGTTCTTACACTCTCACCCCTAAAAGAATTCTTAAGTAGGAGTGGCCGTAGTCGAGTGGATCAGATGCTGGCTTCATGATTCAGAGGCCCGGGTTCAAATCCCGGCCCGGGCAAGATATTTATCTCGGGCCACTCCCGTGTTTCGGATGGACACGTTAAGCCGTCGGTCCCGGCTGCCTAAAAAGCAGTCGTTAGGTCATGTCAGAGGCCCTGAAATTGATCAGTTGCGACCTGAAAACTCTGACACCAGACCTGAGCCAGCCAGGTCACTCGATATTATTATTATTACCCCTAAAAAACAGTAATAATAGACAGTAGGTCTACAGTAATCGCCTTCAAATTTGGAACATAAACCACCTATAATCACAGGATATCTTTTTATGTTTTCTTTTCTCCATGGTATAGTTTAAAATATATAATAGATTTATATAAATAAAATTGAAAAAGGACACCAGAAAGCTGAAACTAGTAGGTAGTGTAAAATATGGTACTATTTAATTATTTATATTATATTATTCAATCATTTCTATATTGATTATATAAATAAATAATTAAAATCATTCAACAAATATGTTAAAAATATTCATGTATTGATTCATCACTCATCACAAAAACCAAGTAAAAAGAGGCATTAATCATAGAAAGATGAAAAGAAGTCATCAGATGAGAAGACGTTATCACACATGACGAAAAGAAAATGCGGAATCTCTCGTGATATATGGGTGGGTGATACGAACAATATAAAAATTTGATAAATTTTCTCATTGAAGGCAATGGGTAAAACGAGATATTATAAATTATTAGTCTAGTTACATACAGAGAACAAACGTGTGATGGCAATACAACGAAACGTAACGTGAGTTACAAACATGCATTGTTGAATGTGTTGATACAAATAAATATTTATTGTCGTTCAGCATTACAACAGGTATAGACAACCTATAGACAATGTTAGTAGTGAAGTAATAGCAACGCAATTAGCAGAATAACGTGAAAACTACAATTCAACCATTACAGTTACATGGACATCACTGGTTTTACTAAACATTATGTCAGAAACTACTGGTGTTCTAGAATCATTGCAGTTGTTACCCCGTCATTGTCTTCTTCAAATGTTCAAATTGATCCGAACTAGAAAATTTTTCTCAACTATCCTGGCCTGACTATACTAATGACAGCTCTGGGAATTCTTGGCATCAATATGGTCTTCCAGTGCTTTCTCTTCCACTTTTACAGGTATTGAAAATTTATTGCAGATCAAGCTGGATACCAATTTAAAAAATATTTTGAAGCCTGATTCTGCAATCGTTAATGCCACTATTATTTTAGAAATTCATGTTATGTTCCCACTACTTTTAAATTTCGATAGAAATTTGTGGAAATCCGTTATTCATTCAGATAACATGACTCAACTGAGTTTTGATGTTGGAAGTGTGTCGTAATCAACTTGGAACAGGTCATTTTGTCTAATGGATGAGTGAGGGAGTTCCAGCAGTAATTACTCGAAGAGTTTACGAGTGAACAGGCCTAGCAACTCGACTATTATGGTTGCGACTCCCTTGTGGAGAGAGAGAAATAGATTTTGAGTGTGTGCAAGTGACGGAGTGAGACATTTTATGACACTGCAACGAGTGTACGTATGGTGGTGTCGTTGATATCAAAACACTGAGCCAATTTCAATGTAGTTAGAGTGATGATGCAGAAAGGCACTGAAACAAGATTTTGCTTTCTGATAACAGCTTACATGCTGAGGATCAACATCACAATATCATACTCCTCTGACATTCACTTTGCTGCGTCAAGTACATCTTCATAAAGCTCAGCTCAGTCCTGGAGCGATCACTGAAACATCGGATCCTTCTGATCTTTTCAAGCTTTAAAAAGTTTTTGAAAAGTAATCTCGGTTTTCTCGGAACTCTGAATTTTAATTTTTTGATGTCAATCAAGTATATTCTGTACTTTGAGATGGTTATCAAAATGCTGAGCAGCCAAATTTCACATCAATTTTTTGATATAGAAGACAATTTGAGGATTATGGAACATGCGAATATTTGTTAAATCTATCAAGAAAATTTCACAATATTTCAAATTCGTGTTGAATAATTATTGTAGGGGAATTCTTAATCTTTATGGAACTTGCCAATAGTTTCTATCAATGTGGTAGGAAGATAGACGATTTTGAATATTTATGTAAGGAGTTGTTCCATTCTAATAGAGACTAGATGAGTAAAACATATGGAATAAATATATTGATATTATTGAAATTTATTATATATATTATCATATTATTGTGGAAACTTATGAGTATTCATATTTATTTCCAGAGCCTATAGCCTATTCTTTTATAGTTTTGAACTGATTTATTAGCATTGATTGAATTATTTCATCTCCACTTTCATGCTCAAAATACAAATATAAAAGAAAGTATGATGGTAGACTTGTTATTAATTCGAAATTAAAACTTGTAAGGCAACAGGGTTAAAAAAAATTAATGGAGAGATAACATTTTTAAGGGGATTATCAGCCAACGCACTCACTTCTAAAATCATTATTTCATCGATTGCAATTTCATAATTAATCAGACTCCACTGCAGGTTGTAGTTTAGCCACACCCACGAAGCCTGATTCAATTTCTTTCAAATTATTGCCGCTTCCAAACTCAATCAGTGGCGCTCGACAAGCTTTATTATAACGCTGGGACCAGAATAATGATGTTTCTCCCGGGCCGCAAATCACATTAAAGATAATGGCACTTTACTTTTTTTAGAAAGTTTACCGATCATGTTGATTGAAGCGTAACATAAAAACGTTTTTTTTTTAGATTTCCGACGGGATGAGTGTGTTTTTTCCCACGAGTGGTATTATAACAAAAAACGGGTGGCAAAACTCTGTTGGAAAATTCCCCAATCATTTATTTATGAGCACAAGCTTAAAACATGGCGGAAAACGTGTAGTAAGTGCCTCATGAGAGCAATTCAGTTCGTCAACCGCCCGTAAAAACAACTTCATATTAAACGAGAAACTCGTGCTATTTTGTTTTTAATAAATATTTAATTATATGAAACAAAAAAACTGTAAACAAGTAATTAGCTGGATGAGCAAGAGGCTTTTATCAAGTTATTCACGGCTCTAGAAACATCATGTTTTACTAGGATGTTTGTAGATAGAAAATATAATATTTATCATCACTTGATCTTCTTTTTTATTAGGAATTCTACAAAATTATTTTGAGCACAAGCTCTAAGATGACAGCTGACACATCTGCAACAACCTTTTACTCTTAGAATTTTTATTAATGTTACTCTTTGAGTTCTCTCTTATCTTATCTTATCTCTCTCAGAGAGTTAGTGGGAAGGATATTTTGAATATTTTTTCCAAAGAATAGACATTGATATATGTCCAAAGCTCCGCTCCGCCAATTTATGCATAACAATATTATCTACAGCTATTACCAATTGCTTTTTTCATATCATATGATTATCATAAATCATTTTCAATCAGTTCAAAAATCATTTTCTTAGTCTATATTATGTAAATTCATCTATAATTTTGCTGTATTGTAAGCTATTGTATATAAGTGTAAAAGCCAGTATATATTGTAATCTACATAAATAAAGTACTCAATCAATCTTTTCACTTTCTCAGTCGGTTTTCGAATTGGGAATTTTCATTGAATGCCAGTATCTTATACATATTACTATGAAAAATTAGATTTAAAACACTTCAAACACTACAACAACACTGTTGTATTCCATAGTAAGTAGGTATAAGTTGAGTACTGTGAGTAATCTATATATATAAAAGCGAAATGGCACTCACTCACTCACTCACTCACTCACTCACTCGCAGAACTAAAAATCTACCGGACCAAAAACGTTCAAATTTGGTAGGTATGTTCAGTTGGCCCTTTAGAGGCGCACTAAGAAAGCTTTTGGCAATATTTTAACTCTAAGGGTTGTTTTTAAGGGTTTAAAGTTCGTCTTCTAGCATGTATATTCTTCTTCTCCCAATCTATTAATTATAATTGAAATTTCCATATCATATGTTACTATAGAACTATAATCTAGATAGAGTGCCTCTTCGAAACAGTTGTTAACTGGCAACTAAATTAATAATTTTGTCAGATTGGCATTAAGTTTAGTTGACTTTGTTATGTTGGCACCAAGTTGAAGATTTAAATGCATTTATCGCGGAAAAATTGATTGGGCACTGCTACTTCAATCCTGGGATTATTATATTACTAGCCGTCAGGCTCGCTTCGCTCGCCATATCTGTTTAGCCTGACGTTTAGTCTGAACCCCCGACCGGATTGTCCAAACATATGATCTCATTTTTGGACGTTCCAGTCGGGGGTCCAGGGGGCGGAGCCCCCTGGCTAGACGGATATGGCGAGCGAAGCGAGCCTGACGGCTAGTATATTATAATATAGATATCATCACATTGGCCTCAATTTGTGGAAGATTTTCAACGTACTCAGATATTTAATTCTTGTATATAATATTATTATTGTGCTCTCTTCGTGTTGTTTCCATATTATTTTCTTAATCTTGCTATAAAATAGGAACTCTTGCTATAAAATGGGAACACTTATTCTTAATGCAATACCTACTTAATTCAGGTATTCGGTGTTTTTTCTATCATACTATTATGAATGGAAAACAGTATTTTCACAAACACATTTATTTCAATCTATTAAATTTCAAATGACCATGATGTAAAGTGTAATAAAGTATTTTTATTTTCCATATTCAGTCATAATATTATTGCTGGTAGGATATGGCTTTAGGAAAACAAACAGCAGTACGGCATGATGCGAGTTCTCACTGGGGAACGCTCTATGTTTTGTTGATTACCAATTGATACTATCACAGTTTTCACAGGTCATTGAACGAGAATGACATACGAATCCCCAATATTATTGTGATATTTTGAATGTGTCCCTAGGTATTACCACCCAACAAAAATTGCTAGAGGAGAATTGACTTGAAACTGTCAGCATTTTTGAATGAGAAGCATCAGTGGTTTTTTATGAAGAATGCTGTCACAATGAAGAGAATCTGACAATAGCGAGTTTTGCCGTTCCTTGGCGCTCACGTCAAAACAGACGTGAAATGAAGTCTGATGGATATCTGATGTGATGCGAGATGAAAATATTCCCCAGGGCAGATTTAATCGCAGAAGTACATGTAACGAGTTGTGTGTTTGTGCAGCGTTATCGATAAAGGCAATAAAATTGAAACCGAGCTGCTCGCAATGGGCAGAGGCCACGTGAATAGTGAATGTCAAAACCGTATGAATAATTCAGAACGCGGCTGGTTTAATCCATTATGGAATGGGTTATTATCAGATGCAGGACCCAGTCCTCAACGGGCCGCTATCTCTCTCATTCTGAATGTATTTAAATTCAAAGCCCAAAGCCGACTAGAAGCTGTAATTCCAAAATGGGATGGATGTTCTCAAGTGCACTGGGCCTTCTTCTCAATAGCCTAGGCTATACGGGGCACCCGTTGCTGGTATTAGAGTGTCCTGCATTAGCTAGCACATTGACAACGTGTGTGCCAACTTGGCATCCAAATTCCATTGGTTGGACCGCCAAGTGTTCAATGAGATTGTTCAAATTTACATCTTGTGTACCGACTTCCTAATGGTGCAGGTATCCAATTTCCATCGCTTGGACCGACATGTGAAGTGGTCATCCAGTGAGCTTTACTAATGTGATGATATAGACATAATATGTTAAAATTTTGGCCTATTTAGAGTAGAGAATACGTATTACGAAAAACTCGTAAAACCACTGAGGTTTATAAATTGACTGAGAGAAGAGAGATCTCATATTCATGTATTTCATGTATCTCATGTTTTTGCATTTCTCTTTATGTATTTATGCATGTATGTTCCGCATTTACGGCGAAACGCGGCGATAGATTCTCATTAAATTTTACAGGAATGTTCCTTTTTGAATTGCTCGTTAATGTATATGTAAGATTTTTTTTAATTTGGCATTTTTAAGAAAATATAGAAGAAAAATGTGTTTCCTTCACACGTCAATATTACCGTACAAATCAAAGTATGGAACTCTTTGAATTTTGAATTCATTTATTTACCAAAAAAGCTTTACAAAACTATTCATAGAGTACTTTTCTCTCTTTTCTCGATGAAGCTCCAGTCGTGGAAAATGGAGTTACAGTTTTCGACTAAATTAATGTTATTTTGAAGCTTCGGAAATATTCTACAACACTGTTCGTATAATATTAGTGTAAGTTTACTGCGAATACATTTACAGGGTGGGAAGTGGAATTTTCCCTTATGGGTGTGGTGATTAGCCAACCCTCATTGGAATTTTGGACACTGGCGCTCTTTCAGTGCGCCCTGTTTCCGGGGGCCTAAATTTTCCTAATGATTTTAAGTTTCTCTTCCGGTACATTTCCTTAATTTATTCAAATTATGATCATTTTGATCGATTCTTCTTTTTTCTTAGTGAACCGCACGAAAATAGTCTAATAGAAATTCGAACCGCACCCATGGACGTTGCCGATTCGTCAGGTGTATTATAAAAGTATTAATCAATTCCTATTCCTATTAAGCTGTGGACAACGTTGATCAACTCTTAGTTTCGTTTGCATAAAAGCTGGTTAAATTTTAATCATGATTAATTTCACGAGTACCAATCAGAGAAGCCTTTAATACAGAATACGATATTTATGGAATATACTAGTATTAGCAATTCTACTTGAATAGTTCTATTTATACAAAAATATTAAGTTTTTATTATAATGGAATCATCTTCTAAAAAGCCTTTTCTAATTGGTTCTCGTGGAATTATCACGATTAAAATTTAACCTGCTTTTGTACAACCGTGCCTTGCTCGGCAACGCTGAACCATCGGTCTAATTTTGTGCAGCTGACTAAAGTATAGGTAGTTTGTTATTCCTTCTCTAGTCTAGTATTCTTCTTTCTTTCTCTAGAATTCTGGTTTTTAATAGAGATGTGTTTTGCATTTTGTGCAGGTGCCAGAGCGGATACGAGCGATGAACTCGAGCGTGAAGCTGTTGCTGATCGTTCGCGAACCTGTGACGCGCGCCATTTCCGACTACACGCAGCTGCGCAGCCACGCAGCGACTGCGTCGTCAGCCGCACCGCAGCCGCAGCCGCCGCGAACGTTCGAGCAGCTGGCGATCAACAGCGACGGCACTGTTAACTCTTCCTACCGACCGCTGTCTCTCTCCATTTACCATACCTTCATTCATCGCTGGCTCGAGGTACCCTACACTACTTCATCAAAAATAATTGACTCATTATTCTAATACATGGAATTCAAAATCATGGCTATTCATCATGATTCTTCATGAAGGGGAGAAATCATATCACATGATAACTATCAAGTAGAAAATATGTATCTATTTTTGAAGACCGACTTTAATATCTTATAAATTTCCGGCCAAATTCACACAAAAATGTCACGGTCTTGACGCGGCTTTTTTCACTGCTATATAAGAATATGGTTCAATGCAAACAGAAGAGTCATATGGCGCCACGTCTCTTCTGCTTGCGTTGGACCATATAACATGTTTATATAGGAGTGGCGTGGATGTGACAAAACACCCAGCCACGTCCGCGCCACGTTCGTGCCATACTGTTTGTTTGAATTGGGCCTTTTCTATTGATGTTCACTTCACTATCTTCTTTTCACTTATTTGACAACCTTGACAACATCTTCAGATTGTAATTGAATATCTTCAACTCTACCTTATACACAGATCCTTCCTTATGTTGCATAAATCAAAATCATTCCATCACTTTTTTAACTTCTCTATTCTATTTTCACAATAACTATTGTGGAACACAAATATTAACTTTGAGAAATAATTGCAATCATTGATTAACTAACTTATTTGTGGTTTTGATAGAATTACCTATTACTACTTAGAACGCTGCAGGCCACTGTTTATAAATAGCAGAATTTTGACAGTAATTAATCTATATATAAATTCTGTTTCAATACACGCAAAGAAAAATCTGCACAGGTATGAAACTAGAGATAATGTTCATGCCTATAGCACTAGGAGCAACAGGCAGATCAATATTCAACATAAGAGACTGTCAAAGTCATTGAACTGCTTTGAGATTGTTGGCCAAAAAAATTTTAATAAGCTGCCACCTGAATTCCGAACTGCGCCTCTTAATATATTCAAGGCAAAGATGTATGATTGGCTGGTACAAAACCCATTTTATAAGCTGGACGAGTTCTTTGAAAGAAAAATGAGTGTTTCTTGATTCATCTTCTTGGAGATTAGAGTGTTATGAATATTATAGTATTAGTAACAGTCAGGTACTTTTTATTTATTTTAATGTACATTCGTTGACGTTGTCTCTTGCCTTCGTGGCCTACTGACAAGAAAGTATTATTATTATTATTTATAATTCGTCTGGTTTATAATATTTGAAATTTTCCACTGAAAAGGAATCTTCTTATCTTTTGTCATTCTTGCTTTTTTTATTATTCTTCATTTTTTTGTAAGATTTCTTTTTATAAGTTAGTGTATTTTCCATTTTTGTTTTTTATATTTTCTATAATAAACTCCCTTCTTCTGGGGTTACCAGGACGAAGAAAAAAGGAAGGAAGGAAGGATTATTATTATTTTTTTATCTTTTGTTATATTAGGTCGAGATTTCCGCCTCACGGTCCAAGCCGTTAACATACTCGATTATAATTCATACTTCATTGAAAATAAAGCTGTAAACCATCATCGTATATACATACGATAATTGATATACTGTACGTTAATTGATTACGTAATAATCTCGAATCAATTTTCGAATTTTGCTCTTTCATAACAATAATATGCTATTTTTTCTCAGAAATCAATAAAACTTCGCCTTGTGCCAACAGGTATTCTCCCGCAACCAGATTCTGATAGTGAACGGTGACAGGCTGATAGAGAACCCTGTCGACCAGTTGCAGAGGATAGAGCAGTTTCTGGGCCTGGAGCCGCGAATCGGCCGCCACAACTTCTACTTCAACAACACCAAGGGTTTCTACTGCCTCCGCAACGACACGGCCGACAAGTGTCTGCGCGAAACCAAGGGCCGTCGGCATCCGCGTGTCGACCCCGTTGTCGTCTCCAAACTGAGGAAATACTTCTCAGAACACAACCAGAGGTTCTACGACATTGTCGGCGAGGACTTGGGTTGGCCAGAGGAATAATGAACGTTCTAATTAAGCGATCATTGAGTGGTCGTCAGAGATGGGATACGTGCTATTGTCTGTGGTATGCTATTAAGTATGATAATCCATACATATCAGATGAGTGCCTATGCAACAATATCATCGATTATATCAGTAATTCGAATTTGTAATTATCAGTGGTATTTTGAAAGTTTTTTACTGTCGAATATTATCCGAACTAAGTGAGTAACATGCATTGATTAACTAGAGTGTCCCATAAAGAACACTACATTTGAATTGTTTTAATCAAATCATTATTAAATTTTAACAATTAGCAATTCAAAAGTCCACAATTAACAGCAGGTAATGCATTTTTCTAACGCTGAACTTGAAACATTAGCCTACCCTTTATAAAGGCGCTTTATAAGGTTTTATGAATGAAAAAAAAATGCCAAAAATAGAGCTCAAAGAAAAACTTCACTCGAGAAGGAAAAGGGGCGGACCGAGAAACGATGGGAAGATGAGAAGGGATGATTTAATAAGGATGGGTGGAGAAGATTGATACAAGATAGAGATGCTTGGAGGAATGTTGTGGAGGAGGTCAAAGCCCACAATATCATCGATTATGTCAGTAATTCGAATTTGTAATTATCAGTGGTATTTTGGAAGTCTTCTACTGTCACACTGGGCTGAAGAGCTAGAGAAATGCATTTTCCATTACAATGAGAAATATTATCAAATTTGAAGTACCTAAATAACGACTTAATTAACTATTCAAATGTTGCGTTCTTTATGGAACACTTTAATAATATACTCTTAACTTTATAATTTTCACCCTGGATTCTCTCAGATCAATATTGATTATCCTACTAGTGAGAGACAATCCTGTGTAGAAACTTATATCTCATGGAGTATTTTAGAATAGAGGGAAAATACACACAAGAAAAAACACTTCCTCATGATAGTAGTCATTATCTTGGAGAGTCAATCATATCAACCTCAATGAAGTGAAATTCTATGGACAACTATCCATTGAGTAGGCACTATATTCAAACAAAAGTTTCCTTCATGCAAATTATGTACCGTAACAGAAAAGAAAAATAATGAATACTGAACAACAATAGTTGTTCTTGGAAACTGATATTTCTGATCTTGGATTACGTGGTATATAAATTGATTATATTTCTATTAAATCAGGATATATAATGAAATATCATATGAATTTGCAATTGATGAACAATATTGTCAATTCTGTCAGGAATTACACACAGAAACAAATCATCAATATTTTCTGTATTCTGTCAGGAATAACATACAGATACAAATCATCGATATTTAGTGTAGCCCGTAACTCCAACCATGCTGAATGATCAAGAATTCAAAAGCAATATTTCTAGCATAGATCAGGTTAACATAGTCTAATATGCTAAAACAATGCGAATACTATTGGGGAAATAGTTTGATATCATTATTTTAACCATTGATAAAGTGTAGCATTTTTTATCGAAAAAGTCAATCGTTCCAAATTTCTTTCATTACAAATCATTGAGAACTTGAGACTATCACTAATTCATTGTTTTTTATAGTTCGGATAAGCCAATATTATAAATTATAAGATGGTCACGATCATTAGGATTGTGCTAGGATTGATAATTTTGCAAAATTCTAGTGAAAATAAAAAATATGTATAGCAATAAAACAGATCGCAGAGTATTATTGATTCATACAAAATCAAATACAGTAGTTCAAAATAATAATGTTGATAAATCAATTCACTATTATCAATGTTGTAAAATTACGGTGCAGGCCTTCAGCCTGTTGGTTGATTGTCCTTTTCAGTCAATGTTAATGATTATGATTCCAGGACACAGAAACGCATGATTTACATTATGATTCACGGTATTGAGCAATTTTTGCTGAATTAAAATCATGCTGCATTTCATTAACACTTAATCATTGATCTGAGATACTCTGCTATCAATCTTCCTAATACACTCTCAAGAATAATTTTCAAAACTTATAATGTTTCAAGTTTACTATTCCTCCTATCTTTTCTCTTATTGGCATTCGAAATAACTGTAGAAGTTCTGATGGTAGCCATGTTGTTATTAACCATTATTTATTTTGATGGTTTTTAACCATTTTGAAATTGGGGATTAGTTTCAGTATGAAACAGGGATGTTTTAATAAAAACCTGTGTAATGAACAGAATATGTGGATCTTATTAATACTTGTTCTTGAAGAAATATCAAGCAGAATGGAATTATAAGAGCAAACAACTCTTAACTAGAGTAAGCTCTGCTTAAATGAGATAACTTATTTAATACAATTTACTGCTTGAGTGAGTTCCAAGAGAAAATCGATAGGTGCTATTAAATTCTCAAGATAAGTTTTTATGAATCATAACTCTTTGGATTATTTTATGATATGCCAGCATCGATAACCGGTGAAAACTTTCTACTACTGTACTCGAGAATAATGATCTTCAACCTCACTTAGTTCAGAAGCTTTATCATCATTCCTTAAACGTAATTGAGTTCTGTATTGAAATTTTCCTGTTCTATACTTGAGAATAACTTGGAAATTTATATCATATCTTAACATGTACAGTGAGACCTATGCTATGAATTAAAGGAATTGATGCTATTATGAACTAGTATCAGATTGAATGCAATATCTTGGTTAAGAAATTAATTATTCTGCTTAAACATTTTTCTGGAATGGAAGACTCAACACAAGTTGAATTATAAATACTTTTTTAAACAAATTCAATATTTGTAATATTCAAGATGAATTCAATATTAAAATGTTGTACAATGTTTCTATATTATAGTTTAATATAACTATGAAGTAGATCATCACAAAAATCACAAAGTTTTAGTTGTTGGTTATAATAACCAACCAAAATTTCTATGGAATATTTTATTTTTTAATTTGGTGGCCACTTGAGTGACTTTTTTATTCAAGAAAAAATAATCGTGCATAAAACCTCATAATGTTGAATAATAACGTTCTCTATTGATTGTAAGATGAGCTTTTTGGATGATAATGACTGATAGTCATTGAAATCAATTCAATGTTTTAAAAGTTTGTTCGACGTGGGTTGTTTACCGACAACTGTAATACCAATTGAAATTGGAAACATATCAATTAAAAACATAAAAGTGGCAACTTCTAAATTTCCAACAATAGAGATTGGAGCGAATTCTAATATACTACTTCTATCCGATAGATACGGTATATGAGTTTTAACATTATTAAAATAGAACTAAAAATTATACAATGCCTCCTGAACGAGTCTCTTATATTTCAAAATCTAGATCAGCTAATTGTTAGAATAGATATGTCTGTAGAAAACATCAAAATATTCCTGACATAACTTCAAGAATTTATTATAAGTAGAATTTATTGAATTGATCATGAAAAACAAGTTCAACATTGAGATAATCGGATGAAATAAGCACAAGTGCTGAAAAATATTTGATGAAAAGAAATTAGTTGATGAATATATTGAAATCATAGTTTATTATTAAGATATTTATTGTTTTTATACATTTGTATCCTAGAGTAGCTCAAGCTCTACTAAGGAAATTATAATCTTCAATTTAATTAGAAAAATAGTACAACTACGATCAGAAACCAAATTATCAAATGAGAATTTTTGGATGATCACAGTACCTACATGTGTATTTTATAAAAAAATAACCACAAGGTATTGTGGTAGTCGATTTTAGTGAATAATAATTTACGAGTATTATTTCAACAAATTATTTTTTCAATTATATGACATTTATAACGGGTCGTCTAAATATTTATGTTCATCTTCAGTTTTATAGTAAACAACTTGATTAATAATGTAAATTTCTCGAATTGTTTCGAATTGAGAATTTTTCAACTAGCTACTCTTTAAAGAATATAAGAGTGAATTTTCCACAATTTAATGTACGTTATTGAAGTATATTACATTTATGATTGATCAGTGGGAAGCAATTCTATAACCTTCTATATTCTATAGAACACGAGTACTATAGGCTCCGCCTTATCTTTCAAACATACATATCAAGTCAAATTAAAAACATATCAATCATATTAACGTTGAACTGATATTAAATTATAAGCAAGATTTTTAAAGCAATGGAATATTATATAGCTGATAATTTATTATGTATCTGTATAATATTGTATAAGTATAATATTGAGGTATTATTACGGTAATGTAATAAGAAGCAATCTCATTGATCCCATCTCTGACGTAATAATAATTAGCACAAATTGGAATAATGATACATATCAAGAAATACATATCATAAATACCACTGAGACCGGCCAAACTAGAGTAAGTCAGATAAATTATTAATCTTGGAGCCAGACTTGAATTATTATATTTTTCTGGATGCAAATCATTTATATTTTCCAATTATTCACATGAGAAATAGATTTTTTTGTTCATACCGTTCGGTACATGTACCGTAACAAAGTTTCTTCCGTTAGTGGAGAACAAATCAAATTTTATACATATTTCATTTGTTTTATAGAAGATGTTCTATTTATAATACTTCTGAGTAGTAGAATGTATAGTTTAGCATTACAAAATTCAACATTATTGATGAAGATCCATAGAAGATAATCGAATGTTACTAATTAAGTTCATTTGAGTAGTTCTTGATCGTTCATAGGGGAAGTTTTTATAAAATTAATGAAAGCTTCATCCTACACAGGATGAAGTTGTTAAACTCAATTCCATGGGATAATAATGGCATTCCATAAATTCGTGCCATTAATATTTGAGTAGTAATACACTATTTCTTGAACAATAGCATGAATGCTTTACACTATTTAAGTATGGAAAATTCAAAACTTAATGAAATTTCCTCAAAAATCAGTTTAGTAGAATAATTTTGAAAAATCATTTTCAAATCATTGTCAGAAATCATTCCAGTAAATCCAGTTTCATTTATTCGACTCATTTCTGGTTCCAAGATGCGAATAGGATCACATTGGTCCATGACCATAAAAACAATTTATAAAGTTGTAGTTGAGCCAGTTTTAGTTATAAAAGTGAATGAAATATTTTTATACTCCATATTGGAAGCTGTTGAATTTTATTGTTGACGTTTTTGCTGTGTAAATACTGTATTATACTAATTTAATATAAAATAGTTTGTGCAAGTTATTTGTGTGCATGTGTTGAGTTGTACAGTTGATGTAGACGTGTGCTTGTCATTTTCTAAATTGATTCAATTAAATGTGTAAATATGAACGTGAGTGATTGTGACATTTGTTGGCGTTTGCAAAAACGTTCAACGTAATTGAGCAATTCTTTTTTAATAATTGTGGTTAATTGAATGAAGAAATCTTTAAAAATAGTTTGAGATACTGTAACAATGATGCTTCAAGGCAATGCATTGCTAGTAGATTCTAATCAATCGATCTTTTATCAATTCATAATTAAGAGTAAATAGGTAATGCATTATAATTTATTTTCAATTGTTTCAAGAAATAGGTTTCGGCTTGTATGTGATAAAAAGGTAACAAAACATATCATGAGAATAGTGAAAGTAATTATAGGAATTTCGAAAACTTAACTAATATTATATATTGATAAAAAATAACAATATTGTAGAAATCAGATGAATAAGTTTATTTTTATAAATTACGTTGAAAATAATAGTTTGTTAGTGTCTATTGAAACAGAGATAACAATTTTGTTCTGAACTCCACAAACTGAAATCTTATACCATAGCAGGGAAATGTAAATGATCTTGAAGAAATGTCCTTTTTCAGTTACCATTACCAATAATGTCCTACGTTGAGTTACCGGTACCAAACAACCTCTATATGTATATTAATAATATAATAATGTTGAATGGTGAACAGATTAACTATATTTACATCAACTTGTAAAAAGAGTAAATTATATATTTATATTTTGGAGCTACTACAGTGTACCTGCCTATGAGAATGAGAAAATTTATTTTAAGGGACTACCATACCTGTTTCCATCTTCTAATTAGTATAAAATCTTATTCGTTTCTAAGTGTATTTAAAGGAAATTCTCAATAAATCTCAAGGCTTCTTTCTACTTCAACTATTTGAAGTAATCCTATTATAGTGAAATCAATCGGCCGATTAGTGTACAATATTATTATAACTTACTGATATAATGAGATAAAACTGTGGGAGAGACAGTTTTTAGTAAATCTTAATTAATTTTTCTTCTTCATCCGCAACTTTCTTTTCTTTTCCTTCTCCTCCACCACCACATCCTAATTATCTTTCTTCTCCTCCTTTATTAATTGAGTCATTAATTCAACAACAATGCAAAAATGTATTAATAAGAGTTTTCAAAACTACCGTATTATTTTGGAAAAAATCAAGCAGTTTCATACATTCCTTGCATGTAGGCCTACTGCCTCACATGACTAATATGAAGGTAATTCTGTAAACGTGTTCCTAAATATTATATTAAATTATTTCCAGTAATTCTACTCCTAATGAAACACTAGGATTTTATATCAGGTGCCCATCTACCCCTGTTTATATTATAAGTTTATTTGTTCTGCTACTGAGTTTTGAATGACTATTTTACTGTCAATTCATATTTTCATAGTAGAAGTAGAGAAAACAGAGTTTACTAGAAAAAACCTCTCTAATGAGTATTACAAAAATTGAATGGCTAATACATCATCAAAATGAAAGCTACATTAGATGAGCGATTTTTTCTATGAATTTTCATTTTCAAAAATACTTTTTTGTTTTCTGCGTCATAACTATATTACTATACTAAAGTCTACCTATAAGTATTTCCACGATTAATAATTCCAAATAAACTCCTATGAAAACTAACTTACAGAATTGTCTTTTATAAATCAACCTATCGATTTTATTTATAAATCAATTGATTGATCAATGAATATATCAATCGATATTTTAATCGCATGCGTCTTTCTCTTGACTATCTGTGTGTTTTGAACTAGTAAGCTACTTTATGATGGATTTGCAAATAAATTAATTGTTCTCTAGTGGATTATGAATGAAATTTTGATGTGTACTCTTAAAATAGGATATTATAAATTATTATCAATATTATTAAAACCGTATGATTTTCAACCCTCCAAGAACTCTTTCAATATTGAATTCTCATAGACAAAAGCTGATAGTATTTGGTAACATCAGTGGAAGTTAATACTGAATAGCTCATAGCAAATGGCGAAAATAACAAAAGCTTTAGGATACTGTTATCTACAATAAATGCGTCACATTATCCATCTTATTTTATTATGTATCTAATTTTTTATGATAGTGATGCCCACATGAGCTCCAAGCTTTGAGTGTATAATATTGAGGGATGAAATCTGATGTGCTGTAGCAAGCTCGCAATGGTTATCTTGAAAAATATGGGCTAAATGTTTTAGTAGGCCTTAGTGCTCTTGCTGAAATATTTCAATCAAGTCCTTCAATTGAATGCTCAAGCATCAGACATATTCAGTCAACAATAATAAATATAATGAATATATAGAACTAATACACATGGTCGTACATAATAATAAAAGAAAATAGAATCGGTGATTAAATTTTGATTCAAATTTCAAGCTAACGGAGTTCAACAATAGTCTAGAATGAAAAATATAAAGCTGCGTACACATATTCGCGCTTCCGACCCGCACCGAGCACGCTCCTCCCTCGTACCGCCATCGAACAACAGTCGCTCCTCATGAACGTTACGGAAGATGTTAGATCTTCTCGCGTTCCCCGGTCGAACCACTCTTGGACCCCGGTCGATCATCAATCGCTCTGCTAGAGTGACGTTCGGTTGCGGAGCAGAGCGAAAGTCTGTACGCACCTTAAGATATCGCAACAATTGTATCATTAGCACCATTTGGAAGCATCTTACATATTAACTTTTTGCTTACAAACTTCATGAAAATTTGAAATATATACAATAGACGACGAGAGATGACGACTACTTTTTAGGTAGTCGGGACCGTCGACTTATCGTCTCCTCCGAAAGACGGGGTGGCCGTATCAATGTGATTGTGCTGTGGTCAAAAACTTTTGCCCCGGTCGAGATACGAACTCGGGTACCGTACTCTTATTAGACCGGCGCGTTATCACTTACTCCAACGAGCAACCCAAATGTAATAATTCACATAATTGTGATCATTTTATGATCGAACTAAGCAACTAAGAACAGTCGTTAGGTAATGTCAAAGGCACTGAAATTGATCACGTGCGACCTGAGAATTCTGACAACAGAGTTTCTTAAAAAATGTGTTCATAGATGATAATTTCTCATCAACTTGATTTAATTGATAATAATACCAAATGTATTGTTTTATTGTTGATAGTGCTCACTTTTCAAGAATACGATTCATCATAATAATTGATAACTTTTTGTAGCGGGATATATTGTTTCAAAATAAAAATTGGTATCATTAGATGATAAACAAAAATATTGAACGATGAAGATGTGTAAAAGAGAGGAAAATTTGGATTAGAAGAGAAATAGTGGTATTAAAGAATGCCTGCTTTATCTGTATTCGATTAGAATTAATATTTTATACAAAAATATTGATGATTTCCGGTAATCTATAATGATTGAAAATTAACATCGCTAAATCACTGCATGACAAGAAATTCATTAACTTGAACTATTTGAATCACTGATCACGTTAAGAAATCTTAGAATTTTAGCTGAATGAAATATAGTTTCTAGCAACAGAAATTCAGATCAAAATTACTATTTTTAATCTTCAATAAATTCAAATTTATGTGCAGACTAAAAATAATTATTTGAGAATGGAATTAGATTTCTATGGAAAATATTTGTATTTTTCTCGCACTTTACATGAAAAGTGATTGAAGAATGTGGATTGTAGATTCACAGCATTGAGTTTTGTGAATCTCAATCCATCTCTTCTCATCCATTTCTTCAGATGAGAGCAAATATTGCAAATCTATTGGATTACTCAGTCACCAAACATTTCTCAAGTTATTGCACCTCAATTCTCTGAATTTATCAGATGAAGCTATCAGCATCCAATTCAATTAATGTCGAAATTGAAAGGTCGGAATCTATTATTCTCACCCAGAATTATGTGTGAATTATTTCTATTCAGTATCAACTTCCTTATCATCCCTAACACTCCTCAATTTACTACTCTACAGCTATTCAATCGATCAATATAAATTCTATCTCTTATTATTAATGCTAAATTAACATAAGAGGGTATATCAATACATATACGAGGAAATACCTACCAAATCCAGGAAAATCAGAACAGCAATATTTTGTAATATATAGTTTCTAGGGTTTAAGGTCAATAATATTTCTTTTTGAACAACTTTACTATAGATGTCTATTTCAAGCGAATGTGATGGCCTAATTAATTATGGAATCAACTAAATTCGAAATATTTGAACGCTCTACGCTCTATCCATTGTTTCATTCTCGAGACGTTCAGAAATTAGTATACCATTTGAAATAAATTATTGTAAAAGATCATCACTCAATGTATAATAGATAACTATTGTAAATAAAGAGTTCAGTTGATAATGAACGGTGCATTGTTATTCATTTATTAATCCCGATCTTGATTTCAGTAAATGTTGGAAAGAAGATTTTATTTATGTCACACATATTTTTTACTAATAGAATTGGAATCTACAATTCAAAATTAATTTAATTTTTTTTAATTGTTTAATGAAACAATTCGAAGTGAGTGCAATGTGCAACCACTAACAGCAATCATTAAAAATACAGATTAAAATGGACAAATCACCTGCGCCGTATGCCACCAACTCGTCTTCCACTACAAGCTTGGAAGTTACAGTTGGATGGGAAAAGGGACGTCGGAAGACCGAGGAAGCGGTGGACACCGGAACAGGCTTTACAAGCCTAGGCCATGATGGATGATGATGATGATGAGAATTGGAATCTGATTTTTTCCTAATCTAGCTCTATAAAGAGCTGATTTCTTGAAAATCCTTGGTGATGAGTAAGTTTTGATATTTGGGAACCAGCTTTAATCAATCAAACTGGAACCAACTAAACCTTATTCCATCATATCCTCCTCACTTCATCACATTTCTGTTGCAAACAAATATATCCGAACCAAATGCAGGTAATAGATTTTTTGAGGTTGAAATGACAGATCTGCTGACATGAACATGTGTTGAAGATTTGGTTTGTGGTATGAAATAGATATGCATTTCTACTGAATAATTTAATTTGAAATATCATATAAAAATTGTATAAACAACTACTAAGGGCCTTTTGCACAGTTATAGCTTGAACTGAATTCAATCAGCTGGTGGTTTAAACTCAAAATGAATCTCATGCTAACAAATGAGACTTGATATGGATTTAATCCAGATTAAAATAAAATTTAGATTAAACTGAAACTGTGCAAACGGCACTAATTGTCACACTTATTATCTTAATGGATGTGATTGCTGCAGGAGAGTTTCGAACAACAAACTATAAAATCACAGAAACATGAATGGAATACCACATTATCTCAATTACACGAGTATCAATGGTAATGGAAAATATGTAAATTGAAACATTGGTTAGAAAGAGTTTAGTGATAAATGTCTTCATGGAACTCAGACTATGATGATATAAGATACTGAATGTTGTTGATTGAAGGATTCTATTGATTAACCCTGTCCCATCGCCAGATGGTGCCATCATCACAGGCAGACAATAGCACAGATCCATCTCTGCTGAGTGATGTTTGTCTGACGGCTGTTTGACAGCGAGGATTCTGAAGCAGCGTGAAGCGGATCTCACTCGGCTCCGAGACATCCAGGTCCCACACATATGTCTTGCCGTGCTGATTGCCCAACGCCAGAACCTGTTGCAATGCAATAATACACAAACATACATCAAATGTTAATGATGTTGCCAAGTGAAATACTATTGCTATAGTATTACTAAGATATACAAGGAAATTATTTATTTTTCCTACAGTTACGTTGAAAAGTGGCCATTACTGCACTGATTACAGAACGCAAAGAATCACTTTTCCGCTCTAGTGCGGGAAAAATTTTTCTGCACTCCAGATTTGCAACATGGCAACGCAAAATACTTAATAGGTTATATGGAGCAACAGTGCAGCAAAATCAAAATGAAGTTGGTAACAGTGACTGGGCTGCTATAGTGAGCAGAGGTGCAACGAAGCACAACGCGCTAATTATTAAGTATATATTATAACCAAGGACAACATTTTTATTCAATTTGACAATAAATTAAGTTTTTTATCAATAATAAAATTACACAGAAAAACAGTTGATGGATTTCAGGCAATTTTACCCATAATTACCCACTTTTCATATTTAATGGTAACTGTAGGAAAAATTAAATGTGAAATACGTGCGCAAAGTTCCTCTGCTGCACTCAAGAAACCATTCCGCCCTCGCCTACGGCTCGGGCGTAAACGTTTCTTTCGGTGCAGCAAACTGTCACTTTGCGCACTAGTTGCACAAATAACTATATTCTGACACTATGCAGTACCCCTTCATAACATTACTGATCTAATAAACTGGAAATGAAATGCACTGGATTTTGGTAAATTTTACAACAGGAACCACTTTCCATAAAGTCATAAACCCAATACAAGAAACTCGAGCTTGGTCAGACCGGTACTACGGTGGGCTACAATATAAAGTGATGATAGGAGAGAAATGAACATTACTTTCTATGAGAGAAATTACCATTACTTCAATTTAATTCATTACAACATTAGAAGCCTAAAAAACAATACCGACGAATCAACTATTCAGCTGGAAAAAATACAGGAAAATCTAAAGACCTTAAAGAGATATAGACCCACAATGCATATGCCTTCCCAATGATAGCTCTTACTTGAAATTGAATGCCGCCCTTGGGGTATTTTAGCACGAGATATTATATCTATATATATGTGTAATATTATAGATTACAAAGGCATTGGTATGTAATAATCTTATAGGTTGCCCCCTCAATGGCCGATTTCAATTCCAAGTACAACACTAGCGCTGCATGTGAGTCTATGCATCTTTAAGGTCTTTGGGAAAATCAATTGAAAAACAAAGTTGACGTTGTGCCTGACAAAAAAACCTGGCTCCAAATATCAAACAACACGTAGAAAATCAAAATCAACACGTAGAATATCAAACAAGTAGAGTTGTTTAAGGAATATCCAGAGATAAACTTGCATGAAGTAATAGTTATTTGTGCAACTAGTGCGCAAAGTGACAGTTTGCTGCACCGAAAGAAACGTTTACGCCCGAGCCGTAGGCGAGGGCGGAATGGTTTCTTGAGTGCAGCAGAAGAACTTTGCGCACGTATTTCACATTAAGTTTTTCCTACAGTTACCATTGAATATGAAAAGTGGGTAATTATGGGTAAAATTGCCTGAAATCCATCAAATGTTTTTCTGTGTAATTTTATTATTGATAAAAACCTTAATCCTAAAATCCTAAAGTCCTCGTTGTCCTTGGTTATAATATAATAATGAATAATAATTAGCGCGTTGTGCTTGGTTGCACCTCTGCTCACTATAGCAGCCCAGTCACTGTTACCAACTTCATTTTGATTTTGCTGCACTGTTGCTCCATATAACCTACTAAGTATTTTGCGTTACCATGTTGCAAATCTGGAGTGCAGAAAAATTTTTCCCGCACTAGAGCGGAAAAGTGATTCTTTGCGTTCTGTAATCAGTGCAGCAATGGCCACTTTTCAACGTAACTGTAGGAAAAAGTATTTATTTCCAATTCCAGCCCAGCGTTAAAAATGAAAAATAAAATTAATGAATACAATAACAATGAATAAATTGAATAAAAAATAAAAAAATATTCTTTTTCTGTCGCCGACCGCCATTGCTGTTGAAAATGAGATGCAGAGGTCCATTAATGTGATTACCTTAATGCCTTTTATTTTTAATGCCCTTAATGCCTTTTACAGCATAGTAGGTTAACAGAAGTCAGTAAAGTAAGCCGTGAGCGCTCACTATAGAAAATGCATCAAAATGAAAAATTATAAAAGTGCCTCACTTGTGCATCCAGTACTTTAAATTGTTATTGACTCGAGGAAGAAAAAAGCATGTCAAATTCTTAATAACAGATTTAGTCATTTTTGACCAATTATAAAAAAGATGGGAAGATAATTATTCGGAATGAACCGCTAATGAAGATTTGAATTATGAGGAGGATGTCCAAAATAGTTCGTAAACTATTCGGTGGCACCAAAAAGAAGAGTTCAGAGTAATACATAGAGAGAGCAAATAATCCTAAAATGAATAATAATATTTTTTTATAATAAAAAGCTTACTTTTTGCCAGAAGTCCATTGAGAATCGCACAAACCATATTTCACACTCTTTGTAATCAAGTGTGTGAATAGTGGTCACATTTGTTTCATTGTTTTTCAATTCCTTGTCTTCCAACTGTCCAGGCTTCCAGCAGATGATCACATTTTCACATGACTGAAAAAGTTGGAATATTGTATGAATTCATTCATAAGTACTAGTTTTCAGATAGAAATACAGTTTCAATCTTTAGTTGAAACTAATGTTTGAATTCTCCAATGTGAATTAATTCTCTAATTTAATTTTATTAAAAAGAAAGCAAAATCTTCAGATGAGTTGAGTGATATTGGAAAAATATCCTTATTATAAGTTAATATTTTGAGCAAATTTTTGTGGAATGGGAAGCATTACACTGGATAAAGAAACAATACTTGATATTAAAATTAATTGAAAGAAATGAAAATTATTTTACATTAAAACATTTATCAATCGTAATTCGGGAGAAGAACAGTTTTGTACTTGGCCTGTTGTCCTCTACCAATAATAATTGTATATATTATGATTGTGCTTGTATTATAATAGATAAATAATAATACATTTTATTTCTCAGTAAACAAAAGTACAAACAAAAACATAGCTTCTGCGAAATTTATGTTCAACTATATTCTAGATAGGCCTAGTTTATAAATGAAATAAGATAATAAAAAATTAATAAATATTAAAAAGAAATAATGAAACATTACAAAATATTAATTGATAATTTTACCTTAGAAAGTACAAAATCTCCAAGCCAGCGTACACAATCAACATAATTTCTGTGGATGTCTCTAGTTGAGAAATCGGGAAAGTGCTCCTTGAGAGAGTCGAAGGGCCGCGCACTCTTAGCCGCGTTGAAAGTGTACGAAGCACGAATTGCTTCCTGAATGTAGTCCTTGTCCAGTTTCCAAAGTTTCAGCGAATGGTCCATTCCACAAGACATGATTCTTTCGCCTTTCAAATCAAAATCCTGTAATAAGAGATATCGACTATCAAAAATCATTAA
Source organism: Nilaparvata lugens (assembly GCF_014356525.2). Classification (NCBI taxonomy): domain Eukaryota; kingdom Metazoa; phylum Arthropoda; class Insecta; order Hemiptera; family Delphacidae; genus Nilaparvata; species Nilaparvata lugens. Next base: position 10,200,165 of record NC_052513.1, on the reverse strand, counting down.
TAATCGAATGAGCGTAGGGAGTCCCTTCTTTTGAATTGAGGCTCGACCCGAGTTGTCGGTTTGTTGGCCTGTGTACGTACGATAGCTTAGCATCTTTTTATCAATCAACTAGAAATTGAGGAGTTGAATGGAATAGGGGCGTAACCCAGAAATTGAGATTTCAAGAAAATGGGCCTTGAAGTTTTCAACTAGTTTCAAAATAGAGAGGTTTTTTTCTAAATACTTGGAACTAGTATCATATGGTAGTTTGATAACTTATAAATGTAGTGGAATATAAAAATTCAAAGTATACAGCTACAGTTAATCTATATTGAATTTTTAAAATAAGCTTGTAACTGCCCTTATTCCATTCAACAGCTCAATACTGCCCTTTTTCCGTTCAAGTCACATTGAATGGAAGAAGGGCAGTTTCAGTCATTTAAGACTTTGCATTATATTTCAGCTGTAAAATAATAAAAAATTGAATGGATGATGATTAATAAATAAAAACTTAATAATGATGATATTTATTGAATTTCAAAAATAAATAATAAATGATAACAAACAGAAAAGTTATAACTACTGTCACGATAGTGACAGAACCGTGTCTCAAAAATAATTTAATTATAATTTTTTTTAAATAAAATACAGTACTTTCAATTATTTTAAATGTTATAAAATATAGTATAATTTAAACAAATTCATTTTCATCTTAAACTGCAGAGCAAGAGAGGAAAACGTTCTATTCAATAAAAATGTCTTAGCAAAGCTTCCACGCCATTGGCTAAGAACTTAATACAAACTCAGCAGTTGCGCTGACAAAATTTTCATTCCTAAAAAAAGACCACTCGCTTCTCGTTCAACTGCGGTATCGACCACGAGTCCAGGTTTACCCAGGAGAGTCAGTTCCATATTTTCTGTAAGTTTCTTTTTCTTTAATTTTCTTTCAAAATTCATTGTCATCCTTTTAAACAGTAATATCTCAAATAATAATAATAACAATAATAGAACGTTTTCCTCAACATATTTTTTTTAATAAATTTAAATTCTTAAATAAAATCAATTTCATTTTAGATAATTAAATATAAGCCAACGGTTTCATAAGAAAGGGCGTAATTGTTTAAAATAAGATTTGTTTTGTTTAATCATCCGTATTACCGATTTTCAACCTTTTGTATCTTTTTAAATATTGTTCAAAATTGATAAGAACTTTGTGTCAATAAAAACTAAATTACTTTTCCAATTCTTACTTCTTCTATTTTCATCCTATTTCAAAAATTCAAACACCTTGTGTGAGTCAAAAATTTTATTATCAAAATTTCCAAGTTTTTGTGTTTTTTTCTTTATATAAAAAAAGACACTGGTGGAGGCGTTCCTGTTCCTGTGAGGTAATTGAATGAATTGATCGAAACCCATACGATTTGGAGGAATCTGGGGATTAATTCATTCAATTATCCACAAATTTAAAGATCCTATAATTTTTGGTAGTGTGCTTTACCAAACATCGAGTAGAGGCACTAACCACTAAGAAGAATACAATCGATCAGTAGCCTACTAACGAATTGATTATTTGAATAAATCACATTAATGTGAAGAACATAAATAGATGATGAAATAACACATAACAAAACACTTATAATCTTTTCGTTAGACTGGTCATTTCTCTTTATTCTTTTATTTGTTACATTTGGTGAAGGCGTCAATCGCCCATCATTCCATATATTTGTTACACTACCTAAATGGTATTAGTCTGCTGGACTTTGCAAATTTGTTCGAAACAGGCCTTTATGAGATAAGAAAGATGCTCACTAGTATAATCAATTCAACACTGTTTTCAGATATGTGGAATTGAAATGAAACGTTATATTATGTATATTTTACTTGGTTATTATGGGTACTAAGTACCTGGTAGTTCAGTTATATGGCTTCTATTGTTTGAAAGGTGATAAGCTTGTTATGAAAAATATTGATTTTGAAAATAACAAGTTTACTTTTTGCTTACGAAGAAGCTTGGAAGTTAGATCCCTTAAATCAAAAGTTGAGAAATGTTGGTTATTAATAATAAAAATATTTTTGAATACAAACTCAAATAATATTTGAGGTTTACATGGCAATACTTCATCCAATATTTGAGGTATGACAATAATTATAAACATAGTAAACAGACTTAAAACACAAAAAAGGGACAGTATTACTTACTATTACTGAAAAACTATAGAGGTTAATCAATAGAGATTGAATTACTCACGGCACTAAGAACTTCATCTCTATGGCCTTCCACTCCACCAAATATTCCGATACATACATCGGTCTTTATATTCCAAAGTCTAAGAGTATGGTCCTTAGAGACCGACAATAGAATGTTCGGATCCTTAGGGTGGAACTTGATTTCATTGATTGCATGGCTGTGACCTATAAAAACAACACAACATTATGAATCATGTCAAGAGATAAAAGTTAGCAAATTCTTCATGTGCTACAAAAAGATAATTCGAGAGGAATTTTGTACTGTCTTTTGGTAGCTGAGAATTAGTACCCATTTCCTGTTCTTCCGGATAGCGTGTCATTTTTCTGTGTCCAAAAATATCATTTGGACGTACTTAGAAAAATTTATGTATGGAACAACAAAGTGTTCTGACTTCAAGGAAAAACTGGAAATTATTCATCCACTAAATGACCATTCAAGTTCTTCCCAACACTGTTTGACAAAGTTTGAGAAATAACTACTGCTCCTGCACTTGCACACATGTAATATTCATTCGCAATGCATTAAAAATATAACATTAAATCATATTCTACTATGTTTGTCAATGATGATTCAATTGAGATTTGTCCAATTGTAATTAAATATTTTACTATGTTTGTCAATGATGATTCAATAAAATGAATTCAATTGAGATTATTGTCCAATTGTAATTAAATATTTTACTATATTTGTCAATGATGATTTAATAAAATGAATTCAATTGAGATTATTGTCCAATTGTAATTAAATAAACATTTTGGCAATTGGTTTCAACTGATTCGAGTGCTCCTGCACATGCACACATTCATTATTTTTAGGCCTTAATTTTTTTTAGGAAAAGAATCAGGTCTTTGACCCTAATCTTAAAAACATAAAATATCTTGTTCTGGCAATATTTATTGGCCATGGGTTATAAATAAAATATATATTTAATTTTTTATGTTTATCAAAACTAAAATAGTTCTTCAATAAAATGAATTTGACTGAGATTGGTGTCCAATTGTGATGAAATGAACAATATAGCAATCGATTTCAACTGATTTGACGAAATTAACACATCCAGGAAGAAACCAAAGACTATTTATCCCAACACTTTTCGATAAAATTTTCAAGTCTTGAGGAATAACTTGAATAGCTGCTAAAACGAACAGTCGCGATAGTCCAGTTAGTGGAACTGGAATTGTTGTCCAATTTGACAATTGAGCTCAACTTATTCGACCAAATTATCTATAATACAGACCGCTGAGGTCCATATAGGCGATTAACAAAAGTTTGTATACTACATACTTGTATTGCTGAATTAAGAATTTGAATATTTATTCAACGAAAATCCATCTGTAGAAATTATCTATAATTCAAGCACCTTATGACATGAATGTATCGGTTATCTATTAAATTTGTGTACCTATGTAGTGACGGATGCAGGCCATTGTAACAGGGCTGATAATCCTGATTATGCCTCGCGAGCCAGCCACAGCCAATAGGGGTTTGCCAGTCTCATCGTCGAAGGACCAAGCACACGTGTAGAAGTTCTCCTCGCTGTCGGGGTCCGCATACACTTGCAGCAGTTTGATGCCCTCTGTCTCGAGACACTGGTAGATTGACACCCGATTGCTCCCCACACAGGCGAACGTCAACGGCTGGCCTTCTTTCAACAGGTGATTAAACTGAACCCCAAACAGAGGCTGGCCATGGTCTTCCTTCACACTGCAACTAAAAATCGAAATACATTTGAGGTAAACTGACCAAGATTTCTAATAATATTATAAGAATTATACTGACCCTTGATGTCCATATGGCAAATTAAGAAATGTTTGAGTACTATATGCTTATCTTACTGAATAAAGAATTTGAAATAATAAATCATATCATGATTCTTCCTTCTTCATTCTACTCTGTCCTGTACTATACTTTTCAGCATATTAATTAAAATATAATTGACAAGTGTGCCTCGGTCACACAGAAGCCCGTCTTCAATCCTTAGTTTAATACTTCTGTATTTGATCCTTACTCTTCGACGAAATCCAAATATTTTCTTAACCAATCAAGTAGAAATAAACATGAAACAGAGACGTAAAATAGCTCCATACAAACTAAATAGACTCAAATTGAACTTACACAAATTTGTATTGTAGTTTGCAGACTTTCTGTGCTTTTTGAGGACGACGCCGTCCTTTCCTCCCTCCTCTTTGAGTGGGAGTTTCACTGCGGGAAGACGCATTGTCGGTTGTCGTACTTCCAACACTTGATGTTTCATCCTAGATAAAATTATGTTGTTTTAAATTTAGAATTGAATATTTCATTCAACAGGATAAAAACAGTTGTAAACTTATAAATTGCAAATAGAAGTATTAACCATGCTTAAGAATGTCAATTTCAAGTTTATAATGTGTGTCATAAGTCATTTTTTCTTGAAATTTTGTTAAATTGATTTATTATTTAACTTTTATTAATGCATTAATTGAGCTCCTGTAGAAGGGTGGTATGTAGGCAGTCATGGTTGATAAAAAGCCTTGATATAGGATTGGTTTACAAAAATGAAAATCAAAATTACAAAAACCTTTCTGAGCTGGATTAGAGTAGAAAAATCTACATTAACAATTTTCATCAAGTTTTGTCAGAAATAAAAAATCAAAATGATAGGCCTAGCTCTAAACCTAAATTCTATTAAGATAACATATCTAAATATAAATTACCACATCGTCTCCTGAATCTTCGTTTATTGATGATTCCGCATTTGCTTGACTTTTGCTCATACTTTTAGATTTCATCTTTTCAACAAGCCCATAAACAGTTCAATTCATGAGTGAAGTAAAATCTCAACCAACAAATTTCTTCTTTATCAACACAAGGGTGTTAACCCTTAGTGATAAAGTCTAGAAATAAGCTACAAGAAATACAAAAAGCATATGTTTTACTTGATACTTCTAATTTTATTTAATAGAACAACACAATTGCATCAACGGTCTAAAGCCAGAATACAAGAAAAACATAAACATAACCTAAAACTTGGGTCTTTGTTCACTCCACAACAAAAAAAACTCCTCCGGAAGCGAGCGAAAAAGACATTGCCATCTATATATTGGCCAACGAACCACAAATTCATGGAAAAAAGTTCAAATTGCTACCAAAAATGAATGATTCATTAGAAAAAATGGATGAATGAATTCGATTACGAATTCAACCAGACAATAGGATAGGAGGACAAAGTATAATATTTTTATGTTTTGCTTTTGCAAAATTCCCTTCAATGGCTGTTGTTTATTTTTTACATTGACCTGCATTCGTACTTATCTTTCCCCTTTGATAACAGCTGACTGTCATTTGTAATCTGTGGAAATTCATAACCTATAATATTTCAAGTGCAGGATCATAAAACGTTAAAAGTTTTTAAGTGTGTATATATTTAATTAATCTACACCTATTTGTAGCTTTAGCACTTGGAGATAGAAATTCATACCATAGATTTTAAAAAAAAATTATCACAATGTCACATTTTAGTGGAATATTACAGTTAACTGATCTAGATGATTTTATTACTCCATCGCAGGTAATCATTTTTTGCACTATTAATACAGCATTACTGGATAATTTATATTCTAGCAAAGTTATCATCAAACATTAAACATCTATCAGTATCAGTATTGACCAAGCTCAAAATGTTGACTAAATTTAACACTTATCAATTCATTCTCTTGTCTTATCCAAGTAGCCTACAGTATTCCAAGTATCAATTTATTTCTACAGCATCATTAATGTTTTACAAAGACCAACTATTCAGTTTAAGGTAATTAAGTTTTTGTTTTTTGTGTGTCCATTTCAAATTACTAGATGTTACTGAGGAGAATTTACATTCCAGTAAAGCCGAGTGAGACGGCTAACTTGTTTTATTTACATTTCAGCTCTATTCAACTATAATAATAATAATAATTATGTGTTTCTTCTCATGGCGTGGTCATAGGTATGGCCACAAGTGAACAAGTCAAGAACAAAAGTTACAAGTCAAAACACAAATGCAAAGAGACATACCAAGCAGCAAGCAGAAGAAGCAACAAGACTTATGCAAGAAGTATCTTGACTCACAGTCTGAGGATCACAATCATAGAACTCCCTCAAAGAATAAAAGGGGTTCTCGTAAAGGAAAGCCCTCAGTCTCCTCTTCAAACCCGTCTCTGGCAGATTCCTGGCTGAAACTGGCAGCTTGTCCAAAATTCTAACTAGCTGGTAGATGAGTTTGCTCTGGATCCTCCCCAATCTACAATATGGCAGGTCTCAGCCTGCTTCTGTTGCCATGGTCATGCACATCACCCCTGGTAGGCAAAGTATGGACACTGTGGAAGGCCTTTATAGCTGACCTGTGAATGAAAAGATTGAAAACAGTGAGAATCTTCTCACTCACAAAGAGAGGCTTACAATGTGCTAGTGCTAAAAATTCGACCCCACAAAGAATCCGGATGGCCTTCTTCTGCACTAGCAGTATATCTTTCACCTCAGAGGCACCACCCCACAAGGTGATACCATATGCCATCACACTTTGAAAGAAGGCAAAGTAACACATGCGGAGATGGGCCTCTGGTATACATCTTCTCAGGCTCCTGCGCAAAAACAGCACCCTGCTCAACCTGCCACAGACCACCTGAATGAAGCCTGAGTAAAGCCAAGGAGCTTCACTGGAAGGAAATCATATAGCACTCCATTCCTGAGGCCAAACACAATTTTTTGGGTCTTCTCGCCATTGAGAAGGAAAAGATTTGCCCGAAACCAGTCCACAACATCCCTCTCAGAAGCACAAATCATTCTGCCCAGGTCAGTCATTATATCCAGCATTGAGGTGTCATCAACCCTCCGGGTAGGAACGGAGAAGCATCAGAGTGCTGTCACCAATTCCATAGGAAGCGAGCTTGGCCAAAAGAGTAGCATTGTCCAGGGTGTCAAATGCCTTGCTAAGGTCACACAGTGTGAGCCCAGCAAGGCCTCTCGTCTCAAAACTTGTATGAACCTTGAGAACAATATATTCAACAGCCTCCACTGTCGACTTCCCCACTCTGAAGCCAAACTGTGTACCTGCATCACCTAAATCTAGATACTATGGTTCAAAAATTTCTTGATACTTGAGCTTGTTGCCAAGGACTGGGGTTTCCAGATAGGCAGTGTCTGAATTCTCTGATCACAGTAAAATAATCTGCATGGTTATTCGTGCTGTGGAGGTGCTTGACTCCCAAAAAGAGGTTCCTCGTAAAAATCCTGCATTGGGTAGAGTGGCTTTTCCAGTAGTCTATTTTCCACTGAGGTATAGAACCAAGAGTCCTGTGTATCCTGAATTTGTCTTGAAAGGCTGTTAAAAATGTTATTGCCTGAGATGGGAAGCTATTGTAGTTCCCTGTCAGTCGGCTTCGGGGCACCTCCAGTCGGAGGCATGTTGTGTATTGTGGCTGTATTTATCACACCTTTTTTGTAATGAATAAAAATCATAAGGTATTAAACACTGACTTACAGTTGACTTTCAAAATTGTATTATTGAGATTTATATGTCCTAGTGAGATTCACAGTGTAAGGTCAGCATCAGATTCATATTGCTTTGCTATACTTGTCTGTCATTAGACAAAGCAGGTAGCTCCATCATTAATTTATCCTTTCCCAACTTTGCACCGGTCCCAAATATTTTTCAGGATATGGAGAAATACCACAATACTTATCTTAATTTTAAAACATTAAAAGATATTTTTATAGTGAATAGTGAACCGGTATAGTATATTTCAAATATAGTTCATCACCAAGAATCTACAATCAATTTTAATTATACTTGATGTCGTCGTCCTTGACTGGGGGTACCAGACGGACTGTGTCAAAGTTAAAAAAAAATTCTGTAAAAAAGTAGTTTATCGATCAGTTCAGCCAATGAATAAATTTGTCTATTGATCAATTTCTGTCCGACGAGAGAGCAGAATCTTGTGCAAGGCGCATTTTTTACTTCCATTGGGAGTCTGTTGTAGAAATTCATTGCAGCTGATGGGAAGCCTCTCTGTGTACTAGCCAGCCTACTGCGAGGAACCTCTAGATCTGTTGCATGGCGAGTGTTGTAAGTGTGAATCTCATCTCTTCTCACCAGCCTCTGCAGATTATCTCTGACATGGGTCAAGAAGGACAGGATGTAGTGGCTGTGTATGGTGAGAATCTTCATATATTCGAAGAGCGGCCTACAATGGCCCCTGTGACCCGCGAAAGTGATGACCCTGATTTCCTTTTTTTTGCACTGGCTCAGCCTCCACTGCAGTCCTCTTGAGGAAACAGACCAGAAAGTTGGGTTTCTCCTCGTTTAGCTTCATCCTATTTGCAGTAAACCAGATCTTGGTGACTTTCAGTTGTTCAACTGACCGTCCCGCTGCTTCCTCCAGTGTTTCTCCTCTAGCAGTCAGTTTGGCGTCATCCGCCGCAAAGAGAATGAAGCCCAGGCTGTCTAGAAAGTCGTTCATGAGCAGGATGAAGAGCAGGGGACCCAACACAGAACCCTGTGGCACACCGTGCACCACATCTCTTATGCCTGATGAGGCTCCCTCGAGTGAGACTACCTTCCTCCTACCCTCCAAGTAGCTTTTGGCAGTGTTCAATACTGTTCCTTGTACACCATACTTTTTAATTTTAAAATACCAGGCTCAATTTTAAAATACCATGGGCACACAGTCAAATGTCTTTCTCAAATCACATAGCGTGAGTGCAAGTGAATCGCCACACTCAAATGCACTCTGAATCTTCTCAGTCACTGAGAAGAGCACTGGCTGTTGAACGACCATTTCTGAAGCCATGCTGGGACTGAGACAGAAGGTTGTTCATTACAGAAAAGCTGGTGAGTTGCAGCTTCATCTCGGTTTTGATGACCTTGGGCATCATAGGTACAATCGAAATAGGTCTGAAGTTTGATGGGAGTTCAGTATTTCATTTCTTGTGGATTGGCAGTGTCCTTGCTATCTTCATTGTTTATGGGAATATTCCCAATCTAAAGCATTGAATAAGTGCTGCAGCCATTGGCTCTGCAATTTGATCAATGGTATCTTCCAACACAAGAGTGGATAAGCCGAAAATATTCTGTGTTTTGGAGTTTTTTAGTCATCTGACAATGTCTCTGACTCTTTCTGCAAGTGTTTCCCTCCAAACATCTAACCTAAATGCAGAGTGTTCAACATTATCCACTGGGTCGGAGTGTATCAGATATCTACATCAGATATACCGGTATCACTCAATTCTCTGCTATCTAGTTCAGAAGCCTATGGAAAAAGAAACCAAGCAACTATTCGTAATTGTGGAATAAGTAATTGTACTCCAAATTCCTTACTTGAATGAGTTGCTGCTCATTAAACATGTTTTTATGTTTGACCATAAATTAAATCTCCTTACTCTGGTTTGCCTTTTTTATGCCATGTATAAAAAAAAATAAATTAAATTTTCAATTCACAGGAATGTATAAAACCAGTAAAAATTGATAAAAGTAAAACATCTGGAACAGGCTCAAAGATAAAGATTCAAAGTGATGGCTCTTACGTTCAATTGGATGAGGTATGTAAAGTATTAGTCAATTTCTCATGTCTATTCATTAATTTGAAATGCACAGTACTGTTTTTGTGATGGTACGCGCCGGTACCAGTAGGCCTACCTTTTGGGACAAAATATTTTGTTATTTTCTCCTGAACCTGTAACTTTGTCCTTGCTACCAAATAGCTTTATTATAATACTTAATATGATTTTCATGTTGCATTGTTTAATATTTATTTGCCCAGTATTTACTACTATTGGTTTTACATTATTCAATAAAGATCAAATAATTCTCTTGATTTATTTAATTATTATTAATTTATTTATGTTAAATCATTCGTATTTGGATCGTGTAGACCCACCTGTGACGCAATCAATCCAGCCTTGCTATTCATCTAATGAATAATTCAACTGCATTCAATTTTTTGATAATTATTGCACAAACCAGTAACTAGCTTTTACAATACTGAAAAATATATCCTCTTTCATTGTAATTTCTTAATATTCTTTTTTTCTGTACTCTTACTATGTATAATGAACTATTGTAATTGTGTTGTTATGGAAGCAATTTTTGGGAGAAATCCTGTATGCTTCCATGTTTTTCATAAATAAAAGATGTGTGGATTATTTTTTATGATTTATTGTTAGTAACATTTTATTATTTCCATTTTTTATTAGTTTCTATTGAAGTTTATTCAGTATACCTTTAGATATTACTTGACAAAATATTTTTCTTTTTTCTAGGTAGGGGCTATTCAACCCCTTCAACGAGTTGATATTTCTCTCACAGATTGTCTGGCCTGTAGTGGTTGCATTACCTCAGCAGAAACGGTGCTCATTACTCAACAGAGTCAAGATGAAATGATGAGAATATTCAACGAAAAGAAAAAACTTCTTGATGTGAGTAGCATTCTGTACTTTGTAATAAAATAAATAAGTTGAATACAATGTTATCTTCCACTGCAAAACTTAGGTCTAACAGGCACTTCATTGAGGAGTCAAGTTTCTGCTGCATACTTCACTATTCATTTGTGATTTTTGCTTCTGATGGGCTTAAACTGTGGAATGCAGTAGTTTAGATTTAGTCGTGTAAAAATCAATCTCATAGTTTCTTGCCTTCCCATTGTCTGAAACTGATAGTTCAATTTGTTCAAACCATGTGTGGTAATATTGTAGTTATTCTAAAAGAATTTTTCTCAAAATATTATTACTCCAAATTTCTTTTTTTTTTTTTATTGACAATCACTAAGCTGAGTTGACCTATCTGACTTCAACTGAACTTCCAGTATTGCTTTGTTTCACACTTTCATGAAAACAAGTAATTTATTACATGATGAGGATTTTCAGATTACAACTCATGCTTGTGCACAGTACTGCGATTCACATGACGCCGACGGGAGCGGAAGAATTTTTAAGCCATGGTCAAGTGGTAGAAATAGTAGCCATCGCCCCTGCGAATCACAGTGGTGTCCACAAGGCTTGAACATGACTAATAAAATCAATTGCGAGATAATTTTTTTTAAGAATCAAATGGCTCATAAGACTTTCGTCTGATCGTGAGCCTAAGGAAAATACAAGCAAGAAATTACAAAAAAAGGTGAAAAATAACTACGGTAAGCAAAAGAATAAGAACAAGAGGTTTGAAAAACTAAAGAAACTATAGTAAGATTAATAAATGTGTTAACAAAAGAGAGAAAAGAAACTACAAGAGTGTCGACAGATCAAAAAAACTAATTCTAATTGGGAGAAAAATATCTGAAATTTTGCCCTGCAGAATTTACCCTTCTTAAGGGTAAGGGTAAAATTATGTTCATATAAATAATAAATTATCAATAAATAAAAATAAAAAATCCAAGTACCCTTTTTAAAAATTTTTACTCAACATGTTTCGACATTAAGGTAATTTCCAAGTGAACTCACTAGATTTTTATTTTTATTTCTTGATAATTTAGAGTAGCCCCAACCAAAAAGTTAATAATAATAAATTGTTCTATCGTTAAATAAAAATTGTTGATGATTTAGAAATTTTCACTTCAATATCAAAATATTGTTTAATATACTCTTGTACCGTATTCAATATATACTGTAATTATAAATTTTTATTTATTTTCAGTATTGTGTACTTGATTCGTAAATATTCGATATTCTACTTTTCTCATTCTCTCTCTGAAGATAAAATAAACTTGATTGGAGCTAGTTTTTATACAATGAACTTTACTTCATCCCGCACTTGGATGAATAATGATTTTCCAATAAGTTTATTTAGGTTTCACTTAAACTGGAAATTCATATTCAATACGGATAATTGATTTTCAGTCAGGGCAAATAGAAGAGGCGCAGTTGATAGTTGTTTCAGTGTCCATGCAGCCTGCTCTCTCATTGGCCGAAACATTCTCCATTTCTCCTGAATCAGCATTAAAGAAGCTTACAGGTGAGTTAATGCCTTCCTAAACTCTTATCCAACTATTTATGTAAGTTTTTCTTTAAATCCATTGAAATACCGTATTTATAAAAATAAATGAATATCGAAGTAATCTTATGATAGCTAACACGCAATTCAAGATATGTACGTAAATGTATTATTGTCAATAAAATACCAAACTATTATCAAGGAAAATATAAGTTTAAATACTTTCTATTTCTCTAATTAGGCAATCAAACTTTCAACTTTCCAACGTTATTTCTTTTGTTAATATTAAAATTGAATCCTATTCGAGCCTAAGTTTCTTGTCTGTAGGAATGCATTTTAATTTTGTAATTATTACTAGTCATTATTACAATTACTATATACAGTTACCCTCATTATCAGAGAGTGTAGAATATAATAACTTAGAACTGCCTTGCTCATAGTTGGAATCAAAGCGGGAGTGATTTAACTACTCAATCCTCAGGATGGTTACCTCTTCCTAGCGTCCCTAATAATTCATATTGCAGGGGTTACTTGAATCTTCAACGCACAAATCTGTTCTGCGATCATCAAGTATTTAATATTACATATCAGTTTAAATGTTTGCTTCAGTTATATCTGAAATATTTCCAAGAACACTTGCATAATGGTCTATTAAATATAATTAAAATGTACGCATTTGTTAAATTTCATACTATTTTAGCTTTTACATGAATAACTTTCAAACAGTTTCAGCTACAGATGGAAATAAAATGGAAGTTGCTTTTGCTCAAATGCTAATTAATAAATAATAATAATAATTATTATTATTCATATTAATAATTTATAATTATTTCAGCTACATTGATGACATTAATCATAGATAATGATGAAGGAAGCAATCAGAATCAATTCCGTCTGAATATTTTGATTAGAGCTTGAAATAAGGAAGAATAAGAGTAACAATCACAATACGAAGTCTTGAGAACGCTACGGAGACTGATTGTCTTTATTAAGGACGGAGAGATATCCATCCATAGGGTTGGTGAGTCAGAGCTCACTCCACTCTCCCGGAAAGCAGCTCTAGTACATTCAACAATCTTGCTATTACTAAAGTATAATAATTTCAATTGATACATTGTTATTTGTCATAGGTTACTTTAAAAGACTTGGTGCTGATCTTGTATTGGATATGAGCGTAGCAGATGACTTTGTACTTTTGGAAGCGCAGGAAGAGTTTATTGAGCGTTACCGGATGAAAGTGGATGGAAGTAAATCGGCCTTGCCCATGCTTGCATCATCGTGTCCGGGTGAGATTTTGCAGTTTTCCTCTTTGAAGCTTTTTCAAAGTTCTCTATATCTATGTCCATTTTGTAAAACTTATGGTTTGCGCCAAAACAAAGCTCTGTGTCCCTAGATGTGCAAGTTTTAATTGGCGTTTTTAGAAATTATCTTTATTAGCTCAAAAAGTGCTGTATATAATTTTTGTATTTGTATTTTAATTTACAATAAAGCTCATTTTAATTTTATTTATATGTGAATTTATTTTATAATAAGAAATACAGAATTTATGTCAGCATTCATATCAAGGATTTCGCCATATTATCAATTGAAGAAGCTTTCCTATTCCATATCATTATTTGCTTCCTTAACGCAAGTAAAATAGCTGTAATAAAATATTAAAAAACATCACAGAAAAAAAAACAAAAAATGATTTAATTTTCAATAGTAAATAGTATAAAACATACCGGTAAATCATTTTTTTCAACATGAGATTTTGCTCTCTCAAGTAATAATAAAGATTATGGCATTGAAGTTTACAATCAAATTATAATAATTTAAGGAAGCTCAGAATATTAGTATTATTATTCCACAAATTTTTATTTGGAATCTGTTTAATTTATTTTCAGGTTGGGTATGTTATGCTGAGAAGACACATGGCTCCTACATTTTGCCCTACATTAGCACAACAAAGTCTCCTCAGCAGGTGATGGGATCTTTAGTAAAGAACTACCTACCCCAGTATTTGAAAGATTCAACCAGACCAATCTACCACATCACTGTTATGCCTTGTTACGACAAAAAACTAGAGGCTTCTCGCGAAGATTTCTTCAATGCCAGCACAAACACCCGTGACGTAGATTGCGTCATAACTGCCAGTAAGTGCTATAAAAAACATTTTTAAACAACTTAATTTTTCCTTTTCAATCCACTCTTGAAAGTAATTTCATTTTATCCTTGTTAAGACATGAATCAATGATTGGCAAATTAAATGAGGAAAAATCTCATGATTTTTAAACCCACAATGTAGGAAAAATCTCATGATTTTTAACCACTATGTAGGAAAAATCTCATGATTTTTAACCCACTGTGATGATTTAATTTTAAAAGAGAAAAAAAAATCACTTGATTAAATGTACCACAGAATTTAATAATGGAAGTTTTATCCTCTATGGCCCGGTTGCACAAAAGCCTGTTAAATTTTAATCATGATTATTGAATTCCACGAGAACCAATGAGAGAAGGCTGTTTTAGAAAGAATGATTCTCTGATTGGTTCTAGTGGAATTTAATCGAGGTTAAAGTTAAAATCTAACAGGCTTTTGTGATACCGAGCCGAAATTTTATATTTCCTCATTAACCATAAATTATTTAAAATTTACAAAAATAAAACAAATATTTGTTTTTCGGGTCTTTTACCTAACCTAAACCTATCCGAATTCATATTGATGATTTAATTTTTATTTAAAGTTTTGAAGTGGAATAGTGAATACTTTTGTGTGAATACAAATTACCGCATATCATATTTATTTGGACTATTTATGAGAAGAAACTCTGAAATAGAAAACATTTTTGGGTGATTTCCTAGTTTTTCATTACATTCGATTTGTTTGTCTTATCCAATAGTTAATTGACCGAGCGAAGTGAGGTCTAAGATTCAAGTCGACGGTTTGGCATTTCTCTTAATGTTTGTATGTTGCGCATTTACGGCGAAACGCGGTAATAGATTTTCATGACATTTGACAGGTATGTTCCTTTTTTAATTGCGCGTCGACATATATACAAGGTTTTTGGAAATTTTGCATTTCAAGGATAATATGAAAGGAAAAAGGAGCCTCCTTCATACGCCAATATTAGACTAAAAATCAGACTATAGAATTATTCATCATAAATCAGCTGTCGAATGGATTAAAAAACGCATGCCATGACGCATGCAATTGAATATCTCAATGCAACTTGGTAAAAAATCAGCAGCTGTGTAGACTATAAATTGCATGCCTCGTTGCATGCCTCATTGAATGCAATTTTTATACACTATTAAAATAGGATGCAATAGTTATTTGTGCATCTAGGGACTAAAGTGCAACTTTTTCTCCCTGAGGGAAACTGTTGTCGCCCGATGGCGTAGCCGAGGGCGACAATTTCCCTGAGGGAGAATAAGTACTTTAGTCCCGTGATGCACACAACATTTTTCCTCCACCTACACCAATACCTATAACAATGAATAATTTTACTACATCTTCACGCTTTCACACTATTTCAGCTCTATTTCGATTGTTAGGTTATGTTCAACCGTTGGTGGATATGAAAAAGTACACACCTCTAACGTCATTAGAGGTGTGTACTTTTTCATATCCACCAACGGTTGAACATAACCTAACAATCGAAATAGAGCTACTTATTTCCTAGAGCTAAAATATTCCAAAGATCGAAATAGAGCTCTTTTACTTTTCCTCTACCGACCACGACAGTGTTGCCACATTCCTCATTCTTCAATCGCGGCGTTGTCGGACTTCTTCCCATGTTAATCTTATGGGTTTATTTTTACTCCCTTGGGAGTAAAAGTGATCACTTTTCCCGCTGGGAATTATTTTTAGTCCCATGGGAGGAAAAGTAGTACTTTAGTATTCGATTCCAGGGTGTAAAATGAGACTTTTGATAGTAGGTGGAGGAAAAGAACTTATAAAAGCTTGTCTGGGCGCCTAGATGTCTTCTGGTTTTCTCGCGCCAAATTCCGGAAATATGATAATTAAATCTTGTGTAAGCATGATCTGATCAAATAAATAGTTTGTGTATCAGTGTGGATGTGCATAATATGGGTTGGGACGTCATTCAGTTATGAATGTTATTTATTCTATTGATAAAAGTTTTGTTCATTATTTGTTATTATATTCTTCAATTTTTTTTATAAGTTTTAGAATTTTGAATTCTCAATTTGTTTTATTTTTACTTTTTTCATAAGTATTTGAAATTTTTGTATTTTTCATTTTTGAATTAGGTGGTATTTTTGTTGTTTGTATTATTTATTATTGCATAAGTTCGTATTATCTTTATCATTATCTTTCTTTTTTCATTTGTATCTGTACAATTTTTATTGTTGAGGAGACATATTTGGGGAAACCCGTTGTCTTCATAGTGAATAAATAAATAAATGAACTATTGATTGCGTGCAATAACGCATGCAATTAATAACTAAAATAACATAGCATTGTCTCTCGAACTTTCTCTGCTTTGCACTCGGGCTGTCCTGTTGACAGTATGTCTTGAAGGGGATTAGCTTATGATGTTAGCATTTTTGATACACCAACCCCAACAGCCGTTAGCCGTTTTCACACCGGTATCTCGCCGACACGACATACAGACAGGATTTACTCTGATGAACAGTATAAGAGGAGGCTGCGGTTTATAACTGCGCGAGGTTTACTGTTCACAGAACTACTAGTGTATAAATGAATGAACATGTATAAATTAATAATTTTTATTGATACAATCTATTCAAAATTAAGATACTCCTCCAAATCAAGGAGATATTTCAATATTTTTCTATTATCTCCATCAAAACATTAGAACTCTGAACTCTTCTCCAGAAGGAAACTTTTACAACAAGCGACAGAGACGACAGACCGAGAGAAAATTATTAGAGCGGTTCGACTGTATTTAAGGGATAAACAATCTAATCTCTACGCTTAGGCAATATTTAAATGAACAAATCAAAACTAATCATTGTTGTTCTTGAAGTATCTTACTTTCGTGCATTATGTTTTCGAAATAGCATTCTGAAGTTTTGTTTGAACTTGTTGTTTACAGTTGAGCTTGAACAGTTGATACTATCGGAAAGAAAAAACTTGGCTGAGGAAGAAGAAGCAGAACTTGATTGGCCTTTTCCTGGAAGTAAATCCACTTTTCATATGACAAGTTGTTTAGGATCTGGTTCAGGGGGATATGCTCATCACATATTTCTACATGCTGCTAAAGAATTGTTTCCCGATCAGCAAGCTAGTCTGGAATTTAAAGCTCTAAGGTAAATTCCCTAATATTTATCCAAACTGCATATCAAGCAATTGTTTACAAGAACATCTCGATTCTCAAAAAATAGGTATCTCATTATAAGGTAGGCTACTCATAAAATGAACATGAACTAATTTCATAATAGCAATCCACCTAGGTACGTTTAGTGTGAGAGCATTCATTTGCGCTTATATTCCGTATATTTCGTCCCAGTGGTCTTATATGTAATAATACAATTAACTGACAGTCTTCAACATACAACACTTCAGGCATAGAGAAAAAATAGCATAAGTAGATAGCCCATGGTATAGGTCGTTTATGTTCTAAATTTCAACCGATTTCTTTTCAATTTATGCTGACTACTGTCTATTATTACTGTTTTGATGGGGTGAGAAAGTAAGAACGGCACAGTATTGAGATACTACCAGCGTCACATAGCTTCTCTAAAAAGAACTACGTGGACTTGAGTTAACAGTGAAAATTGGAACATAAACGCTCTGTACCATGGGATATCTTGTTATGCTATCTTTTCACTATGCTTCAGGTTCATACGTATATTTTGTCAAAATCGTCATTTGGGTTGTTGTCTAACTTGGCTGAATTTTCATGGACGCAGATTACTATGGTTATTTGTGAATTTCTGTTGCTCCGGTGCATTTTGTAGAATTGCAAATTAAAGATTTGGAAAGTACAATTACCTACAATGATTGTAAACTGATTTTTCCTGAGAATGCTTTCAAGCTCCAAGATTATGGATGAGTGCTAAAGGGATCATGAAGGGACCTGCAGTTTCAGACCTCCGGGAAATAAACTAACTAGCAGTTGGTAAAGCATTCCTTTTAAAGACTTGAAAAGCCATTGATCACATGCTGTTGTTGCCCAGCATTCTTTATTTTGCTGATATCCACCATAAATGATTCATGATGCAACTCTTGTACCGGTAATTATTATTTGATAAAAATTTTTCTTTCTTCATTTCTCAGGAATCAAGATTTCCAAGAGGTTACTCTAGAGAAGGATGGCAAGGTAGTTCTTAGGTTTGGTATTGCCAATGGTTTCAGAAATATTCAGAATCTGGTGCAGAAGTTGAAGCGAGGCAAATGCATCTATGATTATGTCGAGATAATGGCTTGTCCGTCAGGTATTCTTCATTTGCTTATTCTATTAGTTTGCATTCTTTATTGGTTTGTAAGAATCGATTTTTATACAAAAACAATATTGCCAACTATATTATTGTTGTTTCTAGGAAATTTCTGCATTTTGGTAAGCTATATTTTTGTTATGTTGAGTTCCAAGACACATATCAAATTTACATAATAATGAGATTTTTGGATACTTTAAAATACAACAGTAAATTCAATAGTTTTTTATACTTCAATACGGTATCATATATTTACAATAATACTCTACTAGTTACACTCTGAGATTGAGTGTTTTATTTATGCAGATTACAATAGATTAATTTAATCACATGTAATCTGATTAATGTAATGAGTATTGTAGATCAGATAGATTAATGACTAAGTAAATAGTATTGGTTGCATTTGTTAGAGTGCTGAGATTACAATAATAATTTTTTGAATTATCCTTTGTGTGAAAATTCAAAATTGAAGTTTAAAGTTTTTAAAAATGAAAATTTAAAGAAAAGATAAAGTCACTAATTAAGGTATTAAATCATTGTATTTGTACCTTTTTTGGCTAATAATTGTACATTACATAAACATTGAAAGTGAATAACGAATGTGTGAATGAGTGCGCTTGTTGGATGTGAGTGTTCTCGATCCTTGGTCAAAAAAGCAGATTTTCAACAATTATTGTATCTTTTTTAACGATTTTATTTTGTTCGTCGATCTCACCGTGCTTCCCACTTCGTTTTTTAGTTTACCTGATTTGGTTTATTTTATTTTATTCTATTTTATTCATAATAATACCTCTCTCCAGATTGACTTTTGTTTTATTTGTTACACTAGTCTATTCTTTCTTAAATAATTTTTTTTATTGTATTTAGTCATATTTTTCATAGCTATGAATAGTTTAATTTAAGATTATGTATATTGGATGCTACAAGACAACTCGCTCCTCTCTCACAGGCATGTGCCCATAAGAGGAGCCTCCAATACGAATGTATTCTTATTTTTTACATGCAAATATAATCTTTTTTGGAGAATAAAGAATTTCAAATTCGAATGTAACCATTTTCATGTGAATTAAAAATACAGCAGTAAATTCAATAGTTTTTTATTCTTCAATATCATATATCTACAATAATATTCTACTAGTTACACTTATAAATAGTTACACTATGCTGGAAATAGGCAATAATTATTGATGACTAAAGAAATGGTAGTAATTTCTAGGCAGCAAACTTTTTATTATTATTTCGTCAATATTTCTCCAATTCTAGTTCTAATTCCAGTGCAGGCAAATTGTACAATGGAATAGGTTGTAATAGCAATGAGTTATAGAAATAGTTTCCAAAATCTTCTTTATTGTCATTATTATTTCAATCTATTCATTATTCCAAGCATTTTCAACGTTTTTCATATTTTAAATACGTATTCATTATTTCTAAAATAGTTTAAACTTAGCCTCGGTTGCACAAAAGCCTGTGCCCATTTTAACCATGATTGAATGCCACGAGAACCAATCAGAGACTTTTTTGAAAAGAAGGCTTCTCTGATTGGTTCTCGTAGCATTCTTTCGTGATTAAAATTCAACAGGCTTTTGTGCAGTCTGGCCTTAATTTATCAAGTTTGATTACATTTTTCTTTACTTTTAATTTTCAGGTTGTTTGAACGGAGGTGCCCAAATCCGTCCAAAGGATGGCAAATCGCCGAAAGAGATGATATGCAAATTGGAGGCCTTATACCGTCAGCTACCTTTGAAAGCTAAGCCAGAATCGAACGTTACAGTGTACATGTTGTACGAATCCTGGTTAGGTGGTAGAAACAGTGACAAGAAGAAGGCATTGCTCCATACAACATACCATGCATTAGAAAAGAACTCAAATGCTTTGAATATAAAGTGGTAGTAGCACAGTGGGCATAGCCCGAGTATTGTTACATTGTAAATAATTTGTTCTCTTTGTTAGATTGGTATGTTTTTATCAGATTGGATAAGTGCACTATTTTCTGATAAGTAATATAGCGATAATAATATTGTTGAATTCGTGTCACATTTATTTTTTCAATCCTCTCTATTTTTCTTTCATAAATTTTTGCAACTTTTGAATTTATAGAAAGTAAGTAGTATTGTTATTCATTTTTGTGTTGTACTGTAACCATGATTGGTTTCAGTAAACCAGTCACCCAACCCTAGCTAATAGGCCTAGAACAGTACTCCAAGGTTAAGAACGATTTCACGATGTTCAACTACAAATTATCAACCATTTATCTAGATTATTTTCAAATGAATTGTTTCAGAAGGTGTACTGTGAAATGCTTTCAAGAAGAAACCTATTATCAATAATTCAATGCAATCATTGAATGCGTTAAATTTGTTGACGATAAATCTGTCAATCATGTACATAAACAAAACTGCGTTCACAGGGAGAGAGGTCTTTCAATTTCAATTGCAGAGTTGGCCAAAGTGACAATCAATTCTAATCCCTGAAGAAAGATGAGCGGTATTATAGTAGGAAGTCTATGGAATATAAAGTTGAAAACAATTAAATGTATTTAATTTTTTTTATTAATATAATGTTTACTTAGAGTAATGATAATATTTTACAGAGATAACACTCTTTTATAGAGTCAACTGGATTAATATACAATTTTCATTTGATTACAAGTAGAAACGAATCAGTAGAAATCCTCCTCAGCAATTTTATTTTTGTCAGATTCTTGATTCTTTATCTGGTCTTGATTAAGGTACATATCAGCCACCTACAAAAAATATAATAAAATTGAGAACATTAAAAATATATGGACCATAAATAATGTTATATTCACCAAATGAATAGTCAATATGAAACTGACAGCTTGCAGCAATAAAAACACCATCAAGATTCATAAAAGAATGTTAAGTGATTACTTCTCTTGAATTGATTACTTCTCTCACATAAGTTACAATAAGGGCCGGTTTCCTAGCTCGGGATTCAGCCATGTTATAGACTTTAAACAGCTGGAGTCAGAAAATTGGCTTTCCGAAACTGGGCAAACTCGTAGTCCATGTTTAAATTAAATTTCCAAAAACTAGAAAATTGAACACAAAATAAAATAGAGAAAATAGTGTAAAGTTTCAGCTATTTTGAATTATTTAGAAAATGTTTCATCTCGTCAAGGAAAAACGTTTCCAATTATGAAAATGAGAAAATAAAGATTATCATAAAAACTAGGACCACACCACGTTTTGGAAACCAACCCTTAAAATTAATTTGTGAATATAATTTATTATAAAATATAAAAGTTTATATAACTTAGTATATCAAATGTTTTACAAATTATTCATCAGTATTAAGCCCGCCGCAAAGTAGACCCACGCTAATCCACGAAAAGCAACCCACGCCGTGGGATGTTTTGTAAACCATTGCTAAGCTTCTCCAGACATCTGTGTAATACATGCAATGAATAATCCACTTGTCAGGTGATTGATTATGAATAAATCTATAGCAATGGTTTACAAAACATCCCACGGCGTGGGTTTCTTTTCGTGGAAAAGCGTGGGTCTACTTTGCGGCGGGCCTTAATCTTACCTGTCTAGCAGATGTAGCATTTTCAACAGATTTGTCATCTCTAATGCGTAGAAATCTAGGAAACCTCAACGATATGCCTTTTTCTGGATCAACCTAAATAAAAATACAGAGTTAATTAAAATCTGACAAGAAGTGTATGTTAATAAACCAGCAATGTATGTAGTAATTCAAGCCAGAATCACAAAATATTATGGTTTGCACAGTCACTTAAGAATCTGAGGTACAGCATTACATATTATTCAATGAGTGAATAAACTGAATTTTACTCTTGTTTTTTAATAATTTTATGAGTTGGCAAAGATATAGGCTCGGTCACACAAAAGCCTATTTAATTTGAATCACGATTAAATGCGCCGAGAACCAATCAGAAAAGTTTTTTTTTTTTTGAAAAGAAATCTTTTCTCATTGGTGGCATTTAATCCCGGTTAAAGTTTAACACGTTATTGTGCAACCTGGTCCAAGTAAAAGAAGTGAGTGCTGTAAGATCCTAAAATAATTTTATAAATGAATAAGAACAACACAAGACTCACAATTCCAATAGCAGCTTGATGAACGGGCGATAACGAGAGGTCGGCACATTTGATTTCCCAAACTTGCACAGCGTCGAACCAGTGGTCAGGTTCATGGGAGCTATCATAGCTGTAATACGACTTGGGCTTTGGTATAATATGCTCTTTCAGGAATTCCGAGTGCTTCTGAAAGTCTTCGTCGCTGAATCCTGTTCCAATCTGAAATAAATAAAATTAAGTTAAATGAAAAATGTGATTGCTGATTTGCCGGTTAACATACCGTATTCGCATGCACAAGGATTGACTTTCAATAATTTTCTGTTAACCTGCACAAATACCGTAGAAGCCAAGAACATTGTATTTCAGGTACATTGATAGAAGCTGTCCAATCAGAATTTACTTGCAAAAGTGGGCATTAAAAAGTCTTTGGAATAACTTGAATTGCTGGCGCAAGAATTAACGTGAGGTCCACGTTATAATGACAGTGGAGAAAGATAGAAGATCAACGTTGCCGATCCTCAGTCTTGTTAATGCCTTTTATAGACTGTAGCTGATACAGGTTATTGATGTAATATTGATACTATTCATTCTCATTTTGAAAAATAAATTATATTTTATTAAGCAAAATATTATATTTTTCAATAATTTTAGAATGAATTTTCATAATTAAAATGAAATATTTTGTTGATTAATTATTAATTAATACGAGCGTAAATTCAAATTACTCAAAATTGGTAAGCTCGACATTTTTTTTTTGTTTTAGTTTGTAATGTTATTGTTTATAGTGTAATATTGTTAGTATTTTAATAATGTTAAACTGAAGTTCTTTTTCCTTTTTTTCTTGTCTTTTTAGTTTTTTCTACTCTTTCTTAATTTGCTTTGTAAACTGTAACACTTCTTTTTTATTTTAAGTAGTTTTTTTTCTGCCCAAACAGGTTTTTGTAACCTTTGGGATTATTTTCCATGTATATTTGATTTCTGGTAATGCTCTTCAAATGTATGATTGTGATTTTTTAGTTATATGGTAATTTTTTCAGTGACTATGGTAATTTCATGCTCTGTATATATTGTATAAATGGAAAATAAATTGATTTGAAATTGAAATTTAATTTAATTCCATATTGTTGAAAGACGATCTGGCAACAGAGCAAAGCGAGAAAGAGAAAGCGATACACGGTATCCGCTTTATTATTTAATGATACACAAGGATAGCAATACCATTGCCAATCAAACACTGGCATTGTAACGTAAACCTCACTATAATCATATGTTAATTTAACAAATTATTTTCAGCTGTTACATTCACTAATATGATCATAAAGTTGAGTATAAAGTAAGAGGTTAGTTCATATTCAATTTACAATTTGCATTGTTTCTAATAGAATAGAAGAACATTTTTGATTTAGTGATACAACAGATCAAAGTGTGATTGGAGTAAAAATATTTGTAACTTTGAGTCTAGATTATAATTTTTGGACGATTACTCAAAATTTCTGCATTAGAATATTTAACGCTTGTGTCATAGACTATTATTGTGCCGACATCTATTGTTACTTAAAATGAGTGATGTAGTCGAGTGGTTGACATCATTACCAATATTCACCAGATATTGGCTGCAATTGACAGTGGCAGTGTCTTTAATTGCTCGCTTTGGTATAGTGAATAACCAATATTTGATTTTGCTTTACGAGCCTTTAATTAGCAAATTTCAGATATGGAGACCGATGACTGCATTGTTTTTCTATCCTTTGACACCACACACCGGTTTTCATTTTTTGATGAACTGTTACTTTCTGTACAATTACTCCCTGCAACTGGAAAACGATTTTTTTGGAGGTCGACCAGCTAAATATTTGTTTTTGCTGGTGTTCAACTGGATATGTTGTGTTTTCGGTTGTTTGTTGCTCCAAATTCCCGTAATGTTGGACCCGATGGTCATGAGTGTATTGTACGTCTGGTGTCAACTGAACTCTGAAGTGATTGTGCCTTTCTGGTTTGGATCGCGGTTCAAAGCTGCATACATTCCATGGCTGATGACTGTTTTCAAACTGGTTGTTTCTGCAGGAGGAGCTGCTGAATTGTTGGGCATACTTGTTGGACACACTTATTTCTTCCTGATGTTTAGCTATCCGCAACAGATAGGAGGACTTCAGCTCATCAAAACGCCGCAAATTTTCTACGACTGGTTTCCAAATCGGAGAACATTTCGTGGTTTTGGAGGAACGTTATGGCAACCCCAACGGGCAAATGGAGGTGACTTAAGAAGACACAACTGGGGGCAAGGTCATGTTTTGAGAGATAACCAATGATGTTTTTTGCAACATATTTTCGTCACCATCACAAAATGTTCTCTGCAACTTATTTTTGTCACATTAAATGTAATAAATGAGTAACTCTTGCAATAAATGTAGCAAGAATGTAATTGATTTCTATTATAAGTTTTGTTTTAAAGCCAAATTAAGTTGTTATTAGTAGCCTTAGGCCTGGTTTTAGGACACTTGTTAAATCTAATGGACCATTGTATCTATGTTAAATATAGGTTTAATGGTTTATTAGATTAAATAAGTAACCTAGAAGCCAGGCATTATTTTAGCCATACATTTATTTTAACTTGACCAGGAAACTTTATTTATTATAACAGTACTACAGATATTATTAGAGATCAAGCAGTCTAAAAAAGTGTACAGACTTATGCGTCACGAGCACGTACGCATTTCACTTTTCATCGGCTGATGCTATCTTTTATTATATCTGTATCTCACTGTTTTTGTACAAATACAAATATAATAAGAAAGGCACCAGCTGATCAAAAGTGAAATGCACATGATCAGATAAAATTTATAACTTCGATCAATGTACCTAGAATACATTTTAGGTACCTTGACTTCGACCATGTATGTACCTTCGACCTTCGACCATAGGATAGACACGGTGGTAGTCAAAACCGTTGATGGCAACATGGCTACATATTATTCAATGAATGTAGTAAGTTAAGAAAATGTGGTAGAAGGAAATAATGCTAGAAATAAATGGTTAGTGAAATTGTGATAATTTTAATTTATTTACGATTTAAGCTAGAAAATAGTATATTAAACGAATGTTTGGCCATACAGTGACGTCGGAGATGTTCCTTACAACACTTTTTAGAATGAAGATAGGGAACGCCGTGTCTATCCTATAAATGGTCGAAGATTAATAAGATCCTTGCTAAGAATCCCTTAATGTAGCCGTTTCCAAAAGCGTGCACTAAATACGTGTTTAATATTATATTTAGTACGGTAGAGGTGTATTCTTTTGAACGAAAAGTTAAAATGCGAAGGTAGGTAACTTCAAAATTGAGAGTATTGAATGTAATGCATGTCTTTAAATTTGTATTTGCATATATGCGCCACCGTCGAGTCACTTGTATTCAATGCAGCCAGCCAGGTCACTCGATATTATTATTATTTATGCAGCACTCGTAAGCTACCTTCGCCGCTCCACCATCTTTCCACTCTTTGTTAGACGGAGACAGAATTGATCTTAAGTTCAAAACTGGGTAAACAAAACCCGGTAAGTTCAAAGCCGTAATACATTCTTAGCTTCTTAAACCAAATACAAACAAAGAAACAACACTCACGTAAGAATTTAAAATTTGTAAATTAAAAAAAATTCAAATCATGATAAAATTGAAAATTTGTAAGAATCAATGATATTTTACATTCAAAGGATAAAAACAATTAAGTATTAAGATAGCTTATTGGGAGTGAGCGATTGTTAGACGATTCCACGCTTCACCTATATTCACCAGATATTGGCTGCAATGACAGTGGCAGTGTCTTTAATTGCTCGCTTTGGTATAGTGAATAACCAATATTTGATTTTGCTTTACGAGCCTTTAATTAGCAAATTTCAGATATGGAGACCGATGACTGCATGTTTTTCTATCCTTTGACACCACACACCGGTTTTCATTTTTGATGAACTGTTACTTTCTGTACAATTACTCCCTGCAACTGGAAAACGATTTTTTGGAGGTCGACCAGCTGAATATTTGTTTTTGCTGGTGTTCAACTGGATATGTTGTGTTATCTGTTGTTGTTGCTCCAAATTCCCGTAATGTTGGACCCGATGGTCATGAGTGTATTGTACGTCTGGTGTCAACTGAACTCTGAAGTGATTGTGCCTTTCTGGTTTGGACGCGGTTCAAAGCTGCATACATTCCATGGCTGATGACTGTTTTCAAACTGGTTGTTTCTGCAGGAGGAGCTGCTGAATTGTTGGGCATACTGTTGGACACACTATTTCTTCCTGATGTTTAGCTATCCGCAACAGATAGGAGGACTTCAGATCATCAAAACGCCGCAAATTTTCTACGACTGGTTTCCAAATCGGAGACATTTCGTGGTTTTGGAGGAACGTTATGGCAACCCCAACGGGCAAATGGAGGTGACTTAAGAAGACACAACTGGGGTCAAGGTCATGTTTTGAGAGATAACCAATGATGTTTTTTGCAACATATTTTCGTCACCATCACAAAATGTTCTCTGCAACTTATTTTTGTCACATTAAATGTAATAAATGAGTAGCTCTTGCAATAAATGTAGCAAGAATGTTATTGATTTCTATTATAAGTTTTGTTTTAAAGCCAAATTAAGTTGTTGTTATTAGTAGCCTTGGGCCTGGTTTTAGGACACTTGTTAAATGTAATGGACCATTGTATCTTTGTTAAATATAGGTTTAATGGTCTATTAAATTAAATAAGTAACCTAGAAGCCAGGCATTTTTAGCCATACATTTATTTTAATTCGACCAGGAAACTTTATTTATTATAACAGTACTACAATTAGAGATCAAGCAGTCTAAAAAAGTGTACAGACTTATGCGTCACGAGCACGTACGCATTTCACTTTTCATCGGCTAATGCTATCTTTTATTATATCTGTATCTCACTGTTTTTGTACAAATACAAATATAATAAGAAAAGCATCAGCTGATCAAAAGTGAAATGCACATGATCATGGCGAATAGGTCTGTACCTATATCAGATAAAATTTATAACTTCGATCAATGTAGGCTACCTAGAATACATTTTAGGTACCTTGACTTCGACCATGTATGTACTTCGACCTTCGACCATAGGATAGACACGGTGTTAGTCAAAACCGTTGATGGCAACATGGCTACATATTATTCAATGAATGTAGTAAGTTAAGAAAATGTGGTAGAAGGAAATAATGTTAGAAATAAATGGTTAGTGAAATTGTGATAATTTTAATTTTCATGAGCACGATTTAAGCTAGAAAATAGTATATTAAACGAATGTTTGGCCATACAGTGACGTCGGAGATGTTCCTTACAACACTTTTTAGCATGAAGATAGGAAACGCCGTGTCTATCCTATAAATGGTCGAAGATTAATAAGATCAGCAGCCCAAAAAGATCCTTGCTAAGAATCCCTTAATGTAGCCGTTTCCAAAAGCGTGCACTAAATACGTGTTTAATATTGTATTTACTACGGTAGAGGTGCATTCTTTTGAGCGAAAGGTTTAACGGCGAAGGTAACTTCAAAATTTAAAGTATTGAATGTGATGCATGTCTTTAAATCTGTATTTGCACATTTTGTGCCACCATCGAGTCACATTATTTCATTTTAAGAGAAGTGCACTCCATTAGGCCTTATGCCTTGGTGTGCCCATCTTCATTTCGCTTAATGTTTTTGTCCTCTAAAGCAAAACAAATAATGTTAAAATAAGTTGTTTTTCAAAGTTCATTAGTATTTTTTATTTTGAATTTTTAGCTGGTACAATGTTTTGTAATAATATTATGTTGTGCGAAATAAATTAATTTTTGAATTTAATTGAAAATTGAACATGCATTTAATGCAGCCAGCCAGGTCACTCGATATTATTATTATTATATTATTTATGCAGCACTCGTAAGCTAACTTCGCCGCTCCACCATCTTTCCACTCTTTGTTAGACGGAGACAGAATTGATCTTAAGTTCAAAACTGGGTAAACAAAACCCGGTAAGTTCAAAGCCGTAATACATTCTAAACTTCTCAAGCCAAATAAAAACAAAGAAACAACACTCACGTGAGAATTTAAAATTTGTAAATTTTTAAAAAATTTGTTCAAATCATAATAAAATTGAAAATTTGTAAGAATCAATGTTATTTCAGATTCAATGGATAGAAACAAAGTAAGTATTAAGATAGTTTATTGGGAGTGAGCGATTCGTAGACGATTCCACGCTTCACCTATATCATTGAGATTCTTGATTTATCAAGTCATTTTCTTGATCCACTAATGTACAGTTTTTTCAACTAATAAAGTGGTTCTAGTTCTTTTTACTAGTTATGTTGAGCTACAAAAGTATTGAGTTCCTAGACTCAAATTATGTGTACCCTCAATGAAAAACTATTGACTAACCTTGCAAATGCTTTGGTACTGTTCGCTGGCTGGATCATAGCAAGCTAATAGGAATCCTCCATAGAGGCCAGCTCGCTTTCCCTTGCCCAAATAGCCACCAATCACCACCACGTCCAACGTATCTCCCACACCATCCAAGTAATCCTTCTTCAGTTTCAGCCAATTCCTCGAGCGTTTCGCTATTTCGTAAGTGGCTTCCTCTTCCAACGTTTTAACCATTAGGCCTTCACAGTTACCTACACAAAATCAAGTGGAAAACAATTACTATTATCTCCAACATTTTAACCATTATTCCTTCACAAGTTACCTATAGAAAATAAAGTGAGGAAAAATTACTATTACTGTACCATTAGTTCTTCACAGTAACCTATCAAAATTCCAAAGGAAAACAATTACTATTACCTTCCAAAGTCGGTTACTAGGCTACTCATATTCAACTTTTTTCGTAAATTCACGATGGCAGTTGCATGATTAAGCCCATTTACAACACCACCAATCCTTGGTGAATATTGTTGGTGCATAGACTCATTAGCTGTCTATATTATGGAGTATGACTCTTTAGCTGTATATTCTAGATTCTGGTTACATGGAAATAGGAACAGCCACTCTGGACTAGATGTGACGGTTATCGTTTGAATTGTGTGGTTATCGTTCTTGTGTTTGTGAAATTATGAATTTAACCATGGCCTTATAACTACAGTCTGAGAGAAATTACTTTTAACATGAAGAGGGGAAACTGATTTATCCTTGCACAGTTTGTAGCATGGACAGAGTAGTGGTGAGGAGTAAGTGTGCTGCGTACAATTGAATGCTGACACAAGAGTAGGGAGAATTCTGTTAGGTAGTGGGGGTTAGTGAGGGAAAGAGCATCGGGCTTCTCTGTCTTCGAGAGAGAGCAGTGTTAAAAGTAATATCTCTCGGACCATAGACTGTAAGATGGGAATTGTATGAATTCTAAATATGTGTTAACCGTTATCAAATTTTGATTACTCATGAGTTGATAAAATATCTAAATATTGGAAAGAATACAACTTTTTCACAACAAATTAAATAATGTTTGACTGTGAAAGTATTTCTTGATTCAAACTAGCCTATCAATCTTTACAAATTGAACAATATTTTCAGACCTTTCAGTACAGTTTCATCAATGTACATCGCCGTATAACTTTCATTCATATTCAATTAGTTACTTAGGGCTACCATCCTATCACTGAAATAAAAATGAAAATCCAGGTACCCTTTTTTATAGTTTTATTATGACATGACGAATTTAATCTGTCGTCAACAACAGCCGATTTCATGTGATATCTCTGATATCTGATGAAATCGAAACATCTCATTATGAAAATAGAGTAAATGGATGTCTATTTTTATTTCAGTAAAATAAATATGACAAACAAATAACTTACCCTTGACAGATTCTTCCAAGAACTCTTGCACTTCCTCCATAGTGGACGAGTCCAAGCTGGTAGCGAATGAGAACTGTTGTTCAACTTGCTTGAAGTTTTCCTTGAGCAGCCTCCTCCGCTCTTGGAGAGTTTCCTTCACCAGCGATCTGCCATTCAAATACAGCAGGTCGAACATAAACACAATCACCTGCACTTTAATATCACTCTCGTTGGCATCCTTTCGTTTCCTAGTCGAAAGAATCTGGAACGGCATGATTTTCTTCAATTGGGTGTCATAAGCTACAGCCTCTGAATCAATTATGCAGGATTTCACATCGGTTCCAAGACAGTTGGGTACTCTGGAGATGATGTCTGGGTATTTCGAGGTGTTATCCTCCAGGTTACGACTGTAGATGTTGATCTTCCCATCTTCGGAGAGGTGAATTTGAGCTCTCTCACCATCGTACTTCCACTCACAAGTGAATTTCAGGTTGTCGAACCGGTGGAATACTTCGTGGACACCCTTTGTGGGATGCGCCAACATGGGTTTCAATGGAATTCCAGGTGTTAGCTTGCAATGTTCCGGCAGCGCCTTGACACCCTTCTCGAGGATGATTGGCATTATCATGTCGTAGTTGGGACATTCGCAGTAGGTGGTTTTTATTATTAATGCATCTTCGTCCACTTTGCTTTTGAACTTTTCCGACGACAACCCACTGGAAGCGTCCAATATCTTTGGAGGAAAGTCTTGGACTGGAGGTGTAGTAGCACATGCTTGAGCTAAAGCCTGCAACAAACAGTGCAAAAAAATTGACAACTGATCGTTCATCCAATTAGAGATTGATGATTCATTATCTCATCCAATAATATCACTATGTTTGAAGGAAGTATAAAACGTTAATGGTTTTTACATTTAATTTGTGTAGACAATTGATTTTATGAGTTGATTAATAAAAAAATCATTAAAATGTACGCCTAGGTAATGTAAGGATTGAAAAAAGTAAAAATTATTTCAAATGTTATAACCCCACTTCAAACTTTAACCAACCATTAATAAATCTACGTTTGAAGTTATTGTTCAATTTTTTGAAACTTTCGTCAAATCTAGTTTTTAAGAGTGATTTAATATAAAATACTAATATTACAATAAGTTTTTAAAGAATAATAATGATAAAGACCTTAAACAAAAGACTAATTAACACCATAATCACACCACAATGTAATAAATTTCAATTTAAGAAAAAAATCATTACAATTTTTGTTAACGTACCTGAAGAACCGACTGCTCTGCTAATCCAATTCTGAGTTTGCCAGCCAGCGATCGTATTAAGAAGCGAGCTTCCGACATCCGGCAAGCGACGAACAGCGATTGTATCTTGTCAACTTTCTTGCTCATTGCCTGCCAACAAAATTATGAATAGTTGTTGAATCATTTAAATAGTTTCCATTGAAACCCTTCATAACATAAACTATGTGATAGGCTACATGAAACAATACATCTACGAAGAATTTCTTACAAATATGTTATAGCTGTGACTAGAATTGTCATGATTACATGAATGAATATTTAAAGAAAAACAAATTATTTCTTGGATTATATAAGAAAGTTTTCTAATTGGTTATTACAGTAGCCTACCTACAGTACCAACTTTTAAAAATATTAGAAACATCAGTCTTTACATTCATTGTTGTATTGTGAGTAATGTGGTATGTATTTCTCCATAATGAATAAATTCAAATGAATATCAATGAAAAAAGTGGGTTGACAACATTACTTTTTGTTTGTTCATTTTCTACAACAGATTGAGCGTCTTGCTTATAGTTTGAAATGTATTGCAATAGTTTTTCTATTACATAAATTTAGCACTCAGATAGACAACAAAAATAACTAATAATAATTATTATGATAATTTTTGTCAAATTCTTAAAACTGTAGTTTAAATTAAAAATATATTGTTAACTAACCGAATTTGTGCTATATTGTCATTAAAATTATACAAATAAAAACCATAAGAAGATAGAGTACATTTTTCAATTATGTACCTGAAAAATGGTTAATATCGAATAACTTCTACCTTAGAGAAATAATAGCGTAAGTAGATATCCCATGGTATAGGGAGTTTAAGTCGTAACTTCTACTGTTATCTGTCCTTTCCCGTGAAGCTGTATGACACTGGTAGTCTCTCATATTGTGCCGTTCATACACTCTCACCCCAACAAAACAGTAAAAATCGACAATAATAGACAGTAATCGGCTTGAGATAACAGTAAAAGTTGCGACATAAACTCATTATACCATGGGATATCTACTTACGCTATTGTTTCTCTATGCTTCTACCCAATTAATTTCACTTGATCTACCTTGATGCCATACTTTTCTTTCTCGTGATTGTTGATTACAAGTAAAATGTAATAAATTTATTGAATGCAATTTATATGAGCGAAAACTGCATACAACCACTATATTGTACTGTTAATTTGCTTAGTCAGCATACATAGTTGTAATTAGCTAGTGGAGTGCTTTTGTCAATCAGTTCTACATCAAACTTTGAGTAAGACGGACGCAGTCCTCTGAATGTAAAACAGTTTTATTATGTAAAATGAACTTTAAATAAATTAAAAGCTTTTTAAAAAGTGAATCGTTTATTGACAAACCATAATTTGTATCTATTGAAATGTTCATGTTGAAATGTACTCACAGCCTGCCCTGACATCTGAGCGATGTCCTTGAGTTTGTCGAAGACAAAGGGGACGGTGAGAGGAGCTGGTCTGAACATCATGCGCTGATTGGATCTGCTCTGCTCAGCAACTATTCCCAAATCGCCTGTATTTGCAACGTCAGCTTTTATTTGAGCCAAAGTTCTCCCCGTGCTTTGAGCTATTGCCTGAAAAAACAAATCACAAACTTTTAGTAAAATTCCTTTTGATTCCCAAAACGACAGATGAATAGTAGCTCTCATCCTCATCGAAATTCTATGAAGCTGTTATCCTTGTTGTCAATATTCGCGGTTGCAGAATTCCACAGGGAAGTTAATAGCAATTAATTTGTTCAATTAATTGTTCATTTTTAAGCATCTGAATAAATACAATATCTCATAAACACTTCTTAGAGCTATATGGGGTCAATCTAAAGATATATTAATAAAATTTGATTTTTCGTAATATCTAATTACAACATAACACACATAGTAATACACAGAATGAAATTAATATAAGAAAAATATTACATCACCAGTGAAAAATAATTAGGTTGCCCTAAGGTTAGAAACCTGCTTTGGGTCAACCATCAAAATCCATAACCATTTTAAATAAAAATACAGATGGCTTTCTAGTCACTGAGTATATTATAGGCATTTACAAAACTAAATAGTTGTTAGGATCAAAATTTGAAAATAAACTAGATAACGTAACCACAACATATCTAATTTTGGACAGAACTACGTCAGCATTACTAAACCATCATACAAAGCCACAAGTTAAAACTTAATTTAAAGATAGTTGAACATTATCTTGTTATCAATTACTAGATTATTTTTGATTTTTATCATTCAACATTATTGAAAAATAATTCAATAATTATTATCTAGTTATCAATTACTACATTATTTTCTGTTTTCATCATTCAACATTATTGAAAAATCATTAAATTTTGGTACATGTGTAAAGTGATTTATGATTTATTGTGATTTATGATGCGAATGGCGCTATAAAGATATAATAAATAGTTTATTTGTGAAATACAACGAACAAATTATTATTAATTACCTTCATCAAAGATGTTTCGGCGATTCCAAGTTCTATACTCAGATAGGCCGGTGCCAGCTTATTGAGGCAGAGGTAGACGGAAGGCAGAAGATTGCTTGGACTTAGCACGATCACTG
This sequence comes from Nilaparvata lugens, assembly GCF_014356525.2. Lineage (NCBI taxonomy): Eukaryota > Metazoa > Arthropoda > Insecta > Hemiptera > Delphacidae > Nilaparvata > Nilaparvata lugens. The sequence continues at coordinate 10,165,857 of NC_052513.1, read as the reverse complement.
ACCGAAAATAGTTGGACAATATTTCGATTATTTTCAGTCTAGCGCTCACTGATTCTATGATCTCCATGGTACGAGCAAGGGCCAGGTAAGGCACCCTGTAAGTAAAATAATATTAATTAGTATTTTTAATGTTCTAGTTATTTTTAACTGGGGCAGGGTTAGTTTCTCAAGAATGAAATTCATTGAAAATTCTGCGTTTTTGTATACAGTAGTGGAGGTAACATTGTACTAGGAAATATCGTCATTAAAGCATTTCCCGTTCATACTCATCAAAAATTGAAGAACCTTTAATATTTTATGTTGTAAAAATGTATCAAAAAGAAAACGAACGTATCAACCATATTATTTTTAAATGTCTTCATTGAAAGCCTTTTCATACAGCAACTTGAAAAGAGAAGATAAACTTTATCTTACATTTTGAAAGATTATTACTAACATTATAAAATATTACAATATATCATAATATAACATTTGAGAATAAAGTACCACGAAATACTTATACAAGCAAGCCTGAGCGCAGGTATAAAAAGCCTGAAAAAATAACTATGAGTACGTTACCAAAAAATAACAAAAACAGAAAAATAGTAAAATTAATTAATTAAAAATGATATATGAAAAATTGTATTAAAATAAAACTCAAATTATCTCAAAGATCAAAGTATAGGTATTTTTATAGTTCCTGAGAGGAATAAGTTTCACAAAACATTTTCATGAGCATGAAAAGTAACTCTAGTGCGTCTTTATTGATCAATGAATTATTTATTAATGAAATATATTAATAGAATGAATAGAATAATGTACTAACTTTTCTCCATGTTTCCAGAAAGCATCGTCGATGGGATGATACTTTGATTTGGCTGGATTGTAATCGCCACCCACCACAGCACATTTGTCGATTATACTTTTCGTTCCTGTCTTCTTTTCGTCTTCCTTCTTAGTGTCCTCCTTATCTTTCTTGGACTTGGAACTATTTGGAAGACGAGTAGTGCTCGGAAACTGGAATGATTTCTTTTTCGGATCCTCATTCACTTCTGCAGCTTCTTCATCGGAACGTTTTCCTGGTGATTTATTTTCTGAATCGCTTTCCTTGTCTACAGTTACTTCTTTCTTAATATTTTTACCTTTTCCCTTTTTTGTTTTGTTTTCTTCACTTTTAACCTTTTTATCATCCTTGGATTTCAGTTTAGTTTGTGATTTTGAATCTTTGGATGACTCTTTTGTGGATTTTTCTTTTTTGATTGTACTCTCTTCTTTTGTAGAGCTTTCTTCTTCAACCGTATCTTCTTTCACATCAACATTTTTTGTAGAAGGTTCTTCTTTTACAGAAGTCTTTTCCACGGTGCTCTCTGTGTGGTTGCTTTTCATATGGTCGTACGATTTTCTAGGCGCTGAAAAAAGAGAAGATTTAGATTTTAATTTTACTATGGAAAACATTTTCTATTTTTGGGTGAACATACAGTACCAGAGGGCTAGCTGTACATACCGTCTTGTACACTTTCTTTCTTAGTAGCCTAGCAATAGTTGTAGTATACAATTAGGGCTGATTGTGATAGTATAGTCGGATCACAATGGAGAATGTTGTCTGGGCTTTTTGTAACAATGGGCCTTGTTGAACCTCGTTTCTTTATAACTTTCCTTATGTATTCGTCAATTACATTTCTCAATTAGAGTTAATGGAGCTTCATTAGCTCAGACATGAAATTAAAATTTTGAAGTATCCAATATCCAATCTCTCGATCAAAGACCAGACCATTCCTGGATAGATCGCATCAGTCAGTATATTTCAACATGAGAAAAAAAACTGGTCAAACAGACAACACTTTACTTGATCATGATGGCAGTGTTACAGATCACACTTTACTTGATCATGATGACAGTGTTACAGATCACAAGTATCTTCATTAAAAAAAGTCACTAATATTATGTAGACTCTTTTCAATTAGCCACTTGGACAAGGAGGACCTGAAGATGTTCACCGGACGCGCCCTCACGCGCCCGGCTCTTGCAAGTGGTTAAACATCCTCATCGCCAGCACGGGGAAACAGTCCTCCACCTTCGACAAACGACAGTACGGCACATCCAAACTTGTCCTTCTCCAAGTGTTGTAGGAGTGCACTTGCTCTCTTCGATGTAGCGTTGTGATGTTACTCCTCACATATAGCAGTGAAGCCAAGATGTAGTGTCCACAGACTGTGTGGAAAAGTATTATGGAATTTAGGAATTCTTCACTTAGTAATCTCCAGTGTGGGTTGATATCATAAGGAGCTAAGGAGAGTTATAGTACATTTCTATTTATTAATAATTCAATATTAAAAATAAAAAATACCATATAATCTAATATCTTACCGAAAAAGTCCGAGAGAGATCTGCGTACAGTTGAATTATCACTTTCAGACTTGGACGGGCTAGTCTTTGGGCTTGGCTTTTTTGGACTTACTTCAGATTTTGCTTTTTTAGAATTGGATGTTCGTTTACTAGCATTTTGTTTCTCGGGACTGGAAGCTGATTCTGAATCTGATTCTATTTGTATTCTTTTACGGCCAGATTTCTTCGTGACTGTTTTCTTTTTACTGGTTTTCTTTACTGGTTCATCACTTTCTCCGGAGTCTGATTCATCAGATTTTTGTGATTTCTCCTGAACTTCGTCATCACTTTCTTCCTTTTTGGATGCTTTAGAAGAGCGAATCTCTGAAAATGAACAAATTAAAGTAAAATATCTGCAAAACTCGACCAAATTTAATTTCTTACAAACACGAATGCTTGAGGGATATCTGAGAAATAGAAATGAGATAGTAATGATTAAGATAATGGGTTCGTTTTACTACATTCAAGCTCCTGTTGATAGGAAAGGCACAGGAACTGCTATGATATTCATAAATTATGCCAGCTGCTTGCTTCTAAATTATGTGGCGTCAAAGTAGAATTGTGTAACATTCATTATAAATGTAGAATTCAAATACATCATAAATTACCCAATGTATTTTTTTAGCAACAAATAATTGGCCTACTTCACAGATTTATTGAGTGATTCATTAATTAATGCATATAAAATAATAAATGACTTGAACTTTGATAAACTAATTAATTTATCAAAAAATGGTCGGTGACCCCTACAGAATAAGAAATTCTAATTTTTTCTTATTTAAGTGATATTGATGAAGAATATAAGGGAATCTATCTCTGAAATATAGATGTTATGAGTCTTACCGGATTTACTCTCTTCAATATTGCCATTTTCAACCTTGGCTTTCTTCTCCTCGTTTTTTGGACTTGCTTTTTTCAGGCTACTGGAAAAAATAGAATAATTGGTATATTTTAAAATAATTATTCATCATTACAGAAAAATTCAATGTAAAGTGAGTTGTTTTAATATAAATATGCCATACTTCGGTTGATTATATGAACTAGTATATTATAAACTCAACTTGAATTAATAAATGAACTTTATCAAGTAATTCGTCCTGATTATGGGATAACAATATTCTTAGCATCTGGCAGAATGAATGAGTTGTCATATTCCTTCAATTGTGTTGATAAGTATTTGCTACAGTATCTTAAATACACCAGAGACTCAAACAAAATGCGTGAAATTCTTCATCTATCAACCTGAATTGAAACGCATTATTGGATTACTAGAGTTGAGGTAATTTTGCTATCCATTTTGGTTTTCGTCTTAGTTCTATTTGTAATACGATAATAGTTATTACAATTTCAAATTAGGTATTAACATATTAATAAGTTTAATGATCTTCAAACAATATGCATTTCATTTATCATCAATCAACCTGAATTAAAATCTATAATTGGACTTCTGGAGTTGAAGTTATTTTGCTAACCAGTGATTTTGTTTTTATCATATTCATAGTGAGATTGGCTTACTGAGCTTCGAAAATTGTTTAAACAACAAGGCATGACATTATACATTTTTTTACCTTTTCGAGTCTTCAGGTTCACTGTCACTTTCTATGATAGCAGCACGCTTTCGTTTTGCAACAGCCTTCACAGGAGAATCATCAATAAACGTTTTTTCTGTCTTTTCAATTGGTTTTTTATCAGGGCTGGAATGATAAATTGAAATAAATGGAATAATTCAGAAAAGAATAGAATTCTAAATCTGACACGTCCAAATCTTTTGCTCTCAATATTGGCTCTAATCATCAGGAGCGAGATCATTTGCATAAATATTCAACATCAACATTCAACAATATGCCTGTACATCCTGGTATTGATGTAATGTAATTTGTAATTTTTATCATCTGTGAAATATTGATGATAAATTTGTTTTAAGTTACTGCTATCTTACAGTTTGAAACACTTAATAATGTGATGTAATATTACAGTCATGTAAATAGAATACAAACTTCATTGTAGGCTATATGGGAAAAATGTTGTTTTGACAGTTACTTATCTGAGGTGATACTATAGCCTAGTTCATCTGAGTAACTACTCAAATAGTTATTTGTGCAACTAGTGCGCAAAGTGACAGTTTGCTGCACCGAAAGAAACGTTTACGCCCGAGCCGTAGGCGAGGGCGGAATGGTTTCTTGAGTGCAGCAGAGGAACTTTGCGCACGTATTTCACATTAAGTTTTTCCTACAGTTACCATTGAATATGAAAAGTGGGTAATTATGGGTAAAATTGCCTGAAATCCATCAAATAACTTAGTAGTGTTTGAATGGCGAGGCGGCTGTGTGGTGTGTGCTGTGGTGGCACTGTGCTGTTGCTGTCCTCGTTATAATATATATAATAGTAATAATTAGCGCGTTGTGCTTCGTTGCACCTCTGCTCACTATAGCAGCCCAGTCACTGTTACCAACTTCATTTTGATTTTGCTGCACTGTTGCTCCATATAATCTACTAAGTATTTTGCGTTGCCATGTTGCAAATCTGGAGTGCAGAAAAATTTTTCCCGCACTAGAGCGGAAAAGTGATTCTTTGCGTTCTGTAATCAGTGCAGCAATGGCCACTTTTCAACGTAACTGTAGGAAAACAATATTATTTCTCTAATAATCATTGCACCACTCTGTAATGTAGGATTTAGTAGCATCATATATTTGTATAGCAGGTTTGAAAAATAGTATAATCAAAATCTTCAAGAAACTTTTACAGGAAAATGTAGTTAGTGTGTATCTGTAACTCTGTATGCAACTAACGCTGTCGTACAAAGATGGACACGTTTCTTGAATTGTTTATTGTCTTGATACCATCTATTACAAATGAAATTTATTATTTTGTATTCTAATAGGTACTTTCTAAGAAAATGTCCCGCATAAAATCTGATCAACAATTGATAGAATGAATTTAAAGTACGCACAGTATTTTGAACTACACCACAATTAGTTTGAGCAAAAATAGAAATAAAATATTCCTACATACCTGTTTTTTGCTTCTTTTGCGATGTTTGCATTTTCTGTACATGCCTTAGTAGTATTTTGGACGGTCTTCTTAGCAAAGAAGGATCTATAATAAAAAATAGTAGTCTATATTGAATATATATGACAGTTAGGTACCAAAATAATGCAATAAAGCTTATTTATTGAAGTTAGTGTGCTCTTTTAAAACAACATTTCAATATTTTATAATAAACTGCAAATAAACTAGCCTATAATATATTCAAACATGTATAAGCAAGAACAGTGGAAAGTAAATTCAGGCACTACCGCAATATTGCTTGTTTAACTAATTTCATCTTGGTAAAATAATTAATCAGCACATTATAAAGCAACAGGATGACAAAATAAAAGTATAATATACTCACAATAATGAAAAAATAGTATATTGAATATATATATTTTACAGTTAGGTACCAAAATAATGCAATAAAGCTTATTTATTGAAGGTAGTGTGCACTTATATAGCAACATTTCAATATTTATAATAAACTGCAAATTAACTAGCCTATAATACATTCAAACATGTATAAGCAAGAACAGTAGAATGTAAATTCAGGCACTACCGCAATATTGCTTGTTTAACTAATTTAATGTTAATGAAATAATTAATCAGCACATTATAAAGCAACAGGATGACAAAATAAAAGTATAATATACTCACAATATATTTTTCTGTGACATTGTACAACGAAAAAGACCCCTATTCCCGCGAAAAATTACAAACATATTAGATCTAACCTAAAAAATCATAACTTCTCGAAAAACAAGTCAATGCCATCTATACTATCACAGTATCACAATTCATTTCTATGGCATAAAAATAATTATGCATTTTTATTTCAAGAAATGTTTATATCAGTAATACGTAGGCAAAAGACTCATATTAATTCAAATTCTGTTCAAATTTGTTTTATCTCTAGATTTCCTGTACGTTTTCTCATGATTTTATATTCAAAAAAGGCATTTTTGAGCACAGTATGTCTGAATACATCAATTTAGAAATGTTGAAATTGCTGAAATGCAAAGTTGACGCTTATCTAGTTATTCGTAAATCACTTTGAAAAATCACTCCCATTTTTATATTCAGGAAAGGCTCTTACTTCTTCATTCCAAAAAATGCAAGAATAATAAGATATCAAGATTAATATTTTTAAATTATCAAGTTAAAAAGAATTTACAAACGCTTAATATTGAAAGTCACTAATTATTTTTGCTTCTGTATCAATATTAAATTTATTCATTTTGTATCAAGTCTCTTAGTTTTGTATCATCTGCGAGCTCAAGGTTAATCAAAATGTCAGTAGATGGTGCTAGTGCAGCAAAATTTTGCAGCTGTCAAAGCACGTCAAAGGTCTGGCACCGTGAAGCGTTCTGAGTTGGTGGAAGAAAATGAAACAATTCTCAGTTTTAGTTCCGCCATTGAATTCGTGGTAGGTGGTTGTGCTTTGCGGTATGTAAAATTATTCTCATCTTTTAATAAAACTACATTTGCATCACACATCATCCAAAATGGTTCAGGACTACCTGTCTCCTGTAAGAATTTACAAATATCCGTTCGAGCTTGTTATGAAGGTAAGTAAAATTAGTTTCGAATGTTATTGTCTTGAACTGTCAAAAGTATCGTCACGTTACAGCAAGCATGTTAGTCGGTCTGGTTTGCAAATACGGTAATGTTTTGATGTGAAATGCTTTACAATCGTTGAATTAAATCTACATTATCCTAGTTTTTCATCAATATAGCTTAAGAATGTTTTTAAGATAATCAATGCTAGCGTTTGCCGGGTTCGTTATAGTTTCAATATGCACCAAACTGAACAAAGAGTGTTTCTGTCCTGTTGAATGTTTATTGAATTAGTTATTTAGTTGTTTAATAGGTTTGAATTGGATTTGAAAAACAATTACAGAATATCAATAAAGTAGCTCAAAAGGTAAAATTTTAAGACATTTTGTCTTGAGAGGTTAGGATGTCATGTTTCCATCTGTTACAAAATACTGTATATTTATAGTAGAATTACTGTATATTTTAAAGCTAAATTTGTTAACAATAATCCAGGATTAGATAAAAACTCAATTCATTTTTAATATTTAAATTTACAAGTTTCTAGTCCCAATCTAGGTTGAACTTGTTATTGATATCTCAATATATTATGCAATAATTTCTTTAATTATGAGAATATTTCTTAACCTAATGTAGTGAGGTCTAAGTTTTAATGGCAGTGAAGAAAGATAGAAGAATAGCAATGTCGATTCTCTGCCTAGCCACTGGCTTCTATAGAAGATAGACCGGTATATTCCTTGCAATATTATATAGCTGATTATTCTTGTTAAAAATAATCTATTCTATTCAAGTCGTCGCGCAAATATATTTTTCAATGAATTTAATAATAAATTATCATAATTGGATTTAGATATTTTGTTAATTAATCGTATTTCTACATTGTTTAAAGACGATCTGGCAATGTTGCGCAGCTAGAAAAGTATAGCGCTAGCTGCTTTGTCGAATGATAGACATAGAGAGCATCACCAATGCCAATCAAATACTGCTATTATAAGGTAGACGTTACTATAATATGCGATTATTGTCTTATACAGAGGTGTTCGCTTTGCCAACATTGTGGGCTAGACTTCCTAGACCATGCATGTGAAAAATGTAAAATAGACCTCTATTCAACATATAAAAATGACTCAGTAGATCTTAGATCTCAGTTGCTCTTAGATCACATTAACATGCGGATTTTAATAATAATCAATGTGTAACCTCATGTAAATTTGGGAGAGGAATAGCATAAGGTCACCTTATTTTATCTTTCCCTATCATTTTGATGATGTATTTATTGTATGAATCCATCAATAAATAAATTTTTAATCAAATATCTTATTTTTAGGTGTCGCGGTATAATGTATAATCGTAGATAATACATAATTATTCTTATAAATCGATTACATTTTACAACGTTATTAGGGTTGGCGGAAAACTATATTAAATTGAGCATTGTATGATTTGTTGATCAGCTATCTAGGAAACAAACTTTCTGATAGCTACTTAATTATTTTCTGTTATCTTACAAATTAAGATATATATTATTACACCTGAGACCTTGACTACTGTTCATGTTTAATGACAAGCCTTGTTGACTTTTAATAGCCTCCATGCCACCTGTTCACGTGTCATTCGTGATCTCATATAGGCCTCAACTTGATACCTGTATATTGCATTATTTCATTATTCATTGTTATGACAATTTGATTCATGAAGCCGCTCTCTTTCTTGTAAAGTGCGATAAGATATGCATTGAGGAAGTAGGTGTCGTATTTTATTTATAAAGTATAAATAATAATGTACAGTACTTAGTTTCTATTTAATTAATAAAAAAAACCCTTCAAACAAGCAAATTGATTTCATCAAGATATCACCACTAAGATGATAAAAGATTAATAATGCCTTCTCATGGATAATCTTGTGAAAACAGTTTATAAAAGCATTATGTAAGCAAATTATGTTTCAAAGTTTGACCGTAACTTTGCAACCATGTATTTTGCCAGCAACTCAGAAAAAGGTGTATTTTGTCACCAAGTGTGGGGTCTCCACCTGTGAGGTGATTTGCAAACAATAGTCGGTGCTTTCAACACGTTCACACGCTTCTGTCACTGTAAAATAAGTTTATTTCCCATATAAAAACTATAAAATGTTTATTTCCCAAAAAAACTAAAATTACAGAAAATATTAGATAAATTACAATATTACATACAATAGTTAGTCACAAAAAATTCTTATTATGTGTCCTCTACATGTTTAGTGTCTTCTGTGTGGAAATTGATCTACTCCACTAAGTCCTACCATGTTCTAGAGTAGGTTGATGTATGAAAACCATTCATAGATTCATTGCTAGAATAGTTCGAAATATTGAATATATGAACAATCTATTTTTATCACAGAGATAGTTTATTTTGTGCATGTTGTCCGACCCTCTTTCTAGAATAATATCTTCAAGCTGTCAATAAATTTATCTATGTTTATAACAAAAATCTTCAGAATGCTTATCTTCCATTATTTTCCTAGCTCCACTATTCTCAGAATTCTCTCTATGCTCTCTCTTCTATGTGTTCAATTACAATGTTACTTTCAATAAAACATTATCATTTGTTGCTCATTTTTATTTCATTTTAAATAACAGTCCTTCGCCATTCGTGAAATTGAATGAAAACTAGAAATTTATGTACCCCTGATTGAAGTAGCGGAAATAATAACTTATCTTCAATAATGAGTAAATTGAATAAATATTATATTAGAATTGGTATAGAGGCTTGCAACAGAATCTGAATTACCAATTCTATTATGATCAACACCTTTGTGCTGAATAACAATGTTCAACCAAATGTGGGAGCCACCTGATTTTACCTGCGAAGAGACCTCTCTCTTATTTTTGTACCATATAGTAAAGATACCATAAGAGTTTTGTCTCTGATTTGAACACTTTAGTTGGAAAAGTTGTTGGTGGCTGAAGGCATTGGTCCCAAAGTTCCAGCACCGTTTCAGAGTTCTATAGTGTGGTCCACGTTATAATGGCAGTGAATAAAGATAGGAGAATGGCGATGCCGATTCTCTGCATTAATAAATTATATTTCTACACCGTCAAAAACATAATTGGCATCGTTGTGGACCTAGAATAGGATAGTACCACCGGCTTTGTCCAAGGATAGCAAAACCAAAGTTGAACAAATACTGTCATTATAACGTGGACCTCACTATAGTGTGGCTCTGCAGTTTGTTCTATATAGATATAACTTTTTATTAAAATTTCACACTTAGACCTTTATACATTTGAAATTGCAGTAAAACAATGAAACTAATACATTAATTCATTTTGTCTTGTACGTAAGCTTGAATTACATAATCATTCTTGAATTGATAAAACTTGCGCATTGGAACATCTGAAAAAGGCGCACTGTAATTACTTTGTAGTACATCTTATGCTATTCCAATATCCAAGTTTCATTGGTTTTTGGCCGTGTCTCTGTTCATCAAAAACTAACTATAATTATAAAGTTTCTTTACTATAATAATACAGGTACAGCTGTAATTATACAATAAAGCTATAATACTAAATAATAATTATTTATTATAATACAGCATCTTAGATACAGAATTTGTCGGTGTTTATAATTTCTTGAAATTTGTACGATAAATAATTTATGTAAGTCGAAAAGCCATGCAACTGATTGCATCTTATATTCAACTTATATATTTGATATATTTATTTCCTTTCATTAACAATACCTTTGAGGACTTTTGCATTGCTATGACAGTTCTATCAAAACTTTCAATTGCTTTCACATTATCTTGAAAGCTGAGTTACAATTTATAACTCGGGATTCAGAAACTCTGCCATAGCGAGCCTAGCAAATTGCACTCAATCATCTCAACGTTGATTTACGTTTCTCCCACTTCTCGTTTATTATTTGTCACGGCAAATTTACTAATCAGTTCAAGCTGCTAGCTTCAATGCTGAAGCAATAATTAAACTATGAAAGCGAGACATTTAGTATCAAGTATCAATGTCAAAAAAATTTAACTAATGGCTTGCCTATCTGTACTACTATTTATGCAGCATTCTATCAAGTTTATTTGAGAAATGAGCGTCATGTACTTCTGCTGTATGTCTTGAAATTTAAGCACTGTAGTGAATGAATCATATAACATTAACCTTCAAATTCCTACGATAAAGAGTTCACTTAATTTTGTTATTCTTGATTAAATAACCTTATCAATTAACATTCCATTTCTATTATTTCAACTGATCGGAATTACATTTTTTTTTAATACATGAAATTTATTTATCATCCATAAAAATTGATATATCCTTCATATTAGTTCAATATTCTTCAAATTTAATCATTTCAATATTCCAGTGTAAATCTTTTCATCCGGTCTTCTAGCATTAAAATCATCAATGTCAAATCTACTGCTTTCAAAATTTCAATTGAGCACATTTCAGATAAGTTCTAGGGTACAATGTTTTCAATATTCGTGTGTTTAATGTAGGCCTATAAATGAAAATCACCTCAAAATAGGGCATTTTTTAGAAGCTTCACGTTTCTAAGGTAGAGAGTCTGGTGTTTCTCTTACTATCGATTCATAATGTATAACGTCAAGTAGACATTTATTGCAAGGAACAGGAAATAATGTAAATAAAAAATATTGTAAATATTACAATACTATATCATTTGAAGGTTTTGCTTGAATTGTGAGTCAACCGTATCTTGCATTGCCATCGTCTCCGGCACTAGTATGATTTGAAGGAATAAAGTACGTAGAGTACAAATAAAGATATCCATTTAGAAGCAATCATGTTTGTTGTCAGTGTGAAAGATGACAGAGAGTTATCGTTCCATCAGACCCGTATCTTCCAATTGATCCTCCCTTATTTCTCAACTGTGGTTTCCTTGACCTTTTATGTGCCGGCGTCTCATTTATCAGTCCTGCTTTTCCACACCATTCAGGTCAGTGCCGTCTGCCGTGGAAACCACTCTGGTGTCCCCTTTAATCAGAATCCATGCCACTCACTCAGTTTCCAACTTGTTTTCCTCTCGGAAAAGTTGTTTTCCATGTAGACTAGCCGCATTTGGGGTGATTTTCACCCTATTATTTCGCCCTTATCATCGTAATTGGGGACTATTTTCTCCTGCGTGCGTGGTTTCCTTCTTTTTATTATTTGATACATAATTCAAATGCTCAACCTTGAGCTTCCCCATGGTTTTCTGATGAGCTGCTCGCTGTTGTTCGATTCATAATTTATTATGAGACACGACACAAGACTTATTCATAAGTAAATAATCCTTCGTTATTGAATGCAGTCCAAAGATATATAGTAGGCAAGTAGGCGATATAAAAATTACAGAGAAATATTGAAAATACAGACTGGTGTTGTTAATAACTGATTGATCTGCGAACTGATGTGTTTGTCAATATTGACAATGCTTTCATGTGTTCTATTGTATTGTTGCATCGAATTAGTTACAGAATTAGCAATAACGATAAAGAAACGTTGGAATATTATGTCTTTCCGCAAGCCTTTTTGCTATGTTTCCATTTAATAAAACAGAAACAACATCTTTTACACAAATAGAGACAGTAGTTAAGTGAAAATAAACCTGAACTTCCTAATAAATAAAAGTGAAAATGACTAAATTGAAATCAACAAGGAATAGGTGGTACCTTATAAATAATTGTGATTCTGAATCCTTATCAATCTTATCAATTTTCACATTGAAATACTGTGGTAAATGTATGATAAACCTTTCATAAAATGAACGTCAAAATATAATAAATAGAAAGTATGACTCATGCATCACAACTTTTTGTTAAGAACTATAGATCCTTGGAAATTGACATTCAACTACAACTTTTATTAACTTATCACCAATCAACTTTGATCATCATTAGTATGAAACTGAAGCTGTTTCATTGATCTTAATTGAATTTTGCATACAGCATGGGTACAGTTTCATATATCATTACTTCAGCTTCTTGAAGAATGTGAATTGTTCCTTGTTCCTGTTTCATATTAAATTATACAGAACGGATCTTGAAAGGATCTGAACTTGTAAATTTCCCAAGTTCTAAACTAAAAGCTTAGTTTCAATCTTCAATTTTGAACTAATGAAATTGTTGGATAATTGATTACCCTTGAAACTTAGATTGAAAATTCCTGGAATTACATCCGTTCATATTGTAGTGTAGTGTGGTACACAAGATGGATTGCAAGTTGGCTGAGTCTCAGTATTTCAGTATTGTGTCTCCCGGCTATTATGAACTTGCTGGCCTTGAAGCGCAAGTCATGGCTCATGCTTATGCACTTCCTTACCTCCGTACTTCCTCTTATGCTGTACTTTTTTTCCAACACAAAGGATTTTCTGTAATTTGTTTGGACTTATTTCAGCTTGTAATCCAAGTACATGGTGGAGCAGCTCTGTAAAAGATACATTGATCAGTATATTATTAAATAATTGATTAGATTTTGAGATCCTTGACTTGAATGTTTGTTGATTTTCACTGAGAGGGATCCAGTGTACTCTAGTGTTCTACCATGATGTCAGGTGTCAGGGCATTTATTTAAATCAAGATGTTTTCTCTCTTCTTCACTATGTAAACAAACAAGAAATGTCGGTTCAAAATTGTTTGGTGCTCAATAATTTCTAAATTTATATCGATTGTAAAACAGTTTTTAAAAACTATACTAAAGCACGTTAAATTTTAATCTTGATTAAATACCACAAGAACCAATCAAAGTAAGCTTTTTTTCAAGAGAAGGCTTCTCTGATAGGTTCTAGTTTTATATTCAACAGGCCTTTGTGCACATATATTAGGCTAATATAATTAGGAGATCCTGATTTGAGAGGTTTTACTTGGTCTCTCCAATCATGTTCTAGGGTGAAATACTGTGAATTTTATTTGTATGTTTTAAAGTATTTCCGTCTGTTCCTGAGGTGTTTCTCTTCCTCACTAAGTAATAAATATAATGAAATTTCTGAAAGAAAATTGTTCGAGACTAACTAACGTTAATTCGAAATCTTTTTTATTGTAGAAATTCTCTAAAGAATGCAAAAATTAGTACATTCTAGTAATATATTGATGCCTATTGATTGAACGAAGCTTTTTCAATTTTGTCTGAATTCAGCGGTCCTATTTTCAACTATCTTGAAAGTTTTGCTTGTTCTCTCTCCTTGCAGTGCATGTTTCTTCATACCGGTGTACTTAACTCAGTACATTTCCATATGTCCATTTTCCTGTGTTTTTTCCTTTTCCTTCACTGAGTAATTTGAGTGAGACAAAAGCTGTATTAGGCAATAAATTGTGGCAAACTAGTGGATGTCTATTCGGCGATGTTCTGTTTGTCTCCAGTGGTTTCTGCACTCTCTAGCTGTGTCCAATTAAATTGCCAATTTGTGGTGAGGATGATGGAGACAGCCTCTCGTTCTATTCTCGCTCTTTGTCTATGCTCTCAATCTGTTCAATTGAATGCATGACACAAATTATTCAACTTTGGATTTAATTGTTTTGTTGATTCAGCAACTTTGAGGTGTATTACGATTAATTCACTGCGGTTATGTGGTAGGGGTTGTCATGGTGAACCTTGATTGCAAATTTAATCACAAATCGACTCGGTGATTGCGCTGCTATATCAGTTTGGAGTTTGAAGGCTCTGCTCTTATACTATAGTGAGATTCACTAAATACTGTCAGCATTGATTGAATGGTACTTTTTGTGTAGTTGAGAAGTTGATATTGTGGTAATTATTCATATTGAATGAAAAAGACTAAGAAATTGTCAAAAAACCACTGATTTATTGATAATTAGAAAGACCGGTTTCGGTTATTACACCATTGTCAATCTCTGATAAACCTTTACCGAAACCGGTCTTTCTAATTATCAATAAATCAGTGGTTTTTTGACAATTTCTTAGTCTTTTTCATTCGATTGAATGGTACATTGATGTTATAATTAGAATTAAAATCAATAATCAATTAACGAATACAAATTCAAACTAAATAATGTCTCAGCATTGCTGGAATAGTAAAATTGCTGTTATTTTTGTAACTAATACAAATTCAATTTTTTCTTATTAGATGAATACAATGTACAAAAGTAAATTAATACATGCTGATAGTCTGTAGTGAATCTCAATATACACTCCTGTTGGTGGACTCTATGACATATGAGTTCTAAATTCTTTTACCAGTGGTTCAGAACCCAGCTAAAGCTGTTGGTCTAAACATATTCCATCATTCTCACAATCACATACTACACAGTACCATCCTGGATCTTATTTATGCATGATCCTCTGTGATGAACAAATATTGATAACTTGTAAAATCTATTTAGATTATTTTTTTTGTAATATATAACGGTTATCGAAAGCCTGTTCCGTTACAATCATAAGATAATGTTTAATGTTGATTCCAATATTTGAAGATATATTATTTGTAGATATTCTTCATACTTATTTCACGCAAATTATCTTTTCCAAAATGTATTTGTCAAATACTAGCTTACTAACATCTTAAGCCCTCAGTAGGCCTTTGTGAAAAACACTATAAAAAATTATTTTCTACAATCAGTTCTATGGCAATGACTTTACAGTCTTTTTGTGATGAGTTTTCTTGAATTCTCCTTGAGAAAGAGTTATGCAAAGAAATAGCCACCAAAATTAGAAAGCATAACCTGGGATCCTCCGCCATCAGCATAAAAATGATCGCGAACATTATTTCAAATAGCAGTGCCATCCTGTTCTCGTGATTCATCGTCGTTACATTTCTCACGAGCCAATTGTTTCCTTTTGTTTGTTGTTTCGGTCGATTTATTCCCATCCAAATTGAACAATTTAGCAACAAAATCGTTGCTGGCCAGGTTTTTTTAATTTCGTCAGTATTCAGTAGAGTTTGATAGCAGGATCTCCTACAGGTTCACAGGGCTAAAGAAGTCTCCTCTAATATGTTTCCTTTCCTCTCCTTTTATTCACTTATTCTTAATTTAGTATAGTTCCAATTTTATTGAATGTCTCCAGATTTTCATTGCTTTATGATATGTTTTACATTTCATGAAACGAGACAAACAGTAATATGTTTTACATTTCATGAAATGAAACAAACTGTAATATGTTTTACATTTCATGAAATGAAACAAACTGTAATATGTTTTACATTTCAAGAAATGAAACAAACAGTAATATGTTTTACATTTCATGAAATGAGACAAACAGTAATATGTTTTACATTTCATGAAATGAGACAAACAGTAATATGTTTTACATTTCATGAAATGAGACAAACAGTAATATGTTTTACATTTCATGAAATGAAACAAACAGTAATATGTTTTACATTTCATGAAATGAAACAAACAGTAATATGTTTTACATTTCATGAAATGAAACAAACAGTAATATGTTTTACATTTCATGAAATGAAACAAACAGTAATATGTTTTACATTTCAAGAAATGAAACAAACTGTAATATGTTTTACATTTCAAGAAATGAAACAAACTGTAATATGTTTCACATTTCATAAAATCAAACATACAGTAATAGAGTACCACTCCTTTATTTCAATGTGAATTTAGCCAGTACATTAACTATACGCCCTTCGAGGATTACGTTTTTGCACACCTCGATCACCAAACCTACTACTATAATATCTCCTATTACCACCAAACAAGCCAATGGCTTGGGCTTTAATCTTAGCGAAAAATTCGATGTTCATCATTTTTACATTACATTTTCTTGGATATCACAAATCTACGAAACTGTACCCTGTACATCATTCATTGATCATTCAATTAATCCATTACCATCCAACACCTTATAGTATCTACATCATAGTATCCAACACTAAGTATCTTCGTTATTCGAATTTTGAATTTTACACGTTGTAGATCAGGGGCCTGTTGCATGATAATTTCATAGCATTTTTCTTATGTTGCAGGTCTTCTAAATATCTATTAGGCAGGCCCCAGTTTTTACATGATTGTTTTCTGCTGTTCTCTGGAACTAAATAGATTAATTCCATTTGTTCTGAATTAAAGGACTCTACACTACATTAGAGGATTCTGATACTCATTACAGGAATCGAGTTACTTCGACAAAATCTATGAACATGATTACTAGGTAATAATGAAAGTGAAACTCAATAACGTAATATTATTGTAAAATTTGTACCGTTATTGGAAGACAATGAACTCTTATTAAGATGATGATGTAGTAGCTATAATATGTTCGTTCCACCCCTCAATTGCCTCGCAGTATTCTCGTGTAGGAGACTTGACTTATTAGATCACAGGGAATAGCTTTTAAGGGATGAGATTATTTCGTAAATTGCGTCTACTTAATCCAGGCGGGCAGAGAGCAGGGTTACAGTAGGTGGCTTAAATCAGCTCAGAACGGAGAGGAGTCTTTAGATAGAGCTAGAGCTTTAGCTTTGTTGTGAGGATTTTGCTAGATGGAGGTGGCTAGATCAACTAAACCCCAGACATGAGGCACGCCTTGCTTTATTGCTTCCTTCTCAGGTGAAGGCAACCACACTGGAATGCAGTTTCTTCATCGTTGCTCTACCTAACCTCCAACTGGCTGTCTCTCACAAACAATACTATCTGGATTCCTCGACCTTTCTCTCTAGTCTGCCCTTCTGCGTTGACTCATAGTTGCTTTGTAGATTCTGTAGAGTAGGTACTGTATTTCAATAATGATGGTCATGATGAGATTATGTCATCTTGCATTTGAAATAAAAAATATACATATCAACTTGGGTTACTTGTTTATATAATTAGGAACTTACGGCATGTAATGTAGCTAGCCTTGTTTTATGTTCATCGAAGAGTAATCAATATAGTTAAGTGAATAGCCTATATGTGATTCCTTTTAGTTAATGGCAAATATTGCAGCTTACACCGTGATTATTCACTATCCATACATTTACATACAATTATAAGCTTCAGTATCATCGTATCCTGGTTTTTGTAGTGTATAAGAGATGTAGTTATTTATAAGGACTTACAGCAAAGTGTAAAGCATTGCTCTATTCATAGTTATTCCATTTTAAAATGACGTTTGAGCATATTTGATAAATATGGAATCACCAAAGATTGTGAGTGAATATTGTGGTAAATTTTCTCAGTAGATGAATAGCATTAAGAAAAAATCTGGTGTGGTACACTCACACAACTTTCCTTGCTCATTGAACTATAAGCCTCATTATCAAACGAGAATAATTTAGGGGAATAACATAATGACGATTGACGGCAACATATTTGCAACTACGATCAGACTACTGTATATGTGTATATACAAATTGTTTTCAGAGTACTTTTTCCTTTATGTAAATTGTGAAATTCGATGATTTTTTTGAAATTCGTCAAAACAGCTGTTCTACAGATGAAATATCTTGACTATGACTGTGTTCTTTTTATAAACTGTTCTACCTACCGTACCCACGGTATATGGAAGTAGAAAAAGTAAAAACCGTGTACCTACCTATCTCATGCACGAGAAGGAGGTTACAAAGTCCATTTCTCAAGGATTGGGTGGACCCCCCATTAGTACTCCAGGAAAAAGACTCATGTCAGTTGATAGAGCTAATAAATAACTATACAGGTTATGGATTTGGAGAAAATCGTTGGAGCCGCCTTTGAGAAAATCGTGAAAAACATGGGTTTTTAGTAACTGTCATTTTTCTCAAGGATATTACGGAGCTCCTGCAATTTTCTCAGAAATGAGACACATGCCAGTTGATAGGGCTTATGGATAGCTATCCATGGTAAAAATTTGAAGAAAATCGTTAGAGCCGTTTTCGAGAAAACCGTGAAAAACATGCCTTTTTAGTCATTATCCGCCATTTTTCTCAAGAATATTTCGGAGCTCCTGAAATTTTCCCTGAAAGAGACTTATGCCAATTGATAGGGCTTATAAATAGCTATCCATGATATAAATTTGAAGAAAATCGTTAGAGCCATTTTCGTGAAAAACATGGTTTTTTAGTTATTATCCGCCATTTTTTCCGCCATCTTGAATTGAATTTTATTGAATTTCTTTTTGTCGGGTCCTCATGGTATAAGGACCTTAAGTTTAAAATTTCAAGTCGATCGGTAATTAGGAATGGAGTTATCGTGTTCACAGACATACACACATACACATACACACACACACACACACACACACACACACACACACACACACCACACACACACACATACACACACACACACACACACACAACACACACACACACACACCACACACACACACACACCACACACACACACACACACACCACACACACACACATACATACACACACACAGACCAATACCCAAAAATCATGTTTTTGGACTCAGGGGACCTTGAAACGTATAGAAAACTTGAAATTGGGGTACCTTAATTTTTTTTGGAAAGCAATACTTTCCTTACCTATGGTAGTAGGGCAAGGAAAGTAAAAAGTATACACAATGGTATGAGAACAAAATTATTTTTAGCGGACATTTAAATCGAGAATGGAAGTTTTTAGTGTCGGCATCTAACGTGAAATGAGTAAGCATTTTATAGTAGTAGTAGTATTCGCTTCAAGCCATTCATGTAAGTGGTCTCTTTAAAAAGCCCTAAATAGTTCCTTTCCCCTCATAATAGAATTTATGAGAGAAGTACTGAGTTTGTTTGAAAGAGAAAGAGTGCTGTTTTGGGGAAGTAGAATGAGGGAAAATCGATCCACAAACTCATGAATTGGTGAGTTTATTGAAAAAGCAGTGGTACAAAAATACGTTCCACATTCGCTTTCATTTCCTCTGGACGACTGAGTGGGCGAGGAAGGAAATTGAAGAATAACACGAGAGCTCTTCAGGCAAGATTTTATCTCTGAGCCGAGACTTCATTCTTTGAATTGTTATTTCTGTTGAGGCAAATCTGTTCATTATTCCTCCCTGGAATAATGTTTTGCATAGAAGAGAAACGGAAAGTGGGATTGGCTCGATGTTATCTTAATGAATCTATTCCATTCATCAAGGTAACGAATTTATTTATATAATTTTGATGATTGAGGTAGAAGTTTGTTTATACTCTAATCAAAACCCTCGGCTAAACAGACAACAGTTTCTTTCGTTCATTCATTTGATTTCCATAATATTAACACATAAAAACAGTTAGATGTTACCTTTCGACTCGTGTGTCTGTCGAATAAAAATCCTATGCCATTCGTTCTTCAAATTGTTGAAGATTTGTTAGTGATCGATTTTGGAATGTCCGTTTGTGTCTGAAAACCCCTTTGTTTTTTGTATAAATCAAAAGTAAATGTGATTTAAAAATTCATTCACTTAAGTTTACATTACATTGATTCACATTAGTTTTCCGATCCGTCTTCAAGTTTCTGCTCTGTAGCGAATTGAATTCAGATCGAACTGTTAACCTGCCCCCATATATTCAGAATGTATCATTTGATTTAGTATTTCCGTTTCTAAGTATTTATTATATTATTTTGTGAAATTAAACAAGTAATACGATAATACTGTATGTTTCAAAAACTGGTGCACAGGTAGCCTATGTCTATATAGCTAGTCTGTGTGAAAATATTTGTAGACTCGTGCGTCACAAATTACTTCTTCATCGTGTCTGCGGAAAGTCTGTCGATAGTCTGCGCTTTTCTGCTTTACGTAATAAGAACAGTTATTTTTCCAGGTTATCAATAATGCAATATCGTTTTAAATTCGTTTACCGGAAGAGATCGATGGCAAAGGTCACTGAAGCGATAATAACAATTGGAGGTGTTGATGCATCTGTAGTATATTTAAACTGTGTGACGTCATGCTGTGACCAAAATGCTCTTCATAATTGGAGTTGAAGTGGCGAAATGCATGTGACGTATTGTAGTAGCAGATATTGAAATAGACCTGCTACCTATTGACTGACCGCTGGCTGCTCTTTGCACTGGTTGTGGCCTTGTAGGGAAGAAGTTTGGAGAGGAGAAGACTCATCCATTTTCGGGCAAGCTAGCCTACTACTTGGGCGTTAATAGTTTATTGCCACCGTAATTGGTTTCAGTAGAAGAGACTTTTTCGTCGGCAACCATGACTGAACATAGCTGAGATCGATAATTTGTGGATTAGATGACATAAGAAGTTGAAAATTGTCTATGTTTATTGATTAAGCATGTTTCTGGAAAGTTAGCTGCCAAATGTATATCAGAAATTGATAACTTTCTGTTGTATTGTTAGTTGAATGTAGCTGTAGCATACTGTTTTTATGTAGAGCATCTGAGCACATAGATACAATGAAGCTGTGTGCTTCAGCACATAGTAAGGGCCAAACCACACGAAGGGTTTTTTTCAGACGTTTTCAGATGAGTCTACAGGGCAGGAATCTCTCGTCTGAAAACGCCTGAAAAAACGCTTCGTGTGACTTGGCCCTTATTTTGTGTCGATTGAAGTATGATCATTATCATTGTACTTGAACCACCAATCTTATTGCGTAATTACTAATATTGATATGTTTTTTCAACTTATCGGATGATTTCCCCGTGTATTTATCGAATAGGGTCATACCTATGGATAGAGGGCAGCAAGATAACTTCAATTCGCTACCTCACTCCTATAAGCTTCTAAATATCGAATAAAAAAGGTTATTGCCCCCTCAATAACTCGAATTGCTGTGAAAAGGTCACTTGGTTACTGTTGCACCACTTCCAACAATACAAAATTGCGCACCCTTGCAAAACTTTATTTCATGAGAATCTGCTTTCTGCTGGATATTCTTGGAAAATGAAAAAGGTTTAGTCTGGAATCTATGTTAACTTCTTATCTCGTTAAGACCTAGAAATGGTTTGGAATTTAGTTAGTATTCTAGCTATCCTTTCTTGAGGAATCAAAAAATTGAATTTCATTCATTCTTAAAATTATTTATTGGTGCGAAGATTTCTGAAATGTAATAATGTTATCTATATTATCAGAAAATATCTTGGCATTTAAAACACAGTATAATTGCAACTGTTCTATACAAACCTACATTAATACTTACCGGTATTTATAGTAATACAAACATACAATCTGAGGATAACTTTGAAATAAAATTACGAAATTGTTTGTCCATCCCACTTATCTGAGATCGATTTTGAATATGGGTTTGTGAAGCCTGTTTTGAAAAGCATGCAATCTTTGTACATAGAGTCAGTCCATCAGTTCGCATCACAGATTACGAATAATCCGTTTTTAATGAGCAAATAACATATTAATTAACAACTTACGCGAAATACTCCAATTGAATCCATGATAATAAACAAGTCTTAATGGTTTGTTTGCAATAAAATTTGCGTTTCAATTTTGGGTATTTTGAATGTATAATGTGGGCGCAATGACGCACTGTAATCACATCAGTTCAGTTTATTCATTCATTGAAAATGTAAATCCGTTTTTAATGCGGCTCGCTGATAAGGTGTTGATGCTTTTACCCATTAAATGAATCCTGCAATACTGGATATCGATTTATTTGTTGAATCAACAGGCCATAACTCATAGTGAAGTGCATTTGTTTGTAAACTGTCAGAAAATCATCGGTCAGCTAAGTGATGTCGACTTGATCGGATTGATCGGCAAGAATGTGAAATGTCCCCCGCATGAACTTTCCACTGCAGGTCTTGGCGAAAGGTCACCGCCAACAATGTTAGATATGATTTGATAAAAAGTAACAGCCCAATACTTTACTTATTCAGGGCGGAAAGTGAAGCCGGGTCTTAAAGGTCAAGGATCTATTTGCTCGATATACCCAACTCATCTTCTAAAATCTAAGTAATTGTTATTGTTCAAGTACCGGTCGGTACATCAAGTACTGTAATTGTTTTTTTTTCTAATTTCACTAGTTATTTACTAATAAAAAGTTTGATTTTGAATATCTCATCAAATGAATTCAGATTTTCTAAATATTTTACTATTCCCAAATGTTTTAAAGGTCATCGGGAACTGCAAGTAGTATTTGGCAAGGGTTTTGGGTATTAGACAGTTTGGGGTGGACCGGTCTTGAAATTATGTGATTCGTCTTTCGAAGGCGATGCCGACGTATTTCGAATCACTTGCATTCTGAAGTGTGGAATTGAGATTAGAATAACAATCATCAAATGCCAGATTAATAATATAATATTCACACTTATCAAAACAGCAATGTAATACAATGCAATGCAATATAATGCAGTCTCTAATTGAAAATTTTACTTTCATTTCCTCAATTTTGGATTCTGTATAAAGTTTCCCCTCTGATGGAAATCATGCAAATTTGTTCCAATTCATTCAGTGAGTCATATAATATCTAAAGGTAGAAAAATATTGATATTTGCAGCTTTGACCACTTTTTTCCTTTTTCGAACTTTTCTTCGTTCAATCTGGTCTTTATATTCATTCCCTCCAATTTTGTGGAATCGTTCAATTAAAAAGTTACTCAGTAAATGAGAATTTTGAAGTTTCGATCGTGTTGCCAGTTAATGGACTTTTATCACGAAAGTGAGTGGGATTTTTTCAAGCTTTGCTTGAACCTTTTCGAACGCTTCGTGAATCGCCAAAGCTTTAAAGGTTTAATAAACGCTGATTCGATAAAGAATTACTCGCTCCAAATTTAACCCACAACTGCAGTCCTCGTTTTCATTCATGCTATTGAAACGTTTTTATTAGAACGTAATATGTTTACTCTCTTCGAATGGTTTTAATGAAAACAAAAATTCAGTTATCCTCAATTGCATCAATCATCAATGCAATGTTTCAATTCATGAATTCATCAATTCATGAATGTTTCATTCATGAATTCAACCGATTCAACAATTTCTTGGAAATACCATTTCATGGAAATACCATTTCATGAAAATAGTTGAGTTTGAATAGTCTTTTCAGAGATTGAAATCCCTCATTTAAAATTATAAATGTAAATTCTTCTCGACCACATTCCAAGCTCTATTGTCAACATGTATTTTATCTGGAAGCAAATTTCCCAATTTGTAGCTGTGTAGCTGTGTCTGTAGGAGGAAAAAATCATATACTATTTTAATATGGAGTTGTAATTGTAGTTCATGAAGTTTGAACATTTATTTCAAATAATTTAATTTAACTTTGAACGATTAGCACTGATACTGTATGCGCAGTTATATTTTATATCGTCTGTCTAGACCTCACTCCAGTCTAGACGTGTCGACTTGTGCGTGTTTATAGGAGTGTTTACGGAAGCTGAATTCAGCATTGTTGAACCACTGTATCTGCAAAATTAATTTCTGTGTTGAAAATATATTAGTAAAATTATCTTTCTATTCAATTCCAATTTTTCTGTAGGAAATTTACATTTAAAAATATAATGCAGTTCCAATAAATTTTACCCATAAATGTGGCTCAATTTTTTAATCTTCAAATCTTCACCAATACCAAAATGTTTGTCTCCAGAAAAAACATTGTCCCCATTCCGTCGAAACTTTTTCGGGAGCAAGCACAGGGTGCGTTTTGACATGATGCGGAAACGACACTAGGTCTCCATTCCTCGTCGTGACCCTATTCAGGAGATCGATATAGCACCGCAATAATGCGGCCCTTCTACTATAGTTTTCCCAATATACAGTAATAATACCAGAATGAGAAAAATACCGTTCATTCAATGCTGCTGTATTGTTTGTTTATCTCGCCGGCAGCGGACTTCTTTCTTCAGCTTGTGGGCCTCTTTGTTTGGCTCTCTCAGCCCTCTCTGTCTGTCCCGTAGGCCTCTTTGTCTATCATCTGTGTTAACCGTGACCCACTGCCTCAGTGCTAACGATGAGGTGGGTTGTTGTGTGTTGTGGGTGTCTGAAATTAGAATGTGGCGTGTTTTGGTGATGGTCGAATTTAGCCCGGAGTGTTGTTATCGGTTACAAGGGTTTAATCATGGTAGCCGCAAACCCAACAGGGTTTAGCATTTGATCAACTGACTCACTACGCAGACCGAAATAGTTATTTGTGCAACTAGTGCGCAAAGTGTCAGTTTGCTGCACCGAAAGAAACGTTTACGCCCGAGCCGTAGGCGAGGGCGGAATGGTTTCTTGAGTGCAGCAGAGGAACTTTGCGCACGTATTTCACATTAAGTTTTTCCTACAGTTACCATTGAATATGAAAAATGGGTAATTATGGGTAAAATTGCCTGAATAATGTATGTGTGTTTGAATGGCGAGGCAGCTGTGTGGTGTGTGCTGTGGTGGCACTGTGCTGTTGCTGTTCTCGTTATAATATCTACTTAATAATTAGCGCGTTGTGCTTGGTTGCACCTCTGCTCACTATAGCAGCCACAGCAGTCACTGTTACCAACTTCATTTTGATTTTGCTGCACTGTTGCTCCATATAACCTACTAAGTATTTTGCGTTGCCATGTTGCAAATCTGGAGTGCAGAAAAATTTTTCCCGCACTAGAGCGGAAAAGTGATTCTTTGCGTTCTGTAATGAGTGCAGCAATGGCCACTTTTCAACGTAACTGTAGGAAAATATTATAACGCAACTATAGCAGGGTGAAAATTTTTACAAAAAAGAAAATCATAATGCAAATTATTATGCGATTGTAGCAGGGTGTTCTAAAAAATACACTTAATTTTCCTCAACCGTGCAAAATTTACAAGAGAAGAAAATTCATTATAAATACATATCTATTAGGGGAAAAATAAAATTGGGATGAATGAAAAGAGCTTGAAGGTGAAATTTGTGGTCTAAGATCGCCATTATCCGTTGGAAGACTGCTAAAAGAAGTAGAAATAGAAGAGGATAAAGAGAAAAGAAAGAGAATGAAAAACTGTAGTAGAAAGAGGAACAATTTTTCATTATTGAAAAAGTGTTGAAGCAAATAAACCAAATCTTTTCCAATATTTTATAATGAAACTTTTTAAGATGGCATTCTATAAATTTTTGGTCCTAGATATGGATATTCTCTTGCAATATTTGACTTGTTGCTCCAGTGATTCGAGTCTATTATCTGGAATTGATTGATTAGCTCTGAATGTTTCCACTCAAAACAATTTGGCCGTAAACCAATGCTATTGATTGTGCTGCACTGTTCAATGGAGCTTGAAAGTGCCGCATTATGTTTGTTTAGGTCCTGTATATTAGGATTGTGTGGCTTCATATTATTCCAATTTGAAGTTGAGTCTAATTACCGCTCACCGCTGTAACAGTATCTAACTTATATTTGATGACAGTATTACAGTTGCATGACTATGCTAAAACCTTGGAACTTGGTCCCTCATGGTACCGCTCACTTTTCACCAATCTTTCTCGCAACAATTATAAACTCATTTAACTTGTACGTGTATTGTTCGTACTTTCGTACCATTTTAGCTGAAAATATCTCAAGATTTAACTGATTTTAACTGAAGTTTCTGTTATAAAAATATGAGGTGTCATCATCAATATTTCTCTTACCTCAGAGTCTTTATAAACTGATGCATCTCTTTTGTCAATAAATTTCCAATGCTAATTGTTAAAAATGCTGATAAATTTCTAAATTATATCGTGAGAGACTTAGATAATCTGATAGTATGCTATGCATTAACTTCCCAATACAGTGAAATACGTGAGTAGATTTCAAGTTTCTAATTTCATTGATATTTACTATTCTATAATTATCATTCAATAGAAAAAAATCAAGCTTTACTAAATGTATGTTGTAACTGTCATTGTCTTTATTACTATGGGTAATAACGACTTTCCAATGCATTCTATCGTGAGAGATTTAGATATTCTGAGAGTACGCTATACATAAACAATATAGTAAAATATGTGGGTGGATTTCAAGTTTCTAATTTCATTGATATTTATTATTCTATTGATAAAAACTGTTCTATAATTTTCATTATCAAGCTTTAAAAAGCAACTTTCACTTTCTTTGTTAGGTACTGAGGGTAATAACGACTTTTCAATAATATTCTATACAAAAAAATCAAGCTTTGAAAAGTAACTTTCACTTTCTTTGTTAGGTTCTGAGGGTAATAATGACGTTTCAATAATTATTCAATTCGAGGGATCAAACTTTTAATAACTATGATTTCTTGTAATCAACTTGAAAAAACTTTTTCTTTCGAAGTAATTACATGCTCTGATTACCAAGAAAACCTTCGTTCAGGTGACGTTTGAAGAAAATACTTTTGAAGTCCTGATTTGACCTTGACCAAAGTTGAGCTGGAGCCTAGTTCGATGGACTTGAATCAAGGTGTTTGAGATATGCACCGTCACCGCCACCCCAACAACCGTCCACCTCCCGACAAAAGCTCAATCTGTTGTGGCAATTTGCGTTTCTACCAACCACTGAATAAATTAGGCTGGCCGTCGTTTCGCAACAAAACAGTTTTGCATGCAAACAGTCGTGCCTGCCCGCCGATCATTGATTCAGACTTTCCCACTCTCCTCAAGTGGTGGCGCAAATTCACCTCAAATCAGTGCATGTTTCTCTAGAAGCGTGCGTCACCAATCTCAACTTTCTTCTTCATTTTATCCTCGTCTCCTCCTCCTCCTCCTCATCCTCCACCCCTTTTTCATTTCCTCCTTCTCTTCCTTCTAATACTCCTTATCCTTTTTCTCCCTCCTCTTCCTCCTCCTACTTCTCGTCCCTTCACTCCCACTCACTTCTCTTTAGCCTTAATCTTCTCTTTCTCCTTCTCTCTTTGTACTTGTGTTTCTCCAAATTTTTCATTTTCTTCCTCGTACTTTCTATATTTTTGTCCTTTTATTTA
The DNA here is from genome assembly GCF_014356525.2 of Nilaparvata lugens. Classification (NCBI taxonomy): domain Eukaryota; kingdom Metazoa; phylum Arthropoda; class Insecta; order Hemiptera; family Delphacidae; genus Nilaparvata; species Nilaparvata lugens. The sequence continues at coordinate 10,138,219 of NC_052513.1, read as the reverse complement.
TCACTCATCTTCATTCTCCCACATTCTGATTTTCTAAACTCTGTTTTCCTTCACATTGCTGTTTTTTCCGTTTTTCTTACTCATTTCTCCCTACTATTTTACTCCGAATGCTCTTTATTCCTCTCTCATGTTTCTTATTTTCAATTTTCTCTTCTGGTTCCTCCTGCTTAATTCTCTTCTTTTTCTGTGCTTTACAGCAGTTTTTTCTTTCACTTACTCCCAATTTCCCCCATAGCTCTTATCTAACTTCTATATTTTCACCTTCCCTCATCTTGCTCCTCCCCTCCCTCATCTCTATATACTCTCTCCTTCTTACAATTCTTCACACTCTTCCCCTCCCTCCTACTCTACCTCACTCCCTTTCAACATTCATAGCTCCATGTTTCTTTCTCCATCTCGCTTCTCATTTTTTCGTTCTTAACCCTTCATTTCCTCTTTCTCCCTTCCTTCCTCTTTTCAACGCCTATATTCCTTACAACTCCTCTTCTCCACTAATCCTTGCCTTCCTTCCGATTCCCATCTAAACCAGTGCAAACCACCTCTGACCTGTTCGAATTACATGCAAACACCCAGTTTATCCGTTTATTATTCAGGAAAGACTCACGCCTCACATGTCAAGTCCTCGTGGCAATATTTTGCGATAAGGTCGTTGGCAGATCGCGTTCTTAATGCTGAATTTATCCATTTGTTGCTCTAGAACCTTGTGTGTTTCATTATAATACGTCTCAATGTCGTGTTCACCGTTTTCTCTTCTGCTAAGATGCTAATTTATTGTTTTGATAACAGTTATCTAGAGTTGACATCTCCATATCAAAAATCAAGAAAAATCAAGTGATGAAGCAGTGTGTGATTACATAACCTTAACTTTTGGACAACATTAACATTTTATCAAAATTTTTGGAGAGAAATAGTACAGGCTCAGCCTAGTTTTTCCTCCAATGTCATAATTGTATTATGATTATTATGTTTTATACAATAAATGAATAATATAATAAAATAATAATATCAGTATAACCCATACAATTTCTAGATTATCCTAGTACTGATGAACGCTAATTTAATAATACAAAATTCAACTGCTCTCTCTCAATAAAACCTTCTCAAATAGAATTGCTCTTTGAGAATGAAACTCATATATTTATGCAGTTTTTGTTATTCATTAAGAGGAAATATTTTCCTTGTTCATAAAAAACTAAGATAATCAATCTCCATAATTAATTATTGATAAAATTTATTCAAGTGCACTCAAACTCATCAAGTCTTAATCGTTTATGCAAGGCTTGTAGTGTAGAGTGGAGTTTCCTTCTCACCGACTTTGGAACTTGAAAGAAGTTTCTCAAAAGAAGACAAAGTTTTCTTGTCGAGCAAAGAAGCTTAGTTGGAATTTCGAAAAGAAGGAACAATGACGAAGAAGAAGATATCTCGAGACTGGAAAATCGAAATTCTTGTTGGAGGAATGGAAGACTGAGTTTTTCGCCTCTGAAAGTAGGCTAAAATGCAAGCTGTTCCACAACAATTTATACTATCAAGGAATCAAGCGCTATACAGCGTAATAATCACTCAAAATTGGAAGTTACTTAACAAATGTGAGAATGAAATCAGTCAATCATTTTTGTTTATTTCTAATACTTTGTGATGCGGATTGGTCTTTGAAATTGAAGTTCAAACAGCAAACTTTGAAATTGTTTTATATTGAACACAGTTTCTCCCACTTGTTAGTATAGCTGGATCGTATTTATTTCAATTAATTACTGTAAATTATATATAATTCCAGTGTGAATAAATAAATATTGCATCACTGAACTCTGGGCTTTTTTATTTCGTTGAATTGATAGATGTGTATAAAAATAATTTCAATATAATACAAAATAATTCGTTGCCAAACATAACTCTAAACTAAATTAAATCGTTTTCATTTTTCAGGTTGGTGTTTTTGATACTATCAAAATATTTGTTTCTTGTAACGTGAGTAATATCGTAGCCTATTCATTTCTACGAGTTGAATGATATTTATTATGATTTCATTTATTCATTCATATTGTACGTAGATTTAACGCTATTTCAACCCCTTACAATCTGATTAGAAATTATGGTAATATTTCTTAATTTTTCTTAGGTTGTTTGTAATGTTGTATGGAGTCTAATGTAGACTCCAAAAAGCAATGTAGGATATGATGTAAAATTCGTCCAACTATATACTTTGTTATATACTTTAGTAATATAACTGTAAATACTTGCAGTCGTTTTCCAAATTTTTCCGTATTAGTCTTGGTTTGAAGTATTTGTCCTGCAGCTTCTGCTAAATCAAATGGGCATAATTTATCAGATTAGGGATACAAGTCAAAGTAGAATGAAAAAGAGGACAAAGTCGATGGTGACAGTAGGATTTTTTCCTAAATATTACATCTGTCTTGAAGTAATCTACAAAACATCAGATCATGCATCATTCTTCATCCAAGTCATTCCGATTACTGTGTATAAAATAATTTCAATTTTCTTCATTCTACATCATTTTGATTGATTGCTTTTTATCAAGTGCAAAATAGATTCTCTCGTTTTGCTATTCTGAGTAATACCTCTGATTGTCAATGACTAAGTTTATGAATCATTGATTATTTGTCTGTCAGTTATTTTTCGTCATCACTATTGATCGCTTGAAAGATTGAACAAACATTAACAAAGAAGCACGATCATATCCCTGTTAGCAGTAACTCCTTAATTAATTCTTCATTGTGAAATTTATCGATTAGTCTTTTGCTCCGCTTTTGTACTAGTGAATAATGAGTCATAGAATTCGTACAGTAATATTAACAGTCAAATTATTCATCTACGAATATCCTAATATTAATTATTAATACTGTCATTCTGCTTTCATCTTCTGTTTTGAAAACTACTATTATATGCATCAAGCAACACAGTTGTATAATAAGAATCTTGTAAACCGGGAACATTTGACATGAAAATGCACTCACAATGCACAAGTTACATTTATTTCTCACGACGCATGTTTGTCTAGTGTAAATACATCACACTGACAGTTGTTGTTGTCTACTGTTTCAGAAGACTTCTAAATTTTTATGGAAACTGCCCTAGATTATAGATAGAAGTTTTTTGTTTATTACAAAATTTTCTATTTTTATCGAGATAAAAACAAAAGTGCTGAATACTTTCGTTCAGGTATTAGATCTTCATTTGTCTGTTATTGAACTAAATTCATTGAAGTGGAAGCATATATTTTGCTGTCAAGTAAACTTTACGATGTTTCAACTGTAATTTGGCTGTCATGCCTTTTTAAAATTGAGTCTCCATTGACAGCCACTGCTGACTTGAACAGCTCAACTTTTCACATGCTGTCAGGAGTTGGAAAATAATGCAGGAAAATTAAACGGCGAATTTTATAGTTGTTGAGCAGTTTGGATGCCTGACATTGAGTGCTGTTATTATCTTTGAATGGCATGTCGCTCTAGTTATCGACAGACCAATAATCTTGTTCAGCTCTTCTTTTTGTAATGGGTGTTTAGTGTTTTTCCGGAAATTTATCTGCATAAGCTTTCATGTGTATTGCTTTAAGATTTGAAATACAACAGTAACTTGATGTATTTCAAGCGAACTTATCAATAAAGTATGGAAAACTTGGAATTTTCCGGAACTTTATCTGCATTAAAATGTTTTGATTCAAAATCATTTATTTATAGCATTCAAGAAATGAAATTCAGGGTGATGTGTTTGCAAGGGTGCCCACAGGAGGGGGGAGTGGTAAAGAAGCAGGCTGCGTCATTGAATTCTTGGGGAGGGCTCAAAAACAATTCTTAGGGTATTGCTAAAATTTGTGATATTTGGGGGAGGGCGCGTCGTTGTACTTTGAGAGATCCTTTTTTATTCTTAACATTTGTATTTTAAGTCATTGAATTTGGGGGGCTGTTGTATTTGAAACCTTCATTTGGATAAAAATGCAAGTACAGTATAATATTTTATGATAATTCAATGTCTTCTACTTCGAATATATTTACACATTGTCTTCGAGCCAATTAAAAATTGAAATGTTGGATTGTTATAGTATTTCATTATTGAAAAAAGTTAATCATTCGCGCTTATGTTATTCATATCAAACATTCTTTTATTCTAAGAATACTATACTATACAAACTCTGCTGTACAAACATTCAAACAATGTACGTTTTACTATACAAAATTCCTCTGGACATTTTAGAATGTCAAATTACAAAGTTAACAGAAACTCAGGGAAATGTTTATTTAGAGTAACTCAATCGATGGCAATGTTAAACGTTTCTTCTAATTGATTTTGAAAAATCTATAGATGATAAACTATGGCTATGCTATTAAAATATTGAGCGAAAGTAGAAAAAATAGAAAACCAAGATCTATACAAATGAAAGTGAACTTGACAGTTTGACTTGACAGGCATTTAGATGGTTATTCTCTTGAATCAACAACTCAACTGAAAGAGAAATGACCTTGGACTGGATATTAATATTATATTTCTTGTTTCGATATTGAGGTAGGATCAATCTTTCATTATTGGCTCTACTAGCCATGCTTTCTCAGGAATCTCTGAGTTGATACTTGAGAAAAAATTGGGTTCAGACTCACATTCACTAAAAACAAACAATATTATATGTTTGCTTGCTCAAGTGTTACTTGGTTTGGTAACTCTGGATACATGACATTGAATTATAACCATGGGACGAACTATGCTACCTCTCAAAATATTGAACTCTTTCCACTTCTAATCTTCCGTTTCCTTGTAAAGTACTCTCCAATTCACTTGAAAAATGAGTAATTTTCAATTGTAGTAGTTTTCTCTTCAATTTGATAAAATATTTACAGTCAAATTCAGAATAGATTGAAATTTCGAATTACCTAATCAATTTTTAATTGCAGCTCTTTATAATAGATAAGTCCAGTTATAGACTCAATAGCATTTCAAAGAACCAGAGTATTTATTTTTTATTGATCTAAACCGAGATATTCATCACATTATCAAATATCTATTTTATTTTTGACAATAAAACATTTCATTAATGCATTATCACCTACGTCAATGAAATAAAAATTGTGGAGTTGTGTAACAGCTCTTGAAATTTCTCTATTTACTCACTAGTCATAAAATAAAAGTTCAACATAGTAATAATTTAATGAATGAGTTTTATAATCAAATGCATTTTGATAAGACTAAATTGCTTTCTAGAGAAATGAAATTCCACATAAAAACATTATTGTTGTAGCTTTCAACGTCATTCGGTGTAATAATTCAAAAAATTCAATAAAACAAGAGAAATATCCGACCAAACGAACATCAGATTCGGTTGGTGAACAAAAACAATTGAGAATGGCAATTTAGCATTGTGCTAACGTTTCTTTGTGACCTAGCCCTTGCTTAGCATTCATCAAATTTATATTGTAAAATCTGTACGCCCTGAATCCATTGCCAATCCTTGTATATATATTCTGAATTTCATTGTCAAGGTTCCAGTTCTTATCTTGCTGTGTAGGATAAAGTCTGAAGAGCATCTCAGTGTGTATACTAAGCTTCACTGTTTTATCAAGGTAATTTATTGTTCAAAATTCATTCACATTCACACTTCAGACACATTAATACTTCAACTTATAATTCCTATCACGTTTTTATTCGACTCAAGAATGCAAAAGTATTGCACTATTTGCAAAAGAAATTGCAGTTGGTCCTCCCCCTCATCATTCTCTTTGACGTCACAGAACTAGGTTGTAGGGTGGGCAAAAAGTCGATCCCTTTTGTAAGTTGCATCATTTGGAATGCAGAACGTTTTTTTTTGGAAAAATGGTAATTTGGCAATGAATTAAAATTTTCGGATTTTTTTTCTGAACTTGAAGAAGCCTTGCCAATGTCAAGTAAGGAAAGCTTTACGTCCGATGGGACAGCTTTTAGAACCTGTTTAACCTGATTTGAGAAAATAAAAAGAGTTGGATATGAGACTTGGATCATTTTACTTAATAAAATGCCAACTTCTCATTTCACTGACCAGGTATTCGAAATTTCTCGAAATAATTGGTAAAATGCAGCTTGAACTACAAAACTCCATCCAGCTTATGTTTATTTTGAGGTTTTGCAGACTTGTTCGTATCAAATATTTCCTATTTTTAATATGTTATAACTCGATCATTCTTTTGAAAAAATCTTTGTCAAAGAACTGAACCTATTAATGTCATTTTCGAATAGAACATTGAGTTCTACATTGTAGGCTACTCCTTAAACATAGATGGACTCCTCCTTGAACTTAGAAGATGTTTTGCATGTTTTTTTTTAATATGTATCAAACTTGTATGTGTGTGTGTGAAATGAAAAAAAAATACACTACTTGTTCAGTGCATGTTTCAAATGTGATACCATAGACTAAATAAATATTTCTTAAATCTCTAGTGATACTTGTACCTTGGAATAACCAATCTATAATTTCCTCCATGCTTGTACGCGATAGAATGGTCAACATCATAGTGTTAGCGATGTTTCTTATTTAAAATCATGATAAAATTCTATGGAAAATGTCTGGTTCGAACACATTTCTGAATGTCAGATTTATAAATAGAGCAGTAAAAATATATTTTTATCAATATGTCAGACCAGCTTAACATGAGAATTGTCCACTATAATCCATCTCCTGTATACCTTATAAATTTTGCACTCTTCGGTTGGCAGAGCAAAAACGTCACTTGAGGGTCAGCTGCCATAAAAAAATATGACAAGTGTAAAAGCCGTTCAAGCTCTTATTCGACATTTTTCCATGGAAGTACAGACAAGTGACTCTTCGGGTGTGGGTTGAATCAATACCTACTATTACTAAGTAAATATTGGTTGAATGTTAGCTTATTATAGTGCACTACAAATCAACTTGTGTTTTTTTGTTTTTTAAGTTCTTGCTTCTGAGCTCTTGAAATACATATGTAATTAATTATTATAGAAAATCGCTAGTTCTCATTAACATGTTAAATGTTAAAAACTTGATAACTGACCTGATAACTAATACTGCAACGTGATACAGTCCTGGATTACAAAGTATTGGTAATTTTTTCATATTTTTCCAGTCTCATTATTAAGAAAATCGAAAATACTAAATCATATTAGCGTAATTTAATAATTCATTTATAATCAATTCTACTTTACTTATATTATTATTATTATGATACTAATATTATATAAATACTTCAAAAAAGTGAAAATGTATCTTTTATAAATAAACCTTGAGTTGATTAGACCATTGAAATTGAATTTATCCAAGTAGCAGTTTTTTGTATGACATTTTAATGTACGAGAAACACAAAATAGTAATATGCAGTAATTCTACATAAGTAAATGGGACATGGGAGTTCAGTTTTCTCCACTCTAACATATTTTCAATCAAATATATCTCTTGATTAGTGTTGAATGTTGAAGACATCGATTAGATTCAATCTTAATTAATAATATTTGTTTATACTTTAGTGCTAATTCTTTCTGATTTGATTAATATCAGTCTATTAGTTGTTGATACTAATAGCTACTACACCATAGAGTAAAGATATCGTTCAACTAATTTCTTGACCATACCTAGATTATTTGTCTCTGGCTACACAGAAATAAAACTTTATTGCTTCTTGACCGAGTGAAATATCAAATTTGAGGAGCTAGAATTATGGAAAAAGGTCATCCTGTAGTGTAGTACTATATTTTCACTTTTCATACATTATTCGATGTTTGTTCTATTAAGCTTCGGTAAAAAGAAAGCAATTTTTCTACTGCAGTTGTTTTTGACGCAAATTGCGTCTTAGCTCTTTCTCCTTTCTTTCCGCTCCTCCACCCCACTGTACCTCATCACCACTCCAGCCGCAAGTTGCGTTAGCTCCCCCACCCCACATCCACCATCTTATCGGGTTACATCCCTTAATCGTGGTTAGATTAAACTGATCTTATATTTCATCATCGTCGAAAAGCTTTGTTATTGCAACCTTGAGTAGAGCTGCACAAACTTCTTGTATTATTTTCATTATTTCTCTTGTCTGAAGAAATGATACATCTTTTCTAATCTCAATTTCACAGTTAAAAGGGCAGATGAAAAATTCGAGGAATTCAAAGTGATTTGAACTGGAGCATTTTTATAATATTGTTTCATTCAAACTGTTCATGGACTAAGACAAATTTTCAAATTCCATTAGGCCTATTAGCAAACTTCCTATTTATAATAGAATTATTCAAAGTTTTATAAATGTTGAGAATACCAGTGGTATTCTATTCATAGTGTTAACACTATGTGGTATTCATCATGTTAACACTGATCTTTTCATGGATCTACTGAACAGAATATTAAGATGTGTGTATAAGGGTTGTCATAAGTTCATTCTTCTAAAATTCAGGTACTAAATTTTGTTCTAAATTCAGTTCTTTAGAATTTTATATACAGTACTAGGTAGTGTAACATTATCATTCATATACAAAATTCAATCAGGCTAGTACCGAAGAAAATATTATGAACAGATGGAACTAGAAATTTTTTTCATTTCTCTGTTCTAGTAGCTGGGAACTTGAATGGTTATCCATCGGGGAAGGGACTATCTCAAACAGCTCCTCCCGCATTTAAATGTCCTCTATAATCTGTTGCTCTCCCCCTAGTTAGTTCTATTGAATCAGCTACAATGGGCGGCTCTATTATAGTGGCAGATTGTTTACTAACTCAGCTCCCTTCCTAGTTGGAAGCTTATTTGTGAAGCCAAACTGTGCCACGGCATGGATGAATATTACCCTCATCGATGACATACAATTTTTCAAATGTATTGTGCCGGGTGAATCGGGGTCTATCGATTCTTATTGTTGGGAAGGAAAGATATATCAAATAGGTCCACCGAAATAGAGCTTCTTTTGTCAAAAGAACCTATCAACAAGTGTGATATAGTATGTCTTCAACAATTTATTTTCTTTAAGGACGAGACCATATAAGGCGTTTTTTCAGGCACCAACTCAATCAGCCAATGGGAGAGCTTCCTGTCCCACTGACTCTAAAAAACCGCCTGAAAACGCATCATTGGAGTTGGTTGAGACGCTGGCTCTGTGTAAACCAGAGACCCCAAGTTCGAACCTCGGCGAGGCCAGATATTTTCCTCGGATGGGCATGTTACTTATCGGTCCCGGCTGCCTAAAAACAGTCGTCAAGTCATGTCAGAGATCCTAAAATGTTTCAGTTGTGACCTGAAAACTATGACATCAGACCTGATCCAGTCAGGTCACTCGGCATCCATTTATTTATAATAAAAATTTGCTTATCTTCTTGTCACTCAAGTTTTCTTCGTTTAATCAATTTATGCAATTATTCTTTGTTTATTATTTCATCATCATCATCCTATGGTGTGTCCAAGTTATAATGCAGTATTACATTGGTATCCTTGTCATTCTTAAAAGCAGTTAGCGCTATCCTTCCCTACCTCCGCAACGTTACCAGATCGTTTTTTAACAACGTAGAATTATAATTAACAAAATATTTAATTTCAATTATGAACATTTATTATTTAATCATTGAATAATAAATATACTTGACGACTAAAATGTAATTGATTATTATCAACAAGAATGAACAGTTTATATTACATCAGATATACCGCTATCAGTTATCCTCTATAGAAGGCAGTTGCAAGTCGGCAACGCTGCCTCCTATATTTCTCCACTACAATTTTAACATTCGTTTTTCATTTCATTTTTCATCCCACTGAGCACCTATGAAAGGGGTATAAGGATTTGTCAATTATAATCTAAGTCGTCAATTTTTTGCATTCCATAATGCAAAAAGAATTCCTCACTGGAATAAGGACGAACCTGCAACATCTCCTCCCTCACCTGAAACTTTTTCTGTTTCTTCTGAACTTTTCACCTGTAAGAGCCTTTATGCGTGTTGGCAATGAATTATAAAGCCGAATTCCTGCACTCTTTACCCCCCTCTCATACATACCAGTTCTATGAATGTCGTCTCTGAGGTTTTGTCTTTATCTGGTATTGTATGAGTGGAACAACTCTCCTGTATTGAACCTATCTTTATATTCCTATCAATAAAACAAAGAGCCTCCAAAATATATACACCTGCATATAACGTGCACCTCATTATAGACAAATATTTATATGGCACTGTTTTGTTGTAGGCATATGAAAGGAGGTTTCCAACATGTCCGCTGATCCCGGTGGTGCTCGGCTGCGAGGTGATTGAGGATAAGACGAGCTCGGACGGAGCCACCCGATTCACTGAACGCCGCTGCAAGCTCAACGTCGATGCGCCTTACATTCTCAAAAAGGTAAGCTGCTCTTTCAACTCTTCTTTCAATTTTCTCTTCTTTCTTTAAATCTCCTTTCACACTTTGAAAAGCTATTTTTCATCTTCCTTTTCTAGTTGATGACAGTTGAAGTAGTGGATTTCACGTTGAGTTAGAGCTGTTCAAATTTAGGTAGATTATTTATGTTCGAATGATAATTCCTAACTTATCTAGCGCAATTATGAATTATATGACAATGAATGAATGAATAATATTTTCTGATTTCTAATTTTAAATCTCCTCTTTTCTGTCAATTCATAGTCTGTCCCTTTCGTTGTCCATAACCCGCTCAAGTTTGAAGTCTCCCGCTTGTGACCCATAGTGGCTCCCCCCCCCCTCAATCTGTAATCCTTTTTCCTACATACTCTGTGGTCTCCCTAATCTTTTTTTACGGCGAGCTCTGTGGTCTTGACCGTTGGAATTCGAACAAAACACCACTACAACTGCAACAACCGTTGACAAAGGTGGCACAGCCACCAAAAATTTTGGAAAATATTGTAAGTTTCAAAGTGTTTTTCACATATTTGTATCGTGTTACCTATTCAAATTGATATTAATATCGGGGACCGAGCTTCGCTCTGGAGTACAAAAGCATAAAAAATTTATTACGAAAGAAGAAATTATAATAACATAACATTCATACAGAAATGTTCTATCTAATCACAGTAAATTGAGATTAATTCCCAGGGAATGAAAAAATTTCCCTCACAAAGGCCCAGTTGCACAAAAGCCGGTTAAATTTTAATCCTGATTAACTTCATGTGAACCAAATCAGAGAAGACCATTTCAAAAATATGGATCTACTGGAATTAATCAGGATTCAAAATAACCCGGCTTTTTTGCAACCGGCACTAAGTACCTGATTGAATGATTACAAAAGTTCAACAGCTGAGTCATAATTTTGACACAGTCCCACTCACATGAACTCGCTCACTCAATTCCATCACCAACAGACAACGAAATTATTATTATCAGCTGTTTTTCCCTTGAATAATAATTATCCCTTTAATGTCCTTCAGCGAGTTTTCCCAGGGATGAGACCGAGTGCAATCGAATCTTTATATTATAAACCTACTATGTTCTAAATTTCGTGAGAATCGTTAGAGCCGTTTTCGAGATCCGGTGAAATACAGACATATAAACATCCAAACATCTAAACATATAAACAGAAGTTGCTCGTTTAATAGTATAGGATAAAACTGTAAAGTGTTATGTGCAAAAAAAGAATAAAATAATATGCATAAGTGCAATAATGTAAAAATCTAGTATTACTGTATAACAAGTATTCAAATATGCAATGGAAGCTATATAGTTAGACTAAGGAATTCTGATACTGCAAATATTGACCGAAGAACTAAGTAGCTGAAGGAAATTTGAAGTATGAAACTGTCCAAATCTTCCATAAAAATTTAAGCTGATCTTCTGCTCTCCAGCTGATTCTTCCAAACAGTGCTGTCTGTTTCATCTTTCTCTTCTAGTTGATATACGTAGATCATTGAAGTTCAGTAGTAATGAACTTCAAGTTCAGAAGTCCAGTTTCAAGTTGATTTGGAGCTGATCTGGTTTGAGATGTAATATTATTGTTTGAATCTAATTTCCTAACTGATCAAGTGTAGTTATGAATAAGCTTATTGTTTGTGAAAAAGTGAGAGGCTCTTCTCCTCTAACCTCTTCCGTACTCAGAAATGCTATCTATTTCATTTTCCTCTTGTAGTTGATATGGAATTGAATTAGTGGATTTCACTGCAAGTTAGAGCTGTTGAAATATATCATTATCAAGTTTTATTGTTTGAATCACACTTCCTAATTCCTAACTGATCAATTATTACTATTTATTATGAATAATCTGAAAAGTAAGTTGCTCTTCGTTTCTAGCCTCTTCCACACTCTTGCGATACCTTTATTTCAATTCTATCCTCCTCTAGTAGTTGATGTGGATTTGAAGTAGTGAACTTCACCTTGAGTTGGAGTGTTGAGCCGTTGAACTGCCTAACTCATCAAGTGCAGTTAGGAGTAATCTCGATCTCACAGTATTAATCATATTCTGTCAATTCCAACCTCATTTTGAAAAAGATTCTTCAGTTCCTTTTATTGTCTTAAAACTGTCTCATCATTCTGTGTAGGCCTAGTTAATTATTTAGTAATTCTTTTGTTTCTGCAATGATCAATATTTACTGAATTCTCACTATTAAGCTGGTAGATTTATGAAATTCATTCGGTTGTATTGAAATCAAATAAAAAACTCAAGGCGAACCTAATTTTTGAATCTGATCAAATTTCATTGCCCTATAAGCTATAACACTGATACAAGATACTGTGCTAAGGTTTACTGGAGCTTTAGTAGCCTATCTTGTTCAAAAGCAAGTCCAACTAAAAACGTATACATATCAAAATAGTCTTCATATCTCTTATTTTAAGAGCTGTATTTTGGTAAATAAAAAGTGAGATTTGATAACCTTTTGCTGTTATTTGCTTACACCACAGATCTAACCTTGTTTACTTAGTCTTAAATTCGTATGAAGGACATAGGATAGTTTATCTGAGAGACGATATTTTCAGTGAAACCCCGGTTTTTCTAGTCATTGAATGATATGTTATCTAAATTTTATTCATGATGATTTTATTCTAAGAGTAAATAATGTTCATTTGGAATGTTTGCAAAACGTCAAAAGTTGCAGTAATGTTATCAGCGATAGAAAATTGTATGATGCAATTCACTATTGTACAATAGTGTAACTAGCTAATCATAATCATGATTCAAAACTCAACTGAGTAGCCAAATAATTGACGAATTGATGCTATATTCAACAGTGACATTTTAATCTGAGACGCAGAATTTACGTCCGGGTTCATTGGCTGGTAACTACGTAATTTCTCCAGAAAAAGGTAGCAAAATTCCCGATTGAGAATAGAGTACAAGAAATTTCCAATAAAATATTAACACTTCGATGTCCAACGATGGAAAGACTTATTTCAATCGATAAGAATTATTGTTGATGGTAGCATGGACAATCAATAAGACTGACCAACGTTGTATAAAATAAAAATAAACTCAATGAACAGAGATTGGAATAATTGATTGTAGTCAGGCTTTGGCAGATATTGAAATATTAAATTTGCAACTACCTTTTCCCATAATATTGAATGCAGGCTAGTCAATAATCACGTTTTATTTATTTGGATTGTAAAACAATTGTAAGGTAGACACTTCATTTTCGTTTGGCAAAAAATATGAATTAAAGAAAGAGATATAATAGCATAGATAAAGGATAAGCATAAGCTATATTTCTTGTCTCTGATAATAGATAACCAGGGGCCTCTTTTAATATAATTTCATAATAACTATAGACCTTAGTGAATCGAGAGCTCGTTTTCATACTTCAATTAGTATCAAACGTGTTTTTTATCATTGAAGTGGATTTTCAATTTCTTTCGAATATATGGGGCTTCGAATATATGAAGTTTTTTCAGTGTATCGTTTTTAACGACTAAAGTAATTATTGTTTTTACAAGCTGTGTAGCTGTCAAGTATTTACAATTACAACAATACACCAATTAGAATTAAATTCTATTAAAAATTATCAATTTGGAGAAAATTGATCTCCACGGATCATTTATGATAAATTCTCCTGTTAAAGTATTTTACTTTTTTTTTAATTTGCAGCAAATCCTCTGAAACTTTATACGCTTATTTACATTTACAGAAGAGTGGCCGTAGTCGAGTGGATCAGATGCTGGCTTTATGATTCAGAGGCCCGGGTTCAAATCCCGGCCCGGGCAAGATATTTATCACGGGTCACTCCCGTGTTTCGGATGGACACGTTAAGTCGTCGGTCCCGGCTGCCTAAAAATCAGTCGTTAGGTCATGTCAGAGGCCCTGAAATTGATCAGTTGCGACCTGAAAACTCTGATACCAGACCTGAGCCAACCAGGTCACTCGATATTATTATTTATTTACAGAAGAACAAAATCAAACGCCTCCTAGTATACGAAATGCGACAGAAAGTCTACTTTGCTCCAACTCTAAGCGACTCAAATGACCAATATCAATTGATTGTAACATATTTTTCCACATTAATTGTAAAAACCGTGTCAGAGAAGAAACTAACAAACGTAACTGGCTCCTATCCAGTTCTCAACCAGTTCATCAATGACCCAGAGAATTCTGATTACATAATCATACTATTGTTCATTAATGATAGATGAACATTCACAATTCACGATTCAATATTTTTTTGTTTGTTTTGTTCACGTTCCCTGTGAATTAGTTATGTAACTTCAATGGAATTCGTCCATTTATCAGATTGTTTCTACTTATTGAAAAGAAAACTGTTGAAGCATGATTCGAATGAGTAAAACAATCTCAATGAAGATTGAGACACTTTGTGTGCTCTTGATTTTTATGTCCATTCCCCGATAAATTGAATTTCATGTTATTCTATTGATGTTATTTCAAATGGAAGTACCACACAATATGTTACAGTATATCAGCTACAACAACATAAGAAATATTATTTTCCTTGAATACATCCAATAATTTAAAATACAGGTAGGCCTACAGTACAGCTACACCCAAATTTATTTCTGTTGAATAATAAAGTTAAATAATCAAATCATTTTATTGTAGAAGGCTCTTCAAAACTTCAAGATTATTACAACAGACAAAATTCAACAACATTCAAAACATTTGATAGTTGAAAAAATCACAGACAGTCAATAAATATATTATATCAAAGAGAACTAGATTAATATTGAAGCTGGTAATTGTGTTCAAGAACTTCTAAAGATTCTAAATTCAAATAATCTTATTTTAACTATACTGTATTTCTACGATCTTGTTCTGAAATTTACTATCCAGTCTAGCTATGAACACTAGCTGCAGCACTCAATAGCAATGGGACTCAAGTCATTCTTAATTTGCAGTGCTTGTTCAGTAGTCACTTCCGCCCTATGACAAAAACAAAGTCTAACCTATGTGACACAAGCCTTGAACATCACTTAATATTTAGGCCAATTGCATCTGAATCACTCACACACACACTTTCTCTCCCTCTCTCTTTCTTCCTCACAATCACTCCCGTTCTATGTTGCAATCCTCTTTCAACGGAAAAAAGGTGGGATTCGCAAATGGAAGAGAGAGAAGTTTGGTCGGGTGAATTTAGACCAGCGCAATAATAAATTGATGATTGATGTTGGTTTGCGATCAAGGGCACTTTGTAGCTGAATCCTTCAATTTAGTATTGTAAACATCTTGGTTTCTTATTCAAAATAGGCTGCAAGAGGATTTCAATTTGAGGAGAGCCTATGAGAAGACGAGGAGGAGGAGGAGGAGGAGGAGGATGAAGAGTAAAATAGGTCTGATTGTATGGAGAAAGAAATAAGTTAATGGACTGATTCTTTTGGCGAGGTGGAAATGAAAACTCAATGAATAATTACATTACTGCGCTATCAAATGCACCCGCCAATATTGATTTAGATTAATTATTTGTCATTGATTTTTCTTATAATAATTGATAAAGTTGTAATTAAATTAAAGTAGAATGGGTCTGATTATATGGAGTTAGAAATAAGTTGATTGATTGATTCTTTTGACGAGGAGGAAATGAAAACTCAATGAATAATTACATTACTGCGCTATCAAATGCACCCGCCTATATTAATTTAGATTAATTATTGTTATAGATTTTTTATAATAATTGATAGAGTTGTAATTAAATTAAAGTAGAATGGGTCTGATTGTATGGAGAAAGAAATAAGTTAATGGATTGATTCTTTTGGCTAGGTGGAAATGAAAACTCAATGAATAATCACATTACTGCGCTATCAAATGCACCCGCCAATATTAATTTAGATTAATTATTGTCATAGATTTTTTTATAATAATTGATAGAGTTGTAATTAAATTAAAGTAGAATGGGTCTGATTGTATGGAGAAAGAAATAAGTTAATGGATTGATTCTTTTGGCTAGGTGGAAATGAAAACTCAATGAATAATTACATTACTGCGTTATCAAATGCATCCGCCAATTAATTTAGATTAGTTATCTGTCATAGATTTTTTTAATAATTGATAAAGTTGTAATTAAATTAAAGTTGACGCTAAATTAATAATTTTATATAACTGTGCCAAGCACTGCATCCGAAATTGCACAATTTGACTTGCCGAAGCCGGCCACTGTAATGCCAAGTATGTTATGTATGAAAGTTGGTTTGGAAATTGAATGAAATTGAATAAATATTTTTCCTAAATTGTGTTGAATATATTGTTGATGAACAAATTAGGTAAAAATAAAGTGCGTTTAAGTGCGTTTAGGTAAAAATAGAGTGCGTTTAAAGCGATGCAAGATATCGCTGAAGAAATAGAAATATCTTGGATTTATTATTGAAGGTTTGTTACTACGGCAATGGAAGTGATATGATATTGTATTATTATTATTATTATATCGATGTATTTTTTTCGATAAAATATCGAATGCACATGTCATTCTTACAGAATGATTTGGTTATTGCGTGTGTGTGCTCCACTTTCACTATCTACATCTACACTCCATGTATCCGTGCTAAATATACTTTGATCCATTCACTTTCATTCACTCGTTCTTCGTCGTGCTCTAGATGTCCTTCCTCTGTCTCTTTCTTATCAAGATTTAGTTATCCAATTGTTTAAAATAATTCAGTGCAATGTATTAGGCATTCAACGATTTGTCCCGTTGAACGTCTTTATTGAAAACATATTTAAATTTATTAATCATTAGCTTACCCGGCGAACTTCGTACTGCCAAAAAGTCAATGTATCTCTTGTCACACTTGACTTGTCACATTTGGTGAATCATGAAATTTATTTATTTACAATCAATATTTTCATTTACATCTCAATACGGACTTCCTACCGTTTTAATACCAGTAAACAATTCTATCAAAGAGTGACGTGTTTATTACAGCTGGTAATGTGATGCTAAATCATATTATTATCACAACATGATCTTGAATCATGATGATCTTCCCGTTCTACGTTAGCCGCTCGGCCGACAATTTCGAAATACAGGTCTGTAAAATGGATTAATATATAATTATTATTAGCCCCCCCCCTTATTAAAATTGGTCAGAGGTTGGCCTGTGCTCCGCAAGGATCTAATTAAAAACTTGACCTACTGAAATCTTGAAGAATTTAAAATAGGTCTTCAACCATCCTCGGTAAATTGAGAATCTATATGCAAAATTATCAGTTCAGTAGTAACCATGTGATAATGCGTCATTCGTGAATTTTCTATCCCGTATGTGTATAAGCACATTCTTTTCTTGAAAATATCGGTCTTGACAATATTGAGTAGGCTATGAATATTAAAATAGCTTTCCAAGTTAATAATCTAGAATATGTATATATCTTAGTAGCTGTGAATATTGCAGCTTTACAATCAAATTTTTCTGTAGTCCATCAAAGTCATGCTATAGTTTTTCATTAATTGGAGTTTTGGACTGAGCAGGGATTATGAATATATATTACATTGAAATGAAATAGTTAATAATTACTTTGACAATGCGTTTTATTGGTTAATTTGTAGTGGCCAGCATTTGTGATAAGGCTGATCACATTGATGTCAAATCAAAATATGGTTTCCACTTTTCATAATACCCTGACACTTCTTCCAAGATATGAGTTCATGTTACACTATCTACTGAACTTGGGATCTTTATAAACTATTCTAAATGGAAATATAAAAACTCTATATAATGTTACAGTGTCGAAGTACCTAACTGGAATAAAAAAGATTAATATTATTCTGCATCTGAGGATGTATTTATTCTCAGGATCAGTTTATCATTGGAAGATTATCAATTTAAAGCATCAAAGAAGATAAACAGTCAGAACAGGTGCATATTTGTGAAAGTTCAGCATGCCCTGCATAATGTATGAAACTTGAGTGTTAGCGAAAGCCTTTCACTTTTATGCATACTGTATTTGTTTTTTATCGTCACTTCTCACTGTTACTAATTTATTCCAGCTGAAATTCTTATTGAAATGATTTATTATTCATTTCTTCTTTTGGTAACAAATTCAATGGTGCTCTGTTTTCTGTACTTTCCAATATACGATACGCACAACAACTTACACTAAAAAAGGATATATATTATTTTTACAATTGTTATATTGTTATATTGTTATATTGCTTTTCGAAAAAAATAAAGGTACCCCAATTTCCAAATTTCTATACGTTTCAAGGTCTCCTGAGTCCAAAAAAGTGGTTTTTGGGTATTGGTCTGTATGTGTGTGTGTGTGTGTGTGTGTGTGTGTGTGTGTGTGTGTGTGTATGAGTGTATGTGCGTCTGTGTACACGATATCTCATCCCCCAATTAACGGAATGACTTGATATTTGGAACGTGAGGTCCTTACAATATAAGGATCCGACACGAACAATTTCGATCAAATGCGATTCAAGATGGCGGCTAAAATGGCGAAAATGTTGTCAAAAACAGGGTTTTTCGCTATTTTCTCGAAAACGGCTCCAACGATTTTGATTAAAGTTATTCCTGAAACAGTCATCAATAAGCTCTATCAACTGCCTCAAGTCCCATATCATCTGTAAAAATTTCAGGAGCTCCGCCCCATCTATGCAAAGTTTGATTTTAGATTCTCAATTATCAGGCTCCAAATACAATTTAAACAAAAAAATTCAAATTGAATAGATTGAGCATGAGAATCTCTACAATTAATGTTCAGTAACATGTCCACCTAAAATTAAAAATAAGCTCGAAAATCAAGAAAATGTGATTATCCAATTGCAAACTGTTGGCAACTGTTGATTCTATTAAATGATTCACTATGAAGAGATAGCAGACCTCGTGTGTCTACAGTGTTATAGTCCTGTCACCAGCTGGCTCAAATCTTTGAATAGTATACTTGAGATGCGCGGGAACACTAGCGTCAGGTGATCAATTTTCATAACGGCAGGGAAAGTTGTGTGAGTGCGCCACACCAGATTTTTACTATTTTAAAAAAGGGTACTTACATTTTTATTTTCATTTCTATTCAAGAGTAGCCCTAACGAAAAAATACGACTATACTATACATATATGGAAGCGGTAATTGACTTGCAATTTTCTATTTTGTGTATGAAGGAAAGTAATAATGATTGTTACAAATAATCGTTAAAATCTGGTACATAATTGTAAAAATTTACAGATATTATTATGTAGCCTACTATATTTTCTTAATCAATAAATCTTACAAAATTATTCATACTTTTATTTTCCATATTTAACTAATTGAAATCCACTTATCTATAAAAAGGATTTATTCAATGATTGACATCAAAATACTTATTAAGATCTCTTGTCTTTATTAAAAGCATAACACTATTAAATGTACAAAGCATAGCACTAACAAATTTAGACATCAATTTAATATTTATTATTTCTAGACGTGAGAACCTCTCACCAATTATAAACTAATTTAATGTGTTATGTTTTGTGGTTTATTGTTCAATATTATGACTATCAAGGCCAATCATTTGTACTGTTATCAGTTTTACTTGAGCAGTGGGTGATGGGCATTGAAATACAAGATTAGTAATCCTTGAGTTTGCTTTATAATGTGATAATAAGTAGGGAAAAACATGTTTGCGGATGTATGTATCAAACTTTTATGTTTTTTCTTAGAATCGGTTGAATCGCAGCGGAATGAAAACAATTTTTCAATAATTAAAATTATTGTGAATATACTGTATGTCTTTGAATTATTTGTTACTGCCCATAGAATAATTATACTGTAGGTTTCTAATTTGACTATCTCAGATTCTTATCGGAGTGTTTTGTGTATTTGAAATATTTTTTACTGTGTCGATATATCCTATAAGTTGATAGTGTCTTTCGACATAAGCAGTGGCAGCGTTTAGAAAGTTGTACCATGCACATTGTCTCTTGACCAACAAAATGAATGTCTTCTATGGTTGAAAGAGCTTCTTGCATCAGTTGCTTGTAACCTCTGTTGTGAAATAACACGCTTACAATAAATGTACAGTTGTAATTTTTCTGCATCAACTTCAGTCAATATCTTTTTTTATTGCTCTTCAAGAATTTTCATCTCCTTTCTATTGGTGTATGTTGCCGTATTCATACTATGTTGTCTGCATATTCACCGTTACCTATTGAATAGAATATTGTTTATAGTCAGCATACCAAAATCAATCAATCAATAATTTTATTCAATTCAACACAATATACATAAAATAAATCAAAATACAAAAAAATCACAATCAAAAATAATTTTCTAATAAAATACAAAATAGAGGCTTCATGATATGGGGGGGGGTAATATAAAATATAATTACAATTTAATTCTAATCTCAATAATTATTCTATTCAAATACTGTTACATGTTCTTGATTGTTTTGTAGTGGAACTGCAACTAATGATAGAAAGGTAGAATGAGTTGAATTCACCATTCTAGTACTTAAGATTCTATTACTTCGATAATAATTGAATCAATCAGCCGAAATTTGTGACTGAAGCAAGAATTCAAGTAGTAAAATTAGATAAGCTCTTCAATAACTTGGACAACACACTTCATTTTTAATTATTAATCCGATGTAATAATTATTTTTGTATTGGAAAATTGCAATTCAGGTGAATAATTTGATTTATAAAATGCTCAGTCTCTTGATTACAATCCTCTAAATTTTGTATAAATCAAAAATAATAAATTATCGTAACCACGGAAGTCCTAGGCTACATACGTTGTAGTCTGATGAAAACTATTAAGTTCTCCCTCAAAACAACCAGCACAATAACAATAATTCTGGAATATTTTCAAATGTTTTCATCGATCCTGTGCAGTTTTAGTTTGTTTTTGAAGATTATAATTCCTCGACCTAGTTTATTTATTTTTATTTGTATGATGTTGACCATTCAATTTGTGTTTCAGATCATTGGTGTTGACCATGTATTCTTCATCCAGAAAAACGATCTCAACCTTCGCACCAGAACTCTAGAAATTGAAGCATACAACGAGAGCTTTTCAAACAGGGTCTACGTTTTGGAAAAGTGCAGATATTTTGTGAGTATTTTTTATTTATCATATTTTATTTATTTATAATTTTTGAAAAGTAGCACTGATTGGGAGAGAAAAACTAAGGATACTCCTTGTACTATTCCTCTCCCAAATTTAGATTGCATTTAAAAGTCCGAAATAGGGTTATGGTTTCACTTTTCTAAAATGTAGTCCATTTTCACAAAAACAACGAAAACTAAGAATTTTAAATTTTGATGGTTAAAAACAGAATAAAAAACAAAAATATCACACTCAAATCACCATTAATTGTAAAATTTTTGCGTAATTTGACAAAATTTAGAGCCATAAAAAACACAACACAATTTTTACTCAACAATCAATTTTTCGTCTTCATAATATTCCCCTATTTTATAATGTACTTTTAATGTGCATAATCCTTTTAATTTTGATCTTTAAAATTATTCAGAAAGCATTAAAATTGCTCTTGAACTCTTGAAAATGAAGCTGCTGGTCTACGTCTAATACTTATCTCCACCAATCCCTCCAATTCTAGTTGGTCCAGTCTTAAGAAATTACTCTATAAAATGTTCAGTTCTCAGCATTTCAAACCCCAATTCTAGAACCGAACCTTAAATTGAATTTAAATTTTCAACTGAATGAACTAATTCTAAACTCAGCTCCCCAACACTTTCTTTAAATACACAATCTTTAATACACATACTAGTACTTGTGTACTACCATAGAGAAACAATAACATAAGTAGATATCCCATGGTAATCTTTAATACACATACTAGTACTTGTGTACTACCATAGAGAAACAATAGCATAAGTAGATATCCCATGGTATAGGGTGTTTATGTCGTAACTTTTTCTGTTATCTCAAGCCGATAGTCCACGTAGTTCTTTCCCATGAATCTATGTGAAGCTGGCAGTCTCTCATATTGTGCCGTTCATACAATCTCACCCGGCCAAAACTGTAAAAATATACAATAATCGACAGTAATCGGTTTGAGATAACAGTAAAAGTTGCGACATAAACGCCCTATACCATGGGATATCTACTTACGCTATTATTTCTCTATGGTGCTACTTGGTAAGTGGTAGCTCAACTACTCTAGTGAGAGCTGACATGCAAAACACCACTCTTGCATGAAATATGTATGACAGGAGCGTGTGCCGTATTCAAATTCAGGGACAATATTGGATAGGTCATAGATAAAACCAGACGTAAACATTACTCAGCAATATCTTAACAATTCAAATGCTAGAGGAAACCATATACAGTATGACAAATCTTTCCAGTCATTGTTAAGTGCCAAAGAAAGAGATTTCTTGTGCATGATATGATTGGAAGAGGAAAGTAGAAGGATAGTATGAGGAAAACAGCATTGCTTTAGTGAGATTTATTTTTAACTGTCAGCGTTTCTTATGAATACTACCACCGCTACCCATTGGAACAATGATGACTTTTTGGAGAATAACTCACTTTAGAGCCACACGAAGATCAACGGAAATGATGTTTTCCTACAGTTACGTTGAAAAGTGGCCATTGCTGCACTGATTACAGAACGCAAAGAATCACTTTTCCGCTCTAGTGCGGGAAAAATTTTTCTGCACTCCAGATTTGCAACATGGCAACGCAAAATACTTAGTAGGTTATATGGAGCAACAGTGCAGCAAAATCAAAATGAAGTTGGTAACAGTGACTGGGCTGCTATAGTGAGCAGAGGTGCAACCAAGCACAACGCGCTAATTATTATTCATTATATATTATAACCAAGGACAACGAGGACTTTAGGATTTTAGGATTAAGGTTTTTATCAATAATAAATTACACAGAAAAACATTTGATGCATTTCAGGCAATTTTACCCATAATTACCCACTTTTCATATTCAATGGTAACTGTAGGAAAAACTTAATGTGAAATACGTGCGCAAAGTTCCTCTGCTGCACTCAAAAAACCATTCCGCCCTCGCCTACGGCTCGGGCGTAAACGTTTCTTTCGGTGCAGCAAACTGTCACTTTGCGCACTAGTTGCACAAATAACTATTGTTGTTGCAATTTCAACAATATTTCTTAACATAGTAAGATTCACTCTGGACTATCAGCATTTCTTGTAAATAACGCCGACCGCTTCCTTTTCAACCAGTGCTGGCTGAAGTCGATCTTACCGTAGTGATAGGGAACTATTAGGTAATAGTTAATATAGTCCATAATAGCTAAAAAAAAATAATAGAGTAGACATTGAAGAAGTATTTTATAATAGTTTAAAATGATAATAGAGCATTCATTGAAATATTCGCAATAAGTTAATGCTAATCTAATAATTCCCTGTTTATTGTGTCAATAGTATTGTTGCTACATTGTTCCTGACTTAATTAACTTGTGTTATGAAAAATAGCGAACTGTTTTAAATTTATTCATAGGAAAAATATTGAATCAATGAATATTGTTTCAGTCTGGGACACACAACATTCCATGTTGTTGTTGCTGTTGCTCCTACTATTGTATATTGAATTTTTGAAAAGCAAGAGTGAGAATAATTGTGAAGTTGAATGAGAATTGATATTGTAGAATTTTTTCATAATTGAAAAATGCAGTTTTATTTTTGTCATATCCTCATTTTTATTAGACAGTTTCGTGTTGAAACCAACGCACTACAGCTCAAGATGATTGGTTTCAACACGAAACTGCAGTCCTGTATGAAAGGCTGATAAATGTGGATGTGGCAAAAATAAAACTATGTTTTTTTAACTGTGAAGTTGTTTGAGTAGTATTGTTTAAGGATTGTTTAGTATTTGTAGTATTGTGTAGGATTGTTTAGTATTGTTATGTTTAGTGCTCTTAAATGTTCAATAAAGCGATCTGTAGGAATGAAAGAGATAACATTATTATGAAAATATATCACAAACTTCATTTTTATCTTTGATCTAGTTTCATAATATTTTATCCGCATCGGCATTTCAAAATAGTTTCTTTTCCACATTCCTAGAAAAGTTTATGGAGTTATGTTTGTAATTAATTTTATTAGAGATATTAAGAGTTGTATCAAACTTCCTTGTAACTTTTTTTTCTATAAAATAGATTTATAGTACCCTTTTTTGAAATTAATAAAATAATAGATTGAAAATACAAACTATAACAACTAAACTAGTTTCCGTGATCCACACCATATTCAGGTTTAAAAAAATAAATTTTTCAAATAGTTGTTATAATTTGTATTTTTAATCTATTATTTTATTAATTTCAAAAAAGGGTACTATAATTCTATTTTAGAAATAAATATAAGTAGCCCTGAATACATACATTGTAAGATTTTTTTCATTCACTTAGGTCTACTCTGTTTTCTGTTTTAAATATATCCTGGAGTGATCCATGGTCTAGTGATCCTTACTGTCTATCAGCTTTTGGACTGTTATCTATCAACTATCGCAGTACACTGTTTAACCAAATATCTGCAGCGATTACTACGATTTTATAACTGTAATTACTTAATACGAGGGCTATTCAGAAAGTAGATTACGTTTCTATATGTAGTGGCAGTGTGTAGGGCGAGGGCAGCCATTTTGGTGTCTGGGCATTCCGCAGGTCAGTCGGCATCCAGCCGTGCTAGAGAGAGGTTGGCCTCGCTGCTCGTTTCGTCACAATAGCCTTTTGAAATGTGCTCTGCAATCGAAAATCCCGCCAGTTGTGAGGTGCGATCAGTTATAAGGTTTTTGTTAGCAAGAAACCATAGACCGATTGAAATTTATCGGCAAGTTTGTAAAGTCTACGGAAACAACGTAATCAGTGAAGGTGGAGTTCGCCAATGGTGCATTAGATTTAAAAATGGACGAAGTAATGTTAATGATGAAGAGAAGAGTGGCAGACTGAGCATTGTGAGTGATGAGCTGGTTGCAAATGTCAATGAAAAAATTGGGAGGTTTTCCCTCATCCACCCTACAGTCCGGACCTGGCACCTAGTGATTTTCACTTATTCCCGAAGATGAAGACTTGGCTCGCAACACAGCACTTCGATGACGACGCAGATCTCCGCGCGGGCGTGACTGACTGGCTGG
The DNA here is from genome assembly GCF_014356525.2 of Nilaparvata lugens. Lineage (NCBI taxonomy): Eukaryota > Metazoa > Arthropoda > Insecta > Hemiptera > Delphacidae > Nilaparvata > Nilaparvata lugens. The sequence goes on along the minus strand of NC_052513.1, from coordinate 10,112,827 downwards.
CGTCACAGGCGGCCGAATTCTACGACACGGGAATTTCAAAGCTAGTTTACCGATATGACAAATGTCTAAATTTGTTTGGCGATTATGTCGAAAAATAGTATTTAGTTCCTCTTTCAAATGTATATAATTTTTTTTTCTCTGTACTTAGTTTTTTATCCAAAAACGTAATCTACTTTCTGAATAGCCCTCGTATTTTCACTCGAATTATTGAGTCTGACTAAATTACTGTGCTTATTTCAGGTTCACCCAGATAATACGGAGTGGACATGTTTTGAGCAGTCAGCCAGCTTGGACATAAAATCCTTCTTCGGATTTGAAAACTCAATTGAAAAACTGGCCATGAAACAGTACTCTGCCAACATAGCCAGAGGCAAGGAGATCATAGAGCATTACATCAAGGAGTTGCGCACTGAAGGCATTGAACACGTACCACGATGGGTTAGACCACAGAACTCGCCTCAGGATGACGAAGTGTAAGTGCTCTCTTATTTTTTACAACTATTCCTTTTTCCTACAGTTACGTTGAAAAGTGGCCATTGCTGCACTGATTACAGAACGCAAAGAATCACTTTTCCGCTCTAGTGCGGGAAAAATTTTTCTGCACTCCAGATTTGCAACATGGCAACGCAAAATACTTAGTAGGTTATATGGAGCAACAGTGCAGCAAAATCAAAATGAAGTTGGTAACAGTGACTGGGCTGCTATAGTGAGCAGAGGTGCAACCAAGCACAACGCGCTAATTATTAGTATTAGATATTATAACCAAGGACAACGAGGACTTTAGGATTTTAGGATTAAGGTTTTTATCAATAATAAAATTATACAGAAAAACATTTGATGGATTTCAGGCAATTTTACCCATAATTACCCACTTTTCATATTCAATGGTAACTGTAGGAAAAACTTAATGTGAAATACGTGCGCAAAGTTCCTCGCCTACGGCTCGGGCGTAAACGTTTCTTTCGGTGCAGCAAACTGACACTTTGCGCACTAGTTGCACAAATAACTATTTTTAATTTTTCATCATGTTTTCCTCCTTGTCTCCATTCTATTTTCCGGTGATAAAGGATATCCTCTGTCATCAAGGATGCTCTTCCAATGCAACAGAGGCCTCATATTTCCTAATTGACTTGATGCAATAATAGTTATGAGTAGAGTCTTTTGTAGTATTGAGTAGTGTTTTATCCTTCATTAATGATCTTGCTATCTACGATTGATTCTGATCCTTGAAATTTTCGTCATATTTTACTAATATTATTCTTATTTATAATAATTTCATATTCAAATATCATTGCCACAGGTTTTTTTTTAAGAAAACAAATTAAAGTATTCAATCGATGTCATTCCTATTAAAAACTAATCGCTATCAAGAATAAATTTTTCGCCACACTGCACAGAAAGCAGCTGTTTTCCAGTCCCTACGTAGATCTGAAAGACCTTGTTTGCAGACTACGTCAGAAAAGGGTTTCTTTTCCGGTCTAGCCCAGAAAGTTGTCTCTTTCCAGCCGCTCATGGAAGTAGTTAATAAGTCATCCGCTAGATCGGGTGAGTGTCCACTTTCATCATCAGTGCTGAAGTCGCCATGATTTCAGTTCCAGTTTCGAATCAAACTAATTCGCTTCGCAACCAGTTTTATTCAATTATTTATTGTTGATTAATGCATTCCGAATTTTCAAAAATGCTTGAAGATGACTGTGGTATTCCAAGTGAAATTTTAAAAGAATCTGAAATCCTGACTGCAAATCTTCTACCACTAAAATCAAGAGATAGGTACGATAGCTTAACGAGTATTCTTCATTTTGTATTATTTATTTATTTTGTCAGCAATACCTGTAGTGTGGCGAAAAATATCGTTCGCACCACGGGCAAAAATGTTTTTCCAGCTCTCAATCTTTTCTAGTCCTCGGCCTACGGCCTCGGACTTGAAAACCCATTTCGAGCTGGAAAAATCTCATTTTCTGCTCTAGGTGCGAAATAAACTATTTCACTATCTATCCTTCCACCAGGAAATAAGATTCATTATTTGTCAATACAACTAAAGCTGCGTTTACACCAAAGTTATTAACAAAAAATACTTATTTCCGTCCTTATAAATTCTATCAGATTGAACATAACTTATCATACACATGATGAGCATATGTGTTTGTCAAGCTCCGTTTAATCTAATAGAATTTTTTAAGGACGGAAAAATAAATCATTTTGTGATTTAACTAATAAATCAACTTTGGTGTAATCGCAGCTTTATAGGTACTTGATTTTTTTTTTTCATTTTTCTTCAATCACTAATTTTGTGATTGATTTCTATTAGTTAATGCATTCTATTAGGTAATTGATTTTGTTGTTCATATTTTTTTATTGATCTATGGTGTTCTCCATATATTATAAACTGTTATGTTGTTAATGCTGTGTACAATGGAAGAGTAGCAATGGGCAGATTTAGATTGAAGGCTGCCAACCAATCAAACGATTGAGTTGAAAGAAGAAGATGTTGTTAAATGTATCAAGGTATAGATTTGCATTATTGGAAGTATTATTGTGATTTTTTTTATTTACATTTGTCATGTTTGCAGAGAATCCAAGGAAGCAAGTGAATTGGCAAATGGGATTGAAAAGGTAACAGTCTGCTCCAAACCACCCAATGAACAAAATTCTTTTCAACAATCGCCCAAAGGTAAATACAACACATTCTTATTCAATCTATTACTTGAATATGTGTTATAAATATGCATCCCTATCTCTCTCATAGTACGCCCAACAAGGCGTACTTGTCTCTAAACAAGGTTACGTCCAAATAATAACAAATATTAAATCAATTCATTTCTACTAGGATGTATATTGAAATGCATTTTTCCTCCACATACAGACTGTCTAAAGTACTTACTTTACTACCTGAAACATAATACTAAAGTGTCACTTTTTCGCTCTCGGTAGTAAAAAACAGAAAAACTCCCTAGGGAGGAAAAGTGACTCCATTTAAATAACATGGGAAGCATCTCTATTTTAAAAACTTACATGGTAATAGGTTAGAAGGTCTAAGCTCAGATGAGAAAGCATAATAGAGGTGTCTGTCATTGAGTCAACTGAATTTAATACCACAACCAGAAATTTGATCAACTTATGAAATATAAGTTTGTATGATATATTATTCTTAATATTAGTAGACGATAAAAATTTATACAATTTTAAAAATATTTCATTCTATTCAAAATGCCAGCCAACAAATTAATATTTTTGATCTGCAATTCAAATCTGAACCGCGTGATCTGGAGTCAGCCATTTTTGGTAGCTGCCCAGCTGATAGCCTATAATTGTTACAACTTTTGCCGATAGATAGCGCAATCAGCAGTGCCAATCAGACGACCGGTTTTTAGGTTTTAGATTTTAGAAAGAGTTATACAGTATACTGTTTCCAGTTGAGACTAATATACCTCGTTATAGTTGTAAGTTATTACTAGTACTGTAATATAAAAATGCAATTTGTTGTGGATTAATGAATTCTTGTGCAATACTTGTACAAACTGTGGCCTGCAGAAATTTTGTCACTATTATGTTAACAAGATTTCGCCAATCTGCCCGACCGCAGGTGATTTATCTTTTGAAGAATTGAACGCCTGACATGTTGACGTACTCAGTGATAAATGAATCTACTGCTACCTACAAGGACAATATTTTGAAGTTTCTCTTGTCAAAATCGCAATTCCAACTACACCAGCTTCTTGAACACTATAAAGAACTAGCTATAACGTTAATGTAGCAAGAAATATCAAACTTGGATTACAAATATCAATCATGAAGTACACAAATATCAAACATGAAACACAATACAATAGGCTACTTGGGCAAATACCATACATAAATTACTTTAATAAATAGATACCAAGTTACTTTAATTATAAGGATTCAAATTAATGATAATAGCGCCAATTTATGAAACATTTAGTAAAACGTTGTTTACTATAGACAAATATCCATAATTAATAAAAACAATATGGAAACTTGAAGTACCCTTTATTATTTAAAATATTACTACTAGTTTCGACCCTAACTTAGGTCATTTTCAAGTTGAAATGACCATTAATGTTTTTAAACATCCATAATTATAACATTTAATAAAATGGTATTGTATATACAAAAATAACTTTAGCATTTATAACTTCGAAAAATATTACAGTTATTAGGGTAAGTGAAAGCTTTAGAAACTATTTCTTCGGCTTTTTGTAGCTGGTTATATTTTCTATATTTTAAGATTATCGAAAATCATACTTGTTACAGAATGTAAGAACCAACTGGACTCGGACTACATTCAACGTTATTTGGGCGAACTGACACCAATTCAGGAATCAAGTTTAGTTCAGTTAAGGAAGTGGGTAGCCAATCTGCAGCGAGGGAAGGTAATTTCCTACTTATATCTCTCGGTTTTGGCATTTTTTGTTTATGAATTGGTCATAAGCTTCTACCAAGTGTCTTCTTCGAATAATTAATTCTACTCATACTTTATATACGATTAGTATTTTATATGAGCTATAATACAGATTGATCATAAATTATTTATTCAACTTATTTCACAGACGAATTGAACAATTTCACTCATTTGTAAAATCTCTTTTGATATTGTGGAACTTATTCAAATATCTAACACTTATTTGAATTAAAGTGTTAGATTTCAATTTCAATTAAATTTATAACACTTATAAAGTTCGATAAATTTTACATGAGCACATTTAATGCAAGTAAAATATCTAGGCGATATTTGAATTTCACGCCATACTTTGTTGAAAATCGTGATTTTCTGAAACACTCGAAATGAATTAGTAACACAATATCTCAAAATTAATCTTTCAAAAAGAGGATCACGATGATACTCTGAACAAGCACTAAATTCAACAGTAATAACCTATTTATGATTATGAATAATAATGCTTCTATTCCTTCTAAGCACATTAATATGGAAAGTCGAAAGGACTTTGATTTATTGATTTATATCCTTTTTGATTTTGTGGAACCTAACTCTTTCCTCTTTCATATTAACTATTGCTGAAATAACGCACCCCATAGAACTAAAACCCCACTAAAGAGAACTAAATAATTAGTTTGTTGCCTGTTAATGTTCCACTTATCTACGGAATGGTTCAAATAGTTCATGATCATCCGGTTTATTTGTGCTTATCGGCATATCTTGCCAGCATAGATGGATGAATTTCCTGCATATAGGAATAAATTGGAATCAGACTGCACTCATATAATTTCCCTATTGCATTTGGATTATCTATTTCTCTTGGGATACTCGAAGAAAAACATTTATAAAACAGTATACATATAATATACAGTATACTATTTTGAAATCAATTGACCTTAATTAATACTTCTAAACACACTTGATTGATAAAAGTATATATCACACTTAATTTACTTAAAAGTATAGAATATTGGATTGAGCAGAATATATTCTTCAAAATAGTTGTATGAAGTATAGTATGGTACCCAACAAGCATTGTTACTAGAAACTGTGAACGATGGTATCTCGGTTTCAGGTTCTTGAACCAGGTATGTAATTGTCCCACGTATCTTGCAGGAGATTAGTTTTATTGTATTTATTTTCTCTTTTTGAAAGATTAACTGTCATGATGGCCTCAAGACGTCACAATAATTAATTGGATATCACTTTATCATATAGTATGTAGTATTCTTAGGTTTTTTTTTTTTAAGCTTTTGCGATTTTTGTAAATTACTGTAATACTTTCTTTATACATTATAAAATTTGAATTGTATATAAAGTACTTGAAGCAGAATAAGTGAACTGCAACTCACTGCCAACACACAAGGTTTCTTATGTTGGCAGTGCCAAATATTACATTGATAATATTGTTGTACTCAAGTTAAAATCAATGTCTATTTGTATTGTATACTCTTGTGATTAATATTGTACAAATATGTATTTGTAATTTTGGCAATAAATTCAATTCAATAAAGGTTCCAAAGATATCAAATGAAATTATTCAATGCTTTAGATTTGTTTTCTGGGAATGTTCATATTTTAAATCTTCAGTTATATTTTTCAGGTACCCAGTGACACAATGCTGTTGAGATTTCTACGCGCCAGAGACTTCAATGTTGAGAAGGCTCGCACCATGTTGTCGGAATCACTAACATGGCGCAAAAAACACAACGTTGACAGAATTCTGCAGGAATACCAAACTCCACAAGTGGTATCCGACTATTTCCCAGGGGGCTGGCATCATCATGATCAAGGTGAATTTTATATTGTAGCTACTGTCAACTGTCATGCTGTTTTGATATTTTAATTGCTTGCTTTTTGCAAACTGACAGCTGCAAGTTTTAATTTGGTGAAGACAATTGAAAAGTCAATGAATATTAAAGCATTTTATTTATTTATTTATTTATCTATTTATATATTTATTTTTCCTACAGTTACGTTGAAAAGTGGCCATTGCTGCACTGATTACAGAACGCAAAGAATCACTTTTCCGCTCTAGTGCGGGAAAAATTTTTCTGCACTCCAGATTTGCAACATGGCAACGCAAAATACTTAGTAGGTTATATGGAGCAACAGTGCAGCAAAATCAAAATGAAGTTGGTAACAGTGACTGCTGTGGCTGCTATAGTGAGCAGACGTGCAACGAAGCACAACGCGCTAATTATTACTATCATATATTATAACGGTTATAATGGTTACCAAGGACAACATTTTTATTCAATTTGACAATAAATTAAGGTTTTGATCAATAAGAGCATCACACACACAAACATTTGATGCATGTCAGGCAATTTTACCCATAATTACCCACTTTTCATATTCAATGGTAACTGTAGGAAAAACTTAATGTGAAATACGTGCGCAAAGTTCCTCTGCTGCACTCAAGAAACCATTCCGCCCTCGCCTACGGCTCGGGCGTAAACGTTTCTTTCGGTGCAGCAAACTTTCACTTTGCGCACTAGTTGCACAAATAACTATATTAGAACAGTCACAAACACGATATTTGGAAAGAGAAACAGGCAAATGCCCAAAACTTCAATTCCTTGATTTTGACACATAAATAGTCCAAAGTGAGGTTAAGTTTAAAATTTCTGTTTTCACCAAAGATTAACACTCAGAGAATACGTATTCGAGATATGACTGATGAATTTTGAATTTCGAAGGGTTGATAAGAGCCGGAAATAACACTGAACAATCCGAAAGTTTCAATAATATTGAAATAAACTTGAAAATTTTGAGCAGAAAAATTAAAACTACTATCACTGCAACTATCAGCTGATTTTAGCCTTGCTTTCCAATGAATTTCTGCTGTACTGTGCAGGAAAATTGCTTGGTATTTGCAAACTGACTGCTGCAAGTTTTAATTTGGTGAAGATAATTGAAAAGTCAATGAATATTAAAGCATTTTAGCCTTGCTTTCCAATGAATTTCTGCTGTACTGTGCAGGAAAAGCTTACCATTTCTAATGGGAATGTTCACCCATTCTCATTCTCTCATGTGTTGATTGAGATCGATTTCCCATACGAACCAATGGTATTCTCTTGTTCTCAGCAGAGCAGAAAATAAGATTTTGAATTTTGTAATTTGAAAGCAGGACTGTAGGTATGTACTGTGTTAGAGGTGTTATAAAGAGATAAATCCGTCAACCCTGTTAGGGCCAAGCCACGTTTTTCAGACGAGTCGGCTGGGAAGGAAGCTCTCCGATTGGCTGATTATCAGCTGATTCCCAAACGCTAACCCAATCAGCCAATCGGAGAACTTCCTGCCTACTAGTCTGAAAAAACGCTTCGTGTGGCTTGGCTCTTATAGTATGTTAAAAAATGGCTCTTATAGTATGTTAAAAAAATCACTGATAATTATTTTTGAATAAAGTCACAGTCGTCGATAAATTTACTTGAATTAACAATCAAGTGAAATATCCCAATACTTCTAGAAAGTCTAATCCAGTTTAGTCCACCGTGAATACACTCTATTCCCAATTACACAGTCAATCAAGGTTGTGTTCATTGCTTGTAAGATTTACTTTTATTTACAGTGTGTACTTTTTTAATCTACTCATTAATTTTCTTAAAAGTTTGATTGAAAATCATGTTTTACTGGAAAAAACTGTTTTTGCTAATATCATCTCTCTATGTTTTATGTTTTTAAAACGTAAATAGGCTAATATTGTTTTACATTCATATAATTTTAATTATTTCTGTAATGGTTTGATTCTGTTACAGATGGTCGTCCGCTGTATTTATTACGTTTGGGTCAAATGGATGTGAAAGGTCTATTGAAGACTATTGGTGAAGATGGATTGCTCAAGTTGGTAAGTTAATGTTTCCAGAATTGAATCAAACAAAAAATTGAATTTAACATAAGCTTATGAGTTTTTTTAACATTCTATTTAGTCCATTAGTACGTAACTGAGTTGATCTATAAATTGTTCAATCAATAACTTTTTATACTTTGAGAATAATTTACTCATTGTTCATAATAAAAAATATCCGCTGCACAGACAATGATCAAAGATTGATTTCTGATTAATCAAAACATTTTCTCGGATCTCAGAATTTGATCACCTCACTATCTGGATCAAAATTCAATGTTTGATATCGAACACCAATAAGGGTGATTGAATACTGGTGGAGGATATTGATTAATTTTTGCGTCTGACCAAGATAGTACAGGGTGCGGCAGCGAATCTTCCTTTTTTTAAAGTAAATAAATCAGAAAGTTTGTATTTATTCTTTGTAAATGTAGACACCTATATAAATTTTTGTTTCAATCAGTTTTGAATATCAAATCAGGTAGGTGACGTCCCCTATTCTTCATACACTGAGTAAACCGATTTTTTGCGTCTGCCAGAATTGCAGGCGTTATGCTAGCAATTTCTTCCCTGACATTGGTCTTCAAATCTTGTAGGGCCCTTGGACGGTTCACATAAACAATGGATTTCAAAAACCCCCCATAGAAAAAAATCACAAGGTTTTCAAATTGGGAGATCGGGCTGGCCACTCCAAATCGCTCCTAATTGAGATGAAAAGTGTTCCCTTAGATGAAGTCACGTTCAGAAAGTTCCTGCTTGATTGCCATCTTGTACGGATGGAAATGAAGATCATCATGAAAAATTCGTCTGAAAGAACGATCGGGAAGTTCAAGAGCAGACGCATGTTTGCGCACAGAACGTTGTGGTGATCGCAACATTGAAACTCACACTGTCTCAATGTTCTGAGGTGACCTAATGGGCCGAGGGACTTCAGTTCTTCGTCTTGTCGCACTTCCAGTTTGTCTGAACGTAGTGACTCACTTAACAATTGATTTCCGGTTCGGGATGGTAGCCAAAGGGGCTGAATTCGGAATGGGGAAGCGATTTCGAAATGTGCGCTGGGTTGTGATCACAGAACATCCGCTCGAAAAATAAGTCTCAACGGCAAATGCGCGCTTCTCATTGTTCCATTGCATGATGGCGACTGAACTTTTCGGGAAGAAAACTTCATATTCTGACCTCTCTAATGAGACCAATTTCGCTCTTCTACGACATCAGCTGCCTCGATGAGGTACACTTTAAAAAAAGGAAGTTTTCCTGCCGCAAACGGAATAATGGCATTATTTTTTCAAATATTTTCAACTATTCAGGCTTTCTTTCATTTCAACCATTTTTGTAATTTATCATTTTTATTTTTGATAAAGCATGGATAATTCTTATCATTTTCAGACTTTGCATGTATGTGAGGAAGGTCTGAAATTAACAGACGAATCAACACGATTGAGGGGAAAGCCGATTTCCACGTGGTGTTTGCTGCTTGATTAGGAAGGACTGAATATGAGACATCTTTGGCGCCCTGGTATTAAGGTTAGTTAGTATTTCAATTTGCATGATGTACGGATATCTTTGCATTAAATAAATGAGGAAACTACAACTGAAATTATATTAAGCAAACAATGATCATCATGATAGTCGATCATTTTTATCATGCCTTCCCATTTTTACTTTTTTCGCTATCATGATTCATGAAAAATACTGTGACAAAGAACTTATTGCTCCACAATCATTTTATTGAAGTTATTAATATGATTAATAAAGTTAATTAAAATGTCGAACTATGCCAAACTTAAATTTTTGTAACAAGTTGAAACAATTCTCAACAATCTACAATCCTTCAAGCTTAAAATAAAGACAGCCTATCCATCAACAGACTCGTTTGAAGAATATGTCGAATTAATAAATGTCAAAGGAGGATGCAGGTTGTACTGTAAATGTAACACTCATCTATCTGCTACTAGATTGATTGTGACATAATTGATAGATTGGGATTGGACATCTATTTTACTCGATTTAATCTATCTCCAGTTGTTTCACGGATCGTTTACTCCAATTTCTTCTTATCTAAATTAAATATTTATTCTTTTTATGTTATATATTTATTGTATAGATGTTTAGGAACTTCAGGAAATTATATTTTATTTGTTTTTTTTTCAGGTTTTATTATTATTTCTTTTTTGTTTTTTACTATTGCTCTAATTCTGTTTGTGTGAAATTGCAAAAAGACTTTTTTTCTTATTTTAGTTACGGTACCAAAATTAAGTGACTGTCTCGTTCATATTATAATGTACAATAACAATAGTGTAGAACTTCTATCACAGATGTTAAGCTACTGAAGTTCTTTTCTTTTTTTTCATCATGATACTGTTTCTTTATAATGATTGCATTGCATTTGTAAAATATGTCAGTGTTGTGAATAAATTTCAATTTCAAAATTTCAATTGTAATAATACTTTATTTTTAACAAAAGTATAGCATAACAATGTATACAGTTCAAAAACGTCATAGATAAATCAATACAATAACAGAAATTCATAAAAATTGTTCCAGTCATAATTTGTTTGCTTCATCCAAAAAGTAAATAGTTTTATTAAACTTTCAGGCTCTTCTGAGGATTATTGAGATAGTAGAAGCAAACTATCCAGAAACTCTTGGCAGAGTTCTCGTTATCAGAGCACCAAGAGTGTTTCCTATCCTCTGGACGCTAGTTAGTACATTCATTGGTAAGTGCATACGATTACATCGTTTTATTTTATTTCCCATCTGGAAACATTCTCCAAAACTAGTGTATGTTAGGGTCACAATTAGCTACGCTACGCTGAAATACGTCACTCCTATCTCACAAGGTTAAATCTAAGCTACGAATCTGTCCCATTCAAATTCGTAGCTTCTATTTGACATTGGGAGATAGGTCGTATTTCATCGTGGAAATACCCGTGGAAATATCCTATAAATTGTATGTATTTATGATCATAATTATTATATGCCAATCGATGTTAATTATATGTTATAAATTTGATCGATGTGCTCTCCCTTCTGATGTAGGGGAATTAAATTTTTGTTCCAAGCGTGCTTGGGTAGGTCAAATATTATCCGGCTGTAAATAATAATGTTTATACAGATTTAGCGTAGAAATAAAAAATAAAAATCCAAGTACCCTTTTTCTAAATTGCTTTTAAAAGAATGTTTAAACAATTTAAAAAAGGGTACTTAGATTTTCATTTTTTATTTCTATTCAAGAGAAGCCCTAACGAAAAAAGATAATAGATTTAGTGTATTTTACCTGTAGACTACCGGTTTTTGCTCTTGATTTTCATATTTTTTATATTATTTATGATTTCAATTTTTAATAGAGATTGTTCTATTCTTCAACAACACTATGTATAATTGTGTTTTAAATGGAATTGGATAAAGAAAATACTTTAAAATAATGAAGATCCTAAATAGAATTAAAAATGTTGTTTGGTTGACTAATTTTTCAAAGTACCTGCGCAACATCACGTTACGAAAAGAAGTTTAATTTATTCAATTTGAAATTTATATCAATAAACCTATTTTAACAGATGACACCACAAGAAGTAAGTTCCTTCTATATGCTGGCAATGACTATCAAGGAGGCCCTGGCGGCTTAACTGATTACATTCCAGAAGAATTCATCCCTGATTTCCTAGGAGGCTCCTGTAAAGTAAGTATTACAAACTAAAACATTTTGGTTTTCATGATTTACTCGTATATGCTCTTATATTTACTTCTATGCTCTGTGTAATATTGCATACATTTAATTCGTTTTTTGTTGATATCAATTCAATGATCTAAAAAATATTATCCATTAATTTAACTATTCTAATCCTGTAATAAATAGTTAATGGTTATTGAAAAGTATCTAAAACTTCACTCATTCATTAGACAGATAACGATCTGTTATAGCGTACTGTAAAACTTAATCAATAATAGCAGACACAACTGATACAACTGATAGTTACTCTATATTTTCTTTATGATAATAGTTTGTAAGAAGTTTCAAGTGAAATATTCATGTAAATCTTCATCTTATGAAAATTTTTGATAATGTTTTTCAACTTATTCAGCAATGTTTTATTATTAGTTGGGTTTAGTTTAATTTTATTATTTAGTTTGATTTCAAGACTAAGATTGCAATAAGGCCGTAAAAATAATTGATAAGGTGTGCATAGCTCTTGGGAGATCTTTTGCTAGTGATTATTATTAAAAAGCTAGTAGCACCAATAATAATATTTCACCAATTTAGTGATTAATCAAATCAAATGTACTATAAATATCACAGTGACTGTAGATAATGTATTTTCTCCTCTACTTTATAACCCAATATAGCCTATATTATAGTTTTAGTAAAATGAGAACACTGCATGTACTCATCTAATGTATACCAATTCTATTTACTCGTGTTTCACTATTAAAATAGTATTAGTAATGAACTATTGTATTTTATGAGTGTTATTTGTTTTTAACTGTTCATTGAGAACTGGGTACAACAGTTTCAACCTTCAAATCATATCTCATTGTTAATTTGTATTTTAAAATGTTATTAATAATTAATGTTCACAATAGTTAGAGATACTAGATCATCATCATTCTATGTAATTGACATATGGTACATGGTTAGTTGTGCAAATTCAAATTCAGCCCTACAACCTCTCTTGCCTCTCTTCTATTAAAAGACTCAGGTTACAACCGATGAACGTCAAATACCTTGGTGAAATTTCATTGGTCACAAATGTCTCCACATCGAAATTTCACTTTATTTTATAGCTACTACAAATTAACTCATTCATCATGAGTAGTGTGCACAAATGACGTCACACTAGGAGATAGTAGCTGATTGTGTACTTCTAATTTTACGTTTTCAGGCTTGATTTGAAATATTTGCCAACAAATTGTATAATTTGACCTCTTTCTTTTCATTTTTACTACAGTTGATTCTTCTCAGCATTAATTACATCTTAGTTCACCAAACACATATTGGCCAAATTATAAATCGTGTAGATTTTCATCTTATTAAAATTAACAATAAATTATAATAGTTTTCCTTTCATGTTATTGATTCGTTGAACATTTATTGATCAATTTGGCCGATTGCATTCCTGGGCTTACCATAGTCAGTGTCAATACCAACTTGATGGCATTAAAATATATCATAAGTATTAAATTTGAAAAAGTGGGGTCTATAAAAAAATATACAGGGTGTCCCACGAAAGGTGTAACAGCCGAAGACCATAGATTCTACATGAGATTTGCAACAAAAAATGTTCAGTGAAATTTTCTTATTTCGACCTCAGTTTTCAAGATTTATCAAATTTTCGATATTTTTAAAAAACGTCAATAACTAAAAAACTATTATTCAAAATGCAATTGTAAGGAAATGGTTGGAAAGAGGAAGATATCTTCTATAAGATTCATATATTAGTTACTTTGTTTGACGTTTTTCAACTTTTTATGAGCGTTAAAAAGTCGACGAATGCACTTTATTTAACCTTGAAAGAGCTCATAGAGAGTTCAAAAACGTCAAACAAAGGAACAAATTATATAAATCTTATTGGAAATTTCTTCCTCTTTCTAACCATATCCTTAGAATTAGATTTTGATTGATGGTTTTCTAGTAATTGACGTTTTTTAAAAATATCGAGAAATATATATATCTCGAAGACAAAGGTCGATATAATAAAATTTCACTGAACATTTTTTGTTGCATATTTTATGTAGAATCTATGATCTTCGGTTGTTACACCTTTCGTGGGACACCTGTATATATAAAGTTGGTGAAAAACAAGAATTTCGAGTATGTGAAACCAAATTTAATAAGAATCTCAAATTAATAATATCGTTAGTAATATTTGACACAAATATTTGAATGGTTGAAATTGTTGTGTTGGTTGATGATTGAAACTCCTCATTGAAATGTTTTATGTATCTGAATTGGTGTGGTTATGCTTGTGCATGTACAGAGTACTCTGCATGAGGACTCGTATGAAATCCCCACTGGACAACTGCATCCGGATTCAGTTGCTGCTATTGTAAGCGTCGTCTTCTTTGCCTTCTTCTTCTCTTTCTCTTTCCATCTTTTTTCTCATTTTTCTACCTTATGTTTTCTTCTCGCTTTGTACATATGCTATGTGAATGCGTTTGGTGTGTGTTCATTAGTAGGGAATTCGCTACTACTCTCTGTTATCCCGAAATTTCTCGATAAATAGCCTAACATTTTTTTATGAAACTCCTTTCAAGGGTAGTTAAAATCAACTAATTATATCGAACCTATCATTTTTTATTCTCATAGATCGGACAAATGCTACTTAAACCCAGTTCTTATACATCGGATAAAATAATCTTCCATGACTCTTTAAAACGTATTCAGTTTCCTTTTCTTGAAATTTATTATAAAATATTGATCTCAACAAATTATATTGATCTAACTAATATTGAGTTCAACTAATACTTCTATGTATAATTATAATTATTTATTGATTCAGAAAAGCATTCAGAAACATTATACTGTAGTGTGATACACTTCAAGAGACAGAATTACCTATAAATAACATCAAAGCTTCCCATTCATCAAATTCTGACAGTTTAAAGTGGATCTAACTATGAAACTTTGGACCCCGAAACTGATTTTTTAATCATTGACAAAATTCAATTACTTATGTTCATTATATGTGTTGCGAATGGCTAATTTCTTCCTAATTTAGATTGATTTTGCTGAGTAGTATTCCCTATAGTTTTTCTAGCTAGTGGTGATTGCTTATTCTTCATATATTCGAAATCAAAAATTTAAAATCATCCACACCTACATCTATACCCTACACCTATTCGAATTTATTTGATTCTGTTTAATCTATCCTCCTACAGGGACAAAAAACCCTCAAAGCATTATTATAGCAAACTATATCCTGCTGAATTGCCATTGAAGCTTCTCATCATAGCTTCTCGATACTCATCCGGCTATTTCACAACATTTCAACTCTTTCTATACTAATACATTAGTATTCGTTACTAAAATAATTCCATAGAAAGCTATAAGATAACCAAAATAATTTTTATATTATTAATTATTCATGTAGCCTAATTTAAATAAAGTTATGCATGATTGTTTGTTTCAAACATGCATGGATAATTTTAACAATAATTAGAATCATTGAAATATTACGATTTCTTAGTAATTCTCGATTTTCTGAAGATGTAGATCAGTATTTATAAACGAATGTTAAGAACGTTCTCAGCCAAGCACACTTGGTAACGAATCAGAACGATTCTAGTGGCTACTTAAATTACTATGAAAAATTGCTATGCAATCAAATAAGTGTCCTCGGGTTACAATTCTTTAGAATCGTTCATGAATACGGCCCTTGGAAAAATTACGGATTGTACATGTAGCAATTATTCCAATGATCAATAGTGTTGAGCATTAGTTGCTTACTGTAATATCTACAGCACGCTTCTTCAGCTCAAAACATCTTTTATTGTAACTGTGAATTATTCATTTATAACCCGTATTCATGGGCTGAGCTCAGAAAAATTGAAAGATTTTTAATATCCACAAAAAACAATTACTTCAGTTTCTCCTATTCTTGCCAAACTGTGAAACTACTTATTAATGAAGGTTTATTCATAGATAACCACACGTATTTTCCATTTTCCTTTTCCCCCCATGCTATTTGATAGTTCCGTAGATGAACACTAGTCATTCTAGACTGTCAAAGTCCTCTAGAATTATTGTGTAATAGCGGCATCAAATGAGTCCAGTAGCTAATGGGATCTCACTAGCATCCTGTATTTGGACATTATTTTTTCCTGGATTCAATTCTACAACTATCATTATTTACATTTTAACTATCATTACAAACAATTTAAACTTATTATTTCATGGAAATGGAATGATGAAACACTAATTTTTTATATTGTCACTCAACATTTCAGCACTGTTTTCCAAGTGTATCAATTATTAATATTATTCATATGTAAAACTCTTGTACCGTATCCTATTGCACTCTTGTACCGTTTTATATATCGTACTTTTGTACGTTATCACTTGAAATTTCATCAGTTCAAAACTATTTAAAGTTTTTTTTCTTCAATAATGTATTTGACAATTATTTTGAAGATTGAAATAAATTTTTATTTGTACGTATACTATTGTGTAGTTACATGAAACACTTTCCAATTTTTTTTTAATTAGATTGGTGTGCATATACATTTTTATAGAAGCATTCACTCTCACAGTATTATTTTCGTTTGCTTTCAGACAAGGGTGCACGAAGGCAATCAGATCCCGAAATCTATGTATTTGACTGAAGGTGAAATGGAAAGAGAAGGCTTGGCCATGACGGAAGAAAGCATTTACCAGTCTGTTAGTCTCAGCAAAGGACAGGTAATCAATATTCGTGTATCTAATGTTGCTACTCTCCAATCCAATTCACTTGAATCATGTAGCTGAGATTGTCGGTTTGACTGTCCATGTATTTCGTCTGATTAACTTATCTTAAATTAAATTAAATCACTTGAACTCTATGATTCAACTGAACTTTTATTCATTGAAAATTATCAGGATTGACTGAAAAAGTCTCACTTTTTTCAATATTGTTTATCTTCATAGAATCTTTGAAGTGAATTAAGTTTTATTTCGTCAAATTTATATATAATTGTAACATTTCCAGTAGGACACGAAGCATACAAACATAACAAACAGAAGCACAAAACTTAACAACAGCGTCTTTAGACGTCTGGTTATTAATTCTGAGAATTTTCTCTATTTATTAAATTTGAACTTCTATGTAGCCTGCTAATAATTGGAAGTAGGCTAGGTACTAGGTTCTAGGTATGATTATTCTTTGTAAATGCTTGAGAACATTCACAGTATTAATGAGATATGAGTATACTTATGTCAGTAGCTTTCCACCAATTTTTTGTAATGAGTTTATCGAATAGCTCTGTTGAATTGAGAAAACCCATCCAACTGAATCAATTTATAACAAAAACTTGGTGGAAACGTGGAAAGCTACTGACATAAGTATACTCATATCTCATAGATACTGTAATTTGAATTAAATTGAGTTACTCAGGTTTTTGTATTGACGTTTTTGTTTTAATATTATTTGTAAATTCAATGTATTTGGTTTTCTTTGTAATGATTGTGGAAATAATTTGAGTAAAATTTGTATTCACAAATAGGATCAGGTCAAATATTTAGTTGATAGGTGAAAACTAATGAATTATGCACCGGCACGTATAGCATTTCTCTGTTTCTAAACACTGAATTTTGCAGGTTCATGAAGTGGCGATCCCGATCGAGGACTCGGGCGCGGTGATCACGTGGGACTTTGACGTGATGAGGCAGGACATCCAGTTCTCCCTCTTCCATCTGCGCGATTTGATCGATGTCGACGAAAAAACTCAGTGCACATCAGGTTCGAAATTATTAACTTCAATATTTTCTTATTTCATATGTTGTTTATGATATATCTTGATTTCCAGCTATAACTATACAGAGTGTTTCAGAAGTAGTGTCGAACATCTTAGGGTATTGTTCCTGGATGATAGGAGACTACAAATGTCGTACAGTATTTGAAGTGTCCAAAACTCAGCGGTTATCCTTATAGCTGCCATTTTGTTTTTTTCACTTAGGAATTTTATCTCAACAACAAAATGTTGTATTGATCTTAAATTTGGCATTAATATTAATGCTATAAAGTATAAAGACTCAACTTGAAAAAATAAAATAAAAATGTTCAATGTAAATTTTTAAAATGGCGGCCATTTTAAATTTTTGATTGCAAATTTCACGAAAACCGTTCACTTTACAAGAAAATTACAAGAGACAAAAAAGTTAGCAAATTTTATCAAGATTTCAAGGATACCTTATTTATTCAGACTGGTCGAAGAATAACAAATAAATTAATTCTTTTAGTACTGCATGCATGACCACTTTTCACCATTTAAATATCAATATTAAATTTCCAATTCCAATTGTATTTAAGATGAAGCTTTGAAACTCGGTATGGCCATCCAGCTGATTTTGCAATGTTTTTCAGATGATCTTGTTTGTTCAAGGTCATGCATGCAGTACGAAAAGAGTTGATTTCATTTTATTTTTTAAAGTTGAGTCTTTATAGCATAAATATTAATGTCAAATTTCAGATTAATACAACATTTCGTTCTTCAGATAAAAATTTCTAAGTGAAAAAAAAACAAAATGGCAGCTATAAGGATAACCGCTGAGTTTTGGACACTTCAAATACATGATTTGTATCCAGGAACAATACCCTGAAATGTTCGACACTACTTCTGAAACACTCTGTATATTGTAATTATTGTTCATATAATATATTTTATTAATACTCTGCAGAGTCTTCCACCCAAATTTTGATGAATAGAAGTTTTGATAAATAATGAGGATATGTTTTCACTATTCACTTTCAAGTCAAATTTTTACTTTAAAACTAACGACTGATCTAGGAATTTTAAATCTTGGTGTTTGAAAACCAATCAAAAACAAAAATATTCCACTCAAATCTCTACTACTTGGAAACTTATTTTGTAATTTTGAAAATTTTTGAGCCAGAAAAGAAACTCAACTCTACTATTAGCACAGTTTCAGCAATCAATCGACGTATCTTTACTAATGTTATGTTGTTTGTTGGTGGCAGCAGAAGGCGAGCACCGTAGCTCAGTGATTGAGAAGTCGTGGGAAGAAGGAGTGGACTACAGCTGCGTGGAGCGGCCGATTGTCTGCCGCAACGGAGAGAGCATACAGGGCTCACACGTCACCAACAACACCGGCACATATGTGCTGCAATGGCGGCACCATCATGCGCACAATGCGCATGCGCATGCACATGCCCATCACGACCTACTCACCACACACAAGGCTCAGCTCATGTACTACCACGAGGTTCTCAGTTCGGCTGACTACAGGTATCCTAAAATTCAAATTGCTCACTAAGCATTATATTGTTCATTTTCTATTGATTTATTCAATCAATTTTCTATATATTTATAATTTATTTTATCTTGCAAGAGTATGTAAATGTGAGAGTGCATTGAAGGAGACCAGTTGAACGTCCAAGCTATTCGTATTGGGCTCGGATTATTTGTATTCAATTATTTCTCTATATATTCATTAATTTAATTAATTAAGAATATTTCCATTGTACCCTTTTGTTTACAAACCTTTTTTGTATAAACACTACAATTATTTATTTATACATTTATACATAGGTTACAATATCATTCTCGACTATGAATGATTGGGAAAGGAACAACAGGCTTCAAGCCCAAAACTGTTCCTTTCCCAAATTTAGATAGAAATTGTCCAAAAATAAGTTATGTTTACAGTTCACAATTAGTTTCGGCTTTCAAGCCATTTTCATGTACTACCATGAAGTGCTCAGTTCGGCTGACTACAGGTATCCTACAATTCAAATTGCTCACTAAACATTACATTATTCATTTTCCTTTGATTTCAAGTTGAAAAAAAAACTTGAAAATAGCTTGAAAGCTGAAACTAGTTGTGTTTTATATTAAAAAAATTTGAAAACAGAATACTATGAAATTATTCCTTTATTAATTAACATGTTAGTATGTAAATGTGAGACTGCAAGGAAGGAGAACAGTTGAACATCCAAGTTAGTCGTGTGGGGTTCAGGTTGAGGAGATAGGACGGTGAAGAGGAAAGACTGTTCCAGAGATGAAGAGAATGACGAAGGATATGGAATCATGGGAGAAATGGACTGAGGCTAACCCAATGCTGTAATTGCATACTGGAGAGGGGCAAAGAAGAGAAGAAGATGTATTTGCTAGATGTTCAATTCCAATAATAGAAATATTTTGAATCGAGTTTTACTTCTACAGTATTTACTGCTGACAGTATGAGTTGAATCTTTTACTATTGCTGTTAGATGTGCCTCGTGACAAATATTTACTTTCATTTTCCATTATTCTATTATGCCTGTATCTCCGATCTGATCTGGCCTATGAACAAACTCCAGTAGTAAAATGATGTGTTTTTGGTTTTAGGGGTTCAATGTCGAGTTTGCAGTCTGCGAACAGCGCCTGTCCATCCAGATGATGTTTATATGAGGACTCGATTCCAATGCCAGGATCCATTCTTGTCTTCAAAGAATGATCGTCGTTTTTTATTATCAGACTGAGCTATGGAATGTGCAAGCAACGTTCTTGAAAATTGTCAATTCTCTGCAAGAATATTCTATGAGTAGGGCTGTGCTATTAGTTGATGTGTGTTATGTTAATCCTAACCTAACTTATCGCTCGACTAACAGGTTTAATCGAGTACCTGAACATTCCTGAGTAATGTGTACAGAAATTATATTATATCGTGTGTAAATTATTGTATTTCTAAAGAGATTGTTTATTTTTCCATTAGTGATGCATGGCTCAAAAAATTATAGTAATTTTATTCGAAAACTATTCTTTCATCATTATTCCATGTTTGGAAGCTGGTTTCAAATCAATTAATAGTTATATCATCTTGATTTATACTCTCAGGAACAGGGTTTCTAATAATATTTTATATAAAGACCTGTGATAATTTCATTTTCATTTCGAATAGCTTTAATGGTCCCTTGTTATCTGGCTCTAATGTGAATAAAATTCATTACTTAATTGAAACTATATTTGTAATTATTTTTTAATGTTTGATGATGACGATGATGGAGATTAATAAAACATTTTTTTCATTAATGTTTTCTTCCTTAAATCAAGTAGAATCAATTCTCTATGCATCGAAGTTGAGTCTAAAAGTACAAACTTTACCCAAGCTTCGAAATAAATATGTTACAAGTAACTATTTTTTTTCAATACGGTATGATCAGCTCTGTTTGATATAAATACATTTACAACTATTACACCTTTAATTTTATGTAAAAATTTATTCAATCGGTAATCGTTGAAAACATGAAAATACTCATTGTTCCTCGAACTGAATTCACTATGATTGAATGATTTAACAGAAGAAAAGTAATAATTGATTTTGTTGTGATTGGTCAACCGTTTTTCTATGTTCAATGTCGGCTAAGATTTCTCCAGCAGAGAAAAATTACTTTTGCCTAATACATTGAGAAGAACTAGCCATTTTTATCCATGTAATTTGGAGCATATTCTCTAATTTTAAGAATTATTTCAATATATTTAAAATTATTATCAGATCACTGTGCTTCCAAGAATATTACTTGATATTTTCTACTTTCAAAATCATTAATTTCAAAATGAATAGAAATTGTTGGTAATAACTATAAAATTAATTTAAATAGAATTAGATTTAGTTAACTAAATAGGAGGGGTCGAGTTGGAACTCATCGCTCCGTACTCTGTACTAGAGTGATCCATATTATAAACCCATCCGTCTTATAAATGAATTTATGTAACTAGATGATATTTGGTTTTAAATTTATAGATTTTACAAAACATTATCAAACGTGTGTGATTGAAACTTGAATATGTAGGTTTAGTTGTGTATTTAGTGTATGAGTATGAAGGGAACACCCGTATAAGATTTATAGTATAGAATAATTAGATATATATTTCTATAGATATTGGACAATATCGACTTACTGTGTATGTTTTCATAGTTTCTGTTTGGCGGTTCAAAATTAATTTAATTATACTCACTATCTTCTATTTTTGATTGCTAAACATCAATTTATTTTCTGTAAAACAAAAACCGTGCATTCAGTCAAAACTTGAATCGTTTCTAACAAGTTAAAACGAAATTATTTGAAGGAAAACATTGGAATCTCATTTGAATTTGATTGAAATTATTCAGTTTAATTTAGTAAACTATCAGGAAAGGTTTAGCTAGACTCAGTTCAATCAAAATATGGAATTATAGCTATCTAAATTCCTCGCTGAAGTTTTTTTTTATTTTATGTTTTTCCATTACAATCTATTATTCTTTATTATCAAAATAGCTTCCATCATTATTAATTGTTTTGCTTTTCAATGTAATTGAGATTTTCAAGGGACCTTTCAAGGAACCAATTATTGATTAATTGAAATACCAGGAAGAATTTATTGAAAATTCATTAATTAGCAACGTTTTAACATGTCCAGGATAATTATAGAATTGATAGAAATATCTAAAACAAAATGCTTATTCCTACTGCATAATTATAAATAAGATATTTTCATGTAATAAGAACTCTTATCGGATACAAACTATGTATTATAATATTGTTGAATGAATTACAAGAATATATATGTCGTTAACAAAACCTCTGCAAGGCTGTAGCCTTAAGTTATAAAACCAAAATCAAAGTATCTTGTCTCTTGACTTGAGAAAACAATTGAGCTCTCTATATTTATTTGGTAGATACCATTAAAACGTATGCTTCAGTCAAACTTATTCAATCACAAGAATATTGATAACTGTACCTACTAAATGATGAAAGACTTACACACTTAATATGTAGGCTATATACTTGAAAATGACATGAGTGCTTGAAACTAATTGTGTTTATATAAAATTGTATAAAGAGGGTACTATTAATTTCTATAATAATTGGAAATACTGTATTTCATCTTTATCATCTCTCAAATAAACTCCACAATATGCAGGTTTACGTTCTAACTCATAATTTCTTTAAGAATTAGAGACTATGATGTAGCTTATTATTTTAAATTTGCCATTCTTGCAATAGTTATGTTGTGAAAAGTATTGTGATTTTATGAATAGCCTCCTATTTGATTCTACACATTCACCTATGTTTTAAGATATCTTGTTGAGGAAATATAG
Organism: Nilaparvata lugens; assembly: GCF_014356525.2. Taxonomy (NCBI): domain Eukaryota; kingdom Metazoa; phylum Arthropoda; class Insecta; order Hemiptera; family Delphacidae; genus Nilaparvata; species Nilaparvata lugens. The sequence goes on along the minus strand of NC_052513.1, from coordinate 10,089,745 downwards.
CCCAATAGTTAACTCTTCACCTTGAAGTACTCCTTTTGGAAGTGTATCTGAAGGCAACCGAGCTTTGCAACGTGGATTTGTGGAGGTGTTATCAATTTTTGAGAATTTGCTGTGGGTTGAAATATTCTAATCAATATTCCACTCTTTCTCTCCCCGACCTTCTTTTCTAGTTAGTCAGGTCAGTATCTTCTCTTCATCGAATATAAATAAATTATTATAATACAATATACAAAGATCGAAATTCAAGACATCAAATTCAAATCACCGTCCTGATAAAAGATGCGTTTTTACTGGGGCCAAAAATATTTGTTGGGAGCAGTCAACGAAGTCTTCAACTCAGATGACTCATGATAATGTTATCAACCAGATCCAAGATAATTACATTCCAATTACCTTGGGTGAAAAAGCATCTTTCAATGATTCCTGCCAGTCTGGGTGCTATAATTCTTGACATTAATAATTGTTTAATTACAGTGATGTTAATTCAATCGTGACGAAATAGTCTTCAAAGTAGGCTACAAATAATTATCCCATTTTGAACTTTGATAGTTCACTCTTTTCTTATAAGGGACAAATAGGCTACAAATCAACCACAATCTAGAGGATAATCCAGACCGAAAGAATTTCTACCTCAATGAGGATCCATGGAATAATTTTATAAATTATAGATTTTAATTAACTTATTCTATTGATAACAATCAATAATTATTATTCATTCTACAAATATAATAATTTCATATGAATACGTACCTTCCTTGATATTATTTTTAGATTTGATTGTCTCCTATTTTATCTGTAATCTTTTTAATTTTTAAGAAATTTTCAGATCAATTTTATTCATCCACCCCTCTTGTAGCTGTCAAATATAGAATATATATGTAGGTTAATTTTAAATATTTATTGATTGGATGCCACATATTTTAGAGCTTGGTATTATTTATAAGTCTTTCAATGATGTATATATATTTTTTCAAAACCTCCCCTCCTTTAAAGTATTTTTAAAAGCAGCTTTAGATGTGATCATGATTTTTATTTCAAATGTAGTGCATTTGATACTCATGGTCCTCGTGGAGAAAATTATACCGAAGTGATGATTCTCTACGGTTTAATTATTTTAACATAATTCATAAAAGTTCAGTACCTGTACTGAATTGTTGAAAGAATTATAAATTACAATAATTTTATATGAATGTTTAAATTAAATAAAGCATGTGTGTGTTTTAATAATAAATAAACGATTGTGAGAGTATGTTAGTGAAATATTGTTTAAGAAACTACATTAAATGTGCTGTTGAATTTGATTATTAGATGGATTTATTGTGAAATATTGAAATAAAAATTACGTTTCGTATGAAATTTGAACAACATTTATTTCATCCACATCATGGTGAATTAAGTAGATAGGTATTTTGTTTAGTTATTTAATAACAGACCGTTGCTTTTAGTGGTTGTTGGATGTAGGGTCTGATATTGGACGAGAAGGAGGTTTAGTAACTAGGGGACCAACATCCGACTAGCCATCCATCGACTAGACTAGAGTGCTGAAACGATCCGACTATGGTCTTAGTAGGTAATAGAACAAGTTGGACTACTATAGTTGGCTGATAGTGAATGGCCTGCTTATAAATAGTTCCTTGTGGTTTGCAGTGTTAATAAGAATAAATTTTCAATTTTTTAGCCCAAAAAACAGGATTTCACAATTTGACATATAGACCAGTCAATACAATAATTATTATACAATACCAAAACTATAAATCGATAATTGAAAAAAACACTCAGGTTATACATCATAATTATATAGGTACAATATAAATTTATACTATTCATGAAACAGTCATAAACTCCAGATATTGAAATATTCTAAATTTATTTTTCTGAAAGCACTGGGATCTTGTCAAAAATATCACTTATTTGATTTTTTACCAAAACGTTTGATTTTTCACACTGAAGATGACATGACACCATTGATGTCAAAACATGTTCGTTATTTTACAATAAATAAGCGATATTTTTGACAAAATCCTAGTGTTTTCATTATAGATATTACATGTCACCAGCAACAGTATTTATTATTCTATTCAAAAACTTTTCAACTTGATAGAAGGGGTTACTGAACATCCCCTGAACAGGGATTAAGAGCACTGAACATTCATTTCAATGCTTTGGAATCTAAGCATTGTACGCCACTGGAAATTGTCTCACTCAGCAGCCTGGCTACCAATTCCAACCAACTTGCTTTACACTGGTGTCATTGGTGTACTGATGCCCCACTGGCACGAAAAGTTAAAAATCCAAATGGCATCAACTTTAAGCGCTCCGAAAGGGCATTTTGTTATATAGCCCAATAATTTAATATATATACCTTTATATATTATAAAAATAAATTCTTTAAGAAGTTGCCTCCAGGTGTGAAGCAGTTGAATGAGGCCGCCAACAAGAGAGCCGTCAGGAAGCTGCTTTGTGATAAGGCATAATTATTATAATGTGAAAGTAAATGAATTTATGAGTGATGATTTTAATTTTTATTACAAATTTATAATGTTTCGTCTGCCATCTGAATAGTTGTTATGTTATGTGCATTGAAATTAAATTTTATGACGCCATCGATCCCACAAGTGTGGATAATATTTATTACAAATTTATAATGTTTCGTCTGTCATCTGAATAGTTGTTGTGTAACTATGTGCATTGAAATTAAATATTATGACGCCATCGATCCCACAAGTGTGGGTAATAGATGAAGCCAATACCTACTATTACCATAGTAAGGTCCACGTTATAATGGCAGTGGATAAAGATAGAAGAATAGCGATGCCGATTCTCTGCATTAATTAATTATATTTCTACACTGTCAAAAACATGATTGGCATCGTTCTGAACCTAGAAAAGGATAGTAACACCGGTTTTGTCGAATGATAGACAAGGATAGCAAAACCAAAGTTGATCAAATACTGTCATTATAACGTGGACCTCACTATAGTAATAGTAGAAGTAGCAGAAGGTATTAGTCTAATTTTTATAGTATAACTAAATATACGAGTTGGCCTACTTGAAGCTCTGCGATTAGCTGAGTGAGTTAGCTTTAGGGAATCAGCCAATCATGTCAATTTGTCTGAATAAACGCTTTGTGTGGCCTGACCCAAGGAGGAGAAAAGCCGCATGTTAAACGTTCCAGTTTGTCGTAGTACCACTTTGTCATCGACTTAGCCTACCTGTCAAAACAAAACTCAAAAATGTTGTTCATGTAAGAGGTTATGTTATTTTGTGGTTTTTGACATTTTGACTTTTTTTGAAACCTTACTTTTAAGAATAACAAGCGAATAATTATATTTTAATTTACAAAAATATTTGTAGAGTGATATTTTTTATTGTAACGTTCTAGTGTTTTGTATAATTTACGGCATTAACAATAAATCTAATGGCTAATGTTAGTTCAATAATATTAGACCAATCAATAAGATTGTTTTTATTATTACAAAACGTTAAATAATTGAAAATTTGAAAATGTGCTTTGTCTTTGCTGTATAAACATATCCATTACGATATATTGCCGCATTAACTTGAGACAACGTTTTTTACTGTGAACTGTGTAATGTGGGTAATTGAAAAAATCACAATTTTCCCCAACAAGACTTGATGCAGGTTTGTAATTAACTTACATTAAGACATTTTATATATTTAAATATTAGGTTTAGCATTGTTTTGCTTAATTTATCTATCATTAACCGTTAACTCTATCCTCTAACTAATAAGATGGTAACAAAAATTAACTGACAGTCGTCAACTCATCATAATAGCAGTTGGTAACAAATAGAATAGATAGCCTACATAATAATAAATACTTTTAACTAAAGTTTAATCTGTTACTCTCCATAATAGAAAACTCACACAATGATTATAGTATAGTGAGTTATCCAGCAACATATAGGCCTACCTCTCAATGCCCTATGAAACTATACTGCAAGCAGCTATTGGTAATCCCGTCCTGTCCCCGAACCTATGGATTGGGGTACAGTTAAGATTTAATTCACGAAAACGTCGACAGCCCCAAAAGTAAGTCTTTAATTTGCACTAACCTTGGAACTGGCGAGGAAGTGGACTGTATCTCGTGTGTAGAAGCTACTGCTGACGATATCCTGTCTTTATGCGTAGGCCTATATGATATTGTACATATATCACGAAACGAAACGAGGTAATTGCATTCAGCTCGAATGCCACGGAACAGGAGAAACGGAATGAAACGATGTTGACTTCTCGAGCACGCTTCTTGAAGTGCTGGGTTGAAAGATAAACGGGGAGGATGAAGGAGGGGTGAGGGAGAGAGGTTATCTTGCCTCTTTGGGGAGGGGGAAGGGGAGGAAAGCACAAACCAATCAACCTGCAATCAAGGCTGCCGATCCTCCATGAATCCACCATCTCCGCCCGCCTTGGAATGCCCCATTCCCAAGAACATAAACTCAAAAAAAACTAAAATTTAAAAGTAAAAGAAAAACAAAACAACATGCACTGAACGGTAGAAAAGGAAAAACGAATGGAAAAAGAAATAGGAAAGGAAAACGGAAAACTTGGTGTGTGGGTTAAACTAATAGGGAAGTATGGGGGCAAGTTTCCTAACTGGCCTAACATACTCACCAGAGTTAGTTTTCACGTGAGCTGAGCGCACAACACCCTCAGCATCACTTATGATTTGGGTGACTCTACCTAATGGGTATGATAAGGGTGATGAATTGTCCTCTTTAATCCATACTAACTGCCCTACCTGAAGGTTTGTGTCACTCTCAAACCACTTATTCTTCTGTTGAAGAGTGTGGAGGTATTCACTCTCCCACCTCTTCCACAATCTCTGTGTGAAGCGATTATCCTTTTCCCAACGAGACAGTCTGTGCTCGTTGACATCACTCACGTCAATTTCAGGAACCGCCAACAGAGGGCGACGAACAAGGAAATGTCCGGGAGTCAGCGCCTCGTAGTCATCAGGAGATGAAGAGAGCGCATACAACGGTCTTGAATTGAGTATCGCCTCAATTTTCACCAACAGAGTGGAAAGCTCAACAATAGTTAGGACCGAATTTCCCACTTTACGAAACAAATGGAATTTCACATTTTTAATATTAGACTCACAGATTCCATTCATGAAAGGAGCATGTGGAATATTAAAACGAAATTGGATGCTTTTAGATGACATCGCATCACAAACGTTGGATTGATTTTCTGATGATCTGAGAAATTCAACAATTTCCTTCAATTGTCGCACAGCACCTTTGAAATTCGTCCCTTGATCACAGAATATTTCTTTAGGCAATCCACGCCTAGAAACAAAACGATGGAGAGTGTTAATAAACTCTTCGGATGAAAGACTTGTAAGCACCTCAATGTGACAAGCTTTTGTTGCCAGACAGACAAACAGTGCAAAGTATGCCTTGTACGTACGAGCTTTGGGCCGAATACTCTCTTTGACAGTGAAAGGACCAGCTAGATCGACCGCAGCCTTCAGAAAGGGAGCACTGGGAACAACACGAGAGCTGGGAAGATCACCCATGACGGGAGCAACAGGAGTTGCATTGAATAAACGGCAATGAGTACAATTGAAAATCACATTTCTGATAACACTGTGTGCTCCAGCAATCCAAAAATAACGCTGAATAAGAGCACGCACTATTCTTGGTCCAGCATGAAGATGAGAAATATGATAATACTCAATGAGGAGTTTAGTAAAATGACTATCCACAGCTCTTGTAAAAAACATTTCATTTTGAATATTACTGGAGCTATAAAACTGAGAGGGTCATACAGGCGCACGATAAAGGACAGAACAGTGCGCGTGTGTGTCTGAGTTTTTCTTTTGAAACTCTGGAACGGAGACTTTAATATGAAAACAATCAGTAGTTGGGTTCCACATTATGCCAAGAACTTTCACATTTGAATTAGGCTCATCACTGATATGAAGTGGTACTTGAGTGTTTTCAGAACAAATCAATTCCAAGAACTCAGGAGAATTACTGCTCCATTTATTCAACTTGATATGAGCACAGTTTAGAAGATTACAAAGTTGTGATTTTATTTCACAGATTTCTTCCAACGAATTAGCACATGTGAGAAAATCGTCGTGATATATATCATCACGAATAGCTGCTGCTGCCAACGGAAATTTATCTCCTTCATCTTTCGCCAGTTGAATGAGAGTACGTTGAGCAAGAAAACCAGACGGTTTCAAACCATATGTGATTGTTTTGAGCTCATAAACGACAATATCATCGGAAGGATCTTTATGAAACAATATGAGAAGGAAAGAACAATCTTCTTCATCAACGAGGATAGCACTATACATTTTCGTAACATCACACGTGAATACGAATGAGTGAAGTCTGAATCTAGTTAACACATCACATATGTCATTTAACAATTTTGGACCTGAATGAAGAACTTGATTCAACAAAATGTGACTCTTTTTAGTAGACCCATCAAATACAACACGAACCTTTGTTGTAGGTGATGACGGATTGAATACACAAAAATAAGGAATAAAATATTTACCTGGTTTTTTAGCAACTTCCATATGATCCAAAAGAAGATACTCTTCCATAAATGATACGCAATCAGATTTCAAACGAGCATCACGCAGCATACACCGCTCAAAATATCACAATTTTCCCCAACAAGACTTGATGCAGGTTTGTAATTAACTTACATTAACACATTTTATATATTTAAATATTAGGTTTAGCATTGTTTTGCTTAATTTATCTATCATTAACCGTTAACTCTATCCTCTAACTAATAAGATGGTAACAAAAATTAACTGACAGTCGTCAACTCATCATAATAGCAGTTGGTAACAAATAGAATAGATAGCCTACATAATAATAAATACTTTTAACTAAAGTTTAATCTGTTACTCTCCATAATAGAAAACTCACACAATGATTATAGTATAGTGAGTTATCCAGCAACATATAGGCCTACCTCTCAATGCCCTATGAAACTATACTGCAAGCAGCTATTGGTAATCCCGTCCTGTCCCCAAACCTATGGATTGGGGTACAGTTAAGATTTAATTCACGAAAACGTCGACAGCCCCAAAAGTAAGTCTTTAATTTGTACTAACCTTGGAAGTGGACTGTATCTTGTGTGTAGAAGTTACTGCTAACGATATCCTGTCTTTATGCGTAGGCCTATATGATATTGTACATATATCACAAAACGAAACAAGGTAATTGTGTTCAGCTCGAACGCCACGGAACAGGAGAAACGGAATGAAACGATGTTGACTTCTCGAGCACGCTTTTTGAAGTGCTGGGTTGAAAGATAAACGGGGAGGATGAAGGAGTGGTGAGGGAGAGAGGTTATCTTGCCTCTTTGGGAGAGGGGGAAGGGGAGGAAAGCACAAACCAATCAACCTGCAATCAAGGCTGCCGATCCTCCATGAATCCACCATCTCCGCCCGCCTTGGAATGCCCCATTTCCAAGAACATAAACTCAAAAAAAAACTAAAATTTAAAAGTAAAAGAAAAACAAAACAACATGCACTGAACGGTAGAAAAGGAAAAACAAATGGAAAAAGAAATAGGAAAGGAAAACGGAAAACTTGGTGTGTGGGTTAAACTAATAGGGAAGTATGGGGGCAAGTTTCCTAACTGGCCTAACATACTCACCAGAGTTAGTTTTCACGTGAGCTGAGCGCACAACACCCTTAGCATCACTTATGATTTGGGTGACTCTACCTAATGGGTATGATAAGGGTGATGAATTGTCCTCTTTAATCCATACTAACTGCCCTACCTGAAGGTTTGTGTCACTCTCAAACCACTTATTCTTCTGTTGAAGAGTGTGGATGTATTCACTCTCCCACCTCTTCCACAATCTCTGAGTGAAGCGATTAACCTTTTCCCAACGAGACAGTCTGTGCTCGTTGACATCACTCACGTCAATTTCAGGAACCGCCAACAGAGGGCGACGAACAAGGAAATATCCGGGAGTCGGCGCCTCGTAGTCATCAGGAGATGAAGAGAGCGCATACAACGGTCTTGAATTGAGTATCGCCTCAATTTTCACCAACAGAGTGGAAAGCTCAACAATAGTTAGGACCGAATTTCCCACTTCACGAAACAAATGGAATTTCACATTTTTAATATTAGACTCACAGATTCCATTCATGAAAGGAGCATGTGGAATATTAAAACGAAATTGGATGCTTTTAGATGACATCGCATCACAGATGTTGGATTGATTTTCTGATGATTTGAGAAATTCAACAATTTCCTTCAATTGTCGCACAGCACCTTTGAAATTCGTCCCTTGATCACAGAATATTTCTTTAGGCAATCCACGCCTAGAAACAAAACGATGGAGAGTGTTAATAAACTCTTCGGATGTAAGACTTGTAAGCACCTCAATGTGACAAGCTTCTGTTGCCAGACAGACAAACAGTGCAAAGTATGCCTTGTACGTACGAGCTTTGGGCCGAATACTCTCTTTGACAGTGAAAGGACCAGCTAGATCGACCGCAGCCTTCAGAAAGGGAGCACTGGGAACAACACCCATGACGGGAGCAACAGGAGTTGCATTGAATAAACGGCAACGAGTACAATTGAAAATCACATTTCTGATAACACTGTGTGCTCCAGCAATCCAAAAATAACGCTGAATAAGAGACGCACTATTCTTGGTCCAGCATGAAGATGAGAAATATGATAATACTCAATGAGGAGTTTAGTAAAATGACTATCTTTATGTATCAAACAAGGATGCTTGGCTTCATATCCTAAAGCACTATTTACCAATCTGCCACCAACACGAATCACACCATCACAATCCAAGAATACAGACAATTTTTGGAAACTCTTATCACAAGGTTTACCCTCTTTCAATAATTCGAGTTCACGATTGAAATGACACTTTTGAACAATTTTAACACAATAAATTTGTGCACATTTCAACTCTTGAACACTAAGTGCGCCTGATTTACGACAGACACCACTAATTGATGCTTTACAGTTATTCACGAAACGTAAAACATAAGCACAGGAACGTAACAATCTCATGTATGAGGAGAAACGTGTTATCTGAATAACAGCAGTCTCTTCAGTGATATTCAAAACAACACCTTCATTTTGTTTCACATCAGGCAGAATTTCAGTAGCAGGGTAAGTCATAGATGACAACGGCCAACATGACAACGAATTAGAACACCACGTTGGAGCATTGAACCAATCTTGCAAATTGCACAAATTTTGGGGAGAAATGCCTCTTGAACCAACATCGACAATATTGAAATCAGTACCAATGTGGTTCCAATCTGAATTATTAGTCAACTCTAATATTCTCACAACACGATTTGCAACAAACGTTTGCAACTTGTAAGGAGGTATATGCAACCAAGATAAAACAATAGTTTAATCACTGAACAGAAACGTAGATTGAAGATTGATTTTTTCCAGTGAAGGAAGGACTGAAACATACAATCGCGAAAGCAACAATGCAGCTTGAAGCTCTAATCGAGGAATAGACAGAGTTTTCAACGACGCAACTTTAGTTTTAGCTTTCAACAGGAAGCATTTCACCGTAGATTCTGACGACACAACTCTCAAGAAGATACAAGCACAGATTCCTTTCTGCGATGCGTCGGAAAACCCAAGTATTTGACAAGAAAAAGCATCGCCATAAACGCATCGAGGAATTGAAATTGAACTTAGAGCAGGAAGCTCTCTCATCAGCTCGTTCCAGCATTCGTTGTAGTCAACAGGAATCGGCGTATCCCAATCGATGTCCAACTTCCACAGCTCTTGTAAAAAACATTTCATTTTGAATATTACTGGAGCTATAAAACTGAGAGGGTCATACAGGCGCGCGATAAAGGACAGAACAGTGCGCTTAGAGTTTTTCTTTTGAAACTCTGGAACGGAGACTTTAATATGAAAACAATCAGTAGTTGGGTTCCACATTATGCCAAGAACTTTCACATTTGAATTAGGCTCATCACTGATATGAAGTGGTACTTGAGTGTTTTCAGAACAAATCAATTCCAAGAACTCAGGAGAATTACTGCTCCATTTATTCAACTTGATATGAGCACAGTTTAGAAGATTACAAAGTTGTGATTTTATTTCACAGATTTCTTCCAATGAATTAGCACCTGTGAGAAAATCGTCATGATATATATCATCACGAATAGCTGCTGCTGCCAACGGAAATTTATCTCCTTCATCTTTCGCCAGTTGAATGAGAGCACGTTGAGCAAGAAAACCAGACGGTTTCAAACCATATGTGATTGTTTTGAGCTCATAAACGACAATATCATCGGAAGGATCTTTATGAAACAATATGAGAAGGAAAGAACAATCTTCTTCATCAATGAGGATAGCACTATACATTTTCGTAACATCACACGTGAATACGAATGAGTGAAGTCTGAATCTAGTTAACACATCACATATGTCATTCAACAATTTTGGACCTGAATGAAGAACTTGATTCAACAAAATGTGACTCTTTTTAGTAGACCCATCAAATACAACACGAACCTTTGTTGTAGGTGATGACGGATTGAATACACAAAAATAAGAAATAAAATATTTACCTGGTTTTTTAGCAACTTCCATATGATCCAAAAGAAGATACTCTTCCATAAATGATACGCAATCAGATTTCAAACGAGCATCACGCAGCATACACCGCTCCAACGACAGAAAACGATTTAAAGCAACATCATGAGATTCATGAAACTTGAGTTGATTAGTGTCAACTTTGAAAGTGAGATGAACAACATATCTTCCTTCAGTATCACGCGTGTGAGTTTCAGCAAAATGTTTCTCACAAAACTCATCATCGGGACTAGGAAATTTATGATTAGGAATTTCTTCACTTTCCCAAAACTTATGAATCAAATTATTCAACGAGTTCTCAGAGGTGGGACACGTCATTAATGCAGTCAATGACTGATTAAGAAGACCGGAATGATTTGGAAATTCACCCAAAATAATGTCACCAAACACTGTAGGAATCACGCAAAACAAACACTCTTCACTAGATGAGACTTGACTATGATGACATAATATTTTGTTGAATAACTGGCATCCTAATAGAAGGTCAACGGAACATTGTTCATAGAACACAGGATCAGCAAGGTTGAATTTTTTCAACTCATTTTGCACTTTCGAACTGAGATAAATAGGGGGCAATGAACCAACTATTTTATCAATCACGTAAGCCTCAGCTTCTAGATGAGGGTGATTTGAGCCCTTAGGTTTCAACAAACATTTCACAACACCAGAAGAATTCCCTACACTCGAGGAATTCAAACCAGAGAAATTTTGATGACAATCATGAACAGATAAACCAAGTTTCATAACAAGATCTTTTGTGATGAAATTAACAGTACTACCAGAATCAATCATTAAACGAACCAGATGAATTTTTAATAACTGCTTGAGCAGTACCTGGAACAACACTCGTTTTAGGAATTAAACTAACAATTTATGACTTATCAATAACATTATCAGTGATACCACAATGCTTAGAAGAATTTGAATTCTCAACAACATTCATAGTGCTATCAGTTTGAGTGATGGAATCAACGGATTTCGATTTCAAAGCAACTTTAGAAACTTCAGGAACTTACAATGATTTCAGAGTGGTAATACTATCACCTACTTTAACAAGAAAATCTTGAAGCGATTGTAACAAAGGTTTAAATGGGATTGAACTAGTTTTCAAAATCTCATTTACGTAGTAGTTAGCTAGCACCCTATCACTTTCATAACGCTTGCATAGAGTTTTCCATGCCAAATCAAAATCACTACTTATCTGAAAAGATTTCACTACTCTGGCTGATTCGCCTTTCAACAAATTATGCAAAATATGAGATTTATGAACAGAAGAATAATATTTATCATCCACAATCAATGATGAAAAGATATTTTTGAATCTAGGCCAGTCTGAAATATCAGAGTCATCAAACGGTTTTATTTCAGTTGGAGGTAATATCATGTTCAAACGGGGAGAATGAGAGGTTGAAGGTGAAGGTTCACTTTTCTCCTTTGGCTTCTCATTTTTCATTTGATTCAATTTATCACGAGCATTTATTATTGCACAGGATAAATTATCAATAACGGTAAGTGATTGATATTCAGGTTCTTTAGTAGGTTCAACTTGAATAGATAATTCATTGATTTCATCTAAGAGTGCAGAATATTCTTTCACAGTATTTTCAATAGATATGCTTCTTATCAAAAATTGAGATTGAATTTTAGGATCATTGATGTCCTTCAACAATTCATAAGCTTGTTGAACACGGCTAAACAAAGTTTCTTTCTTCTTCACACGAATAGTAAGCAAGGCTTGTGGGCTTGCCATTGTAACTAAGTAACTGATTAGATAAACAAGGAGATTTGGAAAGGAACTTTGTAACTGGATTTAACATTGATATCAGTGCATGTACCAACAAGTAACTCTACTATTAACGAATTGAAATTTAAATTGAAAAATAAATCTCTTGGAAATAGAACATATCCCAGGCCTGGTCGGACCATGTGGTAATCCCGTCCTGTCCCCAAACCTATGGATTGGGGTACAGTTAAGATTTAATTCACGAAAACGTCAACAGCCCCAAAAGTAAGTCTTTAATTTGCACTAACCTTGGAACTGGCGAGGAAGTGGACTGTATCTTGTGTGTAGAAGTTACTGCTGACGATATCCTGTCTTTATGCGTAGGCCTATATGATATTGTACATATATCACGAAATGAAACGAGGTAATTGCATTCAGCTCGAACGCCACGGAACAGGAGAAACGGAATGAAACGATGTTGACTTCTCGAGCACGCTTCTTGAAGTGCTGGGTTGAAAGATAAACGGGGAGGATGAAGGAGGGGTGAGGGAGAGAGGTTATCTTGCCTCTTTGGGAGAGGGGGAAGGGGAGGAAAGCACAATCCAATCAACCTGCAATCAAGGCTGCCGATCCTCCGTGAATCCACCAGCTATAATATAGGCTACTGTGCACCCCTGGGGCCTGGGCAATATTGGTAACTTGGTGTAGGGTGTGATACACAAATGGGCCAGGAGTGACCATAACCAAGTTCTGTTTAGCCTTCAATAGGGCATATCCAACCTCTCAATAAGCATCGTATCTCAAATAAGTGGATATTCTCTGCCTGGTTGCAAGCTATCCTCAAACTTGCATGTGCTTTGCAGTGTGCATGAAAACCTCACATGGAAAGACTTTTACAGTAAACCTATCAGCCCCACAAGGTCCTTAATCATCCTTAAGATCATTATTATACTATCAAATCATAGATCAAACAGTATCTTCGTTGAATTCCAGGTTTGAGATCTTTTGAATTTTTAATAAATATTAAAAAATTCTTACTATGTAAAGATTCTCATAAAAATGACATATCTTGTTCTGTGAGGGCGATGTAGTTTCTTACCGCCTTCTCCTCCATATTTATAATAGATTTTTCAAAAGACGACAATGTTGAGAACCTGCAAGACTGCACAATCTGTTCTCAAGAAAAATCCTCATTTTAGAGTTTAGAGGTCTTACACCAGAACCGCACGAGTTTGTGCGTATTATTACACCGTACCGGGTGTCAACATCAACAGCCGAGATTGAAAACAGAAAAGAAAATAATAATTATACTGATGGTGATGCCCACATAAGTTCTTAGGCTTGTGCGTCGGTAATGAATGAGAGGGATGATGATGAGAGATGACAACTTTTTTTAGGTAATCGGAACCAATGACTTATCGTCTCCTCCGAAAGACGGGGTGGCCGTATCCATGTGATTGTGCTGTGGTCAAAAACTTTTGCCCCGGTCGAGAATCGAACTCGAGCTCTTTTGATTATTAGACCGGCGCGTTCACTTACTCCAACAAGTCACCCAATATAATATATGAGAGGAATGAGCTGTAAATACTGTATGTTATAGTGTGTTAATAGCATAAAAGAACAAATAATGTGATCTTGAAGGTGGACTTTGGTCCCACAATATTTGAATGAAGTCGGCACCGCTGCAATGCTCTACTGCACAGATTTAAAAATCACTGCAAATGAAACATTGCTATGGTGAGGTCCACGTTATAATGGCAGTGAAGAAAGATAGGAGAAGCTGATACCGGTATATATAATGAATTATTAACTGTTAACACGTTTTTAAAATTTATTGTAATTATAATCACTTTTATAATATTTCATGATTTTGATACCATAGTCAATGATGTATCTCAGTTCCTTTGTTGGTTGAAACAGTGAGGAAAGAACAAAGTTCCTCCTTTTTTCTGTGGTTGAATCCATGTGAATATCCCCATGCTGGAAGTAACCGTTTTGTATCTTCAGATTAAATTTTGCCATGTTTCTAAGAGTCTAGTTCTATAATAATACCTTCTACATCTTCTTCAAATCGTCCTACAACTCATTTGCCTGTTCTTCTACCTGTTAAAGCATTGAAGTCACCTAATAGCCTAGTTTTTATTTCCACTTATTGATGCTACCAACAGGTCTTTTAGTTTATCCTCAACATACATTTCTTTTCGTTCTTTGAGTCATCGTCAACTGTAGGAGCATAAACTGCAACACAACATCCTGTTATTCTTTCAAATCTACTTGAATATTGAATAATTTTAATTGAAGTTGAAAATGTTCAGCAAAAACTTGGATTCTAACCCACAACCTTTCTTTCATTCTGTGCGTCAAGAGTGCACTCGCCGAAGACCTTTGTTTGGGTTTTTATTGTTACTTAAACTTGTATATCAAATTCAATAAATTCGTTTTAATGATTAAAATTGAATATTAGTCTTATTTATAAGACCTGTAGGTTGTGTAACTTTACAAATTGAATCTGATTCTAAAATATCCATAGCAAAGTTTATAATTGTAAAGTGTCCTTCAGTTGTTCCAATCCTAGGCCTAGAATCATGTATTGATCTCAACTTGATTGAAAGAGTTGACTCTATAGATAAAAAAATGATAAAAATTATCAAGTGGATGAGGAAAAACAGGCTATCTATAAAAAAAACAAACATGTCTTCGACGGCCTTGGGCGTTTTCCTGATATTTGCAAGATTAAATTGAAAAAAAAATGCATCACCAAAAATAAGTCCTGCTCGGCGTACCCCACTCAAAATTAAAGAGAAGTTTCGAGAAACTTTGGAATCACTAAAGTCAGAAGGTATTATAACTCCAGTTGAAGAGCCTGTTAACTGGATAAATAACGTTGTAGTTGTTGAAAAGCCGGATGGATCACTGAGAATTTGTATTGACCCAGTTGAACTTAATAAATATATAATCAGGGAACGTTATCTCATTCCAACAGTGGAAGAACTAGCACCAAAATTGTCACACAAGAAGGTGTTTACTGTATTAGATATTAAAGATGCATTCTAGCATATTGCACTTGATGAGGAGTCCAGTAAGCTGTGTTCATTTAACACAGGATTTGGAACATACAGATTTTTACGAGCACCATTTGGTCTGTCGTGCTTGCTTAAACTGTTTCAGAGGTTAGTGCACAAATACTTTGGAGATATTGAAGGCATCTCACTGTACTTTGATGACCTCTGCATTGCTAGTAATTCAAAAGAAGATAAATCATTCGAATTAATTATTGGAATTAATTAATTTTATTAAAAATAAAAAAGGCATATGTCCATACTTTGTAAATTAGACATTTTTATGCCAAATTTCAATTTAATCAGTTCGGAAGTTCAGATCTGATGATGCAACAAACTTGTATTTCGTATCCCGTACAACCTTCCTTTATTAATAACTAGCCGGCAGGCTCGCTTCGCTCGGATTCGCCCCCTGGACCCCCGGCTGGATCATCCAGATATTTAGACCCTAGCTGTACTTCTGTACCAAGTTTGAATATTTTCTCTCAATTGATTCTTGAAAAATATGAGAAAACGCAGTAAAACCGCCCTTAATGGGCTTATCTTTGGCGTAATTATGTATTCCTCTTAAGACAACATTTCTGACCCTTAAAATTAAATATTAATTTTATTTATTATAATCAATAATTCAAATTATTAATTATTGGAATTGATAAATTTTATTAAAAATAAAAATAGGCTTATATCCATCCTTGGTAAATTAAACATTTTTATGCAAAATTTCGAGTTAATCCGTTCGGAAGCTCAGATCTGATGATACAACAAACTTGTATTTCTTATCCCGTACATCCTTCCTTTATTAATAACTAGCCGGCAGATAGACCATTGCTTATCTTTTGTACCGAATCTGAACAAGATCTGTCAATTTTAGCTCTTGAGAACGTGTAGAAAGCACAGGTAAACTAAAAAAACTGCGGAACTTGGGTTTTTCCAAGACCCTCCCAATACAACATTTTTATACCTCAGCTGAACCTGTGTACTAAATTTGAAAATTTTCTCTCAATTAGTTCTTGAAAAATGTGAGAAAACGCAGAAAAAACGGTAGGGAACGCTGGGAAAAGCAGTGAAACCGCCTATTTTGGGCGTATCTTTGGCGTAATTCTGAGTACTCTCAAGAATGAATTTCTGGACCCTGGCTGAACTTCTGTTCAAAATGTTAACATGGTCTGTCAATTAGTTTTTGAGATGGCCTAGAGAACGCAGGAAAAACGCTCAAAACCCGCCAATCTTGGGCGGAACTTAGGCGTCTTAACTTTAGGCGGAACTCAACTTAAAAAAAAAATCAATTCAAAACTTCCAATACAACATTTTTGTACCTCAGCTAAGCCTATGTACCAAGTTTGAACATTTGTATAGGGTAGGGTTTGAACTTTAGGGTATAAGCAAGTTGTATAGGGTAGAAATGGTAGGTTTGCATTATTTTGAAAAATACCCCTTTTTTGAAAATTCGTAGCTCCAGCTCCAAAAATGGCAGAGGCCTGCGCGACCACTTAATTTATTGGAAATTTAGTTATCTTTAATTTTGTAAAGAATGCTTTTTCTCGAAAAACTCAAGGTTTTTGAGATTAAATGGATGAATGCAAAAAATACGAAATTTTGGGGGTGAAGCCGCCCTCTGGCGTGTCAGCGAATTCCAGATTCGAATTCAGCGCCCCAAAATACATATAGAACCGTCGAGAAAAATTCTTTCGGGGCTGTTTCCTGAAAAACGACCATTTGACTGGACTATAATATCGTCCTCTCATCTGGCTTTACATATACAACTATACAATCAAATTCAATATCTATGATCTGATTATATGATACTAGCCGTCAGGCTCGCTTCGCTCGCCTTATACGTCTAGCCAGGGGGCTCCGCCCCCTGGACCCCCGACTGGATCGTCCAAGAATGAGATCAGCAGGCTCGCTTCGCTCGCCTGCATTTTTCATTTGAGCATTTTTATCATATGTTAGGACAATCCAGTCGGGGGTTCAGACTAAACGTCTGGCTAAACGGATATGGCGAGCGAAGCGAGCCTGACGGCTAGTAATATAATATTCCCAGGATTGAAGTAGCAGTGCCCAATCAATTATTTTTTCGCGATAAATGCATTTAAATCTTCAACTTGGTGCCAACCTAACAAATTCAACTCAACTTAATACCAACCTGACAAAATTATTAATTTAGTTGCCAGTTAACAACTGTTTCGAAGAGGTACTCTATCTAGATTATAGTTCTATAGTAACATATGATATGGAAATTTCAATTATAATTAAGAGATTGGGAGAAGAAGAATATACATGCTAAAAGACGAACTTTAAACCCTTAAAAACAACCCTTAGAGTTGGAATATTGCCAAAAGATTTCTTAGTGCGCCTCTAAAGGGCCAACTGAACATACCTACCAAATTTGAACGTTTTTGGTCCGGTAGATTTTTAGTTATGCGAGTGAGTGAATGAGTGAGTCAGTCAGTCAGTGAGTGCCATTTCGCTTTTATATATTATATAGATACTAGCTTACCTGGCGAACTTCGTACCGCAAAAAAATCAATGTATCTCATGTCACACTTGACTTTATTTGGTGAATCATGAAATTTATCTGACAATCAATATTTTCATTTACATCTCAATACGGACTTCCTATGTCCTTAGTCATGTAGCATTTATTATTCCGAAAATATATTCTTCTCAATCAATTGGTAGTAATATCGGACAGGTGTGTGCACTCCAATTGAAAACAATGCATCGAATCTAATCGTCCGATCCGTCCGATGACGATCTGTGTGCGCCTACCTTAAATACACAATTTATCACAGGGTGACGTATTTATTACAGCTGGTAACTTTAGATGCTGAATCATATTATCACAATATGATCTTGAATCATGATGATCATCTTTCTGTTCTTCCGTTTGCCGCTCGGCCAAAAATTCTGAAAACATGGGTCTGTAAAATGGATTAATAATTTATAATTATTAGCCCCCCTATTAAAATTTTTGGTCAGAAACCATCCCCAATATTCACACAACATATCCCCAAAGTTTCATGCCGTTCTGTCAAGTAGTTTTTACGTCTATAGGGAACAAACAAACTAGCACACAGTCATTCACTTTTATATATATAGATCACTGTGTAATGGGGCCTTAAGTAACGTTTCCCAGTTTATTAACATTTGTATTATCAATATAATTTGTAAATTGAAACTATTATACCTGTTTCTTCCTCTACTTCATCAAATTTATGCTTACAGAGCCAGCATTCAATTGTTACATTCTACTGTTAATCATTTTTAAGCAATGAATATTCAATTTTGGTATTTAACTGGATCTTATCATAAATTCAAACGATTCCGGTTTTTAATTAAACCTCCGAAAACAACCCTAAATACGTAATCCACCGCCGCTTTCTAATTACCTTCCCCATTTAGTCCGTATTCGCTCCCAAGTATCGGTGAAGTACGCTATTTTTCAACCACATTTTCTGTGAGGAAAATCCAGACTCCAGCCAAATTCTTATTAAGAATGCAATTTATTATGAAGTACAAGAGAGAAGAAGAGTATTTTTTAAGTGAATAGCCTTGAAGACGTTTTTCCTTGAGGCTGCTCTCCAGAAAACTTTGTATCTAGAAGTATCTAAAAAAACAACGTAGCTAAGTAACAGTTAACTTTTTTACATTACTAGATTACAGTACTAGTACCTCTAGAATAGTAGGGTACGGTACACTGATTCGTTTCTCATTCTATCAAACATAATAGACTCAATTCATTCACTTCTATCTACCGCCTCTACATCTCATAATCCACATAGTATTCAGGCTCATGTGAACATAATAAACAAATAGAATGATTTTTAACTATTTCAAATTTGTTGTAATATAAATGTGTTAGCGATTATTTTTGGAGCTTCCCCAACTGTTTCCTTTTTATGACTTCCTATGATCTTTTTATGATGGTCTTCTCGCAACATATTGTAATTTCACGGTGAGGTGGAAAACACTGTAGGCTCTCCACCAATAAATAAAAAACATAAATAAGTAATGACTTTGAACTTTTTCTCTCTCTCCCTTCCTTAATAATATTCACTTGAGAATTTCATTATTATCTCGTTACAATATAAAGTAGCAAAATTATTATTTCTAAATTGAATTTCTGTTCAAGTTTATAACTTAATTACTAGAACATTTTCAAAGTTGAGTGGTAGAGAGGACTTAAAGTCCCAACTCCGCCAAATAAAGGATATTTTCATTTCAAAATAAACGTAACTTTGCTCTTTAGGCCTACATCTCTTCGGATTTGTATATTTTGTTGTCCGTTCCTATCTAAAAATATCAGAAACAGACATTACAGAGAAAGGTGAAACATAAAAATGATACTCTATTCGAACTATAAAAATAATTCAATTATTGAAGTTGTATTGTCTTTATTAGTGGAGAGGATTTACTGTAGTTCCATTCCACCACATAACCCAATGCTTCTCCTTCCAAATGAGAGAGAAACATGTTGAACCAAACTAATGTATGTAGGCTACATAATATATGCATATTGAAAACGAAGTATTAGCAAGTAAAAACAATAGTTATTCAAAACCGAATAATTTAGAACAATATAGTTAATGATACTATTAATAATTGGTCGAAGATATTCTTGAGATATGATAATCGGCCCGTAAATTACTTTCAACTATCCTCGTGAAAAACTTCTTTGCGTAGGTCTACTGAAAACTATACCTTCTCCACGTTAGCTTTTAGCTTGGTTTATTTAAAATCATAAGAGGAGAACAGAAATTTTCACAAGTAGAATTCTTTTTCGTGCATGTATCTTATCTTATTTTTACTTGTGAAAATAAAATTTTAGCTCCTAAATGAGTTGATAAATTTTACAGTTCATGAATAGGCAAGTAAGTTACTGTATATGCATGGTATTTTCAGTTCGTGTATTGTTCGTGTCATTTTCTGCTTGATCTGATACCTTTTGGGGTAGGATGATTTTTCAAGATGAAAACATTGAAGAAATGTTATGATCATTTATTCACACAGACACACGAACACAACAGTGGAGGTCGTTTGCGTTCTCCGAGAGAGCACCCCTGCCTCCTCAGCCCCCCTCTCCGCCCCCCGCCTGCCATCGATTTTCTTACGGCGTCATGATCATCTGTCATTGTCATTATGCGTCATCGTTTCGCTGCTGCTATCACGGTCATCATCATTACCTTCCCCCTCCAGTCCTTCTCTCTCTTTCCAATATTATTATGCCTCATCACCATTAGCGTTCAATCCCCTTCCCCCTCACCCGTCCTCTCCTTTTCTGGTGGTCGTTATCTTTATTACCGGCTATGATCATTAAGGCCCCAACATCGTCGTAGACGAAAATCATCATCATCATCATTATCTAGCATCATCGTCATCGTCAAGATCATCATCATCATCATTCCGGGCGCGCATTTGGCTCAGTCATCATCATTATAATGTCATTACTGAGCGCGAGTCCTGGTTGGTCCGAGTTATCTTCTTCCTCCGAGTCTCGTAGGTTCGAGATTGTCGTCATCTAGTGAGTGAGTGAGAGGAGAAAGTATTTCGAGAGTGAGCCGACTCTGCAGCAGCAGAAGTTTTCACCATTCTTGTGGAAGTCGTGAACGCGTGAGCATCGCGAAAGCAACGCGCTGCTCTGTTGGTGTTTTTCTTATCAGCTTTCTGCAGTTTTATCGTAACGGGGTTTCTTATCAGTTTTGCATCTTTTATCAGTTGAATTTGGTGTTCTCTCCTGGTTTTCATTTGACAGGTAATATAGTCCTCAACTAGTGTTCATCGTTTCTATTGTATTATAGTTTCTTCATCTTGTCATTTGAATTTCTACCATAACTAAATAAAGTCTCCTAGAAGTATCGGCGGTGTAAGTCCGTCATCTGAATCGTCCTGCACAACAGCTCAACCTTCAATGATAGCTTTGTTTCATCCATTAAGCTTTATGCATGCTGCTCTTTTAGCCTGGTAGCTTTGATCAATTTAATTTACTATTTTGCAATTAACGAAGACTATCGAGTATCAGATTTACTTCTTCTACTCTATTTCCTTATAAATATTCATCCGATAACGGCAATTGACAACTAACAGTAATCATATTAAATTTATTACTCAGCAGTAATCAGGCTTCACTCGAGATGGTTCGTGACTCTGATAATTGGCTATTATCATTTCTACTCATAAAAATACCCTATTATAATTGATCTTCAACTATATGGACTATTATATGAATTTTATTCAAGATAGCTCGAATAAGTTCTGATAACACAACTAGTACTGTATTAGAGAATGACATTTTTTAATGTATAGACTAGACTTCTGTGTTATTCTTCTCATGATAGCTTGATGTCCGATTCCTGAGCGATGACTACGATTCTAGCTGCGCGGCTTCAGCCGCTCAGTCGCTAGCGGCTGTAGCCGTCACAGGTATTCACATTATTTATTAATAGTGACAGCTCTAAGTCGCTCAGCCTTTGATAGCGACAGCCGCTAGTGATAGAGCGGCTACAGCCGCGCGGCTTGATTTTTCTTGTATGTGCCACAACGAAATCCAAATGTATCTTAGAACTTCATATTTAAAAATCAATTCATTCGACTATTCTTTAAGCTTCAGAAATTCAAATAATGTCAAAATATAGTTTTAAATAAAATTCTATTAAGAAACCCGCCAAAACAACAAATTAAATACTTTGGAATAAAACTGTTTCTTTTATTTTTTCTTGGAGTCATTCGGTGCTCGAGTTTTTATTTTGATGTTCTCGAAAATATGATCAGTCAACAATTCCTTGGAAATTAAGCCTTTTTAAACCACAACATATTTACCAAAAAATGCAAATTTTTATTCAGTCATTCTTTGTATCACTCAATAGAAATGGAAAGAATAAAATCGCATGAAATATAAGTACAATTCATCATTAGCAAGTTTCGCTGGGTTATCAAAAATTCATCAATCAATAATTTTTTCCTACAGTTACGTTGAAAAGTGGCCATTGCTGCACTGATTACAGAACGCAAAGAATCACTTTTCCGCTCTAGTGCGGGAAAAATTTTTCTGCACTCCAGATTTGCAACATGGCAACGCAAAATACTTAGTAGGTTATATGGAGCAACAGTGCAGCAAAATCAAAATGAAGTTGGTAACAGTGACTGGGCTGCTATAGTGAGCAGAGGTGCAACCAAGCACAACGCGCTAATTATTATTCATTATATATTATAACCAAGGACAACGAGGACTTTAGGATTTTAGGATTAAGGTTTTTATCAATAATAAAATTACACAGAAAAACATTTGATAGATTTCAGGCAATTTTACCCATAATTACCCACTTTTCATATTCAATGGTAACTGTAGGAAAAACTTAATGTGAAATACGTGCGCAAAGTTCCTCTGCTGCACTCAAGAAACCATTCCGCCCTCGCCTACGGCTCGGGCGTAAACGTTTCTTTCGGTGCAGCAAACTGACACTTTGCGCACTAGTTGCACAAATAACTATTAAGGGTTTGTTGGCTAATAGCAGTTTGCTACTAAACTGTATATTAGCACTTGCATCCTAAACTGGCAATCCTCTTGATAATTTCCGGGTTCAGTATTGGTTGAATATTGCTGCTCTTTGCATTACACCTAAAAGAAGTGATGAAATACGTTGTTATAATGAAATAATATCCATGTCAATCCAGGATTTAGTTAGGATGTGTGATATTTTTCACGAACTGTCCTATTTGAAATGCGTTAAACAAATCAATTTATTGTGTTTATCACAATATTCTTATTCATTTGTTGATTTTCACAAATTAATAAGGAATAATTGTGTTGCAGGTAATGTGATGGCAGATGAACAGCTATTCTGTTTGAGATGGAACAACTTTCCGAACAACTTTGCATCACAGTTCGACTCTCTGCGAAGCAATGAGGATTTCGTCGACGTGACTCTCACATGTGAAGGCAGGCGGATAACAGCGCACAAGCTTGTGTTGTCAGCATGCAGTCCCTACTTCAAGCAACTCTTCAAGGTAAATTTGAATTTTTTCACTGTTATTAATTATTTCTAACCTTATGCCTTCACAAATATAGAAACTGATAGTAAGCGCTTTTGTAGAATCGTCGGAAAATCATTTTCAAATTGTATTCACTTTTCTTGCAAAAGTTTCACAAGCATGAGCTCTGATTTAGAATTTAGAAACGAGTATAAAATTTTGTAAAATATAATAAATTATATCGTTGTAAATTCTTCCACTGTTCAAAAATAATGTAGGCCAATAATAATAAGAAAACATCATTTCTACTTGTTTCACATAGGCTATGAAAAAGTACCATTGGAGTGGACGTTTTCAAGTTTAGCCGAAATTGAATTAAAATTGAATGTAACCGTAGATGCATTGACAGACCAACATTTTGATTATGCTTTATCAATACCGTATATAAATTCTGATTATGTATGGATACTATGCTAGGTACTATTGCTCTTAGTTTTCTTGGAACTTTTGCATCCAAATTCAGTTTTAGATAGTTGTTTCTCTTTTTAATTAATCCAACCATACCCTAAGTTCTATTGCCAGCATAGTCTTTATTTTTACTTATCTTACGTATTTTGTTTAAAACAAAAATAATTGAGGATATTGCTCTTTGATGGCATCTCTCACATACAAATTTCTCGGGAGTGTCTTTCTCAGTAAATTTAGAGATTATATTTAGAATATATGCCGTATTACTGTACTGCCGTATTAAGTACATAATATTGTTCTAATTTTACAGAAGCTATGTTTTCTTTTTTGTTTGTACTTTTGTTCACTTTCTTTACTGAAGAATAAAATTTATTGCCTGTTTTTTCTTTCCTAATTATAGTATGTGTATCACCTTGAATAAATAAATAAATAAAATTAAATAAATTTATTTACTAGTGTTGGAAATTAGTGGGATTGGATCGAATCACTCAGCAACTGAGCTTATTTAAATTTAGATTGCTAATGAGTGTAGATAAGTGTATTTGTAGATGCAAATAATTAATAGATTTCTGTACACCTTTTTACATTAAAATGATGAATCACTTTCACATTAGAATGATGAGAATCCACACAAATTCAAGTACATCATGGATATTTGTAACAATCATGAATATTGTTTATAAATTATAGAAACTCTCTTTCAATTAAATTATTTATTCTTACAATCACAGATTGTACCATTTTTCCAATTTCTTTATTCATGCAAGTCATGAATATGATTGAGTGAGGATAACAAACATTATTTACAATATATTTTATTTGAACAGGGCAATCCTTGCAAACACCCGATAATGTTTCTGCACAACGTGGAATTCCAACACCTGAAGGCTCTAGTCGACTTCATGTACCTGGGCGAAGTGAACGTTGCTCAGACCAATCTTCCGTCTTTCCTTCATACGGCCGAAACTCTTCAAATTCGCGGCTTAGCTGACAGTCAGTCCAAGGTAATCAATCTATTCATCAATTACATTTCATTTTCAATATTCATATTTTTTTTAGAATGTGTGTTGACTTAACTTCTCCTTTGTCTCTTCGATTTAAAGTTTTGGGAGCCGACAAGTCCATCAATAATTATTTGGTTTCTGTAACGGTCTACTAGAACACTGACTAGAATTTCCTATCATGTTGAAAACCTTCGTGATTCAGCTGACGAATGGATAGGACAGTGTCATTAAGATCCAAGCCACACTAAGCGGGCATTTTCAGATGAGACGGCAAGGCAGGAAACTCTACGATTGGCTATAAATTAGCTGATTCCCGAAAGCTATTCGGAGAGCTTTCTGCCCTGCCAACTTGTCTGAAAACGTCTCAAAAAACGCTTCGTGTGGCTTGGCCCTTACTTCGAAATTTATATTGTAATATTACATTTTTTTCTCGATTAAAATTGAATCTTCAATTCGATATTCAAAATATTTTTGACTAAACTTTTCACAGGGAATTTATCATATATACTAGTGTTGAACATCCCACTGTATCACTGTAACAAAGTTCTATTTCTGAATAAACAGATAATTCTAAACAACATAAAGGTTAATTAAATTTAAAATAACTTTAAAAATAAAGTTTTATTGAAAACAATAAATATAATGTTTGTAGACTTGTGTTCTTTGCTAATTGGCAATCAATGATGACGTGTCTCAGCTTCACAGGAAAGGCTTCTTGTTCTTGTTTCTCTCAAACTTTTTAATGGCTGGCTTATGTTAGGAGTGTTGGCTTCTGTTGAAATTTTTTTAAATAATTGAAAGTGAAGATGTGTTAATTTGTGATCTAAATGTTTTTGTAAAGTTTATTGATGTTATTGAACATACGTGAAATGTAGATTTCAATTTTTCTTTTCATTTTGTGTTGAATTTCTTGTTTAATGTTGAAAGCCATAAGCCTGTTTTGAAACCTGTAAACGATAGATAAGTATTCTTAGTCTATAAGTTATATATTTTGATCTTGATTTGAAACAATAATTTCTGAGTTTTTGTGAAAGCTGTTGGAATCTATTTTGATGAACAGAACAAACATATTAGTAACTTCAATCATGTTCAATCTATGTTCGATCCATGTATGATTATTTGTTCTGGTGTAAACTGAAAATTTTGAATCATTTCATTAAAAAATTATAATTTGATTTGCTCTGAACTGGATTTCTTATTCATAAGCATTAGGTCCATTCATGATATATCAATATATTAGCTTATTTGGAACCGATGACTTTCCTTAGAGTATAGGTGAAGGCTAACCAACCTATTAGGATAAATTGGTAGCACGTCAATATTGAAGCTTGATGTTGAGAGGGAGGACAAGGCAAAGAAGACAGGAATACATCATATGATCAGAAAAAGAACAAGCATTATTTATTGCAGAAGAAAAATAATTATTTGACTTACATGTATTAAAACTAGAATTACATCAGAAGTCTTGTTGGAAATTTTATTTATTTTTTTTTGAAGATTTCATGAATCAGTTATCGTCATTAATAATCAGTTATTAATTAAAAATCAGAATCGAGATATCATGAAATTAAAAATGGAAATTAATGAGAAATTTCATTTCTTCAAATTCTAATTAAATAATAATTATTATTCATTTAATAATAATAATTTTGCTTTTCTGTAACTTGGCACTCGCCGAAAAACCTTCGGGTTTGGCAGGACCCTCAATTGTTTGAATTGTGAAATAATTTTTTTATTTGATTTTCGTTTTGTTAGTTTGCAGATATAAATAGGAATTCGACGTGTGGCATAAATGCTGTGAAGGTGCGCTGTGGCGGGGAGGGTGGAGGTGCTGGTGGTGGGGGTGGCAGCCATATTGGTCCATCAACAACCGAGGAGGCCGAAGACATCATAACCAATGCTCTAACCAATTCCCATAAAAGACTGAAACCAAATGGATCAAGGTCATCGCTCGATTCAATTGCACCCAATCTACATGTGAGTGTTTTCTGCTTTCATTAGAAATTAGATAGATGCAATTTAAATTGTAGTAATAACAAAATCAAATAATAATAATAATCTTGAAAATCTATTGGCACATGGAATTATCATAAGCATACATCAGCATTGATTAATTACATGACTCAAACTTTACGCAAGCTTAAAGGTCCAACCAATAAGCAGAGCTTTCTCCAAGTAAAATGATTGTGTAGTGTAATTGGATTCGCGCGTGGATTCCTGAATTAAAGTTTTCAGACCAATCGAACTCTTTTTTACTTTCCTTGCCCTACTACCATAGGTAAGGAAAGTATTGCTTTCCAAAAAAAATTAAGGTACCCCAATTTCAAGTTTTCTATACGTTTCAAGGTCCCCTGAGTCCAAAAACATGATTTTTGGGTATTGGTCTGTGTGTGTGTGTGTGTGTGTATGTGTGTGTGTGTGTGTGTGTGTGTGTGTGTGTATGTGTGTGTGTGTGTGTGTGTGTGTGTGTGTGTGTGGTGTGTGTGTGTGTGTGTGTGTGTGTATGTCTGTGAACACGATAACTCCATTCCTAATTAACCGATCGACTTGAAATTTTAAACTTAAGGTCCCTATACCATGAGGACCCGACAATAAGAAATTCAATAAAATTCAATTCAAGATGGCGGAAAAAATGGTGGATAATTACTAAAAAACCATGTTTTTCACGTTTTTCTCGAAAATGGCTCTAACGATTTTCTTCAAATTTATATCATGGATAGCTATTTATAAGCCCTATCAACTAGCATAAGTCTCATTTCTGGGAAAATTTCAGGAGCTCCGTAATATTCTTGAGAAAAATGGCGGAAAATGACTAAAAATCCATGTTTTTCACCGTTTTCTCGAAAACTGCTCTAACGATTTACTTCAAATTCATACCATGGATAGATATTCATAAGCACTATCAACTGGCATGAGTCTCATTTCTGGGAAAATTCCATGAGCTCCGTAATATTCTTGAGAAAAATGGCGGATAATGACCAAAAACCAGGTTTTTCAAGGTTTTCTCAAAAACGGCTCTAACGATTTTCTTCAAATTCAAGCCATGGGTAGCTATTCATAAGTCCTATCAAATGACATGAGTTTTTTCCTTGGAAAATTGCAGGAGCTCCGTAATATTCTTGAGAAAAATGGCGGATAATTACTAAAAAACCATGTTTTTCACGATTTTTTCAAAATAACTTGACCGATTTTTTTCAAATTCATACTCTGTATAGTTATTTATCAGCTCTATTAACTGGCATGAGTCTCCTTTCTGGGAAACTAATGGGGGGTCCACCCCATCCTTGAGAAATGGACATTGTAACCTCCTTCTCGTGCATGAGGTAGGTAGGTAGAGCAGTTCATAAAAAGAACACATAGTCGAGATATTTCATCTGTAGAACAGCTGTTTTGACGACTTTAAAAAAATGACGACTAAAAAAATCATTGAATTTCACAATTTACACAAAGGAAAAAGTACTCTGAAAACAATTATATATACACATATACAAAAGTCTGATCGTAGTTTCGAATATGAGCAAGGAAAGTTGTGTGAGTGTACCACACCAGATTTTTTGCTGATAATTTTCAATTCTGGTGAAGATTATCCTTGTGATTTTGACAAAGTCATATATAATTTTTATTCTATTTTTTATGTTTCCTGGTCATAAGTACAGTAACTATATAACTGGTTATAGATACTGTAGACATATGAGATTGCATTTAAAAAAAAATTCCCTGGTGCAAACCAAGGGTTTCCTGCTAATTATGTATAATGTTCTATATGTGTTCGTTGGTTTAATATCAGCCGTTCTTGATTTAATTTTTTTTAAAGATTTAATGGATATTCACTTCATTTCCATGTTTATCCTTGTTTTATTATAAATTATGGTTCTTAGTGAACTAGCGTAGCGTAGCGTATGACTGAGAAACAATACAGTTTTATTTTAAGTGCAAAATCCGTAAGGTACGTTCGTAAGATGCGATGTCCTATCTCTGTATAATATTCCCACACTTCAGAAGTGTTTTAGAATAAACTTTATTCATCGAATGTGATAATGCAATAAGTTTCAACGCAGAGTTCAAATGCATATTCTTTAAACATTGACAAAAGTCTAAAATCCTATTATTATAAACGGTTATTGACTTTTCAGTTTATTAAATAAATCTATTATGCAAATCCTTGATATTTTTATCGATGATGATGATGATGTGTTGATGATGATGATGATGATGATGATAATGATAATGATGATGATGATGATGGAAAAATGTTGAAGAAAAGGTCATGACTGATCAGTGAGATAATTTGTTGTCTGACCCTAATGACGGTTGTCATTACCAGACCCCCTTTAATGACTGCACACAAAAGAATGATCATCAGTGAACGCCATTCCTCTCATGCTAAATGATGGAAGTCATCATCATCAACTCTATCTAATCTTCTACAAGTTTCCTCTCTTCTCCCTTTTTAATGCTTCTCTTATATAAGAACTAGATCTTCTTGTTCAGGTTTCTCCATAACAAAAAAACTAGTTTATAAAATATGATAGAAATTTTATATCCATATTTCTATTCTAGTTTTCATTCACACATTTATTTATAATTATTTGTGATCAATCACAATTACTTTGAAAGCATGTTCATAATTAAATGGTCAACCTTTTTTAATAACTTGTTTTACATCTTTACACAAAATGAGAGTTGAAATATGATATTGGTTTCTCAAACAACTACTTTTAAAAACAGTCGTTAGGCCCTAAAATTGATCAGTTGCGATCAGAAAACTCTGACACCAGACCTGAGCCAGCCAGGTCACTCGATATTATTATTATTATATTTAAAAATATTTTTGTTCAAATTATTATTGAGCTATTCATTAAATTTGATGAGTAGTCCTAAATAAATTTCTCCATTCAATTTTATTTAGTTACTAGCAGATGTCTTGATATTCAAGGACTTTACTTGGTTCTTTACTTTGATCTTTGTTGTATCTTGCTAGCAGTTTTTCATTATAGAGAGATATTTTAAATTTTTGTTGCAGCCAAAACTAGAAAAGGGAGAGTTTTCAGCTGCAGATCTTCTGGAATCAGCGACTGCAGCCTCAGCAGCTGTCAATCCTTTCTTGGCACTCGAGTCAGCTGTCGAAAATGTCCATAGCAGTGGATTAACGTTACAAGGTAACTGGCATTTCAATAATTCATTATACTGACACTACTTATAACTTGTTCTATATCTTATATCTTGTTCTATATTTCCTTTTCCTTTTTAGTTCGTGAGAGAATTTGTTGGTTTTCTATTCATTAGATAAGGCAGATTAAAGATTAGAAATAAATGTATGCTTTACACTTTATCTAGTAGAAAGTCACAAAAAGTTCAATAAATACTAGGCCAATGTATGCGCAGATATTAGTAATGCTATCTCGTATTTGACAATAATTGACATTGATATACGATGAAACTAGTAGATTTACATGAAATAATAACAAACAACCATCAATTTGTCGAAACTTATAAACAAGTTCAACCTCAAGAAATTTCAACCTAGAACCAACAGAGTAAATTATTTCTGTTTGAACTAAAATAACGTGGTAAGATATTGAAAACCAGTGTACAATAAACATCAAGGAGTATGCTATCATCTTTTTTCTTTAGGGCTACTTTTGAATTTAAGTAAAAATATAAACTTTGAGTACCCTTTTTTAATTGCTTTTTCGCCCCACTTGGATGTAATGAGCTGGTTTACGTGCGTCATATGGAGGCCGAAAGTGATTGTTTTCTGGCCAGGCCGGTAAAATTTTTACGGCCCTAGGGCTGTAAAATAACCTGGAAGTCAGCTGATTCTGATTTGATGTGAACGTGTTTACAAAATAGTTTATGAAACGGAATAAGTTTATGCTTCTAGAATTGAATAAAGTATTTTGCAATAAGATACAATCATTTTATTTGAATGAATGAAATACAAATGAGATATTATAAACTATTCAAATTCAATTTTCAGAGTATAATAGAATCTAACCTCAAACCTCCTAGTACTGCGTTTATCACGGAACATAGTGGATAAACGGAATCATTTTATGCTTCTAGAATTCAATAAAGTATTCTGCAATAATATACTATCATTCTATTTGGATGAATAAAATACAGATAAGATATATATTATTATAAACTATTCAAATAATTTGATTTTCAGAGTAGGATAGAACTTCTAACCTAAACTTCCATTGACATTCAGATTGGCCAAATTTCAAGTGTGCTAAAACAGCTGATCAAAAACTTTTCATTATTTGTGTTTATCATTCAATAATTAAAACATTTATAATAATATCATCTTATTGTCATTTGGAAGAATAAAAAGTTTAAACTCAACCTCTTACATAATTGAACATAATCTTTTAGGTTATTTAGACAAATCAGAATAAAAAATAAAAATACTTGGACAATTTCCTGATATTCAGATTACCTCAGATTTGCTAGAGCTATGACCTTCCACTTTTGCTTTCGGAAGTGCTTATAATAGACAATAAATTATTTTCATATATATATTGTTTATTTTTCTGTGTGGCGAAAAATAACGTTCTCACCATGGGCAAAAATGTTTTTCCGGCTCTCAATCTTTTCTAGTCCTCGGCCTACGGCCTCGGACTTGAAAACCGATTTCGAGCCAGAAAAGTCTCATTTTCGGCCCTAGGTGCGAAATATACTATATCAGTCACTTGATAATGACATAAGTAGCCGAAACATTCCGTGATGAAATAATTTGAAAAGGGTACTCATATTTATATTTTTATTTATAGTAAGCTATCATTATACTTCCTGACATATTTATATTTTAACCATTAAAACCTACATTATTGGATTGTTCCTTTTCGCATGTGAATAAACCCACTATTGATTGGGTGAAGTTTATGATGTATTTTAATTTGCAGGTGCTTTAGATGCTGCAACGACAGGAGGTCCGCACCCTGCTGCAGTGTCACAAACCCATCACAGCGATCAATCAGTCCAGGAACAATCCTCATCCAGTGGTCAGTACATTTATTTCATTTTCGCCCGGTTGCACAAAACCCTGTTGAATTTTGATCTATATTAAATGCCATGAGAACTAATCAGAAAAAAGTCTTCTCAGAATGGTTCTTGTAACATTTGATCATGATAAAAATTCTACAGGAATTTTTGCTACTGAACCTTAAACTGTTAGAACTGTCTTGCACTCTAATGACATCATTAGAGAAGGATGATAATTAATATAATATGAAAATTAATGAATCTAACAGATACTTCACAATTTCCGTACTTTGGAATCACAAATTCCAAATAAAGTCAGTAGCAATAGCAAGGCAACAATTAGTTCGGTGTTGACAATACGAAAAAAGACAAATCCCACTCATCTAAGGTTTATTCAAAGTTTAATGTTATTGAAAAAAGTGAAGAAGTGATTGTTGTGTTGAATTGGTTTATTTAATAAAATAATTTTCTTTCATGAAGAACAAGTTTAATACATACGTAACTTAATATTTTTTCTTTCATTATATGATTTTACTGTAAAATATCGACATGTAGCGTGGGATATCGTTTTCAAAGAATAGACACTAATATTTCTACTCATTGAAATAATTACAGTCTTAAATGTATACTAATAGAATGTTTTCAGTTTACTTTAAAGATTATCAGCGATGTGTACATTTTTTTATATTATATAGGTACTCCATTCTTTAAAATCAACAACAATTTGTTAGTAATAAATACTGGAGCCCTACTAAATACCAGTAGTAAAATTATCTTCAAGGGGTTCAAAGGTATTCAAAAACGCTCGGATTTGTGAGTTTTTAAGTTAACAAATCATTCTTACATTTATAAAGAATGATGATTGATAATTGTAGTGAAGTGTAAGAAAATTCAATGCAAGTCGAAAGCGCTTCAATCATCTCGTGATCAAATCTCTTAAAAAAAAAGATAACTTGTAAGTTATGAAGGTTGTCATACATACATGACATCAAACCATCTAATTTTATTGACTGTAAATTATAAATATCATTTGCGAGTTGGAAGTTACGGTCATGGAATCAATTATTGGTAAAGCGATTTTAATTTCCAATGCGAATATAAGAAGATGTGCTTTATCACGTTTCTTGAAGGTAATATTATGATTTCAACTCCATGCTATACAAACAAGAGAGTGAGTTGGCTTTTGTTCTGCAAATCAAGGTCTGGATTGGATCACATAAATACTTTTTGAATTTTCTATTCGAAGCCCATTTCTTTTCCATCCGTTTGTGAGTTACAGGTGTTTGTTTTAAAGCATTGCTTACCTGAAGAGATCTTTTGTCTTGAGACTTCAATTATAGGCTGTCTCAGTCCGGGCAGATAACTGTATTTTCGGGATTGGGATCTTGAAGGGAGGAGTGGTGTTTTGATCAAACATTTTGTAAAATTATTATTAACCTATATATATATTTTTTTAATTAATGACGCGAGTGATTCTTTATCCAGAGTTTGAGGTGCGGATCAATGGACCAATAAGGCAAGCTTTAAATAATAGGCTTTTGAAAAGTTTTCAATCTCTGTCCCAAAAATTTAATAGTATTTGTTCCTGTATAGTTTTATTCCTGAGCGACCAAAGACAATGCAAAGCGAGTAGCCCTATTTATTGTTTTGATAATCATATTACTTTCATTAATATTTGAAAACTCTTGTCTGTTTATAATAAAAATCATAATTGTTTAACATAACGCATTCGGTAATGAATTGTTTAGTATTTCTGTTTAAAGTTGTTCTCAATTACACCCACCATCCATCTAGTAGTTTTATCTCGTTTTTACTTTCCTTGCCCTACTACCATAGGTAAGGAAAGTATTGCTTTCCAAAAAAAATTAAGGTACCCCAATTTCAAATTTTCTATACGTTTCAAGGTCCCCTGAGTCCAAAAACATGATTTTTGGGTGTTGGTCTGTGTGTGTGTATGTGTGTATGTGTGTGTATGTGTGTGTGTGTGTGTGTATGTCTGTGAACACGATAACTCCATTCCTAATTAACCGATCGACTTGAAATTTTAAACTTAAGGTCCCTCTACCATGAGGACCCGACAATAATAAATTCAATAAAATTCAATTCAAGATGGCGGAAAAAATGGCGGATAATTACTAAAAAACCATGTTTTTCACGGTTTTCTCGAAAATGGCTCTAACGATTTTCTTCAAATTTATATCATGGATAGCTATTTATAAGCCCTATCAACTGGCATAAGTCTCATTCCTGGGAAAATTTCAGGAGCTCCGTAATATTCTTGAGAAAAATGGCGGATAATGACTAAAAATCCATGTTTTTCACCGTTTTCTCGAAAACGGCTCCAACGATTTTCTTCAAATTTATACCATGGATAGCTATTTATAAGCCCTATCATCTGGCATAAGTCTCATTTCTGGGAAAATTTCAGGAGCTCCGTAATATTCTTGAGAAAAATGGCGGATAATGACTAAAAATCCATGTTTTTCACCGTTTTCTCGAAAACGGCTCTAACGATTTTCTTCAAATTCATACCATGGATAGATATTTATAAGCACTATCAACTGGCATGAGTCTCATTTCTGGGAAAATTCCATGAGCTCCGTAATATTCTTGAGAAAAATGGCGGATAATGACCAAAAAACCAGGGTTTTCACGGTTTTCTCGAAAATGGCTTTAACGATTTTCTTCAAATTTAAACCATGGATAGCTATTCATAAGCCCTATCAAATGACATGAGTTCTTTCCTTGGAAAATTGCAGGAGCTCCGTAATATTCTTGAGAAAAATGGCGGATAATTACTGAAAAACCATGTTTTTCACGATTTCTCAAAAATAACTTGACCGATTTTTTTCAAATTCATACCCTGTATAGTTATTTATCAGCTCTATCAACTGGCATGAGTTTCCTTTCTGGGAAACCAATGGGGGGTCCACCCCATCCTTGGGAAATGGACTTAGTAACCTCCTTCTCGTGCATGAGGTAGGTAGGTAGCGCAGTTCATAAAAAGAACACATAGTCGAGATATTTCATCTGTAGAACAGCTGTTTTGACGACTTTAAAAAAATGACGACTAAAAAAATCATCGAATTTCACATTCACACAAAGAAAAAGTACTTTGAAAACAATTATATATACACCATATACAGAAGTCTGATCGTAGTTTCAAATATGAGCAAGGAAAGTTGTGTGAGTGTACCACACCAGATTTTTTAGATTACATAAATTTGGTGAAGGCAACGGTTGTTTGTTTTAATTGTTTAAAGGTAACGCAATCATTAATTCATTAATTTATCTATTAACCTTTCGTTATAAATAACACCCACCAAATCTCATTTCACTATTTATTTATTGGATAAAGTAAACAATACAGTAGTCGGAAAAGAAAAAACAGGCTATTTCCCAAAACTTATTCAATTTCCTAATTTTGTCTTGAATTGTCCAAATATTATGTAGGTTATGTCCATTTCAATTTATACACTAAATCATCAATCTGAATAAAACAAACAATTTCGAATTTAGATAGATTAATAATATAACTTCCGTAAAAACATGAAACAAACTTCAAATTCACAAAAAAAATTACAAAGTAATGTAACATCGAGAATGCGTATTATTCAGAATAACGTTTTATAATAGATGAATTGTATTATAATAAATATCAACTGCATGCAAATTAAATATAAATAAGAATCTTCAGATATATTGAAAATTGTGACTAAAGATTCGTTTTTATTTTTGTAGATGGCGAGATGGCGAAACCTCACTCACTGGACCCAAGGCCGTGTCCCGAATGTGGCCGCATCTACAGCAACATCTCCAACCTGAGGCAACACATCCGCCTCATCCACTACCCAGAGTGTATCGCCTGTCCGCTCTGCTTCAAACCGTTCAAAAACAAACTCTACCTGAAACGCCACCTCATCAGTTACCACGAACTTCTACCTCCCAGCTACATGGAGAAACGCTACCAATACAACTCGGGAGGGGGTCCTGGGGCAGTGGGGGGTCCTGGTAACAGTAATCATAGCAACACTCCTATGATGTTCCCCAACTACAATTACCTCAATAGACACAGTAACGCTGATCAGCAACCTCTACCTCCTACGAACAATAACCATGCCAACTTCTCCAATAGCAATCACATGCCAGTGCAAGCTGTTCTCAGCTCTCCGCCTCCGAATAATAGCAACTACTACCAACAGCATTCCACGCCACGGCCTCCTGAGTACAGTCCTCGCATCAGTGATAATGCCAGTGACGCCTCACAAGAACAATCCACCTCTTTGAAAAGGAGCTATCCTAATTCTCAACAAGCTCCGGTTGAAACGCCTCAAGAAAGCAATAATACTACTAAAGAATGCTAGTTTTTAGTGTAGGCCTAATGTAACAGTATTATTTTACTTATCATGAAATGAGTGCTCATTTTGCCAACAATTGATTTATCTCTATCACTGAACAAATAAACATACATCACAAATAATCATCCTCTCGCGGTTTCCCACTGCAATACCGTGTGAAGTTGTTAATTTCTTATGTGAGAATAATATTTATCTATTTTTATCGCGTCTATAAATCGAATTTCTTATAATCGAAGTGATGAAGATCTTATACTCATTTTTTTATAAATTATTTTTCCCTACTGAACCATCTAACTTAGTGTAACCTGCCACATCATCTCACTTATTCATTATCGAAAAATACCTCAACAAACTGCTAGCCTAACAAAATTAGACGGAACCCTGATCTAGTTATTGATCTCTTGTTTCTTGTGGTATATTTTTGGCAACTGCTGTGTTTTATAGGTAATTTCACAAAACAAGCGGCGCTTAGCGCTGCGGCAGATAAGTCACGTATTTATAAAACGTTTCCTTGTGATTTGATTCCTCTTAACATAATCTCTATTATTTAGGATTATTTTTTTCATCTTTTTTTAAAATTAAACTGTTAAATTCACCCAAAAATTCAAAATGTTTTTTTTTTTCAATTGAGAAACATTTTTTGGCTGAAAGCCTGTTAATTTTCTTCAATTATTGCATTGATTTGTGAAAATTCAATAAGTAATAATGAAGTATGAAAAATGTTCTAATGGCATAAAAAGAGATGAAAGTGTCCGTCATTAGATTTCTTTATTAATTTCATATCGATTTTTCATTGAACTCTGTCCTCTGTGTAACAATATTTTCATATTACTTCACATTTCTTAAGATTTCAACAATTTTATTCTTCAGATAAATGCATATTTTTGGAGCCCATCCGTTTGAAATACACCCCTAGTTGTTAATGCATTTTTTTAGCCTTATCTTATTGAAAGAATTGATTTGTCTTTTTGTTAGGTACTTATTATTGTACTCAAGTAATACTTATTATTGTACTTAAGTAATGAATGAAATCAAAAATCAATAGTAATAATTGGTATTTTAACAAATTATTCAACTGTACTAAGCCTCTAATATAATAAGATAACTATAAACTAATGGGAACTAATTTCCATTGCTATTTTCGAGTTAACTAGCCATTTAGCATGTAAGGTTCAAATTCAAATCGTACAAAATTATCCATGCAATATTAGTTTTAAGCATCATGTTCGATCCTCAGAATAAATAGCTTCTTAAGTGTAGTTATTTATATCAAAGTGCAAAAGCTTTTCAAAAATCAAAATTTGAATTTTTCATAGAGTTATATTTTTAACTAGAAGTGGTAATATGCAATTTATAGTGTAGTTACTAGTTGTTACATATTATACCATTTACAGATTCATTGATAACTATGCAAGCTGCCATAATATTCAAGAATCGATGTCAAGTAAATAAATTACTTGTTCGTTAAAAGTCTCAAGTATCTTTATTCTTCTCCCAGATCTTTAATTTTATTAGAAATGAGATTATTTTAATTCATTCAACTGGAATTTTGAGATTTAAAGTAACCAATATAGTTGAAATGAAAAATGAAAAATACGGTAAATAAATTGAAATGGTACTACCTACACATAGACTAATGCAAATACTATAGTCCAACGTATTGATTCACACTAATATTGTAAATTGGCAAATCTTATAAAACACTGAAATAATATGACTTAAAAATTAATATTTATCCTATTATTTTTGAGAAATCTCATGCCCAAGGTGGACGACTATTTCAATAATAACTCGGAGCTCCCAATTTTGAGAATGTTGACTGCATTTAGTCGAATTGTAACTGTGTGCTGGTAAAAAGGAGACAAAATTGTTTCAAGTTATTTTTTTATGTAGGTACTATACTTTAAAAAGGAAGTTGTACATGATAGAAATGAGCATTTTCCCTAAAGAATCAACTGCTGGAAATATTTGAAGTTGATAACAATTAAAAACAAAAATTATATTAATGTACTTTAATACTGATCTCATTAACAATAATATTAAGTTACAATAGCGGGAGTGAGGAAAAAATCATGTTACAAGTTAGGCGTATTTATTGAATATTCTAAATAGATTTCAACTGGAA
This sequence comes from Nilaparvata lugens, assembly GCF_014356525.2. Classification (NCBI taxonomy): domain Eukaryota; kingdom Metazoa; phylum Arthropoda; class Insecta; order Hemiptera; family Delphacidae; genus Nilaparvata; species Nilaparvata lugens. The sequence goes on along the minus strand of NC_052513.1, from coordinate 10,051,449 downwards.
ATTATTATTAAAAACGATAAAAATCTTAACGTTAGTTGTAGAATTTACTGCTTGAAAGTGATTTTTTGAGAAATCAAATAAATAATGGTATCATAGAGTAAAGATACTGTTCAATTGTATCATTTGTCTCTGATGGTATTTTCCAATTTTAATCTTTTTGCGAGAAACGTGCAATCAAATGCCTTCATTAGTGGATCGGCGACAAACTGGATCTATTCATATTTCAGACTAGCTGGCCCAGCGAACTTTGTACCGTCAAATAGTTAATGCATCTCATGACAAACTTCAGCTGGATGCACACCTAAGGAAGCGCAATCTCAAGGTCTATAAATGGGTATTTATAGACCTTGCGCGATCTGGCATTTTGCATCCAGGTGCTTCTTGTTTATTGGTTTGAATGGAAGAACTCAGCAACTCACACACACTGAATCGGGCATGGCGTGGAACGGTGTGATAAGACAATCTCCATAAGATCAATACTTTGTATCACCAAGCCGCGCCACCTTAGGTGTGCATAGCCTTAGCTTAATCTGATGCACTATATTTTTATGAAAAATATACAACAATCAGTATTTACATTTATATATTTCAATATGGACTTCCTATGTGCTTAGTTAGCTGTGCAGCAGTATGTATTTTTAGATATAGTTGAATGCAGCTTGCTGGGAAATTGAATGGTATATCTCGTTGCTGCTGACTTTCCCGTACATATTCTAAATTTACAGCATTTCGAGTTCTACGACCCAAGTTTGGACGTCGTTTGTACCACGGCATTATTATTATTAGAATTAAAATTTTGTGAATCAGTAGAAAGAAAATAGAAAAATCTGGTGTGGCGCACTCACACAACTTTTTTTGCCGTTATGAAAATTGATCACCTGACGCTAGTGTACACGCGCATCTCAAGTCTACTTATAAACAAAGATCTGAGCCAGCTGGTGACAGGACAATAACGCTGGAGACATACGAGGTCTGCTATCTCTTCATAGTGAATCATTAATAACAGTTGCCAACAGTTTGCAATTGGATAATTACATTTTCTCGAACTTCGAGCTTATTTTCAATTTTAGGTGAAAATGTTACTGGAAATAAATTGTAGAGATTTTCATGCTGAATCTTTTCCACTCGAAATTTTTTGTTCAAATTGTATCTGAAGCCTGATAATTGGGAATCTAAAATTAAACTTTGCATAGATGGGGCGGAGCTCCTGAAATTTGTACAGATATGCGGCTTGTGGCAGTTGATAGAGCTTATCAATGACTATTTTAGGTATAAATTTAATCAAAATCGTTGGAGCCGTTATCGAGAAAATCGCGAAAAACCCGGTTTTTGACAACATTTTCTCCATTTTAGCCGCCATCTTGAATTGCATTTGATCCAAATTGTTCGTGTCGGATCCTCATAGTGTAAGGACCTTAAGTTTCAAATTTCAAGTCATTCCGTTAATTGGGAGATGAGATATCGTGTACACAGACGCAAATACACACACACACACACACACACACACACACACACACACACAGACCAATACCCAAAAACCACTTTTTTGGACTCAGGGGACCTTGAAACGTTTAGAAATTTAGAAATTGGGACACTTTAATTTTTTTCGGATAGCAATACTTTCCTTACCTATGGTAATAGGGCAAGGAAAGTAAAAACAGATCCTACCGACGGCTGTTGGATGATGCAATGATTATAACAGCAGCTGATTTCTATCTCTGTGTGTGGCCAGCCACACTACCTCCGTAAACAAAGCCGTAGTGCATTCGTGTGACGTCAGCACAGGTAGTGCTCCTACACCAAACAAAACACTAGCTGATATAGATCAGCTGAAATTAACGAATTTTTATTGGTGTGTGAGCACTACCTGTGCTGACGTCATAGGAATGCACTACGGCTTTGTTTACGTAGGTAGTGGGCCAGCTCACAAAAATCTTCTCCCATAAGGATTACATGTAAACTTTGAAGGACCGTAGGAAAGAATCCTGAAATCGGATCATAAATTTGATGGTCCATAAACCTACTCCTGAACATAACAAACACAACTAAAAAATTATCAAATTCGGTGCACACATAAAAATGTTATTGAATGTCAAAATTTGAGGCTCGATTTTCATTTATATAGGTTACAGTAGCTATATAAAAATAGTTTTTCAGTGAATATAACTATGGTTTTTGTCGTTCGTCTAAAATTATAGTAATTATATAACCATGAAATAAGTAAACTCTTCATTTGTAGAGCTTTAATCAAATAAAATTGAACATGACTTTCTACTAGTAACGGATCAACAACATTTGATATTTATGAATGAATCAATGACAACGAAAACATATGGTTTATCATATCATTCTACCCGGCTAGATTTTCGTGTTATCTTAGGGGCAAGATGACGGAGCGACACAGTGGACTCTTGTCATCAGGGCGACGAATGTGAGCATACTCTGGGTTTGCCTCAATCAATTCAACTTCTTCTACTGATGAATCTTGCTTTGAATTTCGGTTCATTTTCTTCAGCCAAACTGGTCCTGGGCTCATTAGCCAAGATGGTAGTGACTGTCCATTTGTTGAGGATCTCATGTGTAGGAACATTCGTTCATGAGGGGTGCAATTTGTTGTAGTACACAAAAGAGATCGAATAGAGTGAAGTGCATCAGGCAACACTTCCTCCCATCGATTTGAATCAAGTCCTCGTGATCTTAGAGCTAGTGTTATTGCTTTCCATATAATTCCATTATATCGCTCTACTTGACCATTCCCTCTCGGATTGTAAGGCGTTGATCTACTAGTTGCTATCCCTTTTGAGCCAAGAAAGCTCTTCAACTCAGTTGACATGAAGGATGTTCCTCTGTCTGTGTGAATATAGCTTGGAAGGCCAAACATTGATATTAATGAGACCAGGCAATTTATGACTGTTCTCGCAGTCATGTCTGGACAAGGAAATACAAAAGGGAATCTTGAGTACTCATCAACCATCACCAGTAGGTATTTATTTCTTGTTTTTGATTGTACGGGTCCTTTGAAGTCCATATTAATTCGTTCAAAAGGTTTTGTTGCCTTTATGAGATTTCCTTTTGTCTTCATATACTGTGGTTTTATTTCAGAGCAAATTGCACAATTGGAGCAAATTTTTCTTACATCATCTACAGTATAGGGGAGATTTTTCATTCTGAGCCAGTGGTAGAAACGAGTTACACCAGGGTGACAAAGTTCATCATGGTATTTTGCCAAAGCTGAGTTCAATGTTGAACAACCAGCTGTAATACATATACGAGAGAGTGCATCAGCTGGTGCATTTTCTTTTCCAGGTCTGTAGACTATGTTGAATTTGTATTCAGATAATTCTAGGCGCCACCTTTGTATCTTTTCATTTTTTATTTTTCTATTGTGTTGAGTGCCAAACATGAATGTGACTGATTTTTGGTCAGTGATCAAAGTGAATTGTTTTCGTAGTAAATAGTGTCTCCATTTTCTTATAGACTCCACAATGGCATAGGCTTCTTTCTCAACAGCTGAATGCCTGGTTTCACTTTGGGACAAAGTTCGTGAGAAAAAGGCTACTGGTCGAGAATTTTGTGTTAATGTTGCACCAATTGCAAAATCTGATGCATCTGTCTCAATTATGAATGGTACATTTTCATCAACAAAGAGCAGTACCGCGGAAGCAATTTCATTTTTCAACAATTCCAAAGTTTCCATCTGATCTTGAGATAGAGGGAATTTCTGTATGTGGACAAGGGGGTGAATCTTTTGAGAAAAGTTTTTAATCCATCGGGAGTAATGAGCCAGTAATCCCATGAGTCGTTTCATTTCTTTAGCATTTCTTGGGGGTGGAAAGTTCATGAGTGGTGCAAGGCGTTCTGGGTCAGGTTTAATTTCTCCATGTTTTATCTCATACCCAAGGAACTTCAATGATTTTTTTGAAAATTTACATTTTTCTTCATTTATAGTCAAGCCATACAATTCAATTACTTGTTGAAATTTCTTAAGATTTCTGTCATGTTCTTCTTGATCTGAACCGCAAATGACAACATCATCCAAATAGGCAAAGCAGTCGTTCAAATTCTCTCTTTCTAAAAGTCCGTTTATTGTACGTTGGAAGGCAGCTACTCCATTGGTTACTCCGAATGGTATTCGTTTGAACTGATAAAGTTTTCGGCCTACTTCAAAGGCAGTGTAATGTCGTTCATTCTCAAGAATCGGTATTTGATGGTAAGCTGACTTGAAATCTACAGTACTAAAAAAGTTGTACTTGGCAATTGTGTTTACAAGATCTTCGATCAATGGGAGAGGGTATGCGTCTAAATTTGTGAATTTATTAATAGTCTGTGAATAGTCTATGACCATTCGTTTCTTCTGTCCATTGGTTACAATGAAAGGCTGGGCACGCCAACTGGACTGGCTTTCCTCAATTATTCCTTCTGTAAGGAGGCGATTGACCTCATTCTTCATGAATTCATAGTCATCTTGTGGGTGTCTTCTGGATCGGGTAGTTATTGGGTGGCAATCGGGAGTCAAGTCATTGAAAAGGGAACATGGTTTTATCATGGCCTCCACCAAGAGGCAATCTTTCAAGGGTGGTGTGGTTGTAGAATTATTATCTATTACAAGAGGCTGTTTATTACCATTGAATGCTAAACTTATTGTAGAGTGATTCATCAAAAAATCGTGACCAAGTATCACATTGCAACAGCATTCTTTTAATACCAAGAGTTAATATTGTTGTATTCATTTCCTTTGTACACAATATTGCTATAAACACATGCTTTTGTAGCGGTGTTATGTTGAACAGATGCAAATCTTATAAAACAAGAATCTGATGCAGTTTTAAATTTATTTGTTTTTGCAAATTTTTCATCAATAAAACTGGCAACACTTCCGGTATCAATAAGAGCTGGTGTATTTATTCCATTCACCGAAACAATAATTGTAGCTTTAGAAAGATTACTGGCTATACCAGCTGCAGTAATAGTTGACGTAGTTAGTTTTTCTTTGAGCGTTTTACTTTTACACACATGGGAAAAGTGTCCAATTCGGGAACATTTATGACAAGTCTTTCCTATTGCAGGACATTCTTGAGAATTTGAGTGTTTTTTATATCCGCAACGTTGGCATTGAACGGATTTCTCTACAATTGCCTGTCGATTTTGGGTTACAGCATTAACATCTGAGAAAGATTCACTCAAGCTTATGTTTTTATTTTCTTCAACAGAGTTTGTATAACAAGTACTTTTAAAGGAGTCGGCATATGTTTTTGCGGATTCAAGAACACGTGCTTGGGAAACGGTTTCTTGTAGACTCAAATCTCCTTGTTGAAAAAGTTTCTCTTTAATTTCAATAGAACATAACCCTGAAACAAGAGCATCTCTAATATGCTCGTTTTTGTTTTCTTCGGCTGACACTCTAGTGAAGTTACATGATAAGCTTAATCTTTTTAGTTCAGAATAGTAGTGATCAATGGACTCACCTATTTGTTGTTTTGCATTAGCAAGGCAGTATCGTGCATAAATTTCGTTCTTCGGTTTAACGAACATATCTTCCAACATGGATATAGTTTCTTCATATGAAGTATAGCTTTCCACAATTTCGTATAAAGCAGGTGATAAGAAGTTTACCAATATTTTTATTTTGTCTTTGGTTGTCGTTCCTTCTAAGAAATCTTCTTCGTAGTTACGGTTTTCAATCGTTTTTGTCTTTTTCTTTGTCAGCATTTTTATTTGATTAAATTGAAATAAGTAAACTCTTCATTTGTAGAGAATCAAGAATCAAGAATCAAGAATCAAGAATTTTATTGGCCATAAAACAACATTACAAAAATGTAAGCAATAGGCTTTGTCAATAATAAGTAAAATATCACAAGTTGGACTATAAAATGAACAAATTTACAAATACACAGTGAAATATTGTAGCAAAATAACACGAGTTGGACTATAGAAACGAACAAAATTACACATATACATTGAAATATTCTAGGTACTCATTGACAGAATAGAAAGCTTCAGACTTGAGCCATTTATCAACAGAAATACAATAATAATAATATACAACAATAATACAACAATACAACAATAATACAACAATAATAATAATAATACAATAATACAACAATAATAATATTGAGTTTTAGTCAATCTAACTGTAGGTCTAGTTATATCGTCCCTATGTCTAGTATAATGTGAATGTATAGAAATATTTTTATCAAAATTAGACAGATTTTTCTTCACTGAGATTAAATTATAATATATATACAGACAAGGCAAGGTCATAATTTTGTGTTCTACAAAAATTCCTCTACAAGATTCATTGTGTTTCATACCAAATATAACTCTAAGTGCTTTCTTTTGCCATATAAATGCTTTTTTTGAAGAAGATGAGTTGCCCCACAGTTTTACTCCATAAATCAAGTGTGAATGGAAGAGACCAAAGTAAATCATTTTGATTACATCAAGGTTTACACAATATTTCAGTCTTCGTAAGAGAAATGTTATTCTAGAAAGCTTTTTACATAAATTCACTAGGTGATACTCCCAGCTGAGTTTACTATCTAAGTACATTCCTAGTAACTTTACAGGCTTGAAAACATCATCATTCAGATTCAGGTTACCAGTACTTACATTGTTGAGAGAAAATATTATTTGTTCTGTTTTGCTCTCATTTACCTTAAGTAAGTTGGCATTGAACCATACCTTAGACTCATCCATAGCCCTTCCAAGCGTATCCTGAACAGTTTTTATATCAACGTCCTTATGTACCAGAGTGGTATCATCTGCATATAATATTGAAAAGACAGAAACATTTTTACTAAAATCATTTACAAAGACCAGAAACAGAAAAGGGCCAAGGACTGATCCTTGAGGAACCCCCATGGTTACATCAAGGAAATTTGAGTTTGCACTATTCAAGCTAACTATTTGTTTTCTATTTTTCAAATAACTCTTGATCAGCATGAGCTCCTTATCTTTAATACCATACTTTTCAAGTTTTTTGCAGAGTATAGAGTGAGAAACACAGTCGAATGCCTTGCTTAAGTCCAATAGTAAAGATCCAACTGGTTGCTTGAGTTCAAAACCATTCAAAACATATTCAACAAGTTTTTCAATTGCATCAATAGTACTATGATTCGGTCTAAAGCCATACTGAGAAGGATAGAACAGCTGGTTGTTAACAAAATATTCATTAAGTTGAATTACAATACATGTCTCAATGATTTTACTTAGTATAGGTACAATTGCAATTGGTCTATAGTTCTGGGGTTCATTAGGATCCCCCTTCTTATAAACAGGTGTAACTTTGGTAACTTTTAGAAAATCAGGAAAAACTCCTTCACTCAGTATATAATTTACAATATAAGTCAGTTCAGATATAAAAACATCAACTACATTTTTCAACAAATAATTTGACATACAATACACATCCTCAGATTTTGAGTGACTCATTCTATTTATAATAAGACTAATTATTGTTTCATCAACCTTCTTAAATTTAAAATTTTGGCTATTCAGATTACTATTGATACTATTATTTAAAAGATCAGAGAAGTCTACATCATTTGTACTATTACTATTTGTTTGAATATTACCAGTAGCACATGACACATTAACAAAAAAATTATTAAACTGCTCAGGAGAGATTGGAATGACCTGTTTTGTTGAATTTACCAGATAACCTTCATTTTTGACAATTTGCCAGGCTGCCTTGCATTGATTTTTAGCCTCAGCAATAAATTTACCATTAGCTACAAGTTTTGCCCTAGAAATCTCTTTCTTGTATTTTATCTTTAAATTCTTGAACATAATTTTATACTCAAGGTTATTAGTGCTCTTCCATTTGTTATAATATATCACAAGAAGTAGTTTACGCATACTATCAAGTTCAGGAGTAAACCAGTTTATCACAGATGCTTTCTTCTTACCATTTATATTTCTAACATTTATGTATGGACAGCTAACATTGAAATACTTTGTAAAAATATATAAGAAGCTCCTAACAGCACTATTTACATCTTTGGTATAAATATCAGACCAGTCTGCAGTAGTCAATAACTGTCTGAAATAGTTTAGATTATCTAGAGTAATAAAACGCTTCTTAATGTATGTTCTACTACATGCGTCATCATTTTCAACCTCTGATGTAGGATCCAAATAGAAAGTAGACCAGTAGAGCTTTAATCAAATAAAATTGAACATGACTTTCTACTAGTAACGGATCAACAACATTTGATATTTATGAATGAATCAATGACAACGAAAACATATGGTTTTATCATATCAAACCATATAACGACAAAAAATATTAGGCTTATGATAGAATGGGTTGGCGGCCAGTCAGGTCACATTTCTGAGTAGTCCCAGTCTGTCGTGTGCGTGCAGCAACAAACCGGGTTAAGGTTCAGCACAAACTCCATTCTCTCATTATCTGTGGTTGGTGGTTTCACATTCCTAATTAATAAGTAGACCCTGCTATTGACTGATGCGACAAACTAGGTTAAGAAAACGTTCCAGTCTGTCAACTTATCTTTGTCGTCAGCCTTATTTGTCACAGCCTCATTGAAGCTCCCAAACAAAATATTCTGTAGCTAATCTGGTACCTGGGCGATGGATCAAAGAAGTTGCTATTCAACTCATGAGTACGGTAAATAAATCAACAATCATGAAAAAAATAATTGTTTTGAAATTTTTCATTGTTTTCTTATAATATTTACAAAATTATTTCTACTGTTTACTTTATTATTGGTGACAACGCAAGTATAGCCAACATAACAGTGCAAATCAGATGACGAGTTGACTTGGACTTGTCTTGAAGAAGGCAGCCGAAGTAGAACAAATTAGCAAACCGATTATTAAAATTGCTGCTTCTGCTTCATTATATATATATATTTGATTGAGGAATTCGATGAGTGTCGAAATAATAATAACGCGTATGCAAAGTGAAACTCGTCACCGTTATGTTTAAACGAATAGGAATGATTGAGAAGTAGTATGCCGGTACGCATGTGAAGTGCACTGTGTAGGTTAAAAACATTCATTTGTATTTAGCGACTGTTTATTTATTATTCAATTACTGATGTGCAGTGAATTTTATAATTCAAACCTTTGATTTACAAATACGTTTTTAGTTGCTTGAAAAGAAATTGAATGTTAGATAGATAAAATTGTGTTGTAAACTCCTACCAAACGCCGAAAACATGTCCAAGCATTTATTGAATACGGTAATTGTATTCTTTGTAACCCTAATAAAAGTGTGTGATGTTGTTAGCTTTGGTGAGGTTATTTACGCTATAAATGCCGGTGGTGACGCCTTTACGGACAGTATGGGAATAACGTATGATCGGGACCCATTATTCGGCAAAGTGGGAACCGCATCAGATTATGGTAAAAGACTTCTTATTGCTAGAGTTCCAGCAAATGACCAAGTGCTATATCAAACAGAGAGGTATCATCACAGTACTTTTGGCTATGACATTCCCATCAATGAGGATGGTGACTATGTTATGGTGCTAAAATTCTGTGAAGTTTACTTCAATGCTCCAAATATGAAGGTGAGTTCTGCTACATATTTTGTTCATTAAGATTATTTTTACTTTATGCAAGCAGATAAATGACGATAGGGTTGAATAATACTTATTAAGGTTTATTATCCAAATAATAAACAAATACAGTAAAAGTGTTTGCTCAATATTGTAGAACTTTGAAAAACCTGCTGTTTTTTATCAAGTTCAAGTTTAGTATTTTATCATCATATTAATTAATTGTTTGCTGTGGGTACTTCATATTTCACACTGTTAAATCCAATCCTTGATAAAAACTCATTTAAAAAAAAACTTATTTGAATCTTTTATTTGTTGTATCTATATAAAAATGTTTGCTGTAGGTACTTTATAATTCACCATCTTATTTCTAATCCTCGATAAAACCCCATTTTAAAGAAAAGTAAGTTCATTTGAGTCTTTTATTTGTTGTACCTATATGAACAATAACAAAATATCAAACTTATACTTTTTCAAATTATTCTTTTAATATATTTTTGATTTGTCATTTTCTACTTAAAAGTTTTTACTTCAGAATAAGTCAGTAAAACTACTGACTTCTAACAAATTGTCTGTCACGTCAGGTCGTCAGCATATGTTACAGCCACGTAGATTGATTAAAGTCAATTATACCAATGAATGTGTTTGTTGATTAATAGGCCTATGCATTTTACAGGTGTTTGATATTGTTCTAAATGGTGATCATACAATTGTGGCCGACTTGGATATTTATGACAGAGTTGGTCAAGGTGTCGCTCATGACGAATATGTTCCGTTCAGTGTGAAGCAGGGCAGACTTTACTATAGCGAAGAAGAATCTGACATTCGAGCAGGAAAAATTAGAATAGAATTTATAAAGGTAAGCTCTCATCATTATACCGCCTATAAACCGCATAGAGGTTGCGGAATCTTGTATGAATAAATTATTTTTTGAGCTTAAAATAATTTTCTGAGATGATGTTGAAAAAGGATAAATGCTGTTCTTAAAGTACTTGAGTACAGCTACACATACTTTCTATTGCGCAAGTACAGACGTATTATACGGTATGTACTATGTTCAAACTTTTTAGTGAACGATTTCATTCAGCAGTCTGCGATACGACAAGTTGTGGAATTTTCATTTAAACTGCGAAACATTCAGCTTATTTTATCAAAAAGTTTCACCCCAAGGAGATCATGCTTGACAAATATTTTAATGGAGTGATAAGGAAGGTAGGAAGATAAGAAAGGGGGAATGACCCAAGACTTCAAAAATTAATCACTGTTATGGAAATCTTGTACTAAAAAACTGGATATAATTAGTTATTGGAGTATAGGATTATATATAAGTAATGTTATTTTTATTGTAATATTTATTTTCATTAAGTGAGTGACCAAAGACGTTTCTGTAGTTCATAAAATAAGTTTTTGCAATGTTCAATAACTTTTGCAGTCAGTGGTTTTAGATTTATGAATAATGGCTCAGGCTGAGTAATGTATTTTATAAGGTTTTAGCTCGAGTCTGTTTCTAACAATAACTACAACCAAAGCAATTATTTTTCATTAGTGATTACTGATTGGATAACAACATTATTTTAATAAACCTTCCATATTTTTCAATCATTTAACGCTTATTCGACAACTTTGTGTCCTCTTAGAAACTATAGTAGGATGACATACTATCACCTTACTTCAATGAATTGGATTCCTTTCATCGTAATTTAGTTGCTGTAAATATTTTATTCTTGAAGAGGCCTATATATTTGGTGTATGTAATAGAATTAAAAATATTATTCACGCCTTATAATTTGAAGAAATACTTTTTAAAATCGTCATTGGTGATGAGCGAATAATTTTGACATAGATTTTAATGATTCTACGGAAAAAATATATTTTTATTTATGATGAGAAATATTACTTTGTGAGGATTGCTATTTATTTATTCGTAAATGACACATCCACATAATCATGAAATCATCGTATTCAATACATTATTGCAATATTCGCCAAAACGACAGTTTTGGGCCAACCCTGTTGTTCCTTCCTTATCATATTTATATGATTTGTGATTGTATCTACCAATAAATAAATAATACAAAAACGTTTAACTGTACTATACAAAGTGGGGCAGTCAAACTACACTAATTCAGGTATGGAAATAAAATTCACAAAAGTCATATATTCCAACATATCGTAAGATCACAAATGGAAATTTTTTTTAACAGAAAAATTGTTACATTTTGAATATTACTCCAGTAATCATCTTACACACGTTGTTTGAGTCTCACACTTAAATTCTCACTAACACGCCGTAACTCCTCTGGTGTTATTGCACTAATTTATTGTGTTATCCGTATTCGATCACAAGGTTCTGTAAAATATTTCTCGTGAGGTCAATTCATGCTCTGGCCATATGGCTAGCAGCTTAATCTTGTTGAAAAAGAGTGTTATCATTCACATGAAATCGTCGAAGTTCAGAAACGAGGAAGCTGTTCAGCATTTGAACATATAGAGCTGTTGCTACTGTGAAGGCGTCACCTTTGTCATCCTCAAAATGGACCAATTTTCCATTTGAAGGTATATAGCACATCAGGCAGTCACTTTAGCCGAATGTAGTGGCCTTTCATGAAATTCTTGAGGATTTTGAACAGCCAAATATCGAAAATGTTGTCTATTTACGTGTTAGTGAGAATTTTAGTGTAAGACTTGAAACAATGTGTGCAAATTGATGACCGACATCTTACTGGGGTAATTTTCAAAAAGTAACAAATTTTCATATAAAACCAAAATTTCCATGTGTTTTCTTACAATTTGTTGGAATATATGACTTGAAAATATTTTCTCTGAATTTTATTATAATACCTGAAATAGTGCAGTTTGACTATCCTACCTTGTAGTTCATTTCAATATTATAATAAAGAATATGCTTCTATTGGGGTAAACTTAGTTTTAAAAACAAGCCATCGTTTATGTATTAACTGTGCAAAGTACAATCATTGTCAACTTCAGCTTCTCATCTTGTTCCGATTTTTCTTCTCAAACTATAAAAACATTTTGACTGGAGATGCTAAACAAATGTCATCTTTCAGAGTAGATTTTCTCGTCAAAAGGATAAACGTAGGTGAATAATTGAAACAATGAACATTTGATTACGATTGGTAAGAATTAACTTAATAAAACGTCATCAAAAGAATAAACGTAGGTGAATAATTGAAACAATGAATATTTGATTATGATAGGTATCTGTATGTAAAGTTGTTATATGAAGATGGTACCCAAGCTATGGTCTGTTGAAAGACAACTTAATCAATTGTTTAAATAAATACAAGGTGAACGAATCCTCTAATCAAAGCTTCCATTCATTGATGCTACTTTTTGAGTTCACAAAACAAAATATTGAATAGTGAAAAAAAAATCTCATCCTCAACTTTTGGCAAGAATAATAATTACTGTCCTATGTGTAGAATTTTAATCCCGATGCAGGATAATAATGTTGATAACTAGTCCCGAAAGCTTAAGACTATATTTGGATGTACGATCGAAAAGTTACATTCTATCATCATTTATCTTGTTCATTACTATCATAGCTCGTAAACCCACCACTGTTGAAAAAACAATCAGGTGAAACTACCCATGCTACTCACCGACAATTAATTTAAAGTTTGATTATCCTCATTGCTATAAAATCTTAATGTTCCTTTCATATTCATAATTATTGTCACCCTCCTTATCCTCCATTGAATTAAAGTGGATGTATGAATATGGTTTGCAATTATTAATCTTATTAAATCCTGCTTCATATAAAATAATAATCAATCATTCTAGCTCTTTAATCTGCGTTCTTCGTTCAAAAATGTAATTATTTATGCACTCTGCTCTTGGTTGGTGGAGTAAATTTTTACAAGTAGCCTCATCTCACATTTCAAGCAATATCAACCAATGCTTTATAAATCTACTAGAAGCAGATTGACATTTGACAGATACTACGGTACCTATTAATGATCATGATGAAAATAATAATATCGTGTGACCTGGCTGGCTCAGGTCTGGTGCCAGAGTTTTCAGGTCGCACCTGATCAATTTCAGGGTCTCTGACATGACCTAACGACTGTTATTAGGCAGCCAGAACCGATGGCTTAGCGTGTCCATTGGAAACATATCTTGCCCGTGCCGGCATTTGAACCCGGGTCTTTGAATTATGACGCCAGCGTCTAATCCACTCGACTACAGCACTCCTATGATCATGATCATACCACTCAAGTGTGATTGGAAAATCAAAAGTCAAAAACCAATCTTAATTTTTCATCTTCTTAATTTGGATTGTGTGCACAGTACTGAACTTTATCAAAGTTATTGGAGAATTAATTTGATCAAAGAAAATTTCGATTTTTAGGTAAAACCATGTTTCTTGTGACTAACAAAATGTGACAATCTGTGATTATGTTTTTTAGAGATCACCTTCAATAATGATTTATGTTGCTTTTTCAGGGATATAGAGACAACCCAAAAATTAACGCTGTTTATGTGATAAAGGGAAAAGCTTCGGGTAAGTGAGATGCCAACTGAAATAATCTTATTAAAAATTGTTATGCTCAGTGCCTTTTCCTATCGTTAAATTTCAGTTTATTGCTATGATAATTTAATTCAGTAAACGATACTTGAATCAATTGATTAATAAATAGAAATTCTCATGGTGGTGACAAAATTGAATTTGAACAAAAAAGCCATAAATATTGGATATGCTGCGCTCTATTTCTTGTTAATCTTAATTTTTACTTGCGTTTTTCTTTTATGTCTATTTAATCTCGCCCATACATCTGATACAATTTATATTTGCAGTAACTTCTTCACACTTCCAGTTTTCATGCATACAGTCCAGTATATCTAGAATAACACTATTATTGCTTAAATCTTGTGTCTTCAAGCTTATCAGGAAACTTTCACTCGTACAAAGAGATAGAATTGAAAAAATGAATCTTGTTCCTCCCATCTCCTCTCATCTATAGTGATGTCCACTTTATAATGGCAATGGAGAAAGATAGGAGAACAACGTTGCCGATCATCTGTTTTGTCGATGCCTTCTATGGAGGGTATTGATGTAATATGTTCATTCTCGTTTAAAATAATTAATTGTATTTTATCAAGCACGAAATTATATTATTCAATGATTTCATAATGAATTTTCATAATCAAGATGAAATATTTTGTTAATTAATCATATTTCTAAATTGTTAAAAACGATCTGGCAACAGAGCAAAGCGAGAAAGAGATAGCGCTATCCGCTTTGTTGAATGATAGTTGGAAGGATAGCAAATTACTAATCAAACACTGCCATTATAACGTGGACCGCACTATAGGGTGAAATATAATGTACACTTTAAACTTCCGTTGAATCTATTGCATTTTGTTAAATATTTAGCCGTAATTCTGTTTTCTAGGATCTTATAAAAATTCAGTCAGCTTCGTCATTGGCACTATTGACAGATCAATAAGTTTTCTACTTCAGATTACCTCTGTATATATAAAATATTAAGCCGTTCTCATACTTTTCAACCATACTTTAAGGGCAGGTCACACCGAGCTCGCGTCCGCGGCGGTAGCGAAGTCAAAAAACTCGCCTTCCATGTTATTAAGTTGTGCAGGTCACACCGAGCTCGCTACCGCGAAGGTAGTTCCTCGGCGGTAGTTTCACTTCGCGAGCCAGGCGAACTTTTGAAACGTCTCCTAGTGGGAGTACCGCTAGCGGTAGTGAGCTCGGTCTGACCTGGCCAATCTAATAACATGGAAAGCGAACTCCAGAACTTCGCCATCGGTAGCGCATGCGCAGAATACCGAGACTCACACGTAACAACGAGTCATTTGCATGCCTACAGCGTCGCAACATTTTGTGTTGCAGTCGGAATTGAGCTATTGTCATTTGCATTGTCTTCCGTTGTTGCATTGTCATTTTCGTTGTTCATCATTTTATTTAAATTATTTAATTATATTTCTTTAATCTTAATCTATTCTTAATCAACTATTGCTTCAATGGAGAACCTAATTGAAGAAGTGAGGAAACGACCCATAATATGGGATCGGAGCTACTGTCCTCTAACCACGGTACATTATTACGAAGTGATTTTTGGTCGCTAAAATTTAGCGTCATGTCCATTGTCGAACACTTCTGCTACTAGATAGTAGACAGTCCAGAGCTAGACACTAGTACAGTACTGCACGAGACGAAGTACAGCACTCTGGTTGCCGGCCTTCCCCCACTTCTAGAGAATCAGCCTCATCAAAACAAGAACAAAACCAAACTACCGCTGGCGAACTGCTTCCAGAAAAACTACCTCCGCGGGAGCGAGCTCGCTACCGCCAGCAGACGTTGGTGTGACGACCGCTTTAGTACCGTTTGCACATTTACAATTTAATCGAAATTCAATTTCAACTGAATTGAATCTATACCGTACCAAGTCTCGTTCGTTATAATGTGTTTCATTTTGACTTCAAGCAACCAGGTGATTAAATTCAGTTTAAGCTTTGACTGTGCAAACGGCCCTAAGTATGACTCAGTTATACTCTATCTTTCATTTGCTACAGTCACTAATGACTAGGCCGCTAAGTGATTGTACACAAGTTGGTAGCGGAAAGTGAGACTAGATAAGGAGAATGATCTTGTTAAGGTCTTTAGTTTAACCGACGTCTCCCATACATTTTCCATTGCCATTTTTATAATTTGGCTTTCGATCTACTGTTAACAAATTGTTTTCACACTTGAACTAATGAGATTTGTACTGCTAAGGGTCGCTTTCTCCAAAGTTGGTTTGACTATTGAACTCGTTTAATCAATGTATGGTTTCATTTATTATAATGTGTTTCGATTGAGTCAGCTGATGGTTTAAACTAGTATTTGAGTTCAACTTTTTTTGAGAAAGTGACCCTGAGACCTACAATGACCGAATTATGTGTTGTAGACATTCCGAAACTGCCGTCAATGCCGGAGATGGAAGACTGGAAGGTGGTGGACGAGGTGGAGGGTGACAAGGGCGGAAACGGGGCAGGGGTGGGCGCGGGGGGTCGCACTCGACGGCCGTCGGGCCCCCGCACCCCCGACCCCTACGCTGTCGACGACTCATCACTTATGCTTCCTGTGTTCGTTGCCATCGGCGCCTTCATTCCCCTCCTCTTCTGTCTCTGCAAACTCTAGAGGTCTGCTCATGCGCACACCAACCACCGAAAGCTGCGCAAACCCACTCAGGGCTTTCTTCCCAAACCACTCTAACAGGTTTGTGCAACTTCGGAAAGTTAGTGCCGGACACTAACTGCGAGTTTGTGCGCTATTCTCGGAGTTTGTGAAAAGCAACTTGACAAGTTGATTTGCAATACTAGAAGTTTGTGAAAAGCAACTTGAGGAGTTGATTTACAATACTAGAAGTTTTGTGTGAAAAACAACTTCAGGAGTTGATTTACAATACTAGAATTTTGTGTGCAATTGTAGGACTTTGTGGAAAGTATCTTGAGGAGTTGATGTGCTGCTATCCTAGAAGTCTCAGGTAAACAACTTGAGGAGTTCATGTGCAATTCGAAAGTTTGTGGCAAGCAAGGCAAGAAGTTCATGTGCAATTCTAGAAGTTTGCAGCAAACAGCTTAAAGAGTTAAGTGCAATTCTAGGAGAGAAAATCAATTATACATGAGTTCTAGAAATGTATCTATTCTAGGAGTTTGTGAAAAGCATTGTTAGGAGTTCAAGTGCAATTCTAAGAGTTTGCGAAAAACAAATGTTGAAGTTTTGTGTGCAAAGCAACTATTGATGTCTGTACAAAAGAAGTTCTTGTGAAAAATAGTTTTAAAAATATGATGTGCAAAGCAACATTGGAAGCATATGTGGAAAGCACTCCAAAAATTTCTGCGGAAGGAAACGTTTGTGTAAGATAAACTAGCTTGTTACCACAAAAGTTGAGAGTTCTCATAAACTCCAGAATCTTGTACAAGCTATTTTTAGGAATTGACGTAATCTCTTTCCCAGAATCTTATGTAGTATCAAATTTTCTCATTCAATGTAGTAATTATATGATCTGTGAACTGTCCAATTAAATTGTGGAATTTTTTAAAATTGTGAGTAAGATACTGTTGTAATGTGAAAATTTGATACTAGTCTAGATTATTGGCCGATAGTTGAGAAAGGATGACGAAATTCCTTCTAGGAGCTTTCTAGGATCCATCTAATCTAGAATATCGTGCTTACCAAGTTTATAAGTTTGTAGAAGTATGTGCACCCGGATTGATTTTGTGAATGAAGTTTGAAGATTCCAAGTTGGAAATTGGAGTTCGGGAGCTATGATTAACTATGAACACGTAGTGGAATTCACCGCATTGCTTCGATTCAAGCTGTATTGTCAGTACGTCACGCGCCGCGCACACTCACATAAGAGGCCATCGCTTGCTGTCCGTCCGTCTGTTAGGAAGCAAGTGCCAGATTCGTAGTAAGTACGTTGAAGTACTTTCTTACCCAATTCAAGCATTGAATTGAATTTATTGTGCTAGGATAGTTTAGTAGTAACGTTCATCGTAGATCGATAGTAAAGTAGAAGCGATTTAGGCTATTCAATCACGTACCACGTTGAACATTGAATGAAAACGTGGAAACACCATAGAAACTATGTTCGCTATTAAATTACGTCCCACTATGATTATTGGATGAAAATGTGTAACGATATTGATATTATGATGATGGTATTGTGGAAATACAGTAGAAACCTCCGATCAATCGGTTGTAAAATATGAGACAAACTTCGTATAGATTCACACTTTTACTCAAAGCGTGACCAATCACAAAGTGACAAACATTATTGATGTAAATATCTTATTTTTCTTCGACTTTTCCCATCATTTATTCATGTTGAATTGACTAAAACATATTATTTCTCGGCTGCAACAACCGAGATCATCCGGAAAACTTAGCATTAGTTCCACAATTTTCTGAAATTGATAGAGCAATAGAGGTATGGAATAATATTATAAGATTGATAATGCCGTTTCTACTGTATTTTTAAATAATTTTAAATCGACTATGTATTCTATATAGGCTATGTCCTGAACCAATATTTTAGACTTACTCCCTAGTCCATCTATTGATTAGCCAGATTGGAGTTTTTAAAAATACTTCGGAACTGAAATAAATTGCTAAGATCTTAATCGTGATTGTGAGAAGTTTTAGTTTGGTTGTTTGTTCATTTCACATTTAGTTGATAGGAAGTTTCAATTGAACTCTATTAGTTATTTATTCTTTCTACTTACTAATACGAGTAGTTCAAATATTTTATTCAAGTCTATTTTGTTATTATCAACCCCAGCAGAAATGTTATGTATATTAAAAGTGTACGAACATTACTTAAAAGTTATAATATATTCGGTATAAACAATAATGGATTGGCGAAATTCAGGAGTTTCATAGTGTAATTGGGAATAATAATTATTATATATTATTATTTTATGTTGATGTTGGTATTGCTGTGAGGAATAAATAAATAATAAAGCGCTTATTTTTAACCATGAAAATATGTCTTGAAACTTAAAAGAAGTGTTCAAGATACGTGACATTCTAAGACAACTCTTTGACTCATTTAGAAATGATGATCATTTACCAAAAATAATTGAATTTTGTTACGTTCATTCCAAGGAACCTAAAATACATTCTAGGTACATCGGTTCATCCTACACTTTCGCCATAAACTTTTAAAACTTTTTAGAACTTTTGGTTCTATTCATTCACGCACAATCTCTTTCTCATGCAATTGAAAAATGTCTATTCGTATCCACATATTGAGAATTGGTTTTGCTAGTATGTAAAATTGAATATGGCTTGTACTCTACCGTATTTATAAGTTACTGGATGTTTGAATCATTTTCACAGAATTTATGCAATGTCATTCAAAGTCATTGCCAACATGAAATTGCAAACTGTTTTTCACATTGAATCTAGAAACTCATTAATTTATTAGTAACATACTTAAATGATAATTGCAAGTAATGTTGAAGCACAGTATCACATCACTGTTGGAACTTGGATAAATGATATTGATATTTATAATTTCTATCACATATTATGAGTTTCATCATAACCTATAGATATTATGTACTATTTTCTTGTAAATAGATAAAACTCATCACTCACTATATTGAACATTTTTAATATATAAATTTTATTAAAATAAGATCATCACATTCTCCTCAGCATAAATATTTGTTGTTTTTATTGATAATTATGTTTGGTTCTATTGAACAGTGTTGATTAATTTTTAAGGTTCCTATGATGATATTATGTCACTCATTAATGAGTTCATTAATTAATTGCAAATAGTAAAAGTAAATTTGATTGATATCGGTTTAATTTGTATAATACATTTTTGACTTGTTTTTCATTATTATTAAACTATGTGAATCGTCAGTAATGTGTTGTGAAATGTAGGTTTGGAGTGCAAAGCAGTAATTTCTTGAGAAATTTTCGAGTGAGAAGTAATATAGAATTGTAAAAATTGAAATTAATCGATAAAATTATTCAGGTTATGGGTCCTTATAGGAAATATTAGTGATATTTTGATGTATTAAGATTAAGTTCTTTTTGAAATGTTAGGTCTGTGAATCAGTTAATAATGATACTGTTGAAATTAAACTAAAATATTATTTAAACTTGGGTTGCCTTGATTGGGAATATTGATTCAAATTGTGTTATATGATATTTCAGTCTATTTAAATTATATTCATGAATACAGACATCAAATACTCAAACATCATGATCTCATATTATCAGCCTTTTCAATTAACGCTGTTTTATTCATAGCAATTAAACCCACGTGAAGTAATTTTTAGTTGATTATAGTAAAATTGTTAATTTTCAATTAATTCGTAGGCCTATATTTCAATACTTTTGCAAATAGACATTGCATAGTAGGCATAATGCATAACATTCTATACCGTAATTTACAATGTGCATTGTACTTTTAAGCTGGAAATGCTGGGCATATTATATGGTTTGTATGATTGTATAAAATTCAAATGACCGTACTTACTTCATTTACTACTTTTTATCGTTTTTTCAAGAGACAGTATTTTATTTTTATCGGTTGTTGAATGAATGTAATAATATTTATTTTGTTATAATTTATGAAGCAAGATTTTTAGATTTATTATTTGCAGTACTTAATTTAGTGGTTTTATCATGGGCGATATATTTTGTTTTATTTTTATTGGATGAAATTAATTGAATTTTTCAATAAGCAGAAGAGAGGCTTCAACTAGAATTTGGATTTCTGTCATTGTTGGTAAAGTGAGTTAATATGCCGTATCACTCCAATAGTCTGATATTATTTTGAATATTTTTTCATAAGTATAATTAAGATTATAATAGGAATCCATTATCAATAAGGATTATTTATTGCTTATTTTTATTGATGCAAATGAAACATTTCACTTATCTATTCTTCATCATGTATAAATCATCTTTCATTTATGCTTGAGCAGGTATTCTAAGTTGTGTCAGTGACAAAAGAGCTAAGGCTAATATATATATTTATTATTTTGAAGTATTTAATGCATATTTTATTTAATAGAAATCTTTTAAAAATTCAAAATATATTTTTGTGGAAAATTATCGAATATCAATCATTTTCAAGATCTAACTAAGCTCTTGTAATACTCTTAAACCAAACCATTCTCTTTCATAACTTCTTATATCTGCCAAGGTGATGTTTCATATAAATGTAAAGTTCATAAGTCATTATTGATATTATTCATGTTTCAATTCTTTTTGCACTCACCAATACTCAACTGGATGAACATTCTCGATAGTGTCATTAGTCTTGAGTTTCAAAGTAGCACAAAAATAATATACAAAGTATTGATGACATAAATCCTTGGCTTTAAGTGCCTTTGACAAGCATATTAAAATTCACTCCAAAGAAACACAAACATCTCTACTAATGTGTAAAAAATTCGAAAATTGACAATGAAAGTAATGACTGAAATTAATTTCACAGCAATTGACAAAACACTGCTTTTCACGCAGACTACGTTAGTCTTCCATTTCACAATGTTATCAGCATACATTTTCAACTGTGCTCCAAAAATAAGGAATACAATAATATTATCTGCACATTACTACCTTGAATAGATCAATTATTTAAACTTAGATTGTAGAAAAACTTGACTTTGAAGTATATTTAAATTTTAGTTTCACGGATTTTCAGGATGGTTTTAATGATTAGTTTTATAGAATATCTGTTGGTTTTATTGTACTGTATGTTTCATCCAGTGGTGATTCATTTGTTGTTTTGCAGGAATTGTGTATTATTGTGGTAATTTTGCAACAATGCATAGTATGTGCAATAAATTTATTTATACTCTGAAACTGTGCTTTGAGCTTCTATTTCAGCTTCTACAATAGCTGCTTATCCTTCCCAGTTTTTGACTTTTAAATGTCATAACATCCTCCGTTCAACTACAAATGAAAATAAATACTAGATTAGTTGATTGAATAAAAATAGGTACCTCCGTCTATAGGTATGGACGTCTCTTGAATTGTTTTTATTTGAAAATATGTACTTATTCCATTTTTGCAGTTTCAATTGATAGAAATATCAAAGTGAGAAAATGAAATATAAACCGCACTTATCTCAATTGTTCACCCCCATTCAAGTAATTTATTTAATTTTATAATCTTGTTGGTCGGTTAGAAAAATAATGAGTTTAGGTACATGTTTGATAATGTCAAAGAAAATTTTTATTCCTCAGTTGAATTTGTGCAAAACCAGTCATTGTCAAAAAAGATAGAATTTAGCTTTGCTGAGTTTGACCATCTATCGAGTTAGGCAAAATGTTTGCACACAATATTTTTCCCAAGTTACTATCACTGAAGTCAATTTTATTTAAACCTTGTTGTTTAATAAATGATGAATGTATAGTATAAAATAATAATTTTTTCACTAAAAGTTACTTATTGCCGTGAAGATGCCCTGTTTAATGCCTCGGTCAAGACATTTACAATGTGCACTGAAATTATGGATATCATAGAAATGATATTATTTTCTAATAATGAGGTCCACGTTATATTGGCAATATTTGATTATCATTGGCGTTGCTATCCTTGCCTATCATTCAACAAGGCAGATAGCGCTATCCTTTTCTAGCGCTGCAACATTGTCACATCGTTTTTTAACAATGCAGAAATATAATAAATTAGCACAATATTTAATCTCAATTATAAAAACAAATACTATTTAATCCTTGAAAAATTAATTTTCTCGATAAATAAAATATAATTTATTATTTTAAACAAGAATGAACAGTTAATATTACACCATATATACCGGTGTCAACTAACCTCGAAAGAAGGCAGTGGCAAAGCAGAGAGTCGGCAACGCTGTCCCCTATCTTAAATCAGTCATTTGTATATTGAATTATCGTTAAAGTATTCAAGGATGAATTTTCTATTTTTCAACCGAATTTGACTTATGATGCATGATTTTGAACCGCCTTGACGAACTGAGAATGAACTGTAGTTCGATGAGATCCGATTAATGTATCAAGTTATGAGATCTTTGATCCTTGAGGTGTCCTTATGCGCGCCTCTCTACTAGGAAATACTGAAATGAATTGCATCTAACGGGTAATTCTCATAGCACATGGTCTTATGAACTTATATCATTGTGCAAAATCTCAATATGAGGACAATGAAGTTGGTGATGATGGTTGGAGCTAAAAATTTGATGTTTTTCAGAATACAAGGAGCATTGTTATCAGGTGTTCCTGGAAATCTATATGAGAGAAAGAGCACAATCTACCTGATCACAGATTGTAGAGCACAAAATTACACTCAGCAGTATGACGTATTTTCAACTAGACCTATACATTCTAATGGTAACAATCGGAAAATATTGTTGATGAAAAACTAAAATTCATCAAAATTGTTTTTCTCTTGAAATTTTATCAATTTTTGAAAAATTGTAACTCAATACTTATTAAAGATAGAGAGTTACGAATGATCTCATTTTATTCAGAATTTTATAATCGAAAAGAAAGGCGAGAGCAAATTTTTATGTTCGAATTACTGGAAATAGCTAAAAACTGGAAAATGGACTAGAAACTTTTGCATGAAAAAATTGGTTCTAGACATCTCTTATGTATCCAAACAAATCAGAACTGAATCAACTTTAACTTAGAAAATCTGAACTACAATACAAATTGCTAAGGTTCATTTCCATCATCAGTTACATTATTCAAAAATGTTTATATGAGTTGTGTACTTATAAGTTTAAAGTTAATTTCTACTGTATTATTGATACATTATGATATAGTGCCAAATTAACCTTTCAGAAGTGTTTAGTATCTTCAAATTGTTAGTTTTAGGTATCTGATGAGATGTTTTTACTTTCCTTGCCCTACTACCATAGGTAAGGAAAGTATTGCTTTCCAAAAAAAATTAAGGTACCCCAATTTCAAGTTTTCTATACGTTTCAAGGTTCCCTGAGTCCAAAAACATGATTTTTGGGTATTGGTCTGTGTGTGTGTATGTGTGTATGTGTGTGTGTATGTCTGTGAACACGATAACTCCATTCCTAATTAACCGATCGACTTGAAATTTTAAACTTAAGGTCCCTATACCATGAGGACCCGACAATAAGAAATTCAATAAAATTCAATTCAAGATGGCGGAAAAAATGGCGGATAATTACTAAAAAACCATGTTTTTCACGTTTTTCTCGAAAATGGCTCTAACGATTTTCTTCAAATTTATATCATGGATAGCTATTTATAAGCCCTATCAACTAGCATAAGTCTCATTTCTGGGAAAATTTCAGGAGCTCCGTAATATTCTTGAGAAAAATGGCGGAAAATGACTAAAAAACCATGTTTTTCACGGTTTTCTCGAAAACGGCTCCAACGATTTTCTTCAAATTTATACCATGGATAGTTATTTTTAAGCCCTATCAACTGGCATAAGTTTCATTTCTGGGAAAATTTCAGGAGCTCCGTAATATTCTTGAGAAAAATGGCGGATAATGACTAAAAATCCATGTTTTTCACCGTTTTCTCGAAAACTGCTCTAACGATTTACTTCAAATTCATACGATGGATAGATATTCATAAGCACTATCAACTGGCATGAGTCTCATTTCTGGGAAAATTCCATGAGCTCCGTAATATTCTTGAGAAAAATGGCGGATAATGACCAAAAACCAGGTTTTTCACGGTTTTCTCGAAAACTGCTCTAACGATTTTCTTCAAATTCAAGCCATGGGTAGCTATTCATAAGTCCTATCAAATGACATGAGTTTTTTCCTTGGAAAATTGCAGGAGCTCCGTAATATTTTTGAGAAAAATGGCGGATAATTACTAAAAAACCATGTTTTTCACGATTTTTTCAAAATAACTTGACCAATTTTTTTCAAATTCATACTCTGTATAGTTATTTATCAGCTCTATTAACTGGCATGAGTCTCCTTTCTGGGAAACTAATGGGGGGGTCCACCCCATCCTTGAGAAATGGACTTTGTAACCTCCTTCTCGTGCATGAGGTAGGTAGGTAGAGCAGTTCATAAAAAGAACACATAGTCGAGATATTTCATCTGTAGAACATTTGTTTTGACGACTTTAAAAAATGACTAAAAAAAAAAATCATCGAATTTCACAATTTACACAAAGGAAAAAGTACTCTGAAAACAATTATATATACACATATACAAAAGTCTGATCGTAGTTTCGAATATGAGCAAGGAAAGTTGTGTGAGTGTACCACACCAGATTTTTTATTTTGTTGTATTGCTGATGATGTAAACAATAAACTTGAAACTTGAATTGCAAGTACACATCATTTTTCATGTTTATATTGACTGGACTACTTGTAAACAGTATCTGATTTGACCATGTTCAAATGTCTTTATGAAACCGGACCTGAGGCATTTGTCATACCAGCCTATCAAAACCCTGTTCATAAAATGTTGCTGTCAATGAGCTCAAGTGCGTCATGACGTTGTTTTGGCTCTGTCCTCAAAGTCATGTCTTTATAGTTTGAGGTAAAAAAAGATACTTGTGGCCAATACAGGTTTGTATGGCGGGTAAACAAAAATATCCAATTTGATTTGCTGAAGAAGCAGTTTGGTTGCACCAGTACTGAGGACGATTTGCCACAGATCACAACAGGTTTTTAATCAAAATCGTATTTTTGTATCCTGCCCTGCCTATTGAATGATCTTCCAAAATATTGTAGATGGAATACTTGAGGCCTCTAAATACTCGGTTCTATTGAGTTTATCTTAAAAATATAAGAATCCTCTAAAAGAGAAATAGTGACTGTAAGAACCTCCTTGAAATGAATACATTGCTTTTTTTCTCTTCTTGAATTTTTCTTCGATTCCTTGGGATTTATACTATCAAGCTTTGCCTGTAGGCTAATGCTTATAAATATTTTAGTATAATATTTTTCAATTTTTTATAATTGCTGGTGTCAGTAGTCTCTATATCAATAAAAGCATGTCTAATGTTTCAAGGATGATTTAGTCGCAAGTGAGTGAGATTTCAAATTGCCATGCTTTTGAATAACAATATATTGATGTTATTTGAAATGTTTTGATAATTTTAGATATAAACACAAATAACGAAAAGTTGGAAAACTGGACAATTTGAAGTACCAGAAAAAAATGAAAGTCACCCAATACTACTATATTCGTTGTCTGATTACTCACACCCATTTCTACAAAAAATCCAAGGAATTTTTAAAATTGCAATATTGTACTAAGGTACAATGGTATCAATAACATTATTTGAAATATGCAGCTTCACTTTTCAATATCTCAGAAAATGGTTAGATGATCCTTCGGAAAATTCAGACCAATAGCCAAAATATAATTCTCTGTATAAAAATCGATTTTTATTAAAAATACATATAAATAGATCTTTACAACACGTTACAAAACTTATAGGAAGTTTAAATTAAAGGAACATTCATTAAACTATGTACAAATAAGTATAGTAGTAAGTACAGAGTTTACAAGAGAATATTCACGATTTTGAAGAAGATGTTCAGAGAAAGCATTATATTATAGCGAATCAAGCAACCAAAACTTAAGTTGTGATAATGCTTTCTGCGTTGGAATCTCTCAATTATTAATATTACAGATGTTAAGTAACAACTATCCGCTAATTCAGAACAAACAAGTGTTTCCATGAGAGAAGTAAGTTTCATAAAAATCAACTATTTAAAAAGACTGAGAAGGATGAAATTTTAGCGAAGTACTGTACTTGATAATCATTAAAATGCATAAGAACAATATTTATGACTAGTAAGTAGATCAGTCTAATATATATGTAAATAGTTTTTACAATTTAAGTACAAATGACAGTCATCGTGGAAATAGTAGATGCTATAAAGTGAAAATACTGCAGTCTTTAATTAGGCTACAATAAGTGAAATAAATCATAGCAGTCATATATAACCAGTCATCGCAAACCCTGTCATTTAAATGTATGATTTCTCTGTAATTCTACCATTATTCAAATATAAGATCGTACTTCTTACAGCTTAGAAAAAATAATCTTGAATTGAAAAATTGAATGAATCGAACAAAGATCATCAGAGTTATGGAAATTATGTTTACGTCAAGGATATAAAATGTTGGTAAGATACGGAAGATAATGCTGCAGTAATTCCGATTTTCCTCTTTGAGATTCATTCAAGCGAAATTCATAAGGAGACATTCAATAACCAGAAAATTGTATCTAATAAGCTACACTAATAAATTATCTATCTTTTTGTGTGATTTTGAACTAAAATCAACGTTTTATCGATTTGTTCTCTTTGATATTAGGGTTACCCCCTGTATTTCATTGAGCTAGAATATATTATAGTTTTATGAATTTGGTTTTTGTGATATCATGGGGTTTCCCCAGTATTTAGTTTATGAGTCATCAAGATAAAATTTATATTGACACAATCTTGGCCAATACAAAAAAGTGTGCATAAATAATTTCTGTAAGATTTTCATAGATGGTTCTAAAAATTTCAAGATTACGTAGCATTTTCTTTTTGGTCACACTTTTTATCAATAAATTGGCTAGCAACTCTCATGGACCGAATGCGCTAGCGGGGTTTTGGCGACCCGAAGGTCAGAGGACCGATTCGTCAGTCGGAGTCGACCGCAGTCCGTACTTGGACCCAGACCGTACTAGGACCGCAGACCGTACTCAGACCGCAGACCGTACTTAGACCGCAGACCGTACTCAGACCGCAGACCGTACTCAGACCGCAGACCGTACTTAGACCGCAGACCGTACTTAGACCGCAGACCGTACTTAGACCGCAGACCGTACTCAGACCGCAGACCGTACCTAGACCGCAGACCGTACTCAGCAGCACAGCGCCCACCCGGCCATTTCAAGTTACTTGTTTTTCGACATTTCTGTTGTTAGAAAGGTTTGGCTTGTCGCCATACCGGGCAGCGCTCACTGATCAGTCCAAATCTATCACCTTTCTTTTCACGCCGGACTCGTTTTTCATCAGCTTTGATTTCAGCACAAAGTAGCAGTCCAAACGTTCAGCTGCGTACTCCTGTAACACAATAAAACAACTTGAACGACAACTGACACAGTGTTTCGTGAGATGTAGAGTTTAGATTAGATTAGATTTAATTCTTTTGCTATCGGACCATACAGTCATCAGCAACGTCAATAGAATATTCATAACACTTTTTTTATTTATTTATTTATTTTTTATTTTGTTTATACATGTCATAGGCCATTACAAGAAAGCATGGACAAATGTCATACAAAAATCAGTCAATAAAAACATAACTTAATCTAGCAATACTAGTTCTTATTTCTAAACAATGCATTATATTAAGATGACAAAAGTAACTATGACTATGATGCACACTATTATAGATACCAGTAACACAAAAAACAAACATTTATAGATAAAAAATAGAATAGTAGAGTACGGTAATAAAATATAGTCAGTCTATCAGCCTCTTTCACATAGTAATTAATCTTGAAAATGTTGAAAGGAAGGCCTAGGATTTAATTTGTGAGTGCCTGCCTACTATACGGACACTCCTCAATCAACCAGTCCTTAGTCATTCTCTTGAACAGGCCAAGTGATTGAGCCTCCTTTAACCGGGTTGGCAACGAATTAAAAACCTTTATACTTTTATGCTCCGTACTTTGTTCATAAAATGCTGTTCGGTGCTGATTAATTCTTACAACATTTCTTGATCTGGTGAAATGATCATGAATATCAGATTCTGTTGTCCAACTGTCATGTGACTTATAAGCAAAAATAGCCAGGTTGTAAATATAAAGAGCAGGAACTGTCATGATTCTTGACAAAAAACTATTATAAAGTATGTGTGAAAAACTCCTTCAAAGGATAGAAGGGGTTCGCACGCAGAAGATCAAACAGTAATTTGCCGAACAAAGAGACTGGATAACTTTTTATTGACTCTGGCAACCTATTGTAAACCTTTGTTCCTCAGACGTGATGGGACTTCTGTACTTTGGTTAATCGTGTACGTTGGGTATCAAGTTGTTGTCTTTGGCGGGTCTTGTATGAATGAACCATACCTCTTGTGTTCATTTTACACTTATTTTTATGTATATACAAGGCAACAACATGAATATATTGGTTGTAAACCATTAATATTCCAAGATAAACAAATAACGGTTTACAATGTTCCCTGAAAGTGGCCCCCACTATTATCCTCACAGCTTTTTTCTGGAGAAGAAGAACACAAGAAACATGACTACTTCCAGCCCAGTGTAGGATACCATATGACAGAAGACTGTGGAACAAACTGAAATATGCCATACGCAAATAATCATTCGACAGTTGACTCTTGAGACATCTTATGAGGTAGATAGACTTAGAATAGAATAGAATAGAATATTTTAGAATAGAATAGAATATTTTTATTTGTCCAAGAACAATTACACGATTGCATGAGACATTGTCAAGATAGTTATAATACATTACAATTACATCTTAATATATTTCTATACAATATAAGTCATAATAACATCAAAGTATACATTTTTTAAAAGTCATAATACATTCAAATATTCACTTCTCATAGTACTCTTTCAAGCTGTAAAAGGGATTTTTGACTAGAAAACTGTAAAGTGCATCTTCAAAAACGGGAAATTTTTTATTTCTTGAGGAAGGTGATTGAAGAGTCTCAAACCTACATTTACATGGCTTCTTAAGGTCTTTGATAACCGTACTTGTGGTATATGCAAATTTGCATAGCTTCTTGTATGGTGTGTGTGGATGTTTTTGTTGCTGGTTAGATTTGTTTCCTCAGATTTGACATGTAGTAGCAGGGTGTATATGTACAAACAAATAACTGTCATTACTCTACTTTTAATAAAAAGTGGCTTACAGTGGGCTCTTATCTCTGAATTGGTTATAATTCTAATTGCTTTCTTTTGTAATAACAAAACTTCGGATACTCTTGCACAATTTCCCCATAGAATAATACCATAATTCAATATAGAATGAAATAGAGCATAATAGATGCTTATAAAATAACTTTCAGGTACATGGTATTTCAAAGTCTTTAACAAATAAATAACCTTTGAAAGCTTACTACATACTGAATCTATGTGGTCACTCCATGTCAAATGATTGTCAATCTGAACCCCCAGTAATTTAATTTTTCTCACATATTTTTCTGGGAACTTGGATCTGGTATTCAATGAATAAATGGCCTCTTGTGTTTTTGACTCATTGATGACAAAACTATTAGCTTTGAACCATATGACAGCTTGATTTAAGGTTTCATTGGCAATCCTGTTTAGAGTTTGTAAATCTCTGTCAACAGAAAGAAAAGTTGTATCATCTGCGAACATGATTGTTTTTGAAGATGTTATACTATTAGGAAGATCATTGACCATCACTAGAAACAACAGTGGCCCCAGTACTGAACCCTGAGGCACACCAAACTTGACATAGGAAGCAGATGATTTGTTTCCATTCACATCAACTATTTGCGATCTGTTATCCAGATATGACTTGAAAAAATTGAGACACTCTCCACGTATTCCCAAGTGATAGAGGTAGAGATAGAGGTAGGTAGATAGAGTTTCACCCCGACACATATTATTATAGTGGGGTATCATAATTAGAACTAAGTTTAGTATTACCAATTTTGTATGTATAATATAATAATTATTTATATATTTTGTCAATAAACTCCTCTCGTTGCAATTCATTGGCAGAGAAATTATTATTATTATCACAAAATCAAATATCGTGTAGTCGAATATCACGAAAGCACATTTTCTCTTGAAGTAAATTTGTGATATTTAACTACAACTTTGTGTTTTCTTTCATTAAGTTGAACAACAATGATGATGAGAAACTGCCAATAATAAAAATTAACAATAATTATTGCAAATGACTGCAATTATTGAACAACCAAGTAGAACTACACCTTTGAAAAGTAAAAGTTTTTTGCCCAAATCTGATTATTTTAAAATTTATACTAACGTTGTTATGTTGATGAACATAGCAGTGGTTTCATTTCATGAGATTTGTTTTGGCGTTAAGCTGAAAACTTATTTGAGTTGTAATATTATTTTTATCTGATGTATTTTAATGTTCATCTCCGCATATAGACAATTATGCATTAGAAGCAATAATAATGTTTTATTCCAGGGTTTTTTTTGTAATTTGTGGTTTAATCAGTAATTTAGATTCTCAAGAGTAATAAATTTTGGAACATAAGACTGAAATATTGTATTCATATAAGATGAATAGAGTTGTAACTTACGCAGTATCCGAACGGTATCTGCGAGGTCATGGCGTTGACAATGCCCCAGAGTGTCCAGAACAGATGCGAGGCCAACGAGAAATGTTTCACTTCCATGAGCAAGTGTTCGGGCGTGTTGAGCTCACTTGCTACGCCACCATGAGACGTCTTACTTTCAACACAGGCCAAGTAGCGGTTGATAAACACCATCTGCCAATGAAGAAAACCAATTATAAGTCACAAGCTCCGACTCTAGCAAATAGAATTACATTTTGCAAAACAAAACGTAATTTTAGTAGTAAGGTAATGAAATGAGGAAAATTCAAATTTAAGTAAGGTAATGAAATAAGTAAAATTAATGGAATTAAATTTGTATTGAAATTTAGTCTTCAATATATATAGTGGAAAGTAGAGCTCCCTTTCAGGGCAGCTTCTTTAAAAATCCAAATTTGATGCCAAAGATGACAAGTGAAACACGAATGTGCCTCAAAATGAATTTACAATTGAATTTATTGAGTTAAATTCACCATAAAAATTTGTGATTCAAGGATTGATCATCAGCCTCAATGAAAACGATCAACTGACTCAATTTCACCTGGGCTGATGATATTATCATTCTTTGATTACATGAAATAAATCTGTGAAGCACAAAATTAGCTTCATAGATGAATTTCTTACGTTTTGAAATGATATTAAAAAATCTACAGAACGAGTCTGTAGAAACAAAAACATTTGATCAAAACGAAGCCTTTAATTGCTAAATTATACACTTCACACTTCAACCAAATAAATTCTCATTAAAATGTGTGGCTCTCAGCAATCGAAATTCACTACACTACAAGTGATTTTCTATCTACTTTGCAATATTTATTAATTCTATTGATATAATGTGTAGGCAACAGCTAAGTATTTTCGATGAAATTGAATATACATCATTCACAAATAAGATAAGTGAGTCATATAGAGTTCTAGGCAATGGAAACATTATAATGTATCAATAAATATTTAAGACAACAGAAAATAGCTCATTTTGTAGTATAAAGTTCATAAGTACTCTAGAAGTTGAATCACTCATTACTAAGATGAATGATGTAAGTCGAGAGTGGATAAGTGACAATAATAAAACTATCATCAAGCTTAATAACAAGTAAATCTTGATGACAGTGTTATTCACTTAATCACAATCAATAATCTTTGTTTATTAAATGAAAAATCAAACCAAAAACATACTTTCAACAGTTTTAAATACTGCACAAATAATGAAAATCAACAATACAATCGATGGCTTTAAAATTCTTGTTCCATTTTTTCAAGCTTGATATTATCAAATTAATCAAATATAGAGGAAAGTTCACATGAAATTTCATATATGTATTCAGAATGAATTGTTCAAGTACACTGCATACAGTAGCACAAATAATTTATTTGAAAACGATTTTCTCTTTTGAATATGAATGAATATTTACCAACGGTTGCTTATTTTTCTTAACAAGCACCTCAGATGAGTCAGCTTGGATAAGATTAGGGTTTGAGCAAAGAACGACTCTTGCTTTTTTAACAAACCTGAAATGATGTCATTATTACACACAAATTTCAATACACTCAATCTCATATTGTACTTTTAGTACACTTTGGACAAATTAAATAGACTTTCTATCAAATTAGGATCCATGTCAGTTTACAGCATTGGAAAGGTACAGTTTAATGCATTTTGAAGATTTCATCAGGGAATTTCGACATGATTCGAAGTATTGTCTAATTAAAAAAAAATTTTTAATCAGACAATATTAATTAGTAATTCATCTGCAACTTGACTTTTCAACTTCTAATGTGTAGAATATATGAAAAACTTCATTCTTGTCCCTTTCTGATTTTTTTTTATTATTCTGATGCAGAATTTTTGACTCGGTAAAATTTATAAGTTTTTTCGAATTTAAAGTTCAGTTTACAAATTCCAAATTCTATAAAAAAGCAATCCATAAAATCTCAATCTTTTGAATATTTTATGCTAACCACTTATATGTCATGCAGGAAATCTGATAAGATGGCATTTTTGAAAAATTTGAAAATCAAGAACCGCTTACAAGTTTTTATAATGGATAGTTTGTGATGGTACTAAACGAAATCATTTTTGAATAAAAAAACTGTGAAGCACGCGTGGAAGTTCCCACCTAAAAAACTCTTTCTCATGGTTTGAATCAAAAAATTATCGTTCCAAAAGTCCGAATTCAAAACTATTTGGAATTTGTCACTTCTCTTACGAAAATTGTATATATTATTCATACTGGAAACGGCAGCTTATAAGTATTCACTGTTCCAGTAATTCACATTCTATCAAAAAGACAATTTTTAAATGTAAAATACATTTATCCTAAATACAGAGTGTCCCATAAGTCAGTTAACGCTAGAAATTTTTATGGTGAGCTGTTGTTACAAACTAAACCACAGCTGTCCAGGTTTGTTTACTACAGTTTAGTTTGAGGTTATGTCATATTAAATGTTGTTTTTGATTTTTGAATAAGTAATAGACATGTACTATTTCATTGAATGAAATGTACTATTTCATTTTAAATTGAATTGAATTATGTAGCTATAAAATGTATATTTTCAACTGACTTATGGACCACTATGTATAATAAAGGACAGTTACGCATATAAAAGGATCTATCATCAAATTGACACCGCACTCTTCACCACACAATATCCACCCTGCATTCTCTTCTGCTAGTAAAAGTGAACTACTAGTAGCTGAAAATCTAGGAAATACGTTATTTATTTATTTATTTATTCAATGATCACAAAACACAAATCATTAAAATGATTGGGGAAGGACCAATAGACACTCCCCAAAACTGTCCTCTCCTCGAATTTTGATTATATAATTTGGAATATTTACTTATTCTGTGCAGAAAGTCAACTTCTACCCTTGATTCTCTTTCACCAGCTAACCGATGGAGAGAATCCCCAAAGTAAAACTGTATTATGAAGGGGTAAAAGCTTTGAGGTACGTATATTTTGTCTACACTTGTTCTGAATAGAAATTCAACTTTTAACCTGGAGTTTCTTCTACTAATGAGCTAACAAGTACAAGTGTGAGAGAATCGAGGGTGGAAGTTATGAGGTGCAGAGTCCCTTGTAAGCGGTTCCGAACAAACGATAAAATCTATTTTAGGAGAGGAAACAGATTGCTTTTTATGTGTAGGTTTACCATCGTAGTAATTACCGTTTCGAACCGGTGTTCGATTTATTTGGCGTGGCAGACGCACGCACGCGCACAGGAGTTGCACGCGTGCGCGCGCGCCCCGGGATTAAAGAGTAGGCGGGTTGGTAAGAGAGGATGATATCGTGATATCTCTCTCAAGATGGTAGGTAATTGATCGTGTATCGATGTCACCTGTCGCTGATCCATCAGCTGGCTGACTCGCAGGCTGCCGCATCACCCACAGCGCTGTGACAGCGGAGTAGTGACACACAGGCACATCAGCCGACAATAAAACAAAACACACACAAACGCAGAGAGGCAAAAACAACAATTGCATTTCCTGATCAAACATCAATTTCAACTATCAACTATCAGTCGGCCCTCCTCTTGTCATCCTAGTGTCGTGCCTAACACCTGCAATTTTACAAATTTATTACAACTACTGATGCCTAATTGTGTAATCCTTAGCTGTCCAATTGGGTTCATCGTCGATCAATACAATTGTTTCGGATCGAAGATTGTTCAGAAGTTCAACTTAACAAAATTATGAAAGTGGGAATGATAAAACAGGTCCATTAATTTATTTTTCTGAAATAGGAGATTGAATAGAGCAATAGGATAACGCCCAAATATTTATCCAGACAAAAGTATAATTTATTTTTAGATTGAATAAAACACAGATCATATGAATATGATGTGGACATTGATTATTCTAAGATATCTATTATAAGGAATTCTCCCTTGATTCAACATTAGACAAAAAAATAGTCGTTGACATGGGGAAGTGATTCTCACATAATTCGCCAGTTAACTAATTAAGAAAAAAATCATGGACAGTAATGACAAATATTACCAACAAAGTCAAATCCTGTGCGTCGGTATAACAATGGAAATCCAAACTAATTTGATCATTCCCACTTTTATAATAAAAATGCACTCCCTAAATTGAATCAACTCCTACTATATATTTACTGCTTGTGTTTTAATATGTGATTACAAAAATCAAACAAAATCAGCAGCTCAACCGGTTGGGTCCTAGGCATTATTATTTTCATAAAAGAAAACTATAATGGAAAAGAGAATAAATAGTTATGTACACTTACCATGTACATAATTTTGCTAGAAGATTCTTTACACAAAGGAACAATTCACTCATCAAGCATTCGTCAACAATCATACCATTTTTTTCTACAAATCCATTCATACTAGACAACCAATCTCCAAATTTCAAAGTAATTCTGAACTCGATAGATAAAATTAATTTTGGTAACGTTTTAGACAACCACCATCTACCCAATCATCACAAAAGCAGTCAAGAAAACTTTAGAAACCAAATAAAATGTATATCTAAAATTCTCTAAGAAAACAAGAGCCGAAATAAAATAAATGGAGTTAATGAAGAGAAGCACTGGCTGGAGAATTAGGCTAAGAAGCAATCCAGAAGAGAACTTGATAAGTCAATTAACTTTCAGTTTAGCCTAAAGACCTCAATAATTTTTCCATCTGAAGAGACGTACAGTTGAATGATACAGACTTGGAGAGATTCAACTCTTAACAAAAATTATTTGCTCAAAGACAATACAGAAAATGCAAAAGTAGAGCAAAATTATAGAAAATTTGCTGAGCCATTAGCAATAAGAAATGTCTTCTTATTTTTGATCACTCTTGACTTAAGACACCAAGTTCTAATTAGTTTTGTTGATAAGCATGGGTAAGACAGGGCAAAACGAATTAATCGTTCTTTCCTCCAAATTATTTGGATTAGGTAAAACACCTAGGACCATTTGAACGACATATACCAACACTTATAGTCCATGGAAGATTTCTCTTCCTTCACTTTGTACACCATAGGAAATTATTCGATAATAACAGAACAAAGATTGGTTTGGATTTTCTTGACTGCTTTAGTGAAAGATAGATTCAAGTACAAACACAACAGTTATATTCTCTAGAACCTTACAGTCAGGAGCCAACCGAATTGAGCTGATCAAAACAAAAAAAATAAATATGTGTGCAACCTATTTTGCATGAGTTGGATTTTTGTTAGATATGTGTGTCAGTGTGTGTGGATGTTTCAATATCTATGATTTGTAATTTAAATTCTTAGGTGAATTCAAATGATGTGAGCTGAAATAGGTGGATATTTTTGTATCTGTTTAGCTGAATTAAATTCCTCAAAGCCTCAACACTACTTGCTTAATTGCTTTAATTCTAAAACGAGGATGCAATGCTTGAGAAATTGACGAGGATATCATGTGAATTTATTATCAGATAGTATTCGATGATTTTCAACATGCTTGTGTAATTGATTATTTTGTATTACATTCTGAAAATAAAATTGTGTGATTTTTTCAGACTGGAGTTAGTTTGTTAACATTTTTAGGTTCAATGAATTTAAAAATAGTTTTGGTAGATACAGTAGTTTAAGAATGATTTTCACTTCAATAAGACTACAAACGAATGATGTTCTGTGAGTGATGTTTGTTAAATGTGCGAAAATATCCAATTATGATGTGGTGGAGACCAATTGCTAATTTAACACTTGTTAGCCTACACTGTTGATGATAAGTGATCTGCAGTTATAAAACAACACAGAATGTATCGGAAATTTCATGAAATTCTATCAACATAACAAAATATAATAAATAAAGCTTGCACTGAAGTTTACGCTGTGTATACGACGTGCCTGTAAGGGAATACATGTTATTAGCTTAAATTGATCGCAATGAATATTATCACTGGCAAAAAGCATGCAGTCCCCTTATTCTGACCGTTATTGTTTGTGTGATAAAGCTTTCTTGGAAATCAGGCTATCATATATTATATATTTTAAAAAGTTATTTGTCAAAAAAAAAAATAATTACAGTAGGCCTACATATATAATGAGCTACCCACAATTCATTTCTTATTGGACAATACATCAATAAATTATACAGTGAGTTTAATAATAATGAAGACAAAGTGAAGGAGTTAATAAACAATGAAATCAGATAGATTCAAACTGTTGTCAAATCAGTAAGATTTAAATCAAATTTGGAGAAAAATTGAGAGATAGCATCTTTACACTACTTTGTTTGCGTTGATTTAAAAGTTTATAAGTTTGAGGATTTCAATTCGAATTAAACATTATTGATCAAGAAAACTGTATTTGGTATGTTAATGGTATCATAGCCTGGTTACCTAGCTGAATGACACAAGCTATAACTGTCGGAGATTCCTCCTCATTCATGTTACTCGCAATCATCGCACATCCTTCCACATTCATCCGATGGAATTGAATCAAAAAACATCGAACTCACCATCTGCTCATGTGTTGGATAATGATCGCGATGAATACTGAAATTAGGATGCTCTTCCTTAGTATAGTCGTAGGTCCACTCAATGAAATGGTTGGCCAGATCGAAAGCACGGTAATTGTACGAACAGTACTCGAAATCAATCAGAACAATATCTTTGTCGCAATTATTGTTGTTGTTGTCTTCGGCCACCGTGCAATTGCCATTCACTTCATTAGCGTTGTGCTGCTCGGCTTCTGTCAGCTTCAGCAGAATGTTTCCTTCTTGCATGTCGTTGTGACAGAACAGCACAGGCGAACGGATCTTGTGCAGATGGTTTCTGTAAACAACATTGAAAAATATATCAAGTCAATATATCAAGTATTTTAATAGGGCTAATTGAATTGTTAAGGTTGTGCATTCAATAATTTTTTTTTCAAAAAACCTTTTTTTCCTTTTTCTAATCTATTGAACAGGTTATTAGGACATAATCTATGCAATTGAAATATTTTTATTAGCTTCTGTTAGCTAACAATAGGGCTTCAAAAGTCACTTTTTTGAGGCAGATGGTACACATACCCTACAAAAACTACTGGTCAGAAAAATTTGAGAAAAATATGCAAGTCTCCTCTTCAATATATTACGTCAACTTTGTCAACTTACGTCAATTACGTCAACTTTGTTTTTGAAAATCTGAAAAAATTAAATTTTTAAGCATTTCAAACTCCTTTTTCACATTCAATGTTCGTTCTATGGTCGGGCAGCAAGTGAATGCAAGTCTACAGCTGGAGCGATCTAGCGGAATTAGTTTGTCCCTAGAGCTAAGCGCTCGACGTTGATAAATAATAAAGAAATACTTTCATAGTACCCTTTTTTCTAAACATCGTAGAATGTGTAAAATAGTACGGTGTTCAAAATCCATTTAATGCCATATTAGAACAAGAACTATGAAATTACTTCTTTATTAATATTGAATATTGTTAAAAAAATGTTGTCAGAAATGAGAGAAATTCAATTGCATATATATTTTTTCAAAGGATAAAGCCGACATGAGAAATGCTTTGGCTTGTTCATTCGTGAAGGAATGAAAAAGTAAAAGATGACAAGAATAAATCAATCTATTTACTTTGGCTTGAGATTAAAACTAATCAAATGTCTTTTCACGAATGGTGATCTTGTTTTGAGGCTGTGCAACAGACTAAAAAAACTTTTTACTGGCGAGATTCTTCAATGGTCTGTAGCCACCTATGAAAAATAAATAAATAAATTAGTTGGAAACCTTCAAATTCTAAACCCAGAGATTAGACCTATATGAATTGCAGCCATAATAAATTGTAAACCAGCCACTACAATACATCAATAATTATTATTATAATGATAGCTTATATGTTCTAATATTATGATGAACCGGAAACCAAGCAAAATCAATTTACTTTGATTCTAACCTTCCAGTTTACAAAGTTATAGAGAAAATCACTCCAATTTTCAGTTTCAATTTCGAACCTGACAGAATTGTATTATTGAAGTTAACTTATACACAATAAGGTAAAAGACCTTGTAGAGATTGTTCTTACAGTAAATGAATAAATTACAGGTATTGAATCTATTTCATAATAATTGAATATTAATTTAATCTATGGACTGCTTCTTCTATACATTGTGTAATTACAGAGTGTTGAGGTTCTCACACCAAGAGAAAATTAAAATCTGTTCTTTCAACACCTCAACAGAAAATACTCTTTACTCACACTTATTATTCATGAACACTCAACTCAGACTAATCATCTCAACTAGCCTAATACATCTTAATTTTCAAGAAACATAATCAGAGCCTTCGGAAAAACCAAATTGATTGTTGTTAACTATCCCGAAGAATTCTGCTACTACAAATATTGACAACTGGGAGATCGATTCCCAGACTGGCGAATTATTTTTGTATTGTATCTCTCATAGACAGATACCTCCTTGCTGTTCTATTCCTTCTAAAACTTAGGAGTTTTTTGTTCTATTCCTTGCTGTTCTATAGTTTTATTCCTTCTTGCTGTACCTTCAATTTCTTCTTGCTGTTCTCCCAGTTGTTAATATTAGCAGTAGTAGAATCATCTCTTCAAATCTACACAGAAAATTCAACTAATATTTTCGAAAATTTTGTTGAATTGGATTGTATTGAATTTACTGCCAAAAATCACAAATACATATTTTTACAATATAATTACAAGAGTATACATATACAATTTAAATAGACTTAAATTGTAACTTGAGTGTAGCAATAACATCAATTTAATATTTGACACTTGTGTATTGGCAGTGAGTTGCAGTTTCGAATGGAAAATAAATCTATTGTATTGGTTAACATATTATTTAAAAACTGAAAAATTACCTGTCCATGGTGTTCCACAGCCAGCAGGGCTCTTTATTGATTGGAACATTCATTGCATGGACGGCAGCCATTTTCTCAGCTATCATTGGACTCAGCACGCTGTCACTCAGCTCAAATGTCTTCAATGGACGAGCCTACAACAACAACATTTAATTACATCTTGAAAAGTATTCAACATACCATATTGAATGATCATAAAATACTGTAGTTTGGCAGGTAGCAGGCATATCCAAACTAATTGTGTATAATGTGTTTAAAAATGGTGACAATATAAGTAAATAGTTAATTTTCAAGTGGTTCTTTTCAAACTTCACAAAACGCCAACCGATAAAAAAGATACAATTTTTTACCGATAAAATTTTTAATTTATGAAAATAGAAATAATAAATCAGCAAGACTCAAGACAAGGTACTGAGGTTACGGATTTCGAATTCTATAATTTTCAGTTATTTTCAATATTCTTAATTATTTAAATAATTTATAATTACTTAAGGTTACTTGATTTATAATTGATGTAGTATTTTTAATTATTCTAGACTTATATATTGTATTATTAGATTCTCCATAATGTGATTTTATTTTTAGAGATACTTTATAGTTTCCAATTTGATAGTTACCTTTTTTGTGAAAAGACATTTGTCTATAAATTATTGAAGAGTTATTGTGTTTAATAATATATTTTTAAAAATAGAACTTTCTTGATTTGTGTTGAGTTAAAATGAATTTCTACATAGTATAGAATCTATGTGACCTATAGAATCTAGACGATATTTATATTTTCAAGCATGAACGCAATTATTTTGCAGCGCAATTTGTAAACTTAGCTACATTCAACTGTCATTACACGTGCTCCAACAATCGTAACAGACAACCTTCAATCTCTTAAACTGAACACTTAGCGTAAATGAAGTCAATACTAGGCGTTTCAGTCATTCAACTTTCCACAGCTTCAAGGCTGAACGTTTTCAAGTGATCAAGGGAGATAAATCAAGTGAATTGGATCTCTAGTCGGAATTATCTCTAAGTGGAGAATCCTAGTCGTTTCTCTCGTTTATTGACGTCATTTTCCATAATTTATTACACTTATGCATTGTTTTAACGTCTAGAATACAAACTCTATT
This sequence comes from Nilaparvata lugens, assembly GCF_014356525.2. Taxonomy (NCBI): domain Eukaryota; kingdom Metazoa; phylum Arthropoda; class Insecta; order Hemiptera; family Delphacidae; genus Nilaparvata; species Nilaparvata lugens. The sequence continues at coordinate 10,010,192 of NC_052513.1, read as the reverse complement.
CGTGAAAGGCATTACTATGGAATTATTTACACAGTTGAATGTGGGTGCACGCTCCAAGAAAAGACGCAGATAGAATTGTTATTCGTCGACTAATTGTTTGCATTATGCAGTCTCGAATAAGCAGCAACAGTTTAGAGCTTCACTTTATCAGGAACTGAATTTGCATACTTGTAGATTTCTAGTTGTTATTGCAATTCACGATTCTCCCATGACCTTGCAATGATATCCTAAACTGATACTGTACTTCCATTACAAATAATCTACAGATATTATTCAAATAGTCAAGGAATATGTGTAATGCAAAAAGGGCCAGGGTTACCTTGAGAAGATGACGAACTCGTAAATATCGTTTAAATGAAGTTATATTTTTTATGTATTGAATGAATGAACATAAATAATTCATAGTAAATGCAATGATATTCATTATAATTTTTTGTCATGGGTTTCACTAACAGCTATCGAATATCTGATCTATGCAACTGAAAAAATCAAAATGTTTCGATAAATAATGTCAGTAGAAGTGATACGATAGACAAATTTAGAACAGTTTCCTGCCTAAAATATTGGCATGATTCCATGTCAAACAATTTTCAACAGAAATTCAGAAAAATCTGTTTCTCTTAAAGTACAGTAACAGAATCTTGGATGACATTATTTACAAACTAGACTGTAGAAAACTCATTAATTGGAAAAGGTTACATTTGTGACAAAATTACTCTCAGACTACAATTTGTTACACTACATTAGTATCTGAGGAGAATTATTGTAATGCATGTGCCGCTAATGTCTTTTGACTGACTGAGAATGACCTTTAATGATAACTTTTGCCATTCTAACATACAGAATGTTAATGAAATGTTGATGGAAATTATTACTCAATGACATATTGCCATTTTTCAACAGTAATTCAATTGTTTTTCCACGTATTTATTGGAAATATTACAGTATTTTTTATTTAAAACGCAATTTATTCATAAAACAACTTCAATTATCGACTCAAAAAATATAGTTAAAAATTTGCAACACTAATTCAATTGCTTTTCGTAGAATTTGTTTAAAATATTACAACCTTTCCTCGTTTCTTAAAAACACAATTTCTTCATCAATGATTGAAAAAAATTAATATGAGAATGTATCATTCAAATATTGTGTCATGAAAATTGACACAAAGTCAATAAATTAAAAAGTCGATAAATTAAACAAATACTGCTACAGTGTGATTCATTCGCTTCAAACTGGTAGCATTTCTTGCGAATAGCAACAATTCTTTGTGAAATAACTAGCAGGTAACCCGTGCTCCGCAAGGGTCTATTTTAAAACTTTACAAAATGAAAACTTGACGCACGCTAATGAAATCTTGAAGAATTGAAAATAACCATCCTCGGTTAATTAAGAGTCTTTATGCAAAATTTCAAGTCAATCAGTCCATTAGTTGAGACGTGATGATGCGTCAAACATAATTTTCCTATCCTAGGACTGTATAGAACTGTATAAGCCAGTTCTTCCCTTTATTATAGTATAGATTATGAAGCATTGCTTCCCAGTCGCAGTCCATCAATGCTGGCAGCTTCAAGTAAATCTCGCTGTAGGAAAGAAAGCTACCGTTTGATATTTGATATAACTTCCGACTTGGTGTAACACTTGCAAAATGGAGAGTAAAATGTATTTCAAGCTTTCTCCAAAAAAGTTAAACTCAAATTTAAGTTTAAACCATCAGCTGACACAATCGAAACACATTATAATGAATGCAACCATGCATTGATTGAACGGGTTTAATATACAAATAAACTTTGGAGAAAGTGACCCTTAGAGTATAATCTATGTACTGGAGATGATAATACAGCTTACCGGAATATACTCCTCAATCCGGCCACCAGGAAAGATGCCGTGCAACCTCGGGCCCAATCTTCTTTCGGACAGCAGCGTGAAAATGACCGAGTCAGTGATGAGACTCTCAATGGCTCGCTCGCCGTGAGTCTGCCCGTAGAACCGAAGCAACACCTGACTCGGCTCAGCGTTTTCCTTCTGCAGCTTCACGTGGTACAGGTAGTTACTCAGTCCACCACTGCGAAATATATGAAAAAATGACCCTTATAAAATAGTATTAGGCACCAAATACCTATTTATCCAAGTAAAATCTACTAGAAATACCTTTATAAAATAGTATGTATTTTATTGGCAAAATAGCAATTGTTGCACAAACACTATCTGGACCATTTATGAGAAAAATGGTAGTTAATTCTTGATTTCTGTTGTGCACATTATTTTGATGGATAAATAAAATAATTTATTTATTCATTTATCATCGTGCTGGGTTGCAGTAATAGCTTAACAGTTCAATTTATTCAACTTTCAATTACCAACCAGTTTGGTCTAATGGTTTGGGCGTCACATAATTCAGTCTGTTAGCACTGCCTTGTTCGTTGGTTCGAATACCGCTGGTGTCATGGACGTTTGATCATCTTATCAAATCACCCATTTTTACGCAATTTCCATTAACCACGCAAAGGCAAAAATCGTATATGGGTACTACCCGCAGTAAAAAACATCAATATAAAAAATGTAAGATCCAAGTGCAAAAATTATAATCAACATACTAATATGATGTTTTGTAAGCATTATAATTATAAGTGGTCCTGTCACCTACCTAATTCTTTTCAGAACAATATCATTTTTGGTGATTTTCTTCCATGGGCCATGGAGGTATCCTCGGCAAATTCTCACAGCCATGTCCAACATTTCAGATTTCTCACCAATCATCTGCAAAAAATAAATTTGGATAATATTGTGTGTCACATTTATCTCCTGAAAAGGAAAGTAGACTCAGATATTCAAAATACAAAATATCTGAACCAATACAAATACAAATTTATCTTGAAAATATCTGAACAATTTATTGATGCAAAAATAACATTCCACAAATTCAGTTAGGAAAGAAGTACAGTAATATGAATAGGAATTTGATTAGCTTACTTCAAATTTTTAAAACGTGAGGTCGGTTAATAAGAGAAGTCCACTACAGATTTTCAATGGAGTCAAAGTAACACTGTCTTAACGAATAATACAGTTAATTCAAGGTGCTTTCTCTGATTGGGGAGAGCAAGCAATTATCTTATCAAATGTTACACTTCAAATTAAACTGATTATTTGATTAAGATGAAGTACTAGCAAACCTTAAGAGGAAAAAACTTGGAGAGGAAAAATTATAAAAAGCCAGACATATTTGGATGAGCATGCTCAAGATAAATCTCTTATCATTGAAAATGCCAACACATGCTAGGCAATTTGACATTGGATCATAACTGAACTTAATTCATGTATAAAAACGTGAAGCCAATTTATTCAATTGCATTCTCAAGATTTATTTGACAATTTTATCGGTTGACAATATATAGATTATATTTATGAGTGCTGTTTCCTCTCACAAATGTTTAGTTCAGAGATTTAGAAAAAAATATTTACATGAATCTATTGCTAATATAATAACTTGCTAGTAAGTTAGTAAGAATATCTAATGTAAGATCGAAGTGCGCTCTTTTATTATACTATTACTGTATCAATACTTGAAAAGTTTATTGTGGGAATTATTATTTAAAAGGAATAAAACAATAATTATAATGTGTTTCTTTTTTAAGAGGAACACCATGTGAATCTTGATGCATCAATATTTTTTATCGAATATTATGATTGATAAAATAAATCGATGAGGAAAAAACATTTGAGCCTACTAGACTAATTTGCTAGAGTATTAATCAGCTAGTTCCAAGTTCCACCATCACAATAAATAATAAACATGATTTCAGATCAAACATACTTATGTGACTGATATTTGAAACAAGTTGGAGGGTTGGTTGAAAGGCAGATTTCATGTTACTAATGGAGCATCGTGCGTTATCAGTGTAAAAAACCCTAAAATGAAACCCTAAAGCCATAGTCAATTGTGATGAGTATAATCTTAATAAAATCGAATAAAGCATAAACTTGGTTATAATAACCAACATAAGAGATCAATTCATTCATTCTTAACGCACCTTATCGCTGAGTAACAATTTATTGTAAAGTTATGCAATGCTATTTGGCACAATACCTAGCAACATGTTCAACATTATCAATGTGTCCATAACTTCAAAACATAATTTAATACTATACAAATGATACGAGTTCATTCATAATAATTATGCACATTAGTATAGCAGTAATCATCAAAGATGAGAATAGCATAATAAATAATAGTAATATTGAAATTGGTGTGATTCATAATGATGATTAAAGATTAATCAGAAAACTCTATGGGAGTAAAATTCAAAGATTTGACAGTGGGAACCAATGAGGAAAAACAAGCTGATATTAGACTATGTAAGGTTGAACAATGTGTTTTGAACGGATTTATGATTGAACCGGGTCAAATAGCGGTCAATCATGATAAGGTAAAAAAGGAAATTTCCATCAATTAATTTGACACTATGTTGATATTATGCATATGAAAATACCAAGCCGTAACATTATTTTATTGAAACTCCAAAGTCCAATTATATCCTTACAAAAAAAAAATGGGAGTTCTAAAAGATTTCTATTATTATTTCGTTACCCGAAAATCATCAAAGTATGTTATTTATACTTCATTTTGCATACATAATCAAAACATGATATTTAATATTGTTCCATTCAACAATTATTAAAATTTATCGACAGCTAAAAATGGATGAAATTTGGTGCTTTTACTACATCACAGCGAAAATCCAGAATGAATTGAAATATTTTACAACGGTTTCAACTCATTGGGCATACGAATTTTTCAGAACATAGAATTATTAGGCCTATCTTCCTTTCTATCAATTATTTCTCTACCGTAAGATTTTTTTCATTAAATTTCTATTGATTTAAGTATGCGAGTATTGGATGCAAGTTCTAGGAAATATTATGTAAATTTATTTGAGCATTATAGGAAATCGTCTAGAAATTCAAATGGGCTACGCCTCTCTATTGAGCTTGCTGAATACATTATTTTATCTATCAAAGGCAGAAAATCAAAATATAGGGATTAGATGTACAGAAACTAAAAATAAAAATTCAATGATTAAGTACGTAATCGACGAACATGCCGATAAAGCAGAAATACAGTAATCCATGAGAGGCGACCGACCGACCTATTGATCCAATACCAAGATATAAAAAAGACACAAATTCTACGATAGGAGCATTCAAATACCAAACATTTCAAAGTTATCTCAATTAGTATCAAGTACTAACATAAAACACAATCGGCTCAATGTTTACAAATCACTATCAGAGCCAGATAAACAGATGACGTAAAACTTGTGCTATGACGCAATCTCCAGAACGATTCACAGAATACTGAGCTCGCTCTGTTTAGTGGACACGTAGCCAACAATATCGAACACCAGCGGAGAATAAGAGTGGGGGTATTCCAAGGGATGGAGGGGATGATAAAGGGTTGAGAGCTCGAGGAAATGGAGGGGAGGTTCCAAGGGATGATGGAGGTTAGAGAAGTTTGAGGGGTGGAAAGAGGTTTCGAAGGGATGAAAAGGGTTTTCCACCGCGTCAAAACAACCCCTACTCATTCCCGGGGGCAAAATACGCAGCAATTTCGAAATGCGACGTCACGGTTCTATTATCAATGACGTAGAAAGGTTTGCGATACGCAATACCTTCAAGACAACGCCCTTAAAACGGGTTTCAACAAAATTTGGAAAGAAAAAGGTGCGATGTACCCGATGCGTCACAATAAGACTTTTAGTTGAACAATTTTCAACATATTGATAGTTATAAAATTTCAACAATTAATAAACTTCACTCTGTATTTTTTCAACTTCTGTAACTTACGGAATTATGGAAAATGTTTTACTATTATTTAAAGTTATTTGACATTTGACTAATCAGATAAAATATGAGGGGAACCTAAACCTGGGAAGCAGACCATTCAATTTTGAAAAGATATCCGATAAACATATTTTATTTATTATTTATATCCGATATCCTCTATTGGATTGTGATCTCCTGATAACGTAAACATAAAGGTTTTGAAGCATGAATAACAACCGAAGAATAAACTTAGATTAAGAACCTCAGAATAAGAGCCGATTTCCAGAAGTAAATCATAAACTCTTCAAGTGGAAATTCTTCTAAGCACATCAACGTTCCTAGAAGACGTAATGATAAATTAATAAAATCACAGAACGAGGGAAATTATCCAGCGAGCTATTATAATCCAATATCTGGTCTTATTGCTCTGAGAACATTTCTATTTAAAACTGAATCAATTAGTGGAAAAAGAATTGTTCAATCAAATGACTCAATAATTGACCTCAGTAGTTTTATGTAGTACACAAGTTTGATAACGTGATAGATTGTTGCATTTTTTCAGTTTAAGATCTATTCTATTCGTTTGAATTTGAGAGAAATTGGTAAAGTTCTGGAGATTGCAGTTACAAAAATAATTGATCACACAAGTTATCATTGATGATCGTGAAAAAATGCTGCAAGATAAATCAATATTGATGAGCATGTTGGAAAAAAGTAGGTTTCCTATTTGAACATGAATGTAAGAATTTATTGAATAATTTCCAGCATTTATTGAACCTTATCTTACACAATGGGAGAGTGACACTTGAAAGCTCCTTTGAATGCATTCATTGTTGTCTGGGTATTGTGTTGGCAATCAATCTATTGAATTTATTCAATTTGATAAATAAAATCACGTGATGTGCGCATGCGCTCTGCTGGAGTCTCGCACCGAGCTGAATAATCAATAACCAGCGTATTGGCTTCAATTGCAGTATTATTCCATGTTACGTAATCTCTTAAAATATCACTATGTATATTGGTATAATTTCATTTTCACGTGACAATAAATTATCAATATTTGTATGAACAATATATGTGACGATTCATTTGTATATTTGTACGGTACATCCATTTTATTTTTGAACAAATATTACAATCTTGTTGACATAGGTGAGCTGATTTTTCTTGTTTTTGAAACTTAATAGATTAATGCATTTTGTTCTCGTTGTTAACACAAATGATTACTTTATGCAACTCAAAAACAAACAGCATAAATACAAAATTGAGATCAATGTGCACCTCTATAAAGAAAAGCGAATCGTTCTTTCTTCAAGGGTAAACGGTCCTGTAAATCCTTGAGAAAGTACCATTTAGATAAGAATCACAATAAAACAGGATACTATCCTGAGGAGGGAGAAGAAATAAGCTAATTAAATATCACAGCTGATTAAATAGCATTGTTAACAGTAGATTGCTAACACTGTTAATAAGTTGACAAGTAAGAGATAGAATAAATGAGTTTTGGACGTGAGGCAAATAATTGACTAATTTGTTGCAAGGTTACAAGACCTTATTGGTTGTTCGAAGGGGATGTCTATAAAGTGTACAATTCAAGTGCGAACAAGGCGTTTTTTAGAAATGAGTATTTTCAAAAACATAGAAATGAAATGCATTTTGAGATGCATAGGTTTACATTCAACCATGACATTATGAAGAATGGATGATTAAATGAAATAATGGAGAGCTACCTTTTTTAAAATAGCCTACCTCAATTTTCTCTATCAACGAGTTATACTTATATCCCAAAAGAAGAAACTTTTCACTGAAACTTGCTACTTCAGAATGAAGTCTTTTTCACCGAGGCTGCACTTTTATATTCTTTCCTCCATCACTTTAGCAGGTTTATGAATAAGATTGAATAAAAAAATGAGCCCATAATGCGAAATTAATGTCACGACACCATGCTTCCTCACACGAAAATAAATCAGTGGATTTGATGCCTACTCTTTTTCATAATCAATCGAGTCATCACCCTCTCGATGACGCAATTTTAGCAAAAATTCTATTTTTGTGCAGTAGTTCATCTTATATTCATCAGTTAGACTACAATTTTACCTCCTCATACATTCCGAGAGACTTTCCATAAAGAACCTTCCATTTGAAGCCGTTTAAAAATAGAATATCCATGAATAAATATTATTTAGGTAGAGCAAAATCTCTATTCGTTGGCATTACAACGATGACGTCATAAGACAATTTTGGAGTAACGTTGGACAATACAGTTTGAGGCGAAATGGGGAAAGGAAATCATTACCATTGCCACTACTATGCAAGTTCAACATGAAAATGCTTGGAGAAGAATGAGTGAACGAAATAACCATCGAATCCAAGAATAGATCTTTCGTGATGCATGATAGATTCAGAATGACGTCACTAGACCCAATGCAAGGCACGATACATTTCATGAGCAAGCTGGAATAATTTTGTGGAAGCTGAATAAATTTGTTAGAACTGAGGAACTGGAAACAATACCTTGCTACACTATAGAGTAAATAACAATGTACAAGGATAAGATATCTGGAAGTAGAAAATCGGTTTACCCTTTTTTAAACTTTTATTCACACCATGTTTCAACATATTAATGCCATTTCCAAGTGAGTGTAGCTCTCATCAAAAAGTTAATAAGACTAGAATACCCTCCCTAAATAATAAGGATAGATAGATAAATGTCTTTTATTTAACATTACAAGTGATGTGGGCGAAGTTGAGGCACTTAACCCACGTGAGATAGTATTTTAGAATTTTTCGGAAATAGGCCTACCAGAAACTAACTAGAGAATTTTAATTGTATAGAAACTGTTTTCAAATATTAAAGTAAGTGAGCAAGCACTGTCTCAGGAAAGAAGAAATGGAAGTATCTTATTTATCTATAAAATGGCTTCAGTTGGTGGAAGTTGCTTCACGTATAACCAACCGATTATCCACAAGTTTTGGGAAAAATGGCACCCACCACACCGGTGTCGGTGTATTATATTCTGTTGAATAGCAATGAAGTATAAAGAAAATAGGTAATTTATTTTTCCTACAGTTACGTTGAAAAGTGGCCATTGCTGCACTGATTACAGGACGCAAAGAATCACTTTTCCGCTCTAGTGCGGGAAAAATTTTTCTGCACTCCAGATTTGCAACATGGCAACGCAAAATACTTAGTAGGTTATATGGAGCAACAGTGCAGCAAAATCAAAATGAAGTTGGTAACAGTGACTGCTGTGGCTGCTATAGTGAGCAGAGGTGCAACGAAGCACAACGCGCTAATTATTATTAATTATATATTATAACCAAGGACAACGAGGACTTTAGGATTTTAGGATTAAGGTTTTTATCAATAATAAAATTACACAGAAAAACATTTGATGCATTTCAGGCAATTTTACCCATAATTACCCACTTTTCATATTCAATGGTAACTGTAGGAAAAACTTAATGTGAAATACGTGCGCAAAGTTCCTCTGCTGCACTCAAGAAACCATTCCGCCCTCGCCTTTTCTTTCGGTGTAGCAAACTGACACTTTGCGCACTAGTTGCACAAATAACCATCGAATCCAAGAATAGATCTTTCGTGATGCATGATAGATTCAGAATGACGTCACTAGACCCAATGCAAGGCACGATACATTTCATGAGCAAGCTGGAATAATTTTGTGGAAGCTGAATAAATTTGTTAGAACTGAGGAACTGGAAACAATACCTTGCTACACTATAGAGTAAATAACAATGTACAAGGATAAGATATCTGGAAGTAGAAAATCGGTTTACCCTTTTTTAAACTTTTATTCACACCATGTTTCAACATATTAATGCCATTTCTAAGTGAGTGTAGCTCTCATCAAAAAGTTAATAAGACTAGAATAGAATGACTGCCTTTATTTTTAACCTAGGAGGGAGAAGTTAGGGCGCAGTCGGCCCTCTCTTACACTTAACCCTCCCTAAATAATAAGGATAGATCATAGATAGATAGATAAATGTCTTTTATTTAACATTACAAGTGATGTGGGCGAAGTTGAGGCACTTAACTCTTAACCCACGTGAGATAGTATTTTAGAATTTTTCGGAAATACCAGAAACTAACTAGAGAATTTTAATTGTATAGAAACTGTTTTCAAATATTAGTAAGTGAGCAAGCACTGTCTCAGGAAAGAAGAAATGGAAGTATCTTATTTATCTATAAAATGGCTTCAGTTGGTGGAAGTTGCTTCACGTATAACCAACCGATTATCCACAAGTTTTGGGAAAAATGGCACCCACCACACCGGTGTCGGTGTATTATATTCTGTTGAATAGCAATGAAGTAGAAAGAAAATAGGTAATTTATTTTATCAAATGTGATACTGTCGGAGAAAACAACAGTAACTCGCAATAACTTCAATGAAGCCTTGTACACACTACTGCGGTTCGCATGACTGGGACGGGAGCGAGAGAATTTTTAACCCGTGATTAAATGGTTGAAATCGTCGTCATAGCCTGCATGCGAATCGCACTGATGTGTAGGCCTACAAGCCTTTATGAAAACTAAAACAATGTTTCAATTCCTATTTGAATAGATTGGGGTGAGTAGAAATTTAAGATATGAATTATTAATTTAGAAGCTCAATATTGATGGACTGAATTGAAGCACCTGACGTGTTCAAAAGGGATTGATGACTACAAGGACAGAAAGTACGAAATGTAACTGTTTACAGCTACGTTGAATGGCTTCGAAGAATCTTAACCTATTTGTTTTCGGTTTAAACTTTATACGCAGTAGCCAAAGGTATGAGAAACATTATTCACGCTTTCCATAATAGTGAGGAATTACAGTTAGAATGTGAGAGTAAATTGCTACGGTAGTTGTTAGACACGTTTCTATCCAGCGAGAGTGACAGAGAGGAGAGATATAGAAAAGTATGAAGCAGGTGAACAAAAGTAGAACACAGGGAGATAGGTAACACCTACCAACTATTTGCTTCAATATCACTCGTCTTTTTTACAATTTCTCATCCACAGTTACCCACCAGGGACTTTTAGACTGGCTGTCCAAAGGATTTATTTTGGACCGATCGTTCGGTACATCAGCCGATCATTGATCGATCATTGAGCGACTCATGGTCGCTCATTAATGAATTTATTTGTTAGAAGATCATTCGATTGGGTTCGGTCAGTTAGGATGAGAACAGATCTTGACCCTGCTTTAGCTTTCCAAGTCCAAGTAAATGAATATGAAGAGCTTAAGTGAATTCTCACTAAACTCATGTATGCTCTAAGGACTGTATTATTTCCGAGTAGGGTACATGTTGTCAAGCTTTATTACTTACTCAAAAATTATCCATGACCCAAAGCCGGTACAAAATTGAAGAACTGTTTTAAATTAATAATATTCTACATTGATTCGGCATGTACAGGTGTTTCAGAGAAACGAAACATTTTGAAAGTTGAATAATTTCAAGAAAAACAAATCCTTAAATAAAGTTTTTCATATCATTTAATAGTAAAAATGATAACATTTTAGAAAAAATACGGTAATATTTATTTTTTGAAGAAAGGTCATCTGCAACAACGGAAGAATTGAAAGCCAAGATTCGAGAAGCGATACCAGTAATTCCAGTTATGTAATGTTACGTCAAACCATGGACAATGTGACGGAGAGACTACAGGAATGTTTGCGTAGAAAATGAACATACCTGCAAGATGTAATCTTCAAAAAAAAAAATTGTTTCTGTATTTATCCTAAAATGGCATTATTTTTACTATTAAATGATATGAAAAACTTTAGTTAAAGATTTGTTTTTTTCTTGAAATAATTCAACTTTTAAAATTTCCCGTTTCTCTGAAACACCCTGTAGTTGATTCATTTAGTTTTACCGAAACTGCAAATTTCCTATTTCCTACTTCTGTATATTTATATGGTGTTGGTGGATCAGATCATGATGACAATAATAGTGATTTTGTATTCAAATTTTCCAAGTATGAGTGCAATATTTCTTAAGTTTCTTATTCATTGTGATACATTAAAAGTATTAAGTCAACCTTCAAAATTCAAAATCTTCAAATCATTATTCCTGAACCAAAAATCAAGTGACGAAGCAGTGTGTGATATTATAGCCTCAACCTTTAGACAACATTAACATTTTATCAAAATTTTTGGAGAGAAATAGTACAGGCTCAGCCTAGTTTTTCCTTCAATGTCATAATTATATTATGATTGTAGTATTTTGTACAATAAATGAATAAATAAATAAATAATAGTAGAGATGAATATAGTACTTCTCTTCTCTCAATATTATGTTGCAATACTGGAATGAGATCAGTCTAGTTGGTCCTGATCTGAACATGAAAACAACATAAATGATGAGCACTATTGTATCTTGAGCTCATAAATATGGAATACAGGTAGATTGTGATATGAATACAAATTACACGTGTCAACGAGACACCAGTAGTTGAAGATGTGGATTTATTACGCATCAACATCACGTATGGAGAGCATGGAGCAATAATCAATCAGGCTGTGACCTTGCTTAGGAAGTGCCTACATGAAACTGGATGTCCTCTGAGAATGGGTAGAATAATTACTACGCAGATGGTAAGTGAAGTAAGGAAAATATCAGTAATCAAATATGGATGGATTTGAAAAAATGTGCAAGTATATTGCACAATTCACTGATTGCACAGTGCATTGCTCAATTCCAGATATCAAATTATTTTTACAGAATCTGGTTTGTCAATTTCAAATATATGATTTAATTCAAAACAGAATATTATCATTTATTTTTTTAGTTTTACAAGAATAAATTTTTTACGAATATTTTTACAGTACAGTGCAAGGAATAGGCCTAATTAAGAAGCGTAAGAAGCAGCAAAAATAATTAATTTATGCCACTCTTCAAGACATAATAATATTACAAGAATTATTATCCTATGGGAATTACTGGAGGGCAATCCCCCTCCCCCCACCAAGTGACTGATCAGGGAATGCCTCCTACATATAGGTGCTACCAAGGTACAGCGGTATTCATCAATCAAAGTAATTTTGTAGCTTTACTCATTAGAAGGCTTTTAGTTTAGGAGAGACAGAACTGAGATAGAAGCGAAGAAAAAAAATTATTCACTGAGATTAATGCAAAGACCAATAATATAGACTAGCAATATGAGACATAGGAGAGATTTTTAAGTATCAATCTTCAATGAAATAAAATCTTGGGAAGGATGACATGGAATGACCTGTTTTTCATTTCTGAATATTGTATTTTTTTGCCTCATTCAGTAAATGAATAACTCGTCTGATAAAGTTATAATTTTAAAAATAAATAAAATTACAGAGCCATTAATGTATTTGGAAACAAATATTGAATGGGCTACAATATTGGGTAACTATGACTAATTCTATCAGCTGAAAATGAAGAGTACAACATCCGAGTAGATACTTGAATAAATTGATGATATAGTATTAGCGATGAATGAAATCATCAATCGATAACGAGTGACCTGATAACAGAAACAGTCATTACTTGTAGCTGATAAGAGTTGGAATTTACAGATGACATCATTGGATGACATGAACAAAAGTAGAACACAGGGAGATAGGTAACACCTACTAACTATTTGCTTCAATATCACTCGTCTTTTTTACAATTTCTCATCCACAGTTACCCACCAGGGACTTTTAGACTGGCTGTCCAAAGGATTTATTTTGGACCGATCGTTCGGTACATCAGCCGATCATCATTGATCGATCATTGAGCGACTCATGGTCGCTCATTAATGAATTTATTTGTTAGAAGATCATTCGATTGGGTTCGGTCAGTTAGGATGAGAACAGATCTTGACCCCGCTTTAGCTTTCCAAGTCCAAGTAAATGAATATGAAGAGCTTAAGTGAATTCTCACTAAACTCATGTATGCTCTAAGGACTGTATTATTTCCGAGTAGGGTACATGTTGTCAAGCTTTATTACTTACTCAAAAATTATCCATGACCCAAAGCCGGTACAAAATTGAAGAACTGTTATAAATAAATAATATTTTACATTGATTCGGCATGTAGTTGATTTAGTTTTACAGAAACTGCAAATTTCCTATTTCCTACTTCTGTATATTTATATGGTGTTTGTGGATCAGATCATGATGACAATAATAGTCAAATCAAAATCAAATCAAATCAAATAAGCTTTATTCCTCAAAAATATACATTACAGGAAATTAAAACCACTTTACATAGATACAGGAATACCCCTACAAGACTATTCGTCTGTGTGTAGGGGTGAGTTCTGGGTAGCCTGAAATATATCAGGCTGCTAAGTTAAATTAAGTAATAAATTAAATTGTGAGGAGAAAAAATAAATATTCGGTTTATAAATAATGAATGAGTTAGATAACCAACTACTAAGAAATTATATTTACTTAAAATATAAATAGAAGTAATTTGAAAAGTTAATGGAAACATTTAAAAGGAATGCTAGTAAAAAAAATAAATAAATAAAAATAGATAAGGAAAAAAATTTAAAAAATGATAGAACATGATAGAGCAGGGACAAGCGGAGCCTCAGGTAAGATTTTGGAATTGAAAAAAATATATATATGAAGGGATTTGAATAAGAGAAATGGAAATATCTGGGTGAATTCCAAGCATCGTAGAGGATAATAGATTAATGCCAGTGATTTTGTATTCAAATTTTCCAAGTATGAGTGCAATATTTCTTAAGTTTCTTATTCATTGTGATTCATTAAAAGTATTAAGTCAACCTTCAAAATTCAAAATCTTCAAATCATTATTCCTGAACCAAAAATCAAGTGACGAAGCAGTGTGTGATATCATAACCTCAACCTTTAGACAACATTAACATTTTATCAAAATTTTTGGAGAGAAATAGTACAGGCTCAGCCTAGTTTTCCTTCAATGTCATAATTATATTATGATTGTAGTATTTTGTACAATAAATGAATAAATAAATAAATAATAGTAGAGATGAATATAGTACTTCTTCAAATCATTATTCCTGAACCAAAAATCAAGTGACGAAGCAGTGTGTGATATCATAACCTCAACCTTTAGACAACATTAACATTTTATCAAAATTTTTGGAGCGAATTAGTACAGGCTCAGCCTAGTTTTTCCTTCAATGTCATAATTATATTATGATTGTAGTATTTTGTACAATAAATGAATAAATGAATGAATAATATTAGAGATGAATATAGTACTTCTCTTCTCTCAATATTATGTTGCAATACTGGAATGAGATCAGTCTAGTTGGTCCTGATCTGAACATGAAAACAACATAAATGATGAGCACTATTGTATCTTGAGCTCATAAATATGGAATACAGGTAGATTGTGATATGAATACCAATTACACGTGTCGACGAGACACCAGTAGTTGAAGATGTGGATTTATTACGCATCAACATCACGTATGGAGAGCATGGAGCAATAATCAATCAGGCTGTGACCTTGCTTAGGAAGTGCCTACATGAAACTGGATGTCCTCTGAGAATGGGTAGAATAATTACTACGCAGATGGTAAGTGAAGTAAGGAAAATATCAGTTATCAAATATGGATGGATTTGAAAAAATGTGCAAGTGTATTGCACAATTCACTGATTGCACAGTGCATTGCTCAATTCCAGATATCAAATTATTTTTACAGAATCTGGTTTGTCAATTTCAAAAATATGATTTAATTCAAAACAGAATATTATCATTTATTTTTTTAGTTTTACAAGAGTAAATTTTTTACGAATATTTTTATACAGTACAGTGCAAGGAATAATTAAGAAGCATATCAAGCAAAAATAATTAATTTATGCCACTCTTCCAGATATAATAATATTACAAGAATTATTATCCTATGGGAATTACTGGAGGGCATTCCCCCCCCCCTCCCAAGTGACTGATCAGGGAATGCCTCCTACATATAGGTGCTACCAAGGTACAGCAGTATTCATCAATCCAAGTAATTGTTGCTTTGCTCATTAGAAGGCCTTTAGTTTAGGAGGGACAGAGGGACTGAACTAAGATAGAAACGAAGAAAAACTATTCACTGAGAGTAATGCAAAGACCTATAATATAGACTAGCAATATGAGACATAGGAGAGATTTTTAAGTATCAATCTTCAATGAAATAAAATCTTGGGAAGGATGACATGGAATGACCTGTTTTTCATTTCTGAATATTGTATTTTTTTGCCTCATTCAGTAAATGAATAACTCGCCTGATAAAGTTATAATTTTAAAAATAAATGAAATTACAGAGCCATTAATGTATTTGGAAACAAATATTGAATGTACTACAATATTGGGTAACTATGACTAATTTTATCAGCTGAAAATGAAGGGTACAACATCCGAGTAGATACTTGAATAAATTGATGATATAGTATTAGCGATGAATGAAATCATCAATACATTATCGATAAGGAGTGACCTGATAATAAAAACAGTCATTACTTATAGCTGATAAGAGTTGGAATTTACAGATGACATCATTGGATGACATGAAGAAATCTGAATAACGACGGAGGTTAAAGCACTTATTGCTGGATTGCTTACGAAATCTAAAAATAGAAAAACTATTTTTCCAAAACAACATAAGTGTAAATATTTTTGTTACACCTATCAAAACAGAAGCGCCCCAATTAAAATTCATCGGAACGAGGATGTCTATGAGCAATATCAAGACGTAAACAAATTAGAAAAAGCGACCAATAAAAAATGTTAGAGAAGAGAAGATAAATCTTTTAGGCCAAAGACATAAAGATTTATGTCAAAAACTTAACTTTGTCAACAGTCAAAGTTAGAATAAAAGTTAAGGAAGTTCATCAATCTCAAACGCTCAAAGTAGAGTAGACAATATTTTTCCACACTTGATTTCTAGCTGGAAACTTTCCACTATTACTGAAGAAATAATCTCTTATAGTTAAAAAACACTTGAATAATTTAAACACTACACTTCAAGCTACTGATGTAGTTAAAGTCTAGACTTTTCTACGTCAGTCTCCAATCCATTCAATTTAATAGCCTTATGAGAGAATTTTATATGGGATAAAGCATGACTTTTCTAGAAAATGTGAAGGAAAGTACAATATAAAAAAACTAGGTTAATCTTTGGAAAATACTAATGATCATTGATTTATTATAAAATTTGAATTGATATTCCTTTTCAATCAGCAAATTTAATTTTGTTCACATAAAAACATTGCTACTACATTTGAATAATTATTGTTATTAGTGGGGTACCATAGATGTCCCAATAAATTAAATTTTTTGATGGAAGAATTCCTTTCAGTTAGTTCACTTAGGTTCAACATAATGAAATCAGATGCTTAGGATTCAAGGAAATAGAATGTAAACTAGTGATGAGAATGCTAGATTTTGGTTGGAAGATTTCATTTTGATCCGAAAGTAAGCAACTAAGGTACTTAAATATACTTGAATTATTAACTATGCGAGAAGAAATAGTAACCATCTAACTTACTTGAATTAAGTAGTTGGTTACATTCGGCTCGAAAAATCTACTTCTATTTCACCACTAATAAATTGATAAAAAATATTCTTATTGAGGGGACTATTCAAAGAGGTACCGGTAACTTTCATCATGGAGAGGAACGGTAAATTTTAAATTCATATGTTTTGGACTCCAGTAGGAGATATATCACAAGTAATACAAGAGAAGGATGCAAGAAGTAATAGATTTATTGTAAATTCACTTTCATCATGGAGAGAAACGGTAAATTTTAAATTCATATGATTTGGACTCCAGTAGGAGATATATCACAATACAAGAGAAGGATGCAAGAAGTAATAGATTTATTGTAAATTCATTAGATACCTTGCGAATATCGAGCATAATCTCACTAAACAGCTGCACACAGAATATCTGCAAAGTTCAAAAGTTCTACCACTTATGAGTCCTTGATGTGGACACCACTTTATACGACACCACTCACGTCAAATAATATCACCACACTTGGTAATACACTAGCAACAAGACAACGGAACAAACCGTATCTTTGTAGAATAAGAAATTGATGAATCAAGTTAGAATTCGCGAAACACGATATCAAGAGGAAAAGATGCGAATCCGACGAACGCAAAACAAGCAATGTCCGTTCATCCGCCAGAGTCGTATGTTATAAGGAGCAGCTCCACCCCGCCGCCACGATTCCAAACTACGTCACGAGCTTAGAACCCTGCAACTTTTCCACGGACTTATTTTAGGGCCCCAGCGCTGAATGGAACCACCACATCTCTACGCATCTGTGAATCTACGCCACTCTAAACTAAGTTTAAACTGAAACACAGTGCGCATTCTTAGTTGTTTACAAATAGTCGTTGGGGGAAGGGTGTGGTACAGAGGAGACCGCCAGCTAGCTACCGGCACGAGTTTTGATTAATTCATTTTGATAAAGGATTCAGAGAAAATATTTTTCTAAAGCTGTTTGTAAACATCCGTCTGATCTGAAAATTATTATTCAGCAATGCGACTACTATGGACGTTCTGTTACTCGATATGATCAGAGACAAATAATCTAGGTATTTTTACTCTATGATATGATTGCCTTTCAAGTAAATGTCACTTTGTTTTTCTGTGTTGTTGTGAAGTTGATGTGGTACATAGCCTATCCATATTGAATGAAAAATACTATATATTGGAAACAGCTATAAGTCAACACCTGACAATCCTCATTGAAAATATCAAGTATTTATTATTCAAAATGCTAGTTTCTTCATTTTAATATAATATGAAATACCATTCATAGACTACTGAAGAATATTCCAAGTTTCAAGAATTGAAAACATAATAAATTTCCAATAATTTTTAATAAATCATCACGATCAAATATGAAATTCAACTTTTTGCTGACTTACTTTTTTCTAGAAAAATAAAAACAGTATATTATTTTTTCATAATCGAAACAATATGGGTTTCTTCCATATAGAAACCCCATATTGGTCATATTTTGTATTTATGCTTGTATCAATATGGAAGAATACAGTTCAAAAATACTGTAGACAAGAAAAGTTTAGTTTTAGTTGGAGAAAGCAAACTCGCCATGTTGTATGAAATTGATCTCATCAGATTTGCACGACTTCGCAAATGAAACAGGTTTTTTATTCCGGTTTCATATTCTGCGAAGTAAAACATTAATAATACACTGTGATCACAGTAGTGATTGGTGATTGGTTATTCCCCGTGATTACGATGTAGCAATGAAGACAGGAGCCACCATCAATCTACCAATATTTTCCTTATAACTTAGAATTAATACCGGTCTACACTATCATTACTCCCCTGGATTCTTTACTAAGGTTCTTTCTTGGATCACGAACCTTTCTTTACTAAGAGCACGGAGTAAGGAACGTAATTCCTTCTCCTATGCTAAGAGGAAAATAACTATTGAATTTCTACAGGTGGACCACCTTCAAAAGCATTAATGCATTCTATGACCTGTATTAGTTCTTCATTTCAAAGAATAGGCTACCGCTATTCTCATTTGCTTATTGCAAATGAAACAATATTCATTATCAAGAATACGATGAGGTCTGGGCATCTTTATGAAGAAGAAATATTTTCCTATTTTACTTCTATTATATTTTTATATAATTCCTTGGATTTCCAATGGCTCTTCAAATCTTCCAGCATAAACAAATATTATGTTAACTTGTATATTCGTGAATAATTGTCTTCAATTTAAATGCATATGTAAAATATTAATTTAAAAGTACTGATATTAGCATACTATAGTTCTCCAAATATCCGCGAAATGGGCCAAAAATGTACTTCTTTTTAGCAAATGAGCTTGATAATAATAGGGAGACTAAAATTGGCAGGGCACAAAGTTCAAAACGTTTGCAAAAATGAGCTGTCATTACCATTTTTCAGACGGTTGAACTAAGTTTCAATGGTCGGCAAATCTAAGGTGCTGTGCCAAAATAACAGCTATTAGTGTGTCATAGTTTAGCCTTCAATACACTTGTTTGTGCTTGGAGACCCACACACACAATGTTTTGAACGCGCAATTGCTGGCTCCTCTATAATTAATTATTCAAGGGTAGATGATCTTCTTGCAAAAATAATGGAAATTGAATTCGACAAGTGCCAAATAACTGGTGCGCAGTTTCAACGATAATTATCTAATAGTTAAGGAAACACTAATTGGTGTGATTTCGTGCCAAACTGTACAATATACTGATGTAAATTGTCGAAGCTATTGTTTGAATTTGAGATTTTTGAACAGTATGCGAAAACCTGGACAGCAGAGCCAAAACAATTTGAATGTGGAAAGTAGCCATGGAATCTAACATTTTTACTGATGGGACCAAAAGTATGTTAAACTCATGTTGATTGAAAAGTGAAAATAGATCAATCTAGATAATATTATAAAAATCTGATAAATAATTGATGGGCCTACACACACTTTCCACAGCACAGATAATAAACACATTTTTTAAGACGAATAGGAAAAACAATATCCGAAGAGACAATAATTAATGATAATTATAATCAGATATAGAAATTTAAATGTCAATAATAAATCTAGAGTTGTTAATTTGGTTCCATGTTCGTATTAATATTGTGTTTCCCACACAATTGATTGATTCATTTTATTGAATAACTTTATACTGAGATTTTATGTAACTCTGCACATGAACAAGTATATCGGAGACAATTCCTCCTAAACTCTTCTCTAAATTAAATATAAATGATTTTTCATCATTTATCGCTTCGTTTTCTTCTGAAAATTGCATGAAAAAACTTTTCTATAGTCTTAAAAATCAATGAAACGAGTGATCTATAGTCTTCAAAATATTCTAAAAAATATTCTACAGGAACTATCAAGAGCACAGTTTCTTCTGTGAACATGAATGGGGCCCGTTTCACAAAGGTACAAGTAGGTTACAAGTCTTGTTGCCAACCATGGTTTTGGAGAACAGCTGATTACTAGCGTTTCACAAAAGCAGAATTGTAAACTTGTAGTTACAATGAATTTCTACAAGCTTACAAGTGATTTGCTTGTTACGAACAAGTGTTTCACAAAGATTTTCATTGTAGCCAACAATTTTTGTCAAATCACTTGTTCGTAACTATGAAATTTCTACCGAGGTGGAAAGCTATGTAAAGGATTTACAAGTGATCATTAAAATGATTTTAAATATTCAATAAATATTTCTAATAATCAAAAATGCCCTATATCCCTCTAAAATTGATTATTTTGGAAATATATGCATCTGGAAATCAAATTTAATAATTTCCAAAATAGTTATTAATGTGTTACCTCATAGGTTATTGTGTACTATAGTATATATACACAGTATATATAGTATACATTATATATAGTACATCTACTATATATATACAGAGTACATATAGTGTGTAGGAAACAAATTCAGCAATAAATGAAGTAGACTGTAGAAAAAACATTATATTGCTTTCAAATATTTTCAAAGTAATTATTGAAAAGTACAAGTAACCTTTATAAAGGATGAAAAAAGGAAATCATCATGAAAATAGGTTATGTTTACTATTGAAGTACTTGTAGACTTGTAAAATTGTAAACTTGTAAACTTGTAGATCATAAATTTTTGAGAAACGTGAGTACTTGTAAACTTGTAACTACAAGTACTTGTTCGTAACCATGGTTGGTAACAATACTTGTACCTTTGTGAAATAGGCCCATGATAATGCAATAATGCAAACTTGAAACGATGGATCATGACATTGTAACATATATGTGATATGATGACTCATATGAGTACTCGTACTCAAGTCACACACATGTGAGAATGTAGGTCTTGCGTCTCCAACTTGTTTTTGGTAACTCAGATTGGAACTGAGACCTTGAACAAGAGTTACGTCTAAAAGTTTAAATACTGTTACTCCAAAGATAGATAAATTATGAGATGAGTAGTGAGAAAGATGAAATAAGAACCAATAGTAGATTGCAAAAAATTGATAACTGTGAAGATGAGAACATTATCATGTTCTAGTCATTGTGAGTGCATCTTGAGCAATGCACTTTGGCCTGACACAGTAATAAATGACCTCATTCTAAATATCTGTGGCTCTATTTCAAGTATATTACGTTATGTATCATTGAAAAACATTCGCCAATAGATTTGTAGCATAGACGATTAATAAAATAATGAATGACGAATAATGAAATAATGAATGACAAATAAAGATCATAACTCTATGATTATCTTCTACTCAACTTCTAAATATTTTGGTATTGAACAGAAATCCAAATTAATTGCTTTAAAATACCTTGACGTGGCGTTTTGCCAAAGGATTATTGACTAGTCACAAATTCACAGAAGAGTGACAAATTCATCCACTTATAGCAATCTACAAGTGAAAAAATGGAGATTGCGTTTCCTTTAATACTATCAATCTCACAATTCTCGTAAAAGCGATTAATTTGAAAGGATCATTCAAATGCATGACACAAAAGGGAAAACTATTAATAAATTAACCTATATTTTCTACTTGAAACATTCACTTGACGCGCAAATGAAACATCATTAATAAACCAAAAGATTCAACTCCAGAGATTTTAACGTTAATGATAGAGGATGATCATATAGATAATTGAATAATCTTGCATAAAAAGTCAGTAGCAATCAATTACTTTACTTTACTCATGGTACGTTAAGAGAGATCATTTTCAAATATCAAGACAGATGAAGGATGATCACGAATAAGGCATTATAGCTGAGTAGTAAAGTTACGAAATACAGTATTATTTCAAATGTAGTATATACATAAATTAGTTGAATTAAATCACAGTGTCTAAGGAAAACGACAAAATTTCATTCATGAGATATTAGATTCGTCAAAATAGAGACAACATTGAGAAAAGTATAACAAGTGCCTGAAAAACACTACTTATAAAAGTGGAATAAAGCTGAAAAACACTACTTATAAAAGTGGAATAAAATGACTCAAATCTAAGGTTATTAAATGAGCACAGTAAACAAATTCTCAGTAACAGTGGATAGAGGAAAAGTGTTTCAAGATAAGCAATTGGAATTCAGATAAAATTAATTTCCTGTTGCAGTATTTCCATTGGCAAAACAAAGTATTCGAAGATTCCCTATAGCTACACTGAAAAAGTTGAAGGCGGACATTCGCATGAATGGGATTAAGATTTAGCAATTATTTATTGAAGATCATTCTTGAAATAATTCTTTAATGATTCATTTGCGGTGGGGAAAAATCAATTTGTTCATGTTTATGTTTGTTATGTCGATCTCTTATCATCTATTTTTTTTAAATATAAATTGTTCATAGTTTTTTATAAATCTTCCATCTAAGCTTTATTTTGCTCAATCAACTTGGACTTTCAATTCATCTGCGTCATGGAGAAAAGAGACAGACAGCTAAGACGATAAATTTTTCAATGTCGCTATAAATATTATTTATTCATCATTTGATGCTTCTGGCAACCTAGTCTGGCTTTATAAAAAAACGTAACAAAAAATATCAATAATTGTTTAGTCTACAGCAATTGAAAAGATTACTGTACCCTATAGATCGAAGATACTGTATTGCGGAAACACTAACATCTAGC
Source organism: Nilaparvata lugens (assembly GCF_014356525.2). Lineage (NCBI taxonomy): Eukaryota > Metazoa > Arthropoda > Insecta > Hemiptera > Delphacidae > Nilaparvata > Nilaparvata lugens. The sequence goes on along the minus strand of NC_052513.1, from coordinate 9,986,782 downwards.
CAACCAAAATAAACGCAAGAAAAGTATTATATTTAATTTTGTTCCAAAAAATGAAGTTAATCCGAAATTTGTTTATTTGATCGGCAGAATAAAATAAAATAGCGCACAATAATAAGCCAATTCACTATTAATATGCTTTACATTGAAAGCCGTTAAAAGATTGTACGGTATTAGGATAGAAGCCAAAGCGTATAAGCTTAGATTCTATTTTTATGAGACAGGCCCAGAATTCAAAAGTCAAGAACAATAATAATTGCGAATTTTTATTGAAGTTAATGTTTTTTTTTTTGTGTTTGAAAGGCACAGGGGACAGCTTCAAATATCCTTATTAGCTGTACTTTTGCCCAAACTACCAGTATTTATCATGATGGAATTATTTATTTAAAATTGGTGAGACCAACATAATAGGGTAACTTAATTATTTTTAATTATAATAGTGATGAGTATTGTGAAAAAATAATGGAACCCTTGACTGACCGGAGAATTTATCACCCACGTTGTTAAATTTTGTAAAAAACAAAAGGGGTGCATCTGGTGCACCAGATGTATAGTTTAAAAAAGGGTACTTGGATTTTACAATTTCCAGATAAATAAGAGTATTCCTCAAAAAAAATGTTAATATATGGGTAAATATATAAAAAAAACTCAAAGCCAAAAATACTATTAATATTCATCTCTTTTCTGTACAGGGCTACTTTTATATGCCTTTTTTTCATGTTGTGATTAAATATTTCAAAAAGGGTACTAAGATTTTTATTTTTCTTTCTATTACAATTAATATTCCATGTTTGAAGAGCTATTGCATGAAAATATTCCAGTTGTAAGACAAAAAGGCTTCCGATAGATTAGTTGAAGTTCATCCGGTCTCGCATGACTTCATAGCTATCAAAGGTAGCAATCTAGAAATCATACGATTCGAATTTTTGGAAGCAAGCCAGACAGACACAAGACGCCGTCTAGAGATGAATGTAAATTTGGAACAGTCGAACCCAGACACGAACACCAACTAGCAGCCAATGCCAGCCAACGCATTCAATGAGCCGAGCTCAAAATCATTACACAAGTGCATGTGTTCAATCTAAAAATAACAGCATTTAACAGAAAATTAAATTGTTATTCTAAATAGCGTTACAGTTACAGTGTGATATGAATCATTGTATGAGTTTAGTATTATAATAGCAAGTAATATTGAAAACTAGATGCTACAATTTGTCAAAGGTTTTTACTGACAGAATAACATAATTAAGTTATAGACTAAAGTCAGTCAAAAAGCTCCTGACCAGTAAAAGTATAAGTTTTTCAAGACCGGGAGATATTAAGAGTACTAAACTACTGAACATTAATTATTTATAAAAACAAAATTTGAGAATTTTTAAAATGTCATGGATGTAGAGATACGTAGAAATAATGATAAGCTTAATTGACCGAGCGAAGTGAGGTCTAAGATTCAAGTCTACGGTTTGGTATTTCTCTTAATGTTTGAATGTTTATATGTTGCGCATTTACGGCGAATCGCGGTAATTGATTTTCATGAAATTTGACAGGTATGTTCCTCTTTAAATTGCGCGTCGACGTATATACAAGGTTTTTGGAAATTTTGCATTTCAAGGATAATATCAAAGGAAAAAGGAGCCTCCTTCATACGCTAATATTAGAGTAAAAATCAGACTATAGAATTATTCATCATAAATCAGCTGTTTAGTGGACTATAATACTACCCGTTCAAAAACATCGAACATCTTGAAAATGTATCTTTCCATCAACGTTGTAGACAATTGCAGCCAGATCTGATAATAGCGCTCACACTCACATTCCGGGACGATAGGACAGAAAGCTCTATGTTTATTTAGGATTTTTCTAGACATTTTAAATTGATAAATTATTCATTATTTTTTGAGAAAACATAACAACAGGTCAATGTAACTTACTGAGGGCGAGGTCTACTGTTCACAGAACTACTAGTAATAGACTATCTTGTCACCTGGCTGGCTCAGGTCTCTCATAGGGCTTTCAAGGCTACACCTGACTAATTTCAGTGCCTCTAAATACTCTGACACTGTAGTGTATCGATTTTTGGTTGTGTGTAGGCTAAATCGATTAGAATGTCAATCGATAAATTAATATATGGGTAAATATATAAAAAAAACTCAAAGCCAAAAATACTATTAATATTCATCTCTTTTCTGTATAGGGCTACTTTTATATGCCTTTTTTTCATGTTGTGATTAAATATTTCAAAAAGGGTACTAAGATTTTTATTTTTCTTTCTATTACAATTAATATTCCATGTTTGAAGAGCTATTGAATGAAAATATTCCAGTTGTAAGACAAACAGGCTTCCGATAGATTAGTTGAAGTTCATCCGGTCTCGCATGACTTCATAGCTATCAAAGGTAGCAATCTAGAAATCATACGATTCGAATTTTTGGATGCAAGCCAGACAGACACAAGACGCCGTCTAGAGATGAATGTAAATTTGGAACAGTCGAACCCAGACACGAACACCAACTAGCAGCCAATGCCAGCCAACGCATTCAATGAGCCGAGCTCAAAATCATTACACAAGTGCATGTGTTCAATCTAAAAATAACAGCATTTAACAGAAAATTAAATTGTTATTCTAAATAACGTTACAGTAACAGTGTGATATGAATCATTGTATGAGTTTGGTATTATAATAGCAAGTAAAATTGAAAGTTAGAAGCTACAATTTGTCAAAGGTTTTTACTGATAGAATAACATAATTAAGTTATAGACTAGAGTCAGTCAAAAAGCTCCTGACCAGTAAAAGTATAAGTTTTTCAAGACCGGGAGATATTAAGAGTACTAAACTACTGAACATTAATTATTTATAAAAACAAAATTTGAGAATTTTTAAAATGTCATGGATGTAGAGATACGTAGAAATAATGATAAGCTTAATTGACCGAGCAAAGTGAGGTCTAAGATTCAAGTCGACGGTTTGGCATTTCTCTTAATGTTTAAATTGATGGTTGAATGTTTATATGTTGCGCATTTACGGTGAAACGCGGTAATAGATTTTCATGAAATTTGACAGGTATGTTCCTCTTTAAATTGCGCGTCGACGTATATACAAGGTTTTTGGAAATTTTGCATTTCAAGGATAATATCAAAGGAAAAAGGAGCCTCCTTCATACGCTAATATTAGAGTAAAAATCAGACTATAGAATTATTCATCATAAATCAGCTGTTTAGTGGACTATAATACTACCCGTTCAAAAACATCGAACATCTTGAAAATGTATTTTTCAATCAACGTTGTAGACAGTTGCAGCCAGACCTGATAACAGCGCTCACACTCACATTCCGGGACGATAGGACAGAAAGCTCTATGTTTATTTAAGATTTTTTCTAGAAATTTTAAATTGATAAATTATCCATTATTTTTTGAGAAAACATAACAACAGGTCAATGTAACTTACTGAGCGCGAGGTCTACTGTTCACAGAACTACTAGTAATAGACTACCTTGTCACCTGGCTGGCTTTCAAGGTTACACCTGACTAATTTCAGTGCCTCTAAATACTCTGACACTGTAGTGTATCGATCTTTGGTTGTGTGTACATCGATTGTGAGAGTACATCGATTAGGATGTCAATCGATAAATCAATATATCGATGTAAAATGGCGTTGAAAAACTCAACAAATAGGCTTGTGTTATTATGTAACTTGATCTTGAAGTGTATAATAAAATATCAGTATATTAACTGGTTTTACTTTTATTGAAATACCACAGACACGTTTATTATGATGAATATTCTTCCAGTAAGATGGGACCAACGTTACAACGTGTCCATGCAAAACAAGGTGGTAGTGACACAGAATAGGTACAGAATGGAAACTTGTAATCAATTGCCTATCTAACCAATGCTTTTTACATGACGCCAATACTAAACACGTCACGTGACCTTGGGAAGTTCCAATCCTGGTCTTCTGATTGGCTCGTGGCAGTGAATGAGATCAATTGATCCGGATCATTAAAGTGATCCGAACCTACTATCAATAATATTACAATGCGACGCTTCCTGACAAGATGGCGGGTTTTAGCGTCAGGGTACTAGCCAAGTTTCCATACTGTATGTATACTGTGGTAGTGGCTCAAAGAAAATTTTCTTGGCCGGGAAATATAAATGGAAATACCCTGTATCTGTCTCCCTTTAAGGTGTCTGCCCACTGCACCGAATCATATTAGGATCGGTATAGGAACGTGACCGGCACGTAACGGGTTATAACCGCGTTTATAATGGGTAAAGACAAGTATGATGAACTTGCATACCCCTTCCACTTCTGCTACACATAGCACAAACGCGCATATGCTATACTAGTTACAACCGGGTCTACAACGCGGTACATACGCGGCTATACATCGGTTGTAGTACGTTGTCGATACGTAGCAGTGGGCATTGGCATGCATGTTACGTTCCTATACCAGTCCTAGTATGATACGGTGCAGTGGGCAGACACCTTTAAGACGCCCACTGCACCGTATCATACTAGGACCGGTATAGAAACATAACCGGAACGTAACATGCATGACAATGCCAACTGCTATGTATCGACGTTACATAAACGCTATAAGAAAAAGACACTAGAATTAACAAATCAAAGGAACTTGACTTTGAAATAAATATAGATATAGAACTTTAGTCATTCAAGTTTTAAAAAAGGTTGAGTTATATACCTGAAAACTCCCTGTATTCTAGTCATGAAGCAGAACCTCTAGTTGAAAATTGGCAATGAAAAAGGGAAAAATTTATGCTTTTTGGACTAGCAAAACTTACACGTAAAAACTCCTTATGCCCAACCTTACCAAATTCTGCATTTAAAATTTCAAGACAAAGTTTACAACTTCAGTTGATAAGAATCTAATAGAATATACTTGTGCATCCTAACTTTAAATATAACAACACAAAATTGCCTTATTAAATTTGTCTACAATGATTTACGGCCTATAAAAGGTAGTAGGAATGGTTACATAAGCGATAAGATGTAAAATAAAATACAGTATTATAGAAATTAAAATGTACAAGTTAATCATACTGCCTAGTTGAAATAATCCAAAAGCATGCACACATGCATTGCTAGGATTTTTTAAAATCAAGCCGGAGGTTAACTACCTTATCTTTGACGCCCATTGTAGTTGTAGATCCAACAGTTTATAGTTTTAGCTTCGACTGCTGAGTAATTCAAATAAATTACGATAGGTTATTCCTGTAGAGTACTAAAATTTAAACTAAAACTTATTGTAGATATCAATAATTCTAACCAACACTTAGATATTATTATGCCGTACCAAAATTGTAGAATATTTGGTAAATAATTCACTTTTCACTCTGCTTCTGCTAACTGCTTTTAAACTTTCAATTCATTCAATCATTCAATGCAATGCTTTTATTTTGTGTTTCTGATTTTGATTTTCTCAAGGCTAGAGCAGCACACTGCTGATTTGATCGTAAAATTATACACGTCAGTTGAAATATGCGGCCATCTGAATCTAGTCATCAGATGTGAATATAAAATATCTTCATAATTATGGAATTATTGTATTTATGATATAATGAACTTTTATGATATTCATATTTCCATGAAACTCATTATCGAAGGGAAGTGCAATGATAAAAAGATTGACAGTTATAATAAAATTAGGCAGATTATTGAACAGCCTGTCTTTTCAAAATACCCGGGTATTTCAAATTGGATGTGTTATAAGAGGCACATAAGCATACATTTATACAAAAATAGAATAAAATTAATAAAAACCAATGATTTTCGGCTTCTTTTCCAGTTCTTTGAAATTTTCGGCAAAAAATCTCTCCCGCCTTTTTCTTAAAAATTGAATAAATTTCCATTGAGTGCTGAGTTACAATTTTTCAAAAATAATGAGTACGGTACGGTACCATACCTAAACTTTTTGGAAAAACGAACATTTGGGGAAAATTCAGTTTTCAATCAACTATATTATCTTCCGATTTCAAATATTGAGATTTATGATTCAAAATCCTTCTGGGCGTAAATTTGTGCTCTACAACATGAGACTGGTACTTCATTCTCTCAGTTTGATTTCCAGCATTCCAGGTAGGGTACCGTACCGTACCCTGATAAAAATGTTCTTCATATATTTCAAAAACACCCGATTTTTAGCTTCTACCCCCATCATTAACTTAATTTTCCTCTTATTAAGAATTCGCACAATAGTATAAAGGTTTATGAGATTATGTTCTACACTCACCCGTTATATAGATGAACTTTTTTCAGTGACTTTGTCTATCCCGGGGTGACTTTGTCCCACCTCGCGGAAAAATATTCAGATCAGTTTATCTCCGATCTCTGTTATCAGAAATCAATGTCCAATATTGATACCAGTTGACCTGACGATCATTACCGAAGTTCTGCAATATTGATATCTTGTCGAATCTCGATAGGCTATATTACTTGAATTATCAACATAAAACCTATATCTTTATAGCAGGGATAAATTCCTTTAAGTACGGCCTGTCAGCTTGCACTATTAGAAGAGTAATAAACATTAATGGTAGAATAGAAAGTCTTTATGTTATTATGCTTTATTATTATTATTATGCTTTGTAAGTAACATTATTGTATTGTAAACATTTTTCTGATAGTGTGGGTGACAGAATTTATTTATATTTGTTGTATTGTTTTTTGGATGAGGAATAAAAGAATTTGATTTGATTTGATTTATCTTCTTGCTTCATCTTGTGATTTTGCTGTCGGAAAACTTGCACTCTTTCCACTGTCGGTCTTTGTTTAGAGTGGGTTTCGAACTCCCTCACTCTATACGGTATTTTGCCCGGCGCTAATCAATTACTATGAATTGATAAAATAATTATTTTACTATAACTTCACTCACTGTGTGGATACTTATATTTCACTCACTGAACTAATAATAGTATAGAAGAAAAAGATGAAAAGAGATAGATCAGGGTCGTGTGTAAGGGAATGTATGAAGTGAAAGGCAAAACAAGGGTTACCGTAATTATGAATTTATTAATGAACTTTAAATTGAAATGAATTTATAAAAATTGATTAAAATATACAAGATGATTGAGTTTTTGAAAGTACTTCAGTCCAAGTTTAATTTTATACAGTAAAATTTAACAAACAGCTCCTATTTTTATGTTAAGTGCAAATGTTATTTGCGATTATCTACGATGGTATTCACATCACATATGTATAAATGTATTTATTACGTTATCTTACATTTAAATTTGTAAATTCTCATGAAATTGAAATTTTATATAGTCTATTATGTATGACGACTGTGAAACATATTTGATACAATATGTAAATGCAGAGAATAAACTATTCTATTCTATTCTATTCTATTTATCAGATTAGTTGAAGAGTGACATATAAAATCAAAATATTGAATAACACTAGTTAAAAATATGATTACAGTAAAAAATAAAAGAATTAATAAATTTTAAAGAATGATTGTGATTAGGGGAGCCTTGCTTCAATAAACTATTGTATGTGCTTACAAGAAAATTTCAACTATAAGCTTCAAGAAATTAATTGAAACTTTATCTACAGATTTGTATTTAAAAATAAGTAATAATTAAATTTGTTCTTTACTATGATGCTATGAAACTAGATGTACTTATTTGGGCTTTTTAGGGTGGGGTGGTGTGGATTTGAAATAAGGAGAATTGAAAATTCTAAATACAAACTTTACCTGGCTCAGTCAATTCCCTTTAGGATAATTGAAGTCTGAAACCAAAAACTCACTTCTACACTGAACACTGTCCAAAATCCAAGAGACTAAGAGAGACTCACAGCAACTAACTAACAAGACATGGTCTGCCTGTTTATATACTAGCACCACGATTTCCACCCCTCATCACCCTTCGCCCTCTAGCTCCGCCTACACTCAAACTCATCAGCTAATATTCTGCTTACAAACTGGATTCAAATATCAATTTAAATTTACTATAATGTTTATTATGTTATATCATTTTAAACTATGGCTCCCCTTCATTATTAAAACAAATGACATCATACATTTTACCAATATTTAAACTCTAAAGTTTGGATAATGACAATTGAATACATTCTCATCGAATTTGATTAATACAGTGATCAATCTTATAAATCTAATATGGAAAATACTTCAATAATATATACCATTAAATGAAGAAAAAAACACAATTTCATACAGTATATCATTACAACTGAATTGAATAAATCAAATTAATAAGATACTAATTAATTAAGCAGGTTTCTCATACTCATTGTCAACATGTTTCAATCAAATATACCTTATTTATTCTATTTACAAATTTGTCCTTAGCCTATGAATTCGGATTCAACTAACTTAATTAGCTTATAATAATAATTATTAAATTATAATTCATTGTACAACATATATTTGTTGAATACTTTATACATATGGCCTAATCTACTTCACGCCCTAGTTTTTATAAACATGTATTCGTTTCATGTTTATGGTTTTATGTGATCACCATTCAAATAATTGATCATCAAATAATTGCTTCAATAATATTCATATGCTAACCACGTGGTAAAATTGTAGCATATGCTAACCATGTGGTAACATTGTAAACTACATAATATCTATATTCTACTACTCTCCCAACTATATATATCTATATTTCTATACACAATCTTCATTTACCTGCCATCAACTTATGCTATAGATATATATACAAGGGTTAACACAAAACACAGTGGGCCATGTGGTTTCTATTGTAGACGTGTCTGTGACTGACATTTAGAATACTGTTAGCAAGTTTCTATGAAAGAATGATTTTGTTTCAAACTATTTTGAAAAGAATAATGACCCCTGTCATCTGGCTAGGTAGGCTATTCAAATGCATTCTCAATAGTTTCGAGAAACGGTTCTTTTTATTATTCTAGCTCTTCGAGCGTTCATATTCTTACAATACAATATGTTCAGAACACCTGTTACAACAAATAACAGAAATCTACAATTTTTAAATTTTAGGAGAGCACGTGGTCGCCATTTGTGGCTCAAACTTTGTATTAGAAAACTTATTTCTAAAAGACTTATGATATCGGCACGTACCTACATTTTTTTCTGCCTTTTTATTATATTTCAATTGGTGTATCCATAATATCCATAGTTAACTGATTAGGGTTCTGTTACTAGTTAAATACAACAAGGGAATTTTTAGGTTAAACTTGGGGAGACTGTCCCAGAATAAAAATTGTGATATTATGCAGGATATGATGCAAATACAATTCAAAATATGATAAATATAATGTATCCTACCTAATAAAAGAAAATATTTACCTTTCTTGAAATTAAAGCCGTACTTTCTCAATATTAATCTTTTTTGCTGATTCTGCAGCTGGAGCCAACATGCCTAGATGCTACAAAAGATTTTTGCAGCAGAAACTGAATAATTTGTAATTTTTGAATTGGATTTTATTTGTTTTTAATGACACTTTCAATTTTATTTTAAAGGTTAACAGTTGGTTTGACTTTGTGAAACTCTTGAAAATTAAATTTATCTGTATATTTTTCAAAGTGAGACAAAGTCACCCAAACCCCTGGTTGACATTGTCTCTTTATTTTCAAAAAATATATATCTTTGTTAATGTTGGAAAAAATAGTAACTTCTTATAATGAAAAATACTCTTCAAACATTGCAGAATATAATAAGAAATATTTAAAGAGTTTTGTTTCAACTTAAATATTGATTGCAAGCTGTTTGAAATCTCAGCTCCCCAAAATTGGGACAAAGCCACCCCAGTTTACCGGTATTCTCTAAAGAGAGATATACAATGACACCTCAAGGATCAAAATTTCAAACACTGTTAACTTTTGACTCAATGATCGGATCTCCTCATATATACTACAGCTCATTCTTCTTGACTCCTCTTAGAAATATTAATATTTTAAAAAGTTATTCAATTTAAAAATTGTTCAAGTTCAGTTATTTTTAGTCATTTTTTGAAAATGGAATAATTTTTTCAAAAATTGATATTTTCTGAAAAAAATAATTTTATCAACAAAACTATGAAGAATGTGATCTCAAAATTCGATGTTCTGTTATGACAGAGTTATTACTTTTATTAAATATACCTTTGGCTGCATCCTTATAGGGTACCTATCCAATTTGTGTTACACTGTGGTATTCGCTAGAAAGTAAGTTACTCAATATAAGTTATGGAAAATGGATGAACATATTGGAATGAAAATTGTACCGAAACATCACATATATTTCACTTGCATTTGATTTAAAGATTTTCAAGATTATGTTAATGCAAATAAACTATTACAAGTACGGTACGGTATTGTATTTTTGAGTTTCATAAATATTTCAAAAGTTCATTGTTAAAGTAAAACACATTTTCTGGTTGGAAGACTGATTATTATGAGTGTTGCTTTTCTTGTCATCGCAGGTGCATTTGTTGTCGATTGTGGCCAATTTGTTGTCACCGGTACTAGGTCTATGGTTGTCTCCTGATGAGCTCTTTCTATTTCTATTTTCTCCCAGAATAAATTTATCAAAAGAGCCTGAATTACGAATATGATCCAAAGCTTCCAACAACAAATTGTCGATGTATCCTTCAACGTCTTTTTGCAGCTCAGCCATAGTCATTTCATGAGGCACATGAGGCTTTTTCCCTTCATACGAATCAAAAGGGTTGTATTCCACTGACATTTTGAAATATAACTGGTAATTTTGATTAAAAAGAAAACAAAAATATTTTTTCACATCTACAAGTTTTTTACTGGATTTGAATATTTAATTGAAAGTTAACCGTTGAGACTGTAACTTATATAGGTACTGTAATTTCTATTGAAAATTAATTTACAGCTGAAGGAGAAACATGAATTTATTTGAGCATGTGATCGAATTATTTATCTCTTTATAGAAATAATGTGACCATCACAGAAAAATTGATAGAAAATAAATTTCTTTTGAAAAAATCATAAAAAATGCTTTTATTAGAGAAATTTAAAATTAGAATTGAAATACCGGTACGGTACTAGTAGCGATATTTGTTCCGCCTTCCGTCAAGTACATCAAAGAATTCTCCAGTTATTTGAATGGGAGAATTTAGAAGGAGCGCATGCAAAAGTTCTGTCAAGCTGTCAGAAGGGTAAATCAGTAAGGTACGAAGAAGGAGCGCACTGAAATGACGCGCGCCTTCTTCGTACCTCTACGATTCGAGTTTGACAAGGGTTCAAAATTCAGGCTGAGTATATATAGCTTGAAACGTAAGTTTCCACATTAGAACGAGAAAAGTTCTTACTTTTAACTTACTGAAGGCGTTTTCTGTCTGTTTGTATGTTTGACAAGAACTTTAGAGAGAATTGATCAATCAGCTTCAAATTTTGAACACGAATTCTTCAAACGTTTTTACAGGTCAACTTCATTGGACAACAAAATTTACTCACTCCTTCAGGATATATAAAAATAACATTGAAAGTACATAAACATTTTTTTTTATATCACACAGACTGTCATACAAATAGACTTTATGCGCCGACACATGATTTCAGCATAATAATACACAACATTAATTAACTAGTAGTTCTGTGAACAGTAGACCTCGCGCAGTTATAATTCACAGTCGCCTATTCTACTGTCCATCAGAGTAAATCCTGTCTGTATGTCACCTGTCTGAATAAACTATAATAAATTGTACAAAGATCATAGTGGTCAAATACCACTCAGTTTTTTACTTTCCTTGCCCTATTACCATAGGTAAGGAAAGTATTGCTTTCCAAAAAAATTTAAGGTACCCTAATTTCATGTTTTCTATACGTTTCAAGGTCCCCTGAGTCCAAAAACATGATTTTTGGGTGTTGGTCTGTGTGTATGTATGTGTGTGTGTGTGTGTGTGTGTGTGTGTGGTGTGTGTGTGTGTGTGTGTGTGTGTGTGTGTGTGTGTGTGTGTGTGTATGTGTGTATGTCTGTGAACACGATAACTCCATTCCTAATAATTAACCGATTGACTTGAAATTTTAAACTTAAGGTCCTTATACCATGAGGATCCGACAATAAGAAATTCAATGAAATTCTATTCAAAATGGCGGATAATGGCTAAAAAACCATGTTTTTCACAGTTTTCTCGAAAACGGCTCTAACGATTTTCTTCAAATTTATACCCTAGATAGCTATTCATAAGCCCTATCAACTGGCATGAGTCTCATTTCTGGGAAAATTGCAGGAGCACCGTAATATTCCTGAGAAGAATAAATTTTGATAAATTTCTATCACGATTTTCTCAAAAATGACTTGACCGATTTTTTTCAAATTCATACCCTGTATAGTTATATATCAGCTCTATTAACTGGCATGAGTCTCCTCCCTGAGAAATTAACAGGGGGTCCACCCCATCCTTGAGAAGTTTACGTTGTAACCTCCTTCTCGTGCTTGAGGTAGGTAGTAGAGCAGTAGAGCAGTTTATTCAAAAGAACACATGTCGATATTTTATTTGTAGAACAGCTGTTTTGACAACTTTTAAAAAATCCTCAAATTTCATAATTCAAGCAAAGGAAAATGTACTCTGAACACAATAACAATAGTATAATCGTAGTTTTAATTATTTAGCCGCCAATCGGCATAATGTTATTCCACTAAATTATCCTCGTTAATGAGGCTTATAGATCAATGAGCAAGGAAAGTTGTGTGAGTGTACCACACCAGATTTTTTTCGAATTGCACATACATTGTACATTGCAGTATTTCACATCAATAACTTAAAAACAATACTGTGGAAATGCTTGAAAGTTGCAATAATTTCAACAACATAGAAGTCTAAATTACTTCTATGTTGATGAATTTATTGCAGCATAAAAGTAATTAGCAGAATCGTACTCCAGTCAAAAAATAGATTAACACTAAGAATTAAACACAAAAATATAATTAACAGTTAACATGAATCGAAGTTCACTGGAATTCGGCTTAAATCTAATCACTTCAACACACCTGGAGAACACTAACAGAAATCTACAATATTGATATTTTTCAATATTCACCATTCGGTCAAGACGTCGATTTTGTTGAAGGGGTTTATTGAGGAAAACTAGAAAATAAGTAGTAGCATGTATATTTATATATATTATCATAATTTCACGAAAGCAGGTAGAGAACAGGTGGGAAAAGACGCGGCAACTACCAAGGTGCAAAGAAGAAGCGCACTGAAATGACGCACGCCTTCTTCGTACCCTCACGAAAATGATTTATGAATATCCTTCAGCCAGGTAGGATGCGCTCCTTCTTCGTACTTTTATTTGAATGTAATTCAAAATCAATCTATATTAAACAAAAATTACGCAGCGACTTGAAAGAGACTCTATAACATAAGTTGGGACTTGGTCCTCCATCCAAGGAAATTACTGCGTTGCCAAATTGTATAAAATTGCAACTATCTATATATATAAAAGCGAAATAGCACTCACTCACTGACTGACTGACTGACTGACTCACTCACTCACTCACTCGCATAACTAAAAATCTACCGGACCAAAAACGTTCAAATTTGGTAGGTATATGTTCAGTTGGCCCTTTAGAGGCGCACTAAGAAATCTTTTGGCAATATTTTAACTCTAAGGGTTGTTTTTAAGGGTTTAAAGTTCGTCTTTTAGCATGTATATTCTTCTTCTCCCAATCTCTTAATTATAATTGAAATTTCCATATCATATGTTACTATAGAACTATAATCTAGATAGAGTACCTCTTCGAAGCAGTTGTTAACTGGCAACTGAATTAATAATTTTGTCAGGTTGGCATTAAGTTGAGTTGACTTTGTTAGGTTGGCACAAAGTTGAAGATTTAAATGCATTTATCGCGGAAAAATTGATTGGGCACTGCTACTTCAATCCTGGGAATATTATATTAATAGCCGTCAGGCTCGCTTCCCTCGCCATATCCGTTTAGCCAGACGTTTAGTCTGGACCCCCGACTGGATTGTTCCAACATATGATAAAAATGCTCAAATGAAAAATGCAGGCGAGCGAAGCGAGCCTGCTGATCTCATTCTTGGACGATCCAGTCGGGGGTCCAGGGGGCTGAGCCCCCTGGCTAGACGGATATGGCGAGCGAAGCGAGCCTGACGGCTAGTCTTAAATAAAGTGATGGAATTTTAAATTTCAGAATGTTGCAATTTTTTACAATCTAGCAACGCTGTAATTTTCTCGGTTAGAGGGCTAAGTCCCAACTCATTTTATACAGATTTTAGTTCTAATCTCAAATGTGATAAAAATTCAAAATTTTATGAGTTTCAATTGGGCTGCCTGTATACTTTCTAAACAATAACAGAGATTCATTGGATTTTGCACGATTATATATTATATGATTGCTTCACGACGTCCTGCATTCAGACGGTATTGATGAATTAATTATTGTATTGATAATTACATTGATGAATGACGTAGTAAAGCACCTAGATTTCGGGGGGAGGACAGGTTGTAGGTTGTGTATGTATGTGGGGGGGGGGCGTGTATTGTGTGTTATTACTTCAATTTGTAAAGTAACACCTTTCAAAGGTGTAATATTAATAAAATATTAAGAATTAAAAGTGGTGCACACTACATCGAACATTGTATACCAATATTCAAGAGATTGAATGTGTTAACATTAATAACTGATGTATACATATTGGAGTCAGCGACTACAATATTGAAATATCCAGAATATTTTGAAAGGAACTCCAGCATTCATCATCACAATACAAGACAGAGAGACAATATCCAAATCGACAGACAAAGAACAACACTAGCCTTGTCTAGTGTTAGAAACGTAGCAAGCAGGGTGTACAACAAGCTTCCCTTGGAAATACGGAGGTACAGAGATCCTGTGAGCTTCAGGAGATCCTTGAAGATCCATTTACTTAGGAAGAATTATTATTCCATGGAGGAGGGAGGACGCCTGAGAATTAAAACAGAATAAAATGACGTCCACGGCTGTAAAGGCTTTCAGTGGGATCACTACAAGTATACAAGTAAGTAAGGGGAGCCTAAGAACCCTCCCCCGGAAAGTTGTAAGAAAAACTTCAATTTATTGTGATTTTATGCTAAGGTATTTATAATTCAAAAACTAATATCTGAATTTCCGGTAGGTCTAAGACTTCTTGTGTTTGGTAAGCTTACCGTATTTTTTTCAAATTCATACCCTGTATAGTTATATATCAGCTCTATTAACTGGCATGAGTCTCCTCCCTGAGAAATTAACAGGGGGTCCACCCCATCCTTGAGAAGTTTACGTTGTAACCTCCTTCTCGTGCTTGAGGTAGGTAGTAGAGCAGTAGAGCAGTTTATTCAAAAGAACACATGTCGATATTTTATTTGTAGAACAGCTGTTTTGACAACTTTTAAAAAATCCTCAAATTTCATAATATTCAAACAAAGGAAAATGTACTCTGAAAACAATAACAATAGTATAATCGTAGTTTTAATTATTTAGCCGCCAATCGGCATAATGTTATTCCACTAAATTATCCTCGTTAATGAGGCTTATAGATCAATGAGCAAGGAAAGTTGTGTGAGTGTACCACACCAGATTTTTTCGAATTGCACATACATTGTACATTGCAGTATTTCACATCAATAACTTAAAAACAATACTGTGGAAATGCTTGAAAGTTGCAATAATTTCAACAACATAGAAGTCTAAATTACTTCTATGTTGATGAATTTATTGCAGCATAAAAGTAATTAGCAGAATCGTACTCCAGTCAAAAAATAGATTAACACTAAGAATTAAACACAAAAATATAATTAACAGTTAACATGAATCGAAGTTCACTGGAATTCGGCTTAAATCTAATCACTTCAACACACCTGGAGAACACTAACAGAAATCTACAATATTGATATTTTTCAATATTCACCATTCGGTCAAGACGTCGATTTTGTTGAAGGGGTTTATTGAGGAAAACTAGAAAATAAGTAGTAGCATGTATATTTATATATATTATCATAATTTCACGAAAGCAGGTAGAGAACAGGTGGGAAAAGACGCGGCAACTACCAAGGTGCAAAGAAGAAGCGCACTGAAATGACGCACGCCTTCTTCGTACCCTCACGAAAATGATTTATGAATATCCTTCAGCCAGGTAGGATGCGCTCCTTCTTCGTACTTTTATTTGAATGTAATTCAAAATCAATCTATATTAAACAAAAATTACGCAGCGACTTGAAAGAGACTCTATAACATAAGTTGGGACTTGGTCCTCCATCCAAGGAAATTACTGCGTTGCCAAATTGTATAAAATTGCAACTATCTATATATATAAAAGCGAAATAGCACTCACTCACTGACTGACTGACTGACTGACTCACTCACTCACTCACTCGCATAACTAAAAATCTACCGGACCAAAAACGTTCAAATTTGGTAGGTATATGTTCAGTTGGCCCTTTAGAGGCGCACTAAGAAATCTTTTGGCAATATTTTAACTCTAAGGGTTGTTTTTAAGGGTTTAAAGTTCGTCTTTTAGCATGTATATTCTTCTTCTCCCAATCTCTTAATTATAATTGAAATTTCCATATCATATGTTACTATAGAACTATAATCTAGATAGAGTACCTCTTCGAAGCAGTTGTTAACTGGCAACTGAATTAATAATTTTGTCAGGTTGGCATTAAGTTGAGTTGACTTTGTTAGGTTGGCACAAAGTTGAAGATTTAAATGCATTTATCGCGGAAAAATTGATTGGGCACTGCTACTTCAATCCTGGGAATATTATATTAATAGCCGTCAGGCTCGCTTCCCTCGCCATATCCGTTTAGCCAGACGTTTAGTCTGGACCCCCGACTGGATTGTTCCAACATATGATAAAAATGCTCAAATGAAAAATGCAGGCGAGCGAAGCGAGCCTGCTGATCTCATTCTTGGACGATCCAGTCGGGGGTCCAGGGGGCTGAGCCCCCTGGCTAGACGGATATGGCGAGCGAAGCGAGCCTGACGGCTAGTCTTAAATAAAGTGATGGAATTTTAAATTTCAGAATGTTGCAATTTTTTACAATCTAGCAACGCTGTAATTTTCTCGGTTAGAGGGCTAAGTCCCAACTCATTTTATACAGATTTTAGTTCTAATCTCAAATGTGATAAAAATTCAAAATTTTATGAGTTTCAATTGGGCTGCCTGTATACTTTCTAAACAATAACAGAGATTCATTGGATTTTGCACGATTATATATTATATGATTGCTTCACGACGTCCTGCATTCAGACGGTATCGATGAATTAATTATTGTATTGATGATTACATTGATGAATGACGTAGAAAGCACCTAGATTTCGGGGCGAGGACAGGTTGTAGGTTGTGTATGTATGTGGGGGGGGGGCGTGTATTGTGTGTTATTACTTCAATTTGTAAAGTAACACCTTTCAAAGGTGTAATATTAATAAAATATTAAGAATTAAAAGTGGTGAACACTACATCGAACATTGTATACCAATATTCAAGAGATTGAATGTGTTAACATTAATAACTGACGTATACATATTGGAGTCAGTGACTACAATATTGAAATATCCAGAATATTTTGAAAGGAACTCCAGCATTCATCATCACAATACAAGACAGAGAGACAATATCCAAATCGACAGACAAAGAACAACACTAGCCTTGTCTAGTGTTAGAAACGTAGCAAGCAGGGTGTACGACAAGCTTCCCTTGGAAATACAGAGGTACAGAGATCCTCTGAGCTTCAGGAGATCCTTGAAGATCCATTTACTTAGGAAGAATTATTATTCCATGGAGGAGTTCTGGGAGGACGCCTGAGAATTAAAACAGAATAAAATGACGTCCACGGCTGTAAAGGCTTTCAGTGGGATCACTACAAGTATACAAGTAAGTAAGGGGAGCCTAAGAACCCTCCCCCGGAAAGTTGTAAGAAAAACTTCAATTTATTGTGATTTTATGCTAAGGTATTTATAATTCAAAAACTAATATCTGAATTTCCGGTAGGTCTAAGACTTCTTGTGTTTGGTAAGCTTACCGTATTATTTTAATTTTCCCTTCGAAATAGTTGGATGATAGACCAATCAATCAAATCAACTTTATTCATCAAATGCACAAATTAATCTAATGAAATTGAATCAAATATAATGTACGGTACCTAGCCTATATAAAAATTTATCTGATTAACACAGTGGAATTTTTTATTTTTGCAACATCAAATTAACACTTCAAATAGATTGGAGCTTTCAATTCTTAAAATTAAGCCTATAGCATGCTAACTAGAACATGCTTAAGTTTACTAGTATCTCGTTCAGAGTTTCAGAATAAATTATCGTTTACAACAATGATATAGTCCTACTACTTTTTAGATGTAGGCCTATTGCACTTTGAAGTGGTAGCACATTCATCGCAGCTTGTGCGATTCGATCTCACCGCCGCCGTTCTGGATTTTGAGACACTTATCACAGCATCCTGCAAAACATCGTCCACAAACAGTTCAACATCTTTATTCAGCTCAGCCATGGTCATCTCATGAGGTACATACGGTCTTCTCCCTCCATGCCAAACTGTATAACTTTTAAATCCCACTGACATGTTAATTGAAACTTGAAATTTTGATAACAAAAATAATAAATTGACTAAAACTGAAATTTGGATTCTAAAAATTGACGATGAACATGTTGTTCAAGTTTTGGAACTAATACTGTTTTCCTTCAAAACGCATTTTGTTTTTTCAGCTGATTTACTGTGACCTAATATTTCTGTTAGTGTAAATTCAAATTGAAAGTAAACTGCCAGAATTCATTGTAGATAACATCAATGATTCTCAATTAGCCAACGCAGAAGATTTAAAGTGAATCTCACTATAGAATGAGGTCAATGTATTCGAAAGTCCTAGACAGTCTGTCTACAAACTTTGAATGTATTCTAGGTACATATTGTCGATTCTCTTCTCAATGAACCTGAATATTTCCTGTACTTCGAGCATTGAGCTTTTGTGGAAAAATGTAGATACCTATTACAAGATGTGAATTATTGGGTGTCAAGATAAACTTATTATCTTATAAGATCTTCTATACCTAGATAAAGGAAAATATTTAATCTTTTATCATATTTAAAATTGTAATTTTGGTTTTGGATCAGCAAGTTTGGTTTTGGACTCTCACGACTTTTTGTCTACCAGCTTTGCATCATCTTGCTTTTCAAATAACCATGCAACACTATAAAGTAGATTTTTTCTAATCACTAGTATAGCTATAGCCAATAATTCTATCTGTGCTTTCTTGTAAAGAAAAAATAATCAAATTTAAGGTATATATTTGAATGTATATAAGCTTCAATAATGAGTCTCTAAATATGGATAAATAATATGTGTATAATGTACACTCCATCGAAGATAAAAATAATACAGGCATTTTAATTACGTTGATTCTATGAGCTGTCAATGTTCTATGAAGTAAAAGTTCTATGAGAATAATATTCATTCATATTTTTTTTGTATTTTCAACTGAATACAGTGTTTAAAATACATTCACATAAAAAATTCACATTCTCAAGGTGAGTAGAATATATCAGTATGCCATTTGTGGAGGGGTGGAAAGCAAAAAATCTAGAATACAAGGAATAATATTCTAGATTCTTGGGGTGGAAAATGCATAATGTACATATCTGCTATATACCTTTTTTAATTATTTATTCTATTTTTACGTTATTTTATTTTCGACCTTTTTACCTTGCGTGAGATTTATCGACTGAACCAGGACCTCCTAAATACCTCCTATTTAGGAGGTCCTGACTGAACCAACTTTTATTCACAATAGAAAAAAAATTCAATTTTTCATACATAATTTGTCAGCTGTTTCATAAATAATTTGTCAGCTGTTTATTACTTTGTATTTTGTTTCAATGTTTGGGTAGCTAGCTATACATAATTATAATTAGCACAAAAGCTAACACTTTCCAAAAGAAAAATTTACAGTGATGAATTTATTATAAAACACTTGCTCAAGTTTTAGTCAAAGATAGTATTCAAAGTAAATTTCAAATGAATAACTTACAGTAGAATGTACAGAAGAAATATCTACTTTTATTTTGTAAATTTCCAGGTAAGAGATTATCTTAAACTATTTAATTTTCATGTTAAATTAAACATTGTCCAAGATATTGAACCAATAAAATATTGCATATAATAGACCTAGTCATCCGTGTTTACATAGGTTTATTACATATTACTTGGTAATAAATCGTCCACAATTTTTAGCACAAGATAGCCTAATTCAGATAAGTTGTAGCATAGTGACAATTTACTTCACAAAGCTTAAAAAACTCTCCTTTCTGTTATACGAACCGTACCAAAAACTGAGATTTTTCTTATTAACAGTTAATTTTTCTTAAAGTTCAAAACGTTTTGGTTATTTTTTTAAAGAGTAATAGCTTTTTTAAATTAACGTTGAATATAAAATATATATTACATAATTAATTTATCATGTATTTGTAGAAATGGTAAACCCAGCAGTCAAAGCAAAATATTATTGCTATAAGATTCAATAATTGCCTTACTCTTAGTTTTTTCATTGAAAAGCTCATCTTCCGTTCTTTCATTTTGATAGTTTTTTAAATTTTTCATTTCATAAGGAATATTTAAATAATACAATGAATAAACATGAATTCTACTATTGTTTTTTCAGATGAAGCAAACTATCTGTAGACGATGTTTTCAATTCCAAAATCTTAACTCAAGCCCCAAAAAATCACTTTTGGTTGGGGACAAAAATTTGAGTCTAAAGAGTCAACAAATGCATCTTATGAGTACAGAGCACAGTGAAAGTAGGGAAGTTCTCAATCACAAAATCAAGGAATGGAGAAATGCAAAGCCTGATATTAGTTTGGCCAAAATAGTACAGCTTCAATTTATTAGAAGAGAAGAACTGTTAATGAGAAAGATACTTTCATATATTTTGAGAGACAGTCCAAGATGTTACAGACGTTTATCTTTGAGAGAAAAGTATGTGAGACCAAGAAAAGCTTCTAGAAAAATCCGTTTTCTTCATGATTTACCTGGAGTTATAGTAGCGTTCTACAATTCGAAACACTTTAGATTAATAGCATGGAGTCATATTCATGAAATTTCTAAAAGAGTATTGATGGGTCAACGTAATTTTCGTCAAGCACTAAGGTCCAAAATTAATATTTTCACATCAAAGTACAGAAAAGGTATTCCGACGATGAAGTCTTACTTGGCAAGACACTTGAATTTTCTTCAAAACCGCCAAAATTTGAAGAGAATTGGCACTAGTCAGTATCAAAAAGATGATTCTATCAATAAAAGTGTACCGGTACTAAAACAAGAAAAAGTTGACACATATACTGGAAATATTCTCAACTTTTCAGTATCACCAGCTAAATATATATTTGAGAGGCCTGATAGAAAAAGGTTAGAATCCCTTATGGCATTCTATTTCACAAAGTTTCAAGAAGGAGTACCAGCGTTGAGTGATTATTTTAGCAAATACTCACAAGAGAGTTGTAACGGTGCAACTACAAAAAACAAAAATTTGAACATAAGTGCTGGTAAAAATGAACACAAGGTACCCATTTCTAGGCACCACGACGATGTCCTGGCAAAAAATAATAATTTTCTCAAATTTTCACGGAAGAATAAAGAAAGAGAGAATGAAACCGAAGTAAAATTGAGTTTCAACAGAGATATTTTGAAAAATAGGAATGGTCCATTCATTTCTGATAAGAATTTCGATGAGATTCAGAGAGAAGAAGATATTCTTGGTGAAACTTATAGGAATAGAATGAAGCTGCAGTCCAGCATACAAGAACGATCTATGAGAAAATCATTGCATGACACAAATGATCTCCAATCAATTATGAAGAATGATGTGGATATAATAGGGAAATTGAGATGTGTGGAAGAAGAGTTAGTGAAGTTGAGTAGAGGAAGTTCAGAAACTGGAGACGGATTCAAGGATTATGAAGTCAAGAATAAAGGTGATGAGAAGAAAACACTTTTTGAGATTGACATGTATGATAGTATTTCACGAGAAGTCGGCTACAATACTCAAACGGATAAAGAAATGTTTTGGAAAGAATCTGAGGAGGTATTGAAAGATGATAAAAATCATGTTCCAAAAAATAGTGAAGATTCTGAGTTAGGAAATTTCCCCGATGATATAATAAACTCATACAGGAAATTGAAAGGCAATTATCTTTCAATAGATTTGATTGATAATGCTTTGATGCTATCAACTCCGGTTGATTCAGAGATTGTGGAAAATCTGAAGAATAGTAATGTTTTGAAGGAGAGTGAAGCAAATGTAGCCAAATTCATAGATGCGGGGAAAAATGTACACGAGGAATTCAAATCTAAACTTATACATTCAGAAGATATGATGATAAATACTGATTCATCAAATATTTTGAATCAGATCGAAATAATGAATATACAAAACACTGAAAAGAAATTGGAATCATTCAAATCAAACAGCGGTTTAGAAGAAATCTCAGAAAATAGAAATGTGATTGAAGCAGGCTCCACTTTTAGTGAGAATTCAAGAATCAACAATCGTCCGGTTTCAAAAACTTATCGTAACAACGAAGGCGAGAATGAAACAAACACTTCTGAGGTCGACAATGAGACCAATCATTCGAGCTATATAATGGTCAATGAAAATAAACTATTTTCAAAAAATGTATTCAGGAAAAATGAAAGTTCTCCCAAAGTTGATTCAGGCCTGAAGAGAAAGATTAAGGGCGTTGAAATGAATTTTTCTGAAAGTCATAGAATAGGAGACTACCCTGAGTTCAGAAGTGCCTTAAGGGGTTCAAATAAGCGATTCTCAATTAGTAGAATACTCGGCTGTGATCAACCGGCAAAAATCAATCATGGAAAGCAATCACATTCGAATGCATTAAAGAAAAATTTGAGCACCTCCCCAAAAAAGAAAACTAACTCTCAATTGGAAAAGAAAACTAAGTCAATCAAGTACATGCAAAGCTTACTGTTGAGCAAACATGAGTCTTCAAATCACCATACCCATACCCAATCTAATAATGTTATCCAGGAGAAAGGTACAGATATAAATAACAATGAAGAGACATCCTTAATGAAAGTTTCTAATTTCAGCGAATTCAAAGATGCAGCAGTTACTAGTTTGAAAGGGATTGATGACGTTTTCCTAATCCCTCTCAGTACAGAAAAGTTGAAAGTTGAACATCTCAACAAAAATAAAGAGAATAATATTGAAGCATCAAAAGACCTGAAAGGTGGGAAAACATTATTGGAGAATACAGATGAAATTGATAAAAAACAATTTTTAGAGTTTTTCTCTTCCTTTCAGGAAAAACTAGACTTCTTACAAAATGAATATAAACCTGTAGATTTCAATTGTTCGAAATTAAATAGCGTGAAAAATGAAGATATTTTTCCTAGTAGATCACTTGATGAGTTTCCTATCAAAACCCTTGAAAATGATTCAGATTCGAAATTACCACTTAATGAAAAATACTTTATGCCAAATGGTTCGACTGAGTTAGTTTCATTGGATGGAAACTTGGAGAATATATCAAAGAATTATCCCAAAACTGAAAAATTTCTTGAGAACGAATTCATTTCAAAGTGTCGTTTTGACTTTCGACCGGAGTTGGAAAAGGATAACTTGATTAAGAAGAAAACTTTAGCTGGAAATACTACTAAACCCACGAACAATCATCAAGATACACAATCTCTTCAAAAAGGATTCGATAGGAATGAAGGGTTTGAAGTTTTGCCACCGCAGATATGGCATTCTATCCAAAATAAAGAAAATCAAATTCTAAATATCGAAAACAGAAATCCTAATCAAAATACTAAATATTTTGAGAATGAATTTCAAAATAATTTCGAATTTCAACCGCACTTGGAATTGCATTCTCAAAATAATGAGTTTATTCAAGTTGAGCACAATAATATCAAACAAAGTGAAAAATACTTTAATAATTTTGATGAGAATAATATTTTTGACATTCCACCAGACTTTAAAACGAACAATCTCAGAGATGAGAGGACTCCAACTCATAATATTGGACCTAAGAATATTAGTCAAAGTAAAAAATATTTCAAGAATGAATTCGATTACAAGTGTCGGTTCGACTCTGTACTTGACCCAGAAATTAATACGCTCAAAAAAGAAACAACTGCAACTGAAAAAGCCCAAGACATAAAAATAACACGAAAATTCAGTGATTTGGTAACTAAGCTTGAACAATTAAAAATAAATAATACCAATTGGTTGACTCAACCAATCGTAGAATTAACAAACAAAAATGGTTCATTGGATGAAATCTATCCGAAAACAATCAATTTGCACAAGCAATTACCCAGTAGAGACAGCCTTCAGAATAAAACTGACAAAAACAAATTCAACATCAATGATGAACCTCGAAACAAAAAAGAGGTTGAAAACGCAAATGTTTCATCCATTTCACAGGGAATTATTCTGCCAAGTAATATGAGACCTTATTTTGACCATGATTTTTCGAGAATCATGGATAACTTCAAACTTCCTGATCTCACAAAGTACAGTGCCATATCTGGATTAGAAAATACCAGGAAAACAAAAGGGAATCTTATAAACAATAAAACAGAACTGCAGGGAGAAGGAGTAGTGGGAGATTATAATTTTAACGACAAAAAACAAAACAAAGCTAGAATAGAATTAGCCTTTGATAAAATACCAATCAGAGATGAGACACGTTTACAGATTATTGAAGAGAACAATGAAAAGATAAATTTGAATGATATATCCTGCAATAATAGTTTGAAGAAAGACATAGTAGAGAGTCATGAAAAAACGAAAGGATTTGAAAGACATTCAAAGAAGATGAAAATTGACGTTTTTGCAGATGTTCTAAATAATAAAATTACGGAATCCGTTGCTCTGCTCCGACATATTCCTAAAACCTCAAATAATTTTGGATGGGAGGGACAAGAAGTCGATAATCAACAGACTTCCTGGACCATCAATAATACTATACCAAGAATCAAACTATCCACGAATCAAGTTCAAACTATACCAAAAATAACAAATAATCTTTCAACAGTTGAACAAAAAATGATAACCCATTCAGAATCTGTAATTTCTCAAGGTGAAGATGAACTAACAGGTGAGATCACTTTCATTAATAAAGCAATTCAAACCAAGCCTCACGAATTAGCAATTATTCAAAACTTCAATCAAGATTATTTGGTTCATGAAGAAATTAATCCATCAAAAATAAGTGGCAAGTCGTCAAGAGAAATAGCAAATTTAGGGGAAACATTTGACGAAGTTCAAGTACAAAATCAAAGCAAATCGCTAATTGCAGACGCAAACAAATCAAATATGAAAAGTACATGGTTTTCTACTGCTGCCAATAATTTGGAATTCAATGGTACACGAATTTGTTGCAATCGGTTTGAAGATAGTCTCAGAGGTGGTGGGGATTGTGTTTATGGAGACGTTTACAAGAAAGGAGAAATGGTTGGTCGAAACAACGCTAGTGGTGTGACTCCTGAAGATGATGAACAATCAAAAATGTATCAAAGAGACAATCATTTAATGGAAACACTGCCAAAAATAAATACAATGATATTTAAAAATAGGAATTCAAGTGAACATAATGAAGATACACTTGCAGATGATTGTAGAGATATTGTAGGTGAAAACAGCAGGTTATCTAAGAAAGAAAAATCTAACATAAACGATTTATATAGAAAGGTCAGCAATAATGTCAATATTCATTCCAAGTATGGTAGAGGATCAGGAGACTATATTACTACAAGAAAGATTAGAAAAAATGAACTTTCGAAATCAAAACAGGAAAAACGTGTTTCAAATCTTAATGAAGATGTGAATGCATATTATGGAAGTCCTTTGTTAAAAAGTACTGTCAGTAACGAAGGCTTTGGCAAAATTGTCAATGATCATGCAGATAATTATGATTACATCTACTCTGAAATTTTTGTGAATAGTAAAATTGATAAGGAAAACAATCTTCTAGAAGCACCAAAAGGGATTCATAGAAATTCAAGAAAACAAGGACAAGGGATTGTAAGAGAAGAAAACTATTCATATAAAACAAATTCTAGAGAGTCAGATAGAGATGTAGAACAAACTAGAGGAAAATCAAAAATAATAGACCATGAAGTACACAGAACTGTTGAATTAGCAAAGCTTGATCGATTACATAAGGTTTTGAATGATTTGGAAGGATTAATTGGTTCCTTAATGAAAAATGTTGAAAATAAGCACCATGATACTGAAGATGGAAGAACTAATATTGATTATGGAGAACAGAGGATGATGCTGCGTGATATAAATGATTCCATAATCAGCAGCCTGGCATCGCTTCATATATTCAAGGGAAATTACAACAAATTAAAGTTAGATCGCCAGTTTAAACGTTTAAACCGATTGGATAATAGTGAAAAATATGGAGAAATGCATTTATATATTGAAGAAGATGAAAACAAACGAATTCCTTTGCAAAAATGTGGATCAAATGCTATGAAAGAGCATGAAATCAAAGATTATGGTACAGGAATATTTGCATTTGGACAGGGTGCAATGGAACAGATCTACTCAAAAGATTCTAATATTTCGCCAACAGGTAATAATTTCAATTTTTGCTCTAAATTGGATGAATGTGAGCCAACAAGGAGTAACAGAATTGTAGACAGATTCTACAAGTACAAACATCCTTCGTTCATCACTCAGCTTTCCAAAATACCAGAAGAAGAAACTGTGGCAACAGACAAGCAGCAAATTGGAGAGTGTAACCGATTCACAAATCATTCGATGGAAAACTCTATGAATGTTCGTCATTCTTCAACGATTTTCGCAGGTTCTCTGAAAAAGCAGTTGAACCCGGAACATGTGAGAAAAGTACTGAAGCAGCTCTGCACAAGAAGTGTGGTTGACGAAATGCTTCACAAAACACAAGTGGATGGAAGCTGTGATCGGGATGAGTTCAAAAATGACATTAAAAATGAAAATGATAGATATTACGCTTGAAATGAAACGACTTTTCCGGAAACAGAAAAACATCAGGCTTTACCAAGATAGTACAAGAAGATATTATATAAATCGATAAGAAAATTATAGGAGAAGTTGAAATAGACATTAGAAGTTGGAATAGTAGAAAAGAAATCATTTTCCCGTGATCAAACAAGAAATAAATAGAAAAGAAGATGATACCAGATAATAGTTTTACATACATTACTTTTTCTATAGAATTGTTATTCAGTCAGAAGTAATGAATTCCAGAAAAATTGAATTGTATTTGTTTTGTATGTGTGACATTGTGGTGTTTTTTTATTAAAATTTGATTTGTTAGAAATCTTTTTGTTCTATTTAAATCTATGATAAATAAATATATTATGTATATCGAATAAACTATCGCATGCATTTCGTTGACTTAGGCCCGTATGCAGATGCTCGGTTTGAACGGAGAAATAATGCCAACTGTTTGTTTAAACACCGTATGAAACACATTATATTATAAATGCATTCATATCTACGAGTACACGTGGTTTAACGTTAAAAGTAGATAGTGCATATGACCCTAAAATTTCCTAACTCAAAAATCTCATTCTATTTTAGTAAGTTACCAACTTTAAAAGAGAGGTTGATGAGTATTAACGAGAAAACTTACTTTAATCAGTCAACTCCACTTAATTCGACAGTTTCTATTCTTGAAAATGCTGTTAGATTTATGGATGAATCCGATTTTCTTGAGAATTTGCAATAGAATTAGGCAGTTTTCATTAATAGCACTGAAGATTCAAGTTTTTTAAAATCATATACAACTTGGGCAACATGTAGAAAATATACCAATAAAGATACAATACTTGACAGTTGCCAAATCATTTGAACCCATTTACACTCAAGTAACGTAAAAGTAGTGGAATTGGGAGTTGGAAGATTTCGTGAATGAACAAATAAATGACAATTATTATCAATGACGATTGTCACAAAGTCACAGTACTTTGAATCCGTATATATGATATCCGAAACGATATATGAACTTTCTTTGCCAAACTCGCATTGAGAACCAATAAATTTTTTTAAAACGGCTGCTAAAATTGTTCTGATTGTTTCCTGGAATGGCAGAAAGCTTCAAGAGTAGTTTATAAATACTAATATTAGAGATGGAGACTATATATTCAGAATTTCAGCACATGTTTGTTACTTCTCAACCCAAAATAATGCAGTCGTTGTCGTAAAAAGGCAAATTCAACCAATTTTAGTATAATATGTACTGTCAAACAAAGTACAATAATGTAACTGAAGTGTAACCATAGAGAAAATTAGCATAATATTCTACATTTTCTCTATGGTGTGTAACCTAATGTTATCAACTTTAAGAGGGACTACCGATAATGTAAGTTCATTCACATTACTGTTTACCTGGACAGGTTATATGGGATGGAGACCAGAGCGTTTGTATCAAACTTTACTATAGAATCAGCGAGACCTAGCCAGTACAGGTGAACTCGAGAGGAATGACTGTACAGTTAACCCTCGTTTGTATGCGGAAACATGAATGGCTGGCCAAAGTGAAAGCATAAAAGTAATTTCACCCCCAGTTATATAGTACATAATTTACCCAATTGGTTGTGTTTTAACCATTGAGTTTTGCATTATCAAAGAAAATATATAACCAATAAATGAAAATGAAAATACCCTTAAAGCTGGGTTCCCTCAGTCAAATCAGTGTGACATAGGTTCACATCAGTTCTAATTGGACCATTCCATGGCTGACTATACTATTCCATCTATAGTATGATCACTATTCCCATTCAATCCGGCCGAGCGAGTATTATTAATTCCATTACAACTTATGCGAATTATATTTTCACTGTTGTGTGAGAATCCAGCTTTATTAGGTGTAGATAGGACTATTTTTTATATGTTATAATTGTAGAACTTTAATTATAAATATTAACTGAACTACTAAATTGTACAAAGTGTAATGCACGTTTTATCTGATGATGCCAAAAACACTGTCCAATTGATTCAGAAGCCTTGTGAAATGTTTTCTTCCAACTTGTAATTTACAACCACATTAGAAATCCAACTAAGTCTAAAGAAGATGGATTCACAATAAGTGATAAAATGAATAAATACTATTTCAATATAATTTATTTCTGACAGTAATTGCATGTGTTACATGGCTATGTACACAGGAGTACATAATATATTTACTCTAAAATTCTTTCTAAAAACGGATGCTCATTTTTATAATATATAATATTATTTAATTATTTATTGCAGATTAAAAGAAGGGAATAATCTGCGAAAGCACGTGATGTTTTGGCATTTACTATTTAGATTATTGATTCAATGATTCATTAAAATATCGCATTCTTAAAAAATAAGAAATTCAAGATTTTCTAGAAAATATTTTTGTTTGTTGATCAAATGCTGAATACAGTATTATTCATGAGTTCTGTTAAAAGAATGGCGAATTCTTGAACGAATAGCAGTGATTATAAAAATGATTATCAATAGGATAATATTTACTCATATAAATTATTAATTCAACAGTTAAAAATGTTGAAAGCACGATATTTTATTACAACTGATACTTTAAGGACTTCACACATGGTATATGATTTCGTAGACATTATAATGCTACTAAGAATTCTTCAAAATATCAGTCAATGCTTTTATTCAAAATATAAAAATTCTAATTTTTGACCAGCCATAATATTAATAACCTATGAATAACCAAATATCAGTTACTTAAACGTTTATTCACTTCAATTAGCACTTGGATTGACACAATGATGAATTCAAAAGTAAAATATTACTCGTCGAATTGACTTGAACAAAAAATTATTATAAGAACTCCACCAAACGATAAAACACTATACTACAAACTTATTAAAATAGAAAAACGTTGATGAAATTTATTAATAAATAAGTCCTAATTAAATAATTTGAAACTAATCGAACCATAATTCTATAACATGCTCATTTTCAACTTCCATCACAATAGAAGTAAATCC